>NW_024104320.1:1409364-2067306 GCF_003945595.2 Pipra filicauda
TTTGCTTTTTGTCTTAGTATTGTATGTTAAAGTTTGCATTATTGTGAAGCAATTAGCCTATCGGCTACCCCCACAAACATTAGATAACCCCCGCAATACAAATGCATAAAACACTCTTAAACTCCATTTGGATATTGTGAAGCTTGAGTGACTCCAGTCGCGGGGTGGATTATGTGGGAAAATACAGGGAAAATATCTTGAGTCTAAAGTTATAGTCACATTCTAACGGAAGTTATAACATTAAGGAAATTTTAGGGTGAAACACAGTTGCTTCTTCGAGGAGAGAATGCGGTTGGCAAGCACGGAATCTGTTGCACGGCAGTTCCCCAGGCAACACACCCTGCGGATGCTAAGGGGGAATGACTCGGAGCGGAGTGAAGACACCACGGCCAGGCCCTGTTGTAATCCCCGCAGGAATGGGAACTGGATGGTACCAGGTGGCTGATAAACCGCAGAGCAGCTGTCAACCAAGTGAGAGAGGAAAAGATGCCTTGTTGCTGAACCAGCAACTGTGGCAAAATCGCTCTCCTCAGATGAACCTTGCTCATTATAATCTCATATAATACTGTAATACTGTCACATACCTCCATCCCAAAGTTACCACCCCTCCCTGAGCACGTGGTCTCTATTTTATTAACTATATCTTTAAGAGCAAAGTGACAGAATTTTACACCAATCAGGAACAAAAGTACGTGTGACTGGAGTCACTCAAGCTCCATATAAGTGTAAAGAAATAATGTAACAGTGAGTTAAAAGGGGGAGATATTAGGCAAGACTCCATCCTAATTTCTGGGATTGGTCAATGGGTTGAACCTGGCTTCTCCCTTCTAGGAAGGCCTTTTGGGGAAGAACTTTATTCTAAGTGTGCTAACTATTATTTCAAGCTTTCCTTGATGACTAGAGTTTGTGTATTGCTTCAGACTTTTTCTTGGAATCAGTTCAGTGTCAACATCAATCCCTGATTGTCACAATCTTCTGTGATCAGTGTATTTGTTAATAAAGTATGTTATTCCTTAAACTGTTCTGTGTGAGTCCTTCAAGGGCGCTGGCAGACTGCAGCAGTGGGTAAGACTTGACAAAACTGATAAAATACCAAGAGAGGGCAGGATCCAGCAAGGGGTCTCTCTTTCCAAATTGAAATAAGGGGTTTGGCTCTGACACTTTGCTGGTATCCCTGAAAAGGTTGGTTGACCCACCCTCCGATACAGTTCAAGAGCAGATAAAGTTCAAGAAGCATTTGGACAAGGCTCTCAGGCTCTCAAACACATGGTGTGATTCTTGGGGTGTCCCGTGCAGGGCCAGGGCTGGGCGCTGACAGGCTGCTCGGGCTAGAGGAACTTGTCTTTCCTGGGGCGCTGACAAATCAATCATAATAATATTATTTTAAAAAATCAAATATAAAGGTTTTGAGGAACCCGCCCTTTTATGTGACACTTGGCTAGTGCGAGATCTCTGCGTCAGCTCAGCGCCGCTGAGATAAAAAACCCTCACATTTCCCTCATCTGGTATCTCTGGCTGCCTTCAGTTTCAAATTTAATGTCACGGCTAGCACTGCACGGTAATGTGTGAAATCTCGTAATACAATTTAGTGAACTTTGGATAAACCAGTGACCCGGACTTCGCCGGCTCGGCTCGGCCGGGCTCGGCTCGGCCGGGCTCGGCTCGGCCGGGCTCGGCTCGGCCGGGCTCGGCTCGGCCGGGCTCGGCTCGGCCGGGCTCGGCTCGGCCGGGCTCGGCTCGCTTCTGATTGGCTCACTGGCCGCACTCTCGCTCTCTGATTGGTGGGTAGCCCTGCCGGGAGCAGCGCGCTGGCTGGGGTTGCCATGGCAGCGCGGGACGCTGTGCGGACGCGCGCGGAGGGGTCCGGTCGTGTCCGTGCCCGTGTCCGTGCCCACGTCCCGCCTCCGCCCGGGAACAGGGTCCGGGTGCCGGCCCTGCGGCCGGGCTGCCCCATCTCTGTCCCCGAGGGCGGTGCCTCCTCGTCCCGAGAGGCTGTGGGTAATGGGAGAGAGGCTGTTTTCCTCGGCGGAAGAACACGGAGGGGCTCTACAACAACCGTGAGGGTAGGGGGGCACCGCCATTTTCCCCTCAGCAGGGCTGTGCCCAGCGGGGCAGGTTTGGCTCCCCAAGGGTTTGGCCGCCCTTGGGGCCGGTGAGGGACCCCGGCACGGCGGTGGGGGGAGCAGAGCTCTGCTGCCCGCCCTCACCTGCCCTGCGGTCTGCGGGACCCGCCTCAGGGCCGGGCAGGGTGCGGGTCGGGGGGTTCGGGGTTCTCCTCTCACTGGCCTGGTCCCGATCGCTGCCTCCGAGGTGCAGGGGCCAGGCCTTGCACATGTTATCTGTTAGCTCCGCATTCACAAGCTGCAGGGTTCAAAGAGCTGCCCTGCTCGCACTAGAGACTGGTTCTCTCACAGAATCAGAGAACAGTTTGAATTGGAAAGGGACCTTGAGGTTCTTTCAGTTTTCAGCCCCCTGCCATGGGCAGGGACACCTTCCACTAGACCAGGTTGCTTCAAGCCCCATCCAGTCTGGCCTTGAACACCTCCAGGGATGTGGGACAGTAGAACAAACGTCCTAATATTACAGAACAGCCAACCTGCTCATGGGATTTGGCATTTGCAGGCTGCAACTGCTACATTAACTGCAAATCTTTCTTTTATCCACTCAGATTTTGGAAATGCTTTACTGTATTTCTGTCCAAGCCTGTGGTTAAACCTTTAGTTTTAAGACCTGAAAAACAGCTGCTGTCTCAAGTCAGTGGGCCCTGCCTTTGTTAGTCACGGAGAGCTGGTGTCTCCTAGCAAGACTCCAAACAAAGAAGTAAAAGAAGTAAAAGAAAGGACTCAGTGGCAGCTTGAGTTATGAAGACTGGGGGGAAAAAATCTGCAGTTAGAGTGTTTACCACTTGTGGGTTCCTGAGGGCAGATTGCTGCAGAGGCAGGTTCTCTGTGTTTGCTCTGTTTTGTCTCCCCTGGGGTCCCAATTCTCTGTGATGAGATCAAACACCTCCTTTGCTTTGTGCTCAGAGAAAGGCTCAACCTTTCTTTGTGAGATGGATGGAGTCTTAATACTAGTTACTGAAGACAGAAAAGAGCCTAATGGTTGGTTTTTTTTTTTTAATTTTACTTGTTTTGTAAGATTAGAAATTAAAATATTAGAATATGTATTTTATGTCATTTGTAATTTAAAATATCAAGATATGTATTTTCTTCGCCTCAAACTTGTCCAGGGATTTACAGCATCCCTACCCCAGAAGAACAAAACTACTTGGAGGGAAAGGATATCTGTCAAAAATAGTGTGACCAAGGAGCCCATGGCACCTGTGCAGGTGGGTGGGATCTCTGGCTCATAGGAAGGTTTGTTGACTTGTCTCATACCAAATCTGTAGCACCCCAGTTCAGCCCAGCTTCAGTCCTCTCTGTTTGCCTGTTATTTTGTATCAGAAATTGGGTCAGTGCTAATCAGGGTTTATGTACTGTCATTTATCTGTTTGCTTTAATTGATTATTGCAGGATGAAGGATAAACTGTGAGAATCCTTCCCCTGCTCCTCAGACACCAGGAGGTTGGATATGCTTTCTTGGAACTCAGTAGACTTGGGCTGTCTGGATAAAAGGGAGATTGTTTTTAGAGCAGGAGGCTTCTCACAGGGAACACCAGTCTCCATGGCACAGCTCTCTGCAGGGGCCACTGGGGCACATGTAGACAAAAAATGTTCATTTCCACATGGAAAGTGGCAGGACACCTGCTTTCCAAATCCTGTGTCCTAATTATAATTCCGTGTTTTCTTCTGTATCTCTTGTATCCTCTGTACAGAGGGCGGGGAATCACTATAGAGGAAGGACCTGCTGGGCTGCCACACTGCCAAGGCCAGTGTGTATTTCTGGATTTGGAGCCTGACTTACTGGGGCTGAAAAAATTCCGTGGAGAATTGGGATGTTGTGACCTACTCACTGCAAATTTTTAGTTTTCTTTGTGTCTGATGACAGAATAGAAATCTGGCAGAGTTATGCAGGAGGGAAGGAAAGTCCCTGGTACCATGTGCATTACATTGTTTTTTCCCCTTAATTTGGCTTTACCTGGCTTACATGGCAGAAATGAGGATTTTTCTTTTATAGAAGCAGTTGGAGGGAAGGACTCGAGCTTTCAAATTTGAGGAAGGGAATTTTCAGAACTTGGCCGGGCGAGGCCCTGAGCAATCCTGTCTGTGAGGTTTGCTCTTCTTCAAGCTGGCATGGGACTGGGACTCCTGAGAACCCTCCAACACACACTTTCCTGTGGTTTCTGACTCTTTCAATCAGAAAAGACAGGAAAGCATTTCTGTGAGGAAGCGGGAATATCCAGGCAAGGATATGTGAAATGAAACAAATAAAGATACAGATTGCAGACTGCACCTTGAACCGATGGTAAGAGATTTGAATCTGCAGTCCAGAGAGGCCAGCTGGGAGTCAGATATTGTCAGTGAAGTGCTGGGTTGGACAGAGTAAACTTTTAAATATTGTCTTGTGCAAAAAATATTGTTACCTTCTATGAATATCTGATTTGGAGAGTCTTTGCAGATTCTTTTAACTGGATGTTGCAAAAAATAATTGAAGAACAGAATATATTTTCGTAATTGAAAGATCTGGCTGAAGACTTGAGGTCAGTATCTCTGCAGAAATAAGCTTTTCTTTTGTTCCACTCTTTACTTAAGTAATTTTGTGAATCCATTGTTTCCTGGAAGCAGTGTGTCTCCAGTGAATCTGAAATAAAGATGTTTAAGTGGAGGTTCCTGTAAAAGGCATTTTGCCTCTGTGGTTCTCCTGTCTCTGTTATAAATCGATTCAGACATACTGAGGCACATACAAGAGAGGAGGTGGAATTTTCTGGCTGAAGCTCAGAGTTGATGCTTCACCATAAGCTTTGTCTGGTAGAACTGACTTTAAAACCCACTAAAATGCAGCCATCCCCGGGGGGATGTAGCAGTTACTTCAAAGTGACTTTTATGTGCCTGAAAAAGGCACAAAGGAAATAAGTAATAGTCCAGAGGTGGAATTTGATAACTCTGAAATGTTTTCAAAGCTGACAGGCATTCTGGAATGATTTGTGAACCACTGTTCTTTGAAACAAAATGTACTGTCCACTGTTTGTGGAGATGAGGACAGACAGTCCCACCAGAGGCAGAACCTGACTGTAAACCTGATGCTTCATCTCTGTTTTACTTGCTATGACAGGAGAATGCAGCAGTTAGAATTCCTTTAGAGATTTGCTTCATCAATTGGTAGGAATTGTAAGGAAATGAGGTTTTGCTGTTTATACAATACTTCTGTATGTTTTTGGCTGTTTTAATGTTTCTCCCAGATTATTCCAACCATGCACAGTGTGAGCAGCTCAGAGACTCCCTGGCTAAAAATAATGACACATCTGAGACCTGTGAAAGAACCTGATCAGCCACGGCCTTGGCAGGTGAGTGACTCCCAACAGTTCTTCAGCTGTAGGTTCTACTGTGAAGGATCACAGGAAACCAGTATCTATAACTGGGATCCCAGAGTATTCGGGTGTAATTGGGCTTCTGTATTGGAACTGGCCACCTAATCCCACGGAATTCTGGACAGTATTTGTGTGTAATTTGGCTTCTGTGTTGGAACTGGCCACCTAATCCCACTGAATTCTGGACAGTGTTCTGGTCTGTCTGTCTGTGCCAGACTGCCGTCCCTGGTATGTGCCTGAATTCATCTGTGAGCCAGCAGGAGCCTTATGTCTCAGTCTGTCCCTTCTGGGCACACTCAGAAATGGTTATTGCAGTGTATGTTACTTCCTACTGCTCCATCCCAGTTTGTAGCTTGATTGTGGAACCTGGATGAGGGCCTGATCTTTGTAAAGCAGGTTGGCTTTTTATGCAGACCTCGCCCTTTCTTTACCTTTTTATCCAGAGGTTCTCCTCAGCACCAGCAAAGAGTGTCACAGCAAATACTTCTGACTGCAGAAGAAAATTATTGCCAAAGATTGGCTAACACAGAAGGGCTTCTGTTGTGCAAAGATATGAGTGGAGGAATGAAATGGAAGTTATGAAGGGAGGAATGAAAAATAATTATTTGCAAAGTTCTGCAAAATCTGAGATGTGTTTGTCATGGAGAAGAACAAAGAACTCTGTAAAAAGCAACCAACTCAATGGGTTTTATCAAGCTCTTGCATCCTTTTGAGGCAGCTTTATCGAGTTATTTGCAGTTTGGTATGTGGAAAAGTTTCCCATAAAACCTGAAACAAGCTTGTGACTAGTCACGGACTCATGGAACAGCCTCAGCTGGAAGGGACCTGGAAAGATCATCTGGTTCAACCTTTTTTTGGGAAAGAGACACCAGATGAGGTTGTCTAGCACCCTGTCCAATCACATCTTGAAAACCGTCAGTGATGGGGACTCCACCACATCCCTGGGGAGGTTGTTCCAGTCAGTGATTGATCTCACTCTAAAAAATTTCTTTCTTATATTGAGATGAAACTTCAGCCAATGCAACTTGTACCTCTTACCCCTTGTCTCCTCCCTGTGGCTTCTGGTGCAGAGAGAACCTCCATCCTCTTTGTAGCTGCTCTGTAAGTACTGTGATGAGGCTCTCCCTGAGCCTGCTCTTTTCCAGGGAGAATAGACTGAATTCCTTCAGTCAAAGGAGACCTAATTCCTTTGGTTCTTAAGGAGTCTTCAGACAGGGATCATCCTGAAGGAAGACTTTTCACCTACTCACCAGTGTGTGTTCTGAGTACTTTCTTCTGGTGGTTCTCAGCTGGAGTGATGGCTCTGTCTCCCTGCTGCTGTTACGGTGCTGGTTTTAGAAAGGATCTGTGATTATGTGAAGTAGATTTGTCAGGTGTAATACAACAT
This sequence comes from Pipra filicauda, assembly GCF_003945595.2. Lineage (NCBI taxonomy): Eukaryota > Metazoa > Chordata > Aves > Passeriformes > Pipridae > Pipra > Pipra filicauda. Next base: position 1,416,219 of record NW_024104320.1, read on the forward strand.
ACCAGTTGCTTCAAATAGTAGGATGAAAGGGTCTTAAAATGTGCCAGCAATTTAGATTTCCTCTTCTCATTTGTTTTTGGTGGTTTTTTTAATACTACTTGTCCATTCCTTGCCTGGTCTGATGTATGATGTCCTGCTTATCTCAGGATAATAAACCTGTTGGAGTGTGGAGCTGGTCAGCAAGGTCAAGACAGATGTGACTGGAAACTACACTGTTTATTGGAAGTAAGAATCAATATTAAGCACAGGGAGTAGCAGGCTAATTTTCCATTCTGTGCATCAAATGCATTCCTTGAGTCTGTGCTACCGCTGGCATGGTGGGCTTGTGCAAAAATGCTGTGGCTGTAGCTCAGTTTTTAAACAACAGAAGAAAGTCACAGCAGGGATGACTTTGAATTCGTCTGTGGAAACCGCAGGAGGAGGCAGCAGGTCAGACAGGTGAAATGTGAACGTTTCAGCCCTGCCTCTGGCTTAGGCCTGAGTAAAACCAGCTCAGTTGAGGTTTGGGATAACCCTTTGTCATTTGGGGTCAGCTGTCCCAGCCGTGTCCCCTCCCAGCTCCTTGTGACCCCCCCAGCTTGCTCACTGGTGGGGTGGGGAGAGAAGCTGAGAAAACCTTGGCTTAGTGTAAACACTACTTAGCAACAATTAAAACATCAACATTACTCTCATCCTAAATTCAAAACACAGCACTGTACCAGCTACTAGAAAGAAAATTAACTCTATCCCAGCCAAAACTTGGACAACTTGTTGCTTGTAGAAGCTGCTGATGGACTCGTGAAGACAAGGTCTCTCTGGTTAACCCACAGAGTTGGTGCAGCCTGATCACAGGGGAGGTACCCCCCTCATCTTCCCTGCAGGAATTCCATCCCCAGGTGAGAGATGGATTTGGTCCGTATTGCTTGTGCTCCTTGGCTGCAGTGCAGGAGTTGAGTTTATGAGACACGTGTTTGGCACAGGTGAGCAACAGTGGCAAGGAACAAGTGGTGTGTGGTCATGGTGAGGAGCAGCCAAGGAAATGTATGGTCTTAACATGTACATTCCTGTTCCCATTCCAGTTCTTCCAACACTCTTCTGTTGCTACTTATCCCCACTGTTCCGAGCAAGTCTCACAAGGATTTGCCAGCTGGGTTATGGTATAATGTGCCTTTGAATTCAAAATAATCACTGGTGTTGTGATTAAAGTAAATCTGACTCCTAGTCTGAGTCCTGCTTTTACTTCATGTGGGTTTTTAATGTTCTGTTAGGTAACACCTGACCAAAGCCGAGACATCATTGCTTCTGTTCAGTGCATCTTGGACAGAGAAAATTGTTTTGTGAGGGTAAGAAGTGGTACCTCTTCTCATTTGTTGTGTGCTTTCCTGCATGTCAATGTGTTCTAGTTTCTGGTCAGTGATTTGTGAGAAAATGTTAATTGTCTGTATTCTTGAAAAACTGATTTAGAAGTATGAGTTTGTGGCCTCTCCTCTGGATATGACTGAAGTAGTAACCCTAAATGTGAATCATAGGTAACTTACCTGCCTGTTTGCACCTAATATTTGCTCTGTGGGTGTGGTTAGTTGGTCAGTGAGCAAAAGGCTGTGAGCAAAGGGCAGCAGGGCTGATCTGATTTGATTTGATCTGATCTAGCAGATTGCCAGTGCTGCAGGGAGAGGGTCCCTCTCCTGCTGCCTGTCTTGCACAGTCTGCTGCTTATCAGCCCCCTGTTCTGCAGTGATTTCAGCTCAATAACCTGATGGGAAAAAGTGAGTAATTTTCTGCCAGTCTTGCACCACAGTTTCAAAAGTTAAGGGTCTGAATGCCAGGGCTCTTGCAAGTGAGAGGTTGGAAATGAGTGGTGGGAAGTGGAGAGAGGGAGGAGCACAAAGAAGGGCTGGAAAACAGCCCTCTTGGAGCAGAGACCAGTCAGCCTTCACCTGTGAAACCTTTAATGTGCTTGGCCAATAATTTGTATGGTTTTATTTTGCATTTCTTACTTAGGAGGTGGACAGATACCTGAGGCACAATGATTTCCTAAATCTGAGAAAGAAGGAGATCGTGTACAAGGAATGGCTTAAGGATGTTTTAGAGCCGGTGCTGCAGAAAATTGAGGACGAAATGGGCAGCCAGTCAATCGAAGAAATGCAGAAAAGGAAACAAGAACAATTGTCTCAATATTTAAACTACTGTAACAAGAAGGTATCAAGGAGAAGTAAATTTCTGTCATGGAGAGGCTTGCATAGGGAGGGCTTTGGACAAGATCAGGGGTTTAGCTGCTATTTGCTGTCCATTGAGTAGCCTGGAATTCAGATGCACCTTATCTGTAACTTACCTTTCTTTCCCAAGGACTTCTGCAATGGTGACATATGATGTTAGAGCTGTTTAAGTTCACCATCAGATACAAACAATAGCCTTGCTTGGGTCTGAATATTGATGTGTATTTCCCTTTGTGATCTGGATCATGTAGTGGGAAAAACTGAGCTCTGTCAGCTGAAGTCAAAGGCTGACTGAGCAGGGAGTGGACTGCACTCTCATGTCTCAGAAGTTAAGCTACATCACTACTGCAGTATGTTGGCAGAGCACGAATGAAATGATTTTGTGGCCTTGGATGCTACTGATCAAGCTTCATAAAAGAAAAAAATGTGGGAACAGGGAGATACAAACAATTTTCTTGAAGTCTGTATACAGGCAATAGACCCAACTTTTTGTAGTTCCATGGGTTTTAGTACTCAGAAAAAGTGCAGTCACTGTAGGAAATACTTGTTGGTTTTCTTCATTTTGCTCTGAATTTCACACCACTGTTGAGTTTCAAATCCCACAACTCAATTTTCTGCATCTCAGGAATGGAAATGTAGAGCAGTAAGAGCAGTTACATAAAAATGATAATAGTTTATTGAGAGCAGGAATTTGTTGTCAGTGGAAACCACTGCACAGTGGAGTCATGAGACTGTAAACAACCTTCTCAGCCAGAAATGAAAATGTCATGGAAGCTGCGTTGTTTTAACGAGAGCAAATGATTTCTTTTTCAAAGGCCTGATGTGACAGACCCATGCATTTAAACTGCATGGAACAACAAAGACCTGAACCAGTCTTACTGCTGATGTCCTAGGATTTAGGATATGTTGGGTGTACTGCACATATCTGGGTCTGCATCAGTCCACTTCCAAGCTTCTGTGTCAGGTCAGGAATTTGCTGGGTGTCCTCCAAAAGCAATGGCTGATGTGCTGGGATGTGTCCTCCTGGAAGGGAAGCACCAGCACCAGCGATCAGCCTCCACCTTTTCCCCTTGCTCTGTGGTGTCTGCTCTATCATCAGCATGTCTGCAGAGCAGGTTGAAGCCCTTCGGAGTTACAGGACAACTTACTTGCATAAGTTTGCATTGACCGTGGCAGCACATGATACATTTTGCAGAACTTGAAACATTTCTGTAGATATACAGGTTAATATACTGACTTCTGGCTATGTATTTTCCCCTCACTCCCTTCTTTTTGTCCATTTGCTCTCTTCCCTGCTATTAGGCTTCTCCTCCTGTTTCCCAGATCTACTGACCTTCCCATGCCTGTGATTGGTCCATTCCTTCTTTCCATGTCTATTATTCTTCCTCCAGTCTTCTCTTCTTGCTCTCTTTCTCTCTCGTCAACTCTTTTACTCCATCCATAAATCCGTTTTGCCCCTCTTTCTTCTGTCACACTCCCCACTGCTGTCTCCATCTTCTTGTTGCTTCTGATAATTCCTCCAAGATCTTCACTGCCCTTTGCTTTCCAAAGCTGTCTTTTCCCCCTTTCCTCCATTCTCCTCCTCTCCTCACTCTTTTTCCAAATCCCTCCATCTCAGTCTTTGTCAGCTCACTCATCTGCCTTTTTCACACCATCTGACCTCTCCTCCTTTACCTCCCTTCCTTGACTCCCTGTTCTTCCAAGGACCTGCTCATATGTGGGGGTTTTTGCCTCAAATCTGCCTCCTTTTCACTGCCTTTCTCGCTCCTCCTCCCCTCCAGTCCTGTGGCCATGGACTGCAGGTGCCTAACGAGATGGTTGGTCAGAGTGAAGATGGCAGTGTGAGAGTGCAGCCTGCAAGGAGAGGGGATTCCCCTGCCTGGGTTGCTGCTGTGTTAGCTACAACTCAGCTTCTGGTAGTCCAGGCTATTGTAGGCATTGTGTGCTGCAGAGAAAGAGACCCCCCTGACTCATTTTGAAGAGCTTTTACTCTGCTTTATTCCAAGGGCTGTGTGAGGGGTAATGCATCGACCACGTGAAGGGATCAGACCTGGGAGTGCAGCAAAGCACCTCCGTGATCCACTGAGGTCTCAGCAGAGCCTGTAAAGGGGTGATATGTGATAATAAACCAAGGGGTGGCACTAAAACTCTGCAAATTGAGCTCTATTAGGGCCTGAAGCTTTCCAGGGACAGAAACATGAGATGATGAGTGTGGCTGCTGCTTGTTGTGTGGGGAATTGCCAGATCCTGAGGAGCAGAGGCCCCTGCAGAGGCAGCATTCACACTTAGCAGTAGAGAAGCCCCACGGTGCTTCCCGAGTGTCTGAGAACAGCACAGGCCCTCAGGGCCTGGCTCACTTCCATGTGAGCTGCTTCAGCACAGTGACCTCTTAAATCTACTGTAGATCCCACTTTTTTTTTGGTTGGACTTGTCTTGCAGAGCTCCTGAGCTGTTCAGGCTAAAGTATGGTTTTTTCCAAGTCTTGAAATCACATCCACAGATTGCCATGAAGAACTGTGTAGGGCCGAGATCTAGGAGGCCGTGGGCTGAATGCTCCCTTCCTTCCTGGGATCCCTGGAGAATCACCCACACAAGAAAGATTAAAAAGTTCATTTCCAAGGTTTTGTAAGAACGAATATTAGGGAGGACTATTTTATGTGCTTGTTATAGGGAACTTGAACTGCAGAACATGTTGATTGTTGCAGGCAGTTTTTGATGAGAGGGAGCTGTGACCTGGACTATGAGGTGTGGCTCAGGTCTTTACTCTTATGTCTAGATGGAAAAGCCAGCTCATGAACCCAGACCAGTGACCTGCCTAGGGCTGTGCCTGCTGAGGGCTTACCCACTCCTTTCTTTTTTTCTTTTCAACAGCTGTTTCCTTCTCTGTCAAAACATTTTGCCTTGACCGAAATTTCCACTGTCTTGACTGCCCTAGTTAAGGTTAGCATCTTAGCCTGAAACTATTTCTGGATGCTCCATGAAATCATGTATTATGTAGTTATGCCTATGATAAATTAAAATGGATAGAGGAATTTTCCTGTTACACTTCAGTCACCTTATTTCTGAGGTGCAGTGTATGAAAATTTGGGAGTCCTTTTCTCCACCCTGTCCATCACAGGCTGTGTTCCACCCAGGCTGGCTGCTCTCACCATTGTATCACCTAAGGCTTCTGAGACCTGACCCAGTACCTGCTTCTCCCACAGGGCTACGTGTTTTTGGACTATTTTGACCCATCAGAGTATGATCCATTCTCCCAGAAGACGTGCACAGACTGCTGGAAGGTGTGAGGTTTGGAGTTCCCCTTTGACCAGCAGGCAGTTCATAGTTAGGAGGCAGAGCATGTTACTGATGTGCTGCTGTAGGGAAACACATTCTAGTTTTATTACCTGAACAAATATGGGTCCCAGCTCCTAGTGCATTTAAGCCCAAGAGTATTTGAACATGGTTTTCAGCAGGAATGTGGTTTGGATCCATACTAAGCCCAGATTTGGAGGCACAGTAGGCAATGGCAGGGGGGAGGTTTGTTTTCCTCATTTTAAATCCACTGCAGCAGCACAGGGAGTGTGTTCTGTCTAAGGAGGGCTGGAGAGTTCCCAGGCAAGCTGTGTGTGTGCTCTGTAGAAGGAACTACTCTGGCAGCTCAGCTGATCTTTACAGGAGCATGGCAATAGTTTTTACTTCTGTTTAAAGAATGAAAGTCATCAATCACCACAATGACAGCGAGAGCCAATGATGTCACCTGTCCCCCAGCTGACCAGAGCAGCAAGCACAGCCATCAGAAGGTACACTTTAGGTTACATCTCCTGCCAAAGCAAGTGGTAACAGGCCAGGTCTTCTGGCAAGCTGCAATAAACTTACTGTCTTGAACGTGGTTCTGAAATGTTGTTACTCAGCAGCCAAAGAAATGTCTGGGATGCTGCTTCTGTTGTTGCCAGCTCCAGTTCATGCTCTACAAGCCAAAATCTGCTGTTTTAGATTTAACTTAGGCTCAGCTCAACAAAAACAGTGCTGGTGTTCTCTCCTGAACACAGTGTACAAGCAGTAAATCAAACTTTTAACATACATTCTGAGAAAGCAGGAAATAAGTAGGGGAGGGGAGATGGGAAGTGCTTTTCAGAGAGTCTGTGCTGAGCAGCAGCTGAGCCAGTGCCCCACAAACCAGTCTCTCTCCCGTTCCAGTGTGGTCCCATCTCCCCCCTGGTCTGGCTGCACAGCAACTCTGGTCTCAAAGCCTGGAAAGAGAAAAACAGAATTTCCTCTATTCTCCAATCACTGTACAGACATAATCTCTCAAGAGTTGCCAATATTGAGTTTTATTTAGGATTAGAAATACTGAACCACAGAAAACTGTTAAAAGTAACAGAGGTTGACTCAGTAAGGAGGGTGCACAGATGGTGACTGCATGGGAAACTGCCAGAGTTCAGGAGGAATTGCTGCACCCGCGGAAAGGGCTGCTCAAGGAGGCAGTAAAATGGTTACAATGTATCAAACATTCTATAAACAAACTTTTTTTTTTTTTAACCATCCCTGATTTGGTGCCAAGAGAAAGCTTTTGCTTTCAACCAGCTCTTTTTACAGGTTTGTGTTGGGGTGTAGTTCCCCCCAAGCAAACTTTTTAAACTTGTAATAAACATTTCTTGAACGAATCCTGTAAGTTTTTCTCATTATTTCACATTCCCCTGTACAATAAAATATACTTTTTAAAAATCAATAAACATCTGTAGACAAATTACATTAATAAACTTATATTTTACTCTCTATATACATGTTGGCAATGTCAAAGCTTCAAGATTCACATGGAGGTCTGCAAGACCAAGGAAATGTACACAAATAACTTATATTTAGGAAAAAAACCCCAAAAGCTGAAGAGTATTTTGCCACATTATTGTGGGTCACAGTATTTAAAATATTTTTTCTAGTTATTCTTCACAACAACATTGTCTTAGCAGAGAATGATGAATCAAACTGAAGCAGAAATTAAAATCAAGTAGCAGTTACTGATTCCAGTGCAGAACTAAGTCAAGTAAAGAACTACACTTGATTCTTAAAGAATATACAATATATTGGAGACTTCTCCAGTACTAAGGCTTCTTCAGCATTTTACCTTTAAAACCATCATCCTGAGACGGGAAGATTCCAGTGGATATCACTTTTAGGATTTCAAATGGAATGATTCCAGTGTTGAGCTTAAACCATTCCTCAGTCTGTCTGTCAGACCAAGTGGTAAAATATACAAACAGCTTGGTGCCACATTTCTACTTAATACTTTTTATGGCCCTGAAAATGGAAACATTGGCATCCAAACCCACGATATTCCAACATAATAAAAAGGCACTGAGCTATAGTACTGTATATACAGTAACATTTGTGTTTGCATAGATCAGCAACAACTGGGAACACTGCAAGGAACTAAGCACAAGCAGGAACTAAGAGGAAACACGGAGGCAGCAGGAACTCTTGCTTAATAACCAGCGTGGGGCAAGGAATCTTTTACCAAAAGATATTCAGTCTGTCAGCTTCAGTTGTCCTTCATAAATTAAAAGAAGTTGTTCTTAGAAGAGTGCTTTCTGATCAAAGAGCTGCAGGTCAAAGCGCACCCAGACTTCTCCAGTTGGAACTTCATGCAGCAGTAAGTGTTTAGTCATGGGGCCTTTGCTCTCTTGTTCTGTTCGGATTTTTGCTACTGGAACTTCGGTGCGACCCAAAAAATCTGTTGGGCAGGTGAGTAAGACATTTCATTAGGCAAGGACAGCTTAGCAAACCTGAGTCAGGTTAAGCAGCAATGCTGCATAGTAGGTGTTCAGTTCCAGAGCACTGCTCCCAGGTTTCCTGTTTGACTGGCCCTCAGCCCTGTGTAAACCAGCCAGCAGTGACAAAAAAGGGTCTTTTTAGAAGACAAAAATGCTATGGATTTAGGATGGACAACATGCCTTTATTGTCATGTTTGAGCTTAGGGCTTTAAAAACACTCTTAGAAAATACCCTTTCAGAAACACAATTTCAAATGTTCTCCAGTTTTAGAGCTGGCAGGTCAGAGTTAGGTGATAGAAGCTGTTTACAAATCAGCTGAGATGCCACAAGGACAATAAAAAAAATCAACTGTTTTGGCTCAGCCAACTTTTATTAAGCTTATATATCATTCTTCTCTCAAGAACAATGACCTTGAACAATTACTACCACTAGTAGGTTTATAGTTCTATTCAGAAATCATAAACCTTCTTTGTGGCCATTTCTTATACAACATCTTTGTGTGTGTCTGTGCATTAAAAGGCTCAGTGTGAACTGAAAAACCAGCAGACTCTGCTGTCCAGCTGGGAGAAGCAGCCAAAGTCATGTTACCTCACAGGAGAAAAGACTGAGCTACAGTTACACACATGGCACCTCAGGTCAAGGCAGTTCCTAGCAAATCTGCAATAATCAACCACATGTCAGCCCTGAAAGAGCATTTAAGCTTTTAGGGAGTACCTGACAGCTTGTTTCCAAGCAAAACAAGAAAGCTTATCAAGCTGTTGCCGTGCAGATACAACCTGGCACCTTATTTTTGGGCACCTACAGTGAGAGAGTAAAATTTCTGCTTTCAAATTCTCTGTCTGCCCAGTCTGACCAAAAAAAAAAAACAAACCATGACTGACATAAAAGCCAGAGTGGAATCAAATCTGACTGCCTGGAGCTGCTGGCTCTGGAAGGCTACTGAACCTCCTGTGTCCTGAGGCACTGCTTTCACACAACACTTCCCAGGCAGCAGTCAAGAGCCATAGGCTCTCAGAACTGCTGCTTTTCCTAAATGTCCACACTTACCATCGGGTGAGAACTGATCCCTGTCAAACATGGTGATACACAGGACATCCTGATACAGGTCCTTGATGAAGAACTGGCAGTTGAAGTTCCACTTGGGGTTCAGGGTGTCCTGCATGGTTCTGGTAGTGTAGCTCTGCGAGCCCATGCTGATCTCACAGTACGGGTTGCTCTTCCCTAAACACAGAACAGGGAGTGAAAATCCCCTGCAGTGCAGAAACCTCCCCTCCATCTGGAGCCTTCCTGGACACACATCGATGCTGCTGCCCAGATGTGGATCAGGCAATCCCTATATCCCACAGCAGCACAGAGCTGGTTCCTCACTTGTTCCTCTGAAGCTAAAGAATGGCTAATTCATACAGAAACTGTAGCTGAACCACAGTGTTTCCCAAATCACCAAACTCCTCTCAGCAAGCCTTTCCAAATGTTACAGGAATAAAAGTGATCTGAGACTGTTTCCCTCACTTACCATTGGGCTTACAGGCCTTTAGTTCTGTTGCTTCAATCACGTGCACCATCAAACGTCCTATTCCTGAGGTTTTCTGCGAGCGAGCTGGGAACAGAGAGGTCAGAAATAAATGGATTGGTTGGAACTGTAAAAACTGGCAATAGATCTGAAGAGGGAGATCCTGCACAGACACTGTGGCATCCTCCAGGTGGATGAGAGGGAAATACAGAACTCTGTAGGTACCTTGATAAGCCTTTTCACGTTTCTTCTTCTCTGTTTCGATGTACTGCTCTGACGCCGCTTTGATTTTCTGGACCCAGGCAGTACTGCAAAGAGCAATCCCTACAGTCAGGGTCATGCCACAGGCAGGGAAGTCTTCAGCATCAGTGACTCTGCCCCAATCTCTTTGGCCATTCCCCCCCCTGGGTTTCAGAGGCATCACAAATCAAGTTAGGTCTTGGACTAAAGTGATGGAGGTTTTGGATTTAATCTTAATGCCACATTCCAAATCAGACTAAATAAACACAAAGTGGAACTGCTGTTCTATTAAAGACTGCTGGGTCACATTAAAAACTGACTAGGACTGGGGAAAAATCCTATGGGATGCTGGACTTTGCAGCCCTAAACTATTCTTGTATACAACAGTAACATCAAGGAGCAGCAGATGTGGCTGGATTCCACTGCAAGAGCTGCTGCACAAGCAGAACAAAATCAGAGAAAACCTGTCATTCAAATGAGAGTCAAGTGGGTTTATTTCCTGACCAAGGGACTAAACCCTATTCTTGAGCTGAGAGCCCCCCATGTCTGCTCACTTGAGACGGCCTGCAGCCTCGATCTGCAAGTTTAGGCTCAGATCTGCACTGTCACTACTCACCGCTCGTTGATGTTGTCAGTTTTAAGTGTGTAAACTCTGTCGATGTGTGATATGTGGAAAACTGGCTCATCGCTTGAAGGGTCTGTGGGCAGTTTCACAAGGACTTCATTAAGGAAAACCGGCTGAAAGAAGAGCAAATGTCACTGTCCCAGCATCACCCTGTGACAATGAGCTGAAAGTTTACAAGGATGTTTAAATACATTGTTTTACTGTAGGGAAAACTAAAGTCATAGGACATAGGACAAACAATGAGATCATCGTGTAAAGGATGTGAGAAAGGGCTGAGAGAAAAACTACTCTGGCAATACACCCCATTCTCGTCTTCCTAGATGGAGAGCTTTGTGAAAGGGGCATGTCTGTGTAAGCAGAGCTGCAGTGTGAAGCTTGGAAGTCCCTGGAATCTCTCAGGCTTCCTATGGGAAAGCAACCCTGATACTTAAACTTATCTCCCCAACTTCAGAATCTTGAGAACATGCACTGTGTCGACAGAGTGACTAAAATTTTGCACCCTTTACTGTTTTCTGAAGAAGGACAGGAAAGTTCTTGTGGATGCAACTTGTGCAAACTCAAGTCAAGGTTCCTGCCTCTGAACATCCCACTGAGCTGCTCAGGCACGATGCTACTTCTGCCCTTTCCTCCCCAAAGTGGATGGAAGTGTTTGTTAAACCAAGACACAAAAGCCTGTCCTTTTCCAGGATCCAAGCCAACGGCAGTTGTGCAAGTTGTCTGCCAGGACATGCCTGTATGACAGCAAAAGGGGCCAGGCAGCTAATCCCAGCAGAACAGCAGCATTCCTCATCAGAAGCCAGGATCCACTGCTACTAACATGACCATGAAACACCTTGGTTCACTCACCATTTTGTACATTTTGAACTGGGAGTTGGATTTGGGGCTGAACAGTTTATCGGAGCCAGAAGACACAAACTGTTTAACCATGTAGGTGAGCAGGAGGAAGTCATTGAAAAGGAATCCGTACAGCTCCTTACTGCTCTTGGCCTTGTACAGCTTCCCACTGTGCAGGAGCTTCCGTGGTCCCAGGCAGTTTGTGAGGGAGTTGAACACAGGTTGCTAGGAGAGACAAAACTCATTAGCACCAGCAACTTCATGCAGAGATCAGCTCCTGCTCCTCTTCACCGTGGAGATTGTTCAAGTTGCTCAAAACGCCCTTCTGTTTTGTTTAACGAATTTAGTTGCAAATTAAGAAAAAGGAAACTACTCTGTGATCAGCCATGGTAACAGCACAACTCCCAACTCAGAGTAGATTTAAGCTTTTACCAAAACACATACGGGGTTCTGACTGGATGCGGGCATTTACTGCGCAGCCACTCCTCTGTTGTCCAGAAGCTGTGTTTAGAAAGAGCTGCACAGTCTGCAGTCAGGCACTCTTACAGGTGCATGAAGAGGTGATGGAACCAGGACAGACCTTCTGGGCCTGTCAAGCCTTGGTTCCTTAGGCAGCCAGTGGAGAACTGTCACACCTCATTTTGAAGGCTGTCCTGAAAGGTACAGGAGCCTGAACTCCACATATCTTTGAGGATCTGGCACTGAGGGCTTCTGTGCCCTTCCTGCATGAAGGAAAACCTTGGGAAGCACAGACTAAGTGAAATCCCACATAGTAACACCTGACTTAGCCCAGCGGCAACAGGAAGAGAACTTCATAGGGAAGAGTTATTTCTGTCTGTTTAACAATTTAAATGGTATCGGTTTTTAAGCTTATAAATCAAGATTTCTCCACCACCAAAATCATGCAAAAATGAGGGTTCATCACATTATGGCTCTAAGTAGAATTCAATAAAAGCTTCTCTGCCAAGAGCTCAGTGGTGGATCACACTCCAATAAGGGATGTGAGCAGGGACTCCCTTTCCCCCTCCAGCCTTTCTGAAATTACTCTGAGAAGACTCTTCCATGCAGGGTGTCAATGCAGCTACCTCAGCCAGGCCTTCGCACTGGACGTGGGACTGTATCCATTCCAGCCTGTCCGAGTTCTCCTTCTCCCGCACCCCTTCGTTCACCTGGGAGCACAGCTCCTCCGCACGCTCCAGGGCCAGCCTCAGGGTACTGTGATCCGGGTGGCTTTCTGGAGTGTTCTCTAGAATCTGGTGTGGATCACAGAGGGGAGAAAAGATAAAATCCGTGTTAAGCACTGGTACTGCTCAGAGAAATCCCCATAAATGGTCAAGGCTTTATCTTTGCTTTTGCTATTGAGATCAGACTCAAGGCATTCACCTACAGAACCTCACTTGGGGTACTCACACTCTTTATGAGCAGAGGGTAGCGTGTAATCCTTTGCATTGGTTTCAGGAGGAAACTGGAGAGGGGCATTCCTTTGCAGCGAGGGTCCAACGCAAGTTTCTGTGGTGCAGTAGAGATTTAACATTGCATTACTCATCAGGAAACACTTGCCTCACTGGCACTGAATACTGAAAACTCTCTGATCAGATTAATTTTTCCAGGCATTCCAAGAGATCTTAGATTTTTTCAGTAAGCAAACAATACTTGTTTCCAGAACAAACAGGAAAGCCAGTGCTGTCATTGTACCAGACGCTTTACCAGCATAAATCATAGGGTCATTATTCATGCAGAATCCTTACATTCAAAACTGTTCCAGCTTTTATTTTGACATTACAGGCTCCACTCAGGTTGAAAAAGAACAAAGCAATGAAAGAAACAAATGCCTGATGTCAGCAACTCTGGGAATTCTCCTTTCATGGCCTCAGTAAATTAGCTAGAGAGAAGGACAGGGATATAAATAAAGAGCACAGACAGTGTTAACCAAGGTCACCATACAAATACACCTTGGAAGGGTCTCAGCTATTTTCGCAGGATTTTACTCTTCTGGGTTATTTTGATCTGGTCCATGCTGGTCAGACGGGCTCCTCCCTTGAGAAAAGGAGAAGGCACAAAAGCTACTGAGTCAGATACCTTTAAGTAGTCTTTGAAATCAGCATCTTCATCAGTTTTCTGCTGCAGCAGCGACGCTCCGTTGAGCTGGCAGCTGCAGAACCGGATGTAGGCCTGCATGTGGGACAGCTCTGCCGCCAGGATGTCCCCGATCATCTGCACCGGCATCTTCTCTCCTCCCGTTTTCTTACGCACCCGCAAGGCTCTGAGGAGGAGAGAAATCACCATCCAACTTTGCTGCCATGTCTGTGAGGCCTAAATCACAGCCCTTACAACCCCCACCTCTGAAAGGACTCAAAGCCCGGGGGGTGAATTCCCATACACAGCAAAGGCACTTCCAGGCAGCGCTGGGATCCAGCCTGAACCCCCAGGAGGTCACCAGCACAACATGCTGAGCTGAATGATCTGCCTGGTGGTGTCTGAGGGACTGGGACTCTCCTGTGAGGTTTCTGGGACAATCAGCATCACTCTCTACATTCAACCAGCATCCCATTCAGTGAATTATTAGTCACATTGTCTCTCTAGAGTTTATTTTTAGATAATAGAAGGTTGATGTGCAGAGAACTGGAAAGAATGCTTCCCATGCACATACTTTTGTGTAGGCTCTGCTTCTAAGGTATTACAGCAAACGTGCATCTGTTCTTGCTGTTTACTGTTCCCTCTCTCTTATTACAACTCCTTTTGAAGCAGTCTGTTGTGAATGCATACATGCACAGGAAATAATCAGCAAGGACAGAATACTTATTGTAAAACCAGGAAACTTCCTGGAAAAAGGAACAAAAAAATAAAAAAGAGGAAAACGTAAGACTGCAGGTAAGTACTCACTTCAGTAGCTTTGTATTTGACATGATGAGTTCCTTCCAGTTAACAAAGATCAGCCCCATTTCTCCTTCTGTGAGAGAACCCGAATCAGCCATTGGTTTTTGGAAAACCTGGAGCCAAAATATGAGAAAATTGAGTCGTTCTTCAGAGACAAAAGCAGCTCAGCCTCTTGTTTAGCCTAGCAGTGACTGCTTTTGTTGAATGCTCAGTGTCTAATTTCTCAACAGTTAAAAGCAATTCCTTAGCAGCACTTGTGACAGCTGTCACTATTTCCCCATAGCGTGTGACCCCATTCTGATACCAGCATCATAATTTGCAAAGCAGGAACAAGCACTGGGACCTGCAGGCTGACTGCTCAGCAGAAGAGCATTCCCATGATTTCAGAGTCAATCACTACACAAATTGCACTTGCACATCGTGCTTTTCCCCCTGCCCAGAGGATGAAGGGTCACCCTGTGTTCAGAACCACAGCACATTACCTCTGGAGAGCAGAGCACCTGTGTAACTTGGTGTATTTAACATCTGTCACACTTTGCCACAGTTGTTTTATGCAGAGAGGTCAAATTGAACGCCCAACTCCACACTAGGCTGCCCAGTCCCTGCCTGACCTAGTGTGTTGGTCTTGCTTCCAGAAATAAAACTGGGGAGAAGGCACATGATAAACTTTTATGGTGCTTCTACAGCTTCTGTCATGAGCCTGTGCAGCTCTGCTCGATGCCCAGCCCAGCCCATCATCTTTCCACTGAACCCAAACACCAAAGAACAGGATTTGGAAAATAGGAAGGTCCTCGTAAGCCAAGGGGTTTCACAATGTTGTTTTGCCTGCTGGGCAACCATGTAATGTTCACTGGAAAGGGAGGTGCCTACACACCTTTCCTCTTCCAGCATCTCACAATTTGTAAGAATCCCATTATTGTTATTGTTCAGCAGGACAGAGGTGCTCTTTTTCTAAATGCATTTTCACATCCAAGACATCTCACCTCTACGACGAGCTGCAGATCGTCCATGTACCTTTCCTCCGTCTGAATGAGCTCGTGAATGTAGCCCTGCCTCTTCCTTTCCATTGGCTGCATGGTGTCAAGGCTCTGGAGATCAGCACACCCTATAAGAAGTAAGACAGAAGTTTAGATCCCACTCAAGGCACCAGATCTGATGAATTAAAAGAATTGCACCAGCACACACCAGCCTGTGCCTCAGACCACACAAACAGCAGCAGCGGGTTTCAAAATCGAGTGATGTAGCGATTGACCCCCTCCCTCCTTTGTGTCATTTTTCAGTCAACTTTTTATTTCTTCAAATGCCCCTTGTTCTTGTTACTGTGATGCAGAATGAGAATTCCTGACTTCCTGCCACTCCATTGGTCTCATGACTTTTCTCACCTCTTCTGCCACACTGATTTGAAACTTTCCTCTTACCTCATGCAATGTCTTTTTGGACTTGATGATCTTAAAGATCTTTTCCAACCTTAATGGTCCTATGATTCTAAGTTCTCTTTTGTGAGATGAAGTAATGAAAAATGTGTCTGGTCCTGACTTAGGACATCGCACCTTTAATCCCCACCCCATTTCTCAAGTCCTCTGCCTTGGCTAATAATTTATGATAAACCACCACTACAAATTTTTAAAGTTATAACACATAATGTTATATCTGTGTAACTTCACAGTTGCATAACTTTTTTTTCTAAGATGAGCCTGAAATATGTTGAATTATTTTTATGTATCAATTACAAATAATCAAAATCATGCACAGGAACACACTGGCAGTCAGTGACACAAACCCCAACTTTCTGTAAGAACATGCGGGCCCTACAGCTTCACACAGCTCTTTCTCTACTGTATGTTAGTAAACAAGACAACAGTGTTCAAACTTTAGTAACCAAACCAAAAATTGGTAAAAACAAAGTGGTTTAGCTGGGTAAAGGAGAGAACAGAAAATCAATCTAGATCCATCTGTCAGCCATCACATGCCAGCAGAGGACTGCGAAGCAGCAGGGTGGGGGAAAAGGAGAAAAAAAGGAACAATTACAGAGAGTTTGAGAACATCCTTCTATTGCTGGGTGTGATGGCATCGCATTGTAATACCAGGTGGATTTTGCAGGATAGCAGAAAGGACATCGCAGGAACTCATTTAAATCCGGCATTTCTAGAGGAACAACACTTCATGAAAATTGACAGGTGGTGTGAAAGGCAGGGTGACCTACACAGAAAGGGCTGTGCCTCCCCACCACCCTGACACACCTGGGACACGAGGATGTGGCTTTATTCACTACCAGTGTATAGATCTGTTTATGGGAGGGCTGCTCTAAATAACGGAGTTAGTAATAAATTTGAGGGGAAAAAACCTAAGAAACACTAAACGTCAGGCTAAACTTGATGAGACAGTGACCTAGCGGGAACCTCACAGGCATCAAGCTGCTCTGAAGGAGCAGCAACTGTCAGCAAAAGAGAAACTCTTATCAAGTGAACTTACGACACCATGCCAAGTATTCTAACAGGGAAACCCTTTGAACAACACAAAGAAGTGAAACAGCAAAGGCAACAACCAGATTGAAAATCAGGACTTTTCAGTTCTGATTTGCACCCTAAGGAGGATCACAGATCTTAAGCCTTCTGACAAGATTTGCAAAACCACCACTTTTTACAAAGAGGTCTGGGATTGCAGCTCTTTTGATTGTGCAGAATGCTGCTTCTGGCCTTAGTTATCCCCAGAGTTACAATCAGGTCAAAATTAGATGAGAAAAAGAAGTAAAGTTATAGACTAAAGTCATTCTTGTGAAGTTTGGTATCTCAGTCCATTCAGACAGTCTATGGCCAATGTGTGCTACTTCTGTCACTCTTCAGTCTGTACAGCACTGAGTTTAAGCTCACCAGTTTCCTAAGACATGACATTTTAAGATAATCAGGGGTTTGCACAGTAACCAGGCTTTATTTATCCAGATTTGGAAGTCTCAGCTTTGACCACGTGGTCACATCAGCAGGGATGGACTGAAGCTCCCGTCTGCTTGTATTCCAGCTGTTGGAACAATCCACAGGCTGGGATTTGGGTCTGTCCCATGCTGCCCACTGAAAGCAGAAGCAAACACTGGAAGAAAAATGTGCCTTTTTCTGCATTAAAATAGATTTGGTTCATAAGCTCATTATCAGATGCAAAAATGCAGTTACATTAACTGACTCCTGCGCTAACCTTGTATTTGGCCTGTCAGCTTCTGGCATGAAGCGACAAGTGTTGTTTCGTGTTTAATATTTTATTTAATTTTATTTAAACACTAGTGTTTACTAGTGAAAACACTCCAGATTTTGATACGTCTGATGATATCGGCATAAAACCACAGTACGTGATCCTCACATCTGATTTTAGAGGGTGAATTCAGGCATTTGGGTCTGAAGGGAAGAAAGGAATGAGACCAGAGAACAAACCAGCCTACCTGGTGCATTTGTCAATGTTTTCCCAAAGCGTCCATAGCAACCTGTGGGCTCACCGGTACAGAAAGGGTGGACCCACATCTCTACACCTTCTCCTCCCACATTTCCGTTCCCTCCTTCCCTTGCATCAATTCTGGCACTTGTCTGACTCCCAGCTGACACCCTGGCAGCAAACAAATCCCAAGGGGGGGGGGGAAAGAAAACAGTATTTCTCTGCTAGTTTAGCAGCCAGGAATGTGCAGGGAAGCAATACAACTGTCTTGTTTGGCAGCAGAAAGCTGTTGGTTTGGTTTGGCTTCTGTCTGGTCAGGATTCATCCGAAGCTCCAGATGCAACTCATGAAAAGCAGTGAGATTTCTGGGAGCACCTGCAGAGGGGATTGCAGCTACTCACTTCCTCTGCTTATTGAGAAGGTTTCCTGACCTTTGGAGGGGAAGCCAGCCTGCCTCTCCCACCAAGAGCAGGTAGTGCTAAGCTTTCAGACCGCCTGGAGCACGACCTGCCCAGCTCCCTTCTCCACAACATTGACTGGAGCGAGCAGTCAGTGTCTGGTACCTTGGAAACTTGGGACATACCAACAAAGATATGCCTACACCACCTGTGGTGCCTTCTGTGCTAAATCCTGTTCTCCAAGGGGAGGAAGCACCTGCCTCACCAGGGCAGGGCAAAACAAGCTGGAGAGTGTATAAACAGGAAGTCCCAGTCTCTACAGTTGTGTTTAAAATTATACTTTCCCCTCCAAATATACCTGAACAAGGAATATTTTTTCCTACTAGGATAACTGCCGCTGCCTGAAACACCACCACATTCCACAGTCCAAAGATGTTCTGCTCTGGAGGAGATTCACATGCCTGAAAAACATGGGGGCTGGGGGTGAAAACCTTTCCAATTACTGACATATTTTGGATTTGAGCATGTTCAAGGGGAAGAGCGACACTTTCTGAAGAAAAGAAATCCCCCAAAGAAAGAAAAAGATGAATGAGACCTATCACCATGTCATTTTTTTCTTGGTTAAAAAAATGAGTGAATTAAAATTCTTCACTTAAAAGCCAATTCCAGAGAACTGAAGTAAAAAGCAGATGAATAAGAGGCTTTCCTAGATGCCCAGAGCTGCTTGGGCACTGAATGCTTTGTCCCGTTCCCCAGCAAACTTCCCCTCTCAATGAACAAGGAAAAAACACATTAGAAATGACAGCTTAACCCTCCAACAGGAGCTCAGGCACCTGCCCAGAAGGATCTATCTAGACCAGAGGCATTAACTGCTTTTGGTCACCAGTGAAGACTATTTAGGGGTAGAGAGGAGTTTAGATTGGATATTAGGAAAAATTTCTTCACGGAAAGTGTTGTCAAAGACTGGAATGAGTTGCCCAGGGAAGTGGTGGAGTCACCATCCCTGTAAGTGTTCAAAGAATGTGTGGACATGGCACTTGAGATGGTTTAGTGGTGGGATTGGCAGTGCTGGGTTCTTGGTTGGACTTGACAATCTTAGAGGTCTTTTCCAACCCTAATGCTTGTGTGATTCCATATAAACTGCATTTTTAAGGAAATATATTGGTTTGTTTAGAGTTTTGGGTTTGTTTTTTTTTTAAGGGGGTTAGTTGGTTGTGTTTGGTTTTTTGTTTGTTTGAATCCCAAGCCAGTAGATATGGCTGGGAAAAGCAAGTAAGCCTTGGGGTTTTTTTCCCTGTCTCTTATTTTCCCAAGCTGCCATAGGAAGGCCACATCTCACCTTCAGGACCATGGGCTGGCATTAGAACAGTCCCTTCAGTACAGCCAGGGAGCAGCTGGTGGCATCATGGGACACCACCCATAGCCACTTACAAGCTCTGCTGGCACGTGTAAGGCCAAAACACTTGTGACACACTCCTGTCACTGCCTGGAGCAGCCTCTGTGCTATTGAAACCCACAAAAGGAACTAATCCAAGAAACCTGTGGCCATGGAAAAGGTGGTTTCCATCAGGCCCTAGGAAAAATAACAGAAACTTTTGTCCAATCTCCCCTAATCAGTAAATGCAGGATACTCTCTCTGCTACAATAGAGGAAATTCATGATTCAATTTCCAAGAGGTAAAAAGCAAGACCAAGTCTCTCCATCACAGAGCCAGGCAAGACAATGCTTGTACCGAGCTATTCAGTTGGGAAAAAAAATCCTCCCCAGAAGGACAAAAAAACCACAACAGACAAACTAGATCCTTTTATGTGTCCCTTTAATAAAATACATTTGCATAGTTATCTTACAACATCGTTTAAAACCAAGGATGAACAATTGCCTCATGCTAAGCACAGCCTGCATTCGCATGTCTCAACAACCATCCCTGCACACGGACACTCAAGCTTGGGAAGAACAACAGGAGGGATCTTAAGGCAGCACACACCATTACACAGCAGTTTTATTGGTTCATTACATTGAAGTAGCACAACCCTGCAGCAGCTCCCACTGCAGGCCAAGGATTGCCCGCATTCCTACGAGCAGACTTATTTACAGGTGTTTCCAACCCGGCTCAAGGAAATCACACAGGGATACAATCTGACAAAGCATCGAGATGGCAAAAATATTCAGTGACTGGTAGGAGATGTTTCAGTTATTAGTGTGTAACTTTTTGATGGAGCTTTATGCCTTCTGTACTCCTGACTGCACCATTAATCACATGGAGAAAGTGCTCTAGATGCTCTCAGCCCTCACCACCACTGACTCCTTGCACAGCCCAGCCCTGAGACCGGGTCCCAGTAGTGGCACAAGACCTTCCTTCATGGATCCAAGTCTGGATCAGGAACTAAGCTTGTGTAAAACTAGGCTTGTTGTAGCTTGTTAGTCCATTACATAAACCAGACAGTTACAGAATTAGGAAGTGTTTTGGTACCTGTCCTTGTGCATTTACAGCACTGTTCATGTTCTCACCCCAATGACACCAGGGCCCCTGTTCTCTGCTAGCCCACAGAAAACAACATTAAGCAAATACTACACTGCAGGCAGCAGCATATTTCACTTTCCATGTTGGCTCCAGTGATACCTGTTAACCTTGTGTGGCTCTGAGCAACATTTAAACTCTCAGTTCTTGCCCGGGAACTATCAGTTAAACAAAAAACTCTATTTTCCAGCTTGCCCTTAGTTCCACAGCCAGCCTTTTTCACCCAAATCAGGGTGATTTTACTTGGCTGGCTGGGATGACAACCTGAACTCAACTCTGTGGACCTTTAGCAACAAGGGGTGGATTGCACACAACCAGAGAAAAAAGTAGCATTTTTGAAAGAAAAAGTCTGATTTAAACCCAAGCTTCTATTAGCTCCACCTCTTCATTGATACAGAACATTAATTAATAATAATCTTGCCATAAATACATCCTTGCCATGGTCTTTCCCATGGATGACCTGATGTGTGTATCCAACCCTTTCTGCATCAATGTGCAGGAGAGCAGAGCTCTCAGGTGATTGTGCTGGAGCTGTGCTAGACAGACTTTTGCAGTAGAGACAAATACTGAAGGCAGGGACTGAGTCTCTTTCAATCAGCATTACTAATATGTGTTGTTATTATCTTTGTTATTACAGTTAGAGAATTTAGAGCATACTCAGTTAATACTGAAACACAAAAAGGTAACTGTGAAAGCACAAGATGCTTCACTTTAATACTCTTCAGTTCTAATTTAGAGGCAGCAGTTTCAATAATTTTCAATGCTCATACCTACATACCCAACAACAGGGCTCCCTGTGTGAAACTTTACCTAACAGTGCCCTAATCTCCAATTGTATCAGTTAAAAAATGTGTAGCATGCCAGCTGCTTTTGGAAAATGCCACATAACTATGTCCTCAAACATGCCAGAGAGGATGTTTTTAGTTTTTCAAAGACCATTAGTAGCAATCTGGCATTCAAGGAAAACTGACTGAACATTGGGAAGTCAGTGCAGCTCAAATCCCACAGGTTAACAGTGCCTTTTAGAAATGAGATAATTTGGAAGGTCACCCAATTCTCAGACTACAGTGATTGCTTGATGCCACTGGTGCAGCAAAAGACGCTTCAGTCTGTATTAAACAGGCCTTTCAAGACAGAAATTCAGAGAAGGCAATCCTGGATCAGTAACACATTCTAGTAGAAACACTTGAAATGTAGTTTCATAAGGAAATCAAGTCATCTGGAATAGTCAAAGGATTATCTAGCACATTATTTGCCTACAACAACGCAATTTCATTCTATAACAGAATACTGGTTCAGACAAAATACATCCAGAATAAAAACCCATTTGTAGTTTTCTGTAGGCACATTGCTTAGTCCATATTGCACAGAAGATACATCTCTGAACTAAAGGGCACATATACATTATTTGATCAAGTATATTAAATACATAACATCGAGATTCTGGAGAAAGGCTTTTAAATTTTTGCAATTGGACTAACCTTTTCCTGATAGTACCTTCACAACATTCATAAGTGTATATATATATATGTCTCTGTAGTAAACAAGCAGTGTTTTGTAAACATTTCTGATTGCATAAATGACCTTTGCTGTTTCATAACCAAGTTTGGGAAACCAACTACATTAAATGCCGTGTCTATGAGATTTCTCCTGTTGCTACAAGAGCACAGAACTATTTAATCAGAGAAGGCTGCAATTAAATTAATCCTTTTATTTAAAGGGGAATCAAGGTTATAAGTCCCTCCTTCCCTCCAAACATTACAGTAAGACATGGGCACCATTACTGCACCTTACTGGTGACACACCAGGGCTGTGAAGGACCACCTTTGGGCTGAGGAGCACAGTTCCATTCCTAAACCCAAATGCTCTGCTCTCAGCTCCAAGTGTCACTTAGTGTCTCTTTTCTGGCAACACCTCTGTATCGAGGTTAGCTGTGCACTAAGGCTGCTGGTTTATTCACCAGAAGGAAGAGCAGCAGCTTTCAGACAGTACTTTGAGTCACTGCAGAGTGCAGCCAGACACAAACAATTCTGTACCATTGACTATTTAATGAAGGGGCAGGGAAAGGGCCTGGTCACACAGAGGCTGTGTAAGTACTTACTGCAGCAACTAGCACATTTGCCAAAACTGAAAGCAAATATGAATTATCAGCATAAAGTATTTAAAGGAAGGAGGTTGTTTAGGGATAGAATGTATTGAGCCAAAACAACCTGAATTCCTGCCACAGTACTACTGTGAAGGAAGAAAAAAATTAAAACTATCCTCCACTCTATGCTTAATAGTTCTTTCCCCAGTTAAAAAGGGTTTTAAAAGGCTGGATGGACTGCACCAGATCTAACCCTTAGATTCTGTAGCATATTTGTAATCACAGTGACTATCAGCAGCAGACAGGTAGGGTTTGTTTCTGGATGAGCCATGTAGGCTGTCAATTTTAAAAGCTCAATATGTAAGAGATTAAATCAAGTCCATTAGAACAATAATCGGTGAACATTTTAATTCTGCAAAATATGTACATTACAACATTAAAAGAACACAACTGCCCATTCAAAACAGCTCAGATAAACTGTGCAAATAGTGGGTCTTTGTGTGTCTGCAATCCCACCATGCAAAAGATAACTTGATATGCATGCTAATAACTATGGTTATCAATACCAAAGGAAATACTAAAGGAAACAAGAATGAACAGCAGTGAAAGCCACACAAAGACCCACTATCCTTTCTGCTTTTACAAATCAACTGAAACTGTAGATCAGAAGAAAAAAAACCACAAAAACCTAATTTCTTGATTGGATCTAATGTTCAAACGAAGCAAAAGGATTGTGTCAGACACGTGAGCAGGGCTGGCCACCCTGCCTCCACGCTAGTCAAACTTGGATAGTGGGTCTCTGAGGTGCTTTCACACTGGAAGACAACATTGGGTCCTAAAAAAAACAAAAAAAAATGAAGGATAAAATGAACATAAATTTGAAGAGTGAAACATATGAATTATATGGACAAAGACAGAACAACACCAAAAAGGTCAGAAAGGAATGATGAACAATTCAACTTTCTGAAAACAGACATCATGAGCTTCCACCTTTGCAATTTCATATTTATAAACACACACAGATTTAAGTACTTGTGACCAGCCACTGCTGACTCTGAAAAACCTCTGTAGCTGATTCATTTGAAGAAAAAGTTGCTTCCCAAGGAAGACTTCTGTTATGTAGACTCAACACAAGGTCAAGCCCCAGGGGTTTGTTTTTAAAGGCAATGGCAAAATTCCCTGACATTTCAACAAAACCAGGATTTCTCCTGAGAAACTTGTAATGGGACATTAGAAAATCAGATAAAAACTAAACTTGTATAGAAAAGCCTTGCTGGAATTTGTTCATATAAATTAACACATAAAAATTTACCTGTTTGACTCTCTTCAAAGCCTAAAAGAAATTAAAGCCTTGTCTCCAGTAACATGTGTCCATGGAGCAGGATGTACGACATCCCTCAATTCCCCATCAGAAACCAAAGGCTACACAGTCTGAAAAGGCACTGACTGCAAAGTCAGGCTAAAGGCAGAGGCGTGACATGGGCTGCAGCTGCACATACCTTGTGGGCAATCCAGAGACTATTCCATACCCCAGGACTTCAACCTGGAAGCTTTATCCAGCCTGGCTGACAATCACCACATAGTTTTAGAAATACAGAGTCAGTATGTCACTATGAACTAATTGACTGACTTTGATCTTTGGTAAAGGGGTAAAATTCTGCAGCTGTTGAGTTAAATCTTAGAATAAATTATTAATCTTCATGAGATAAAAAATTCACATAGACCTGCAACAGGCAACACCTCAAAGCCATTGATACCATGAACTCTTACTCCGTAAAGAGAAGTTACTTGGCAAGAATTAGAGAACTTCAAAATGTGTGTCTGTATATAGACACAGAAATGCACCCACCACAACCACATCAACTCAGAAGTTGTTTTCTCACTATGAACACTCTTGAAAATCAGGCAGCTTCACTCCCTAGACAGTGTGCACACGAATTACCGATGATCTTCTCTGCATGAAAATAGACTTCTGGAAATAAAGAACCTTGATGGTGAAAGGACAGGGCTTGCCTCATGTCTCTAATACGTCACATCTATAAGTGAGGTTCGGGGAGCAAACCAACTAAGTAGATATAATGGTATTACTATAAATACCAAGTTTGTATCTAAGGAAATTCACACCGTTGTCATACATGCATCAAGAACCGTCTATGGAGAGAGGATCTGTGCCCAGTCTCACCACCTTTTGCCATGGCACTGACAGAAGGCAGAGCAGGCAGGTTTAAATGGGGAAGGAGGTGGCTCTCAGGCTATAGAACTACTTGGAGCTCAGGCCTGAGCACACATAGGAAGTTACTCAGATGAGTGAGGAACTGCAGCAATGCTGGGCTATGGAAAGGAAAAAGTGTGAGCAGAAACACTAACAGTACATTACTGTGAGAGTTGTGAGACACTGGAACAGGTTGCCCAGGGAGGTTGTGGATGCTCCATCCCTGGCAGTGTTCAAAGCCAGGATAAGTGGATAACGCCTTCAGTAACTTCTACTGGAAGATGTCCCTGCACATGGCAGAGGGGTTAGAACTAGATGATCCTTAAGGTCTGTTCCAACCCCTTAACATTATATGATTCTACTAGAGTAGGAAGAACTGGCACAACATTCAGCTCTGTGAAAGACCAGCCTCACAGAGGGAGATGAGGCACCTCAGCCAGGACGAACCAGAAGCCTCTCTGCACACTGAGCACAGGTGTGTCCACTTGGCTGAGCTGTCCAGCTCTCAGCAAGAATGACTCTGAAAGATTAACTGATCTCTAACACTAAAAGATATCAGCAACCAAGTGTGCAAATGTAGCTGGAGCAGCTGTCTTGCCTCTATCTGAGGTACCTGAGGGGAGAAAATCTCAGCTAAAAAAAATATAAGGATAAGGTTCTCACTGTTCTCACAGATGAGAAGACAAACTGAAAAAAGCTGTCTCACTGAAAAAGCCAAATAATGAGAGAACAAGTTTCCAAGAGCAAGGCAGGTAAAGGCTGGTTGAAACAGAATTATCTCCAGACCAGGCTATTGAAAAGAACTGTAAAGTGCCAAGTGCACCATGCCTATCCTGCCTTACACATCCCTTAGGGAAGAATGGGAAGAGAACCTGGTAGATGTGTTCTAGGTAGGTACTGGCAACACAGAAAACATCTGATCCTGAATGGCTGAGCAAGCACTCAAAGAACAGAAGACTCTGACTCTGTGCATATTTCTTTATTTTAAATATATAGCTGTATTTTGAAACTTCTTGTTTATTCTTTATGATAGCTTTTGTGCAAACATTAGAATGAGGGCTATTAAAATGTCATTAAAACACGAGCAAGTCTAATCATCACCAAGGCTACTGAGAACACAACTCAACGATTCCTTGTTCTGCAGTCACCAGGTATTTTAAGAGACCTGTTGACAAACCTACAATGACCTGAATTGATTTTCTTTCTTTCCTTGCAGAGACCCTGTGTCAGGACGTGCAGCCACACCACGAGGAAAAGTGAACTTGTTCTGCTCAGGGAGTTATTTCAGCAACTTAAGAAACATCTCGCTGACCTCAGTTCCTTCTTTGCTAGGGAAGTTTGTCATTACAGCTATAACTAGTAACTCCCAGAAAAGACTCTGGATACAAAGCTGGTCCAGATAATAGAGTTTAAATTTGAGGGAAATCGAGAATTTTCATAAGCAGCAAACCTATTTCAGTAAACCAAATCTGCCCACTGCCTTTCTAATGCCACTGTATTTGATCATCTAGAAAAGACGGCGGGAGACAAACTGCTATTCATCAACAGAAACATTACAATACTCAGATTAGCAGTTCTTTAAAATACAAGGCATTTTTAAAATCACATTCTGTCATATCTCTAAGCTGGTCCCTAGAGGGCCACATCAACACTTCTGTGGGAATAGTGATTTCTCAAGAATACTAGTGATAGTTTCTGCACTGTGTTTAAACAAGAGCAAAAAATACTGTAAGGAAATTCCAAGGAAGTTTGGAAATTGAGTCAGTACATATTTAAATATTCCTCTGGTTACAGAAGAATGGTACAGAACTGGCTTACTGCTAACACAGCTGACCAGCAGCAGCTCAGCTGAAACCTGGGTAATGATATCTGCACAATGCTGGGTTTGAGTTAACAAGCCACGCTGGTTGTTTTGTGCAGGCTCTGGGTTTGAAGCAGCATTTTTCCTGAAGTTTCCAAATGCTTACCTTTTAATGTCACAAAAGAGTGGCAAATCCCAACACAAAACTGATGTATAACTTAGCTTATTTGAAATACTCAGAGAATTAAAAAAAATACATAAGTTCAACATACTCTTCATTCACCAATAGGTGGATTTTGTAGATCTGATTCATAGACAAAAGTTTAGCAACCAGATACAGATGACCAGGTGCACATCTGCTCATGTGACTGACCTTTCTGAAAATACTTTCAAAGCACAGCCACAGTTTGATGTGGATGGAAATGTTTTTATCCCGCAACACTGAAAACTAAGGAAAAGTCTAATGCCATATCAGCAAATAATGAGACAAACTTATCATATCAGAAGTTTCCAATTACATTTTGATCTTAGCACAGCTTTTGCTGAAAATCAGTGCTATATGATCACCTTGAACTTATCAACTTGGCCACATACCTGGAAATGGCAACACACCTGGGGTGACAAGCTGTTCTCTCTGTAATTTTTGAAAATTCATGAAGTTCTACTACTTCGCCAGAATCGTAATTTTATAGCCCATCTGGGTGTAGTCTATACTATTTATTCAAAACTGAGATTTGTAAACAAATTAAAGCTTTCAAAGGACCACTTTAATGATTTAGCCTTGTCTAATCAAAAGAATGTAAAGTTCAATCTAAATGCAGAAGTTTTTGACATCCCAACCACACTGGCCAGAGGCATTTAAAAAAAACCCCAAAAAAACAAAACCCAAAACAATGCGTTACCAAAAAATGTGAGCACAGAAGTAATTTAGCTAAAAAGAAAACCTCAAAAGAAAGATGCACACTCTGTTTTGCCCAGGAACCATAACAAGCTACCCAGGGAAAATATTTTAACTTTCCCATCCAAGCTGTAACCTTCATTACGAGTTTGTGAATCCTTCTGTAAGAACGCAACCATGTTGATCAAACCTGAAGTGCAAACTGGTCCTACACACAAGCTATAGGCTATTAAGAGTGAACCTCAACCAGACTTGCAGATAAAAAACTCCTAATGAAGCCAAGGGAAAAACAGCAAGTGAAGAGACAAGACCTATCATGTCAAAGGAGCAACTCTGGCATCGGGGTATGTTCCCAAACTCCCTTGATTGATATAAAAGTTGGTTTAATTACAGGATGAAAAGCTGAGGGAGTGAAAA
This sequence comes from Pipra filicauda, assembly GCF_003945595.2. NCBI lineage: Eukaryota > Metazoa > Chordata > Aves > Passeriformes > Pipridae > Pipra > Pipra filicauda. The sequence continues at coordinate 1,443,997 of NW_024104320.1, forward strand.
TGGTGGTAAATTTCTCTGTGGAGAGGGGCAAAAAAATGGGGTTGCATGTGCGTGGGACACCAGAAACCTTTACTGTGTTTATGTTCAAAAAAGGCACAGAAAATACTGACTGCCAGGTGCACAGTTTAGCCTTCAGTTCTCAGCATGCCGCTGGTAATTTTCAGCTCATGTTTTGATTACATGTTGTTTCTCAGAACTGGACGAGAGCTGGATTGCTGGGAGTCAGGACATGGGCATTTACCACAGGATAGACCACTTGCTAATGTCAGTATCTTTTTCCTATTGTTTTTATGGTTATTTTTACTTAACTTATGTTAAAATGACTACAGATACTTTTTGTAATTTTATGAAGCTCCAGCAAGTTCTATAATTGGAGTATGCCTGCACTGCTTCCCAGCCCGTGTTAGTTATCAGCATCTTTCTTGGAAGGGGAACTCCTACCAAATCCAGTATTTTTAGCTCATCCTCACAGTCTTGCTGTCACACACTGGCTGGCTGGTAATGTGCTTGCTGTTTGTAGGTTAAATAGAAAAGGGTTTAAAGCACTTAGTACTATTGCAAAGTATTTAAAGAAAGAGTATTTAAAGTACTAATCAATTCAGCTGATGCCTGGAACTACAAATCCCAGACACAAAGCAAAACAACAACAATGCACCTTTGAAATAAAGTAACAAAATTAATCAAAAAATAAAAGTTGCTTACACTGCTGACTTGGATCGGAATCCGTGGTCATCTTCACATAGTTTGAGGGGAAGAGACCTGTCACACCACTGATTTCTCCTTGCCACCAGTCAGCATCATCTTTGTTCAGTACATTAATCAGCTGCCCCTTGGAGAAGCTGAGCTCATCCTCATTGTTCGCCGTGTAATCGTACATGGCTATCACTTGACACACTATGAAGGAAAAAAAAAATAGTAGAATAGAGTTATACAAGTATTAAGACTGTTTATTCTGTGTTTTACATAACCATAGGAAAGGAACAACAATTTCACATACACAGTTACATAAGAAAAATACCACACGAGCTTATCTTGATGTGGAAATTTTTTTCTTTTACATTTTTAAAATTGAGCCAGACAGTAACTTTTATTTCCACGTTGTATATCTATGCACTCATATAATGAATGGATTGAGTTAGTATAGCAGCTATTGACTTTCTAAAAGCTTGTGAATATAATCAAGTATTCTTCCATTTCTTTTACTGGCTGAAAAGAAAGTGAGTTTGATTATGTTATAGCAGATACTTGTGAGAAAAATGTAGCAAAGGAAGAGGAAATGTGAGTTAGCTAATCCTGGGCTGCTGCTTTAGTCACAGGGAAGTTCTGCCCAGTAAAACCCAGGAAATTGTTGTATAAGCAAATCATAACTGTAGAGAACAGCACAATTTAAGCATGAAGAACCAAAAGAGCTTCCTTTCTGCAAAATAATCTCATTTGTACCCAGACATTCAAATGGAAAAATTGAGTGAAAATTTGCTGCTTAGTCTCCCTCCTTATAAGGAGCAGTGCATGTTATTCCAAGTTATTTGTCAATGACTGCTAGCTCTCTGTACGATTTTTGCTAGCACTTGGAAACATGGAGTTTCCAAATGAGAAGAGTGTGGCTCTTCAGTGCTTTTAGCAAAAACAAAAAGCTCTTGCCATAGAAATCTGTAAGGGTCAGTGTCCATCTTCTGAATACAAACACCTTTGTATGACTGAGACTTTCTGCTCTGAGGTGTGCAGAAGACAGTACATGTCAAGGAGGGAGTCTATGAAGAACTGCTTTGATTACAAAGTTGTGAGATTTTGCCTCCTTGCTCCTGGAGGAGCTGAATGGACAAGACTGCCAAAAGACACAGATTCTGACTAGAACTTTACCTGCACAGTGATACCACAATCAGATATGGGCATGTAGAGGGTTTGTGCGGCCAGGTTTTGGCACAGTAGGGGGGGCTACAAGGCTGGGTTCTGTCAGAAGATGCCAGAAGCTTCCCCATGTCCGACAGAGCCAAGGCCAGTTGGTCCAGGATCAAGGCTGAGCCCATCAGTGACAGTGGTAGCACCTCTGGGATAACAGGGATAAGAAGGGGGGAAAAATTCTGCAACTGCAGCCAGGACAGAGAGGAATGAGAATATGTGAGAGAAACAGCTCTGCAGACGCCCAGATGAGTGAAGAAAAGGGCAGGAGGTGCTCCAGGTGCTGGAGCTGAGATTCTTGTGCAGCCCATGGTGAGGCAGCTGTGCCCCTGCAGCCCACAGAGGTCCATGGGGAAGTAGAGATCCATCTGCAGCCCGTGCAGGAGACCCATGCTGGAACAGGTGGATGTCCAAAGGAGGTTGTGACCTCACGGAAAACCCACACTGGAGCAGGTTTGCTGGCAGGATTTGTGACCCTGTGGGGAACTGACACTGGAGCAGCCTGTTCCTGAAGGACTGCACCTCACAGGAGGGATCCACATGGGGCAGTTCGTGAAGACTTGCAGCCCATGGGAAGGACCCACGTTGGAGAAGTTCATGAAGGACTGTCTCCTGTGGAAGGGACCCCACACTGGAGCAGGGGAGGAGTGTGAGGAGTCCTCCCACTGAGGAGGAAGGAGAGGCAGAGACAACATGTGATCAACTGACCACAGCCCCATTCCTCATCCTCCTGTGCTGTTGGAGGGGAGGAGGCAGAGAAATTGGGAGTGAAGTTGATCCCAGAAAGAAGGCAGGGGTGAGGGGAAGGTGTTTTAAGAGTCAGTTTTATTTCTCATTACCCTACTCTGATTGGTAATAAATTAAGTGAATCTCCTCAAGTTGGGTCTGTTTTTGCCCCTGTTGGTAACTGGTGAGCGATCTCTCCCTGCCCTTATCTCAACCCACGAGCCTTTTGTGGTATTTTGTCTTCTCTGCCCAGCTGAGGAAGGCAGGGATAGAGCAGCTTTGGTGGGCACCTGGAGTCCAGCCAGGGTCAACCCACCACAGGCCATCAAAAACAGCACTAGGCTTGTTATGTAATTCAGACTAATACCTGAACAACTGAAATAGTTACATAAAATACTCTAAATGAAATACAAAGTCTTTTATTTCACCTGAGGGAGCAGCAGATGTGGTTCTTTCACTGCTTGGACCCAGTAGCTTCACATGGCTGGCAGGGAACCATCCTTTCTGTCTCTTTTTCCCTCTTGCCTGCAAATGTTTACAATGGTTATTACACAACTGAAAAACCAAATAGTCTATAGACTGGAAAAATGCAACAAATAGGACACACAGTTCTGTGAACAAAAGACAAGTCAGGCTTTCAAACACCTACTAAATACTAAACAGATTTCAAAAGGAAAAAATCTGGCTAAAGGATAAAACAACCCAGTTGGAAAAAAGCTGCACCCCAATATGTTCTGGCAAACATGTTTATCCAAAATTTTCAAAGTGCAAATTTCAGAGTAAAACTCAATTGTAGGGCCGAAAATTTGTTCTACGAATATTCTACTTATGCATCAGGAGTCTCTAATGAAGTTAGGGGCACTGTTACATGACACTTTTCTTAAACCTAGGTGGAGAAAGGAGAAAAGTGGGAACAGCCACCTTTGCAATAAACGAGTTTCCAACTCCAACTTCCAAGAATGTCTTTTCTTTCATTAGAATAATTTTACAGTTCAGGGTTTTACCAATTAAATCCTAAACAATTTATTAACTGCCAACTTCCCTCTCTCCCCTCCCATGGCTATATTCAGTGACAGTTTTACTGTTTTCTGTGACCAAAAAACCCACCCCAAACCAAACAGAAAACCCCCAGCAACCTAAGGTTTAAAAGAACCTTTTTTCCCCTCCCTTGGTGAATCCAAGATGAAAATAACTTTCTGGCCAGCTTTTATACAACTTTATACTTAGTTGTTTTTTTTAATTAAACCCAAGTGCACCTCATTGCCATTCATGAAGTCACAATTATTTCTCCTTGAATAACTACCTGCAACTCTCCTTGCCACCATCCACTGGCATTTTTCTTCAGGATAAGTATTAGCTGTCCTGGAGCAAGACTGAGCTGTTCAGTCCCTGATGCAACGTAGGCAGTAGTAACCTGAGCAATTTCTGAAAAGAAAACATACTAATTGCATTTGTTATTTTTTCACTGCAGCAAGAGCTACATCCACAGTAATATCCCAGTACATAATGTGCAGCTAAGAACATGAGCCACACTGATATGAACCAAAATGCTCAGACACTTATGAAACAGTCTTAAATGTTAAAATGTTACCACTTACCGGGTTTCTTATTTATTGTTCCAGTTTTGCCAGCATAACTAGAAGCCTACAAAGACACAAAACCCACCTTTTAATGTGCAGTAAAAAAGCAGAGTTTATTCTAAAAGCATGTGGAAATTTTAATTTTGAGCCCGCACTTAAGAAAACACCATGCTGCATGGACAAAGGCAGTGTGACACTGGCTACAGCACTCATTTAGCACTCAAGATATCAAGGATTTTCTTTTCTGTCAAGCATATTAGCCTCTGCTTAAAATCACTACCTAAGAGCCAGGTGTCAACAGAATAAAACTGAGAGAAAATACCGTGTGTTAATTCTGAGAACATGAACTCACTTCTGGATCCTTTGGTCTGACATAATTGGAGGGGAAGATTCCAGTTCTGCTATCAATGCTCCCGGTCCACCATTCCCCTTCCTTCTGGGTCACTAGGATTTCCTCACCTTCCGTGAAAGTCAAGTCACCGGGTTCAGAGCTTGAATACGAATAAAGGGCAACGTACTCTGTGCAAACAGCACACAAAGGAGGGGACAACAGTTTCAGATGGGGGATAAAAGTACATCAGGTGCAAATACAGGGATATCAGCATTCACCAGCGTGTTCATAACATGGATCATATCTTCACAAGCCTGTGAACTGACTTATCTACCTGCTTGACTGCAATCCCATCTTGCCTCATGCTTACAACTCTTACAGGCAGCACAACTTTGTAATGAAAAAACACAGGTGCAACTAAAATATAATCAGGAAGCATGGACATACACTAGATTATAAGGTTAAGAAAGTGCTTCCCAAACAATTTTTCTGCAGTAATATTCGCTTTCTCCACTTCTTACTGATTTTAAGAGAATGATTCACACTCGGAAGAGTAAAAATCCATTCTGATGTCTCTGTAGTACAACAATAACACAGCAGAGAACAGCGGGAAGAGAACTTAGCTTATAGCTATGAGACATATTTAAGTTTTCAGAAATATATTAGTGCTCGAGCAAAAGTCTTAAAAACAAAACCAAAACCCAGGCCTGTGCTCAACCTGAATTAGTCACAATTTTAGAAGTCTCATATCAGTTCCTATTTTGTGAGCCTTGTATCAGCAGCTCAATATTTGCACTGTGTCTTTTGGACAAGCACCAAAATGGCTGCACAGCAATTCCTCTCAAATGAAAGTATACCAACATGCCATTAAGCAGGAACAGACTGTAGCATTAGTTGGCATGTTTCATGCTGTCTTACCCTCTCCTGCTGTGTAACACTGTGTATTAGGCCTTTTGTTTACAGCTGCATAAATAGCTTCTGGTCTGCAGAGAGAAAAAAGAAAAGGTTTGTGTAACTAAGAGGTTGATCAAGAACAAATCTCTCAATTAGGATGATCACCAAGCTCACTTTGGTGATCTCAGAGCTGGTATTGACTCTGAATTAACTGCAAAGACTTCCCTGACTGTCAAACAGTGACAAGTATTACTGATATTTAGTATATTAAGGACACCCAAGAGTACACCATTTAAAAAAAAAAAAGTCACATGATGAAAGACAAGAAGATAAATTCACAAATTATGTTATCTAAAAGAAGTAAATTAAAGATTTTGACTAAATTCTCTTTTTAAATTCTTAATTAATTCTTTTTAATTCTTAATTTTTAAATTATTTTTAAAAGAATTTATAAGAACTTTTATCATAAAATGCATGAAAAGAATAATTCACAAACATGGTGAAGCCATCCCAGCAGTAACCAGACTTTGGATTGTTACCTGAACACTTATCCTGCAGCACTGGACTAGACATAATGATCTTTTCAAGTAAGGAAAAACACACCACTTCTACCAGATGTGCCTCTGAGCTTTCAGTTAGTTGTAGGTTACTTAAAAATTGGGACCTTCAGAGGCAGAATGCAACTGCACTGCAAGAGAGCTGACTTGTTAATGAGCAAGAAGTCTGGCACTTGATGAATAATCAAACACCACTGATTTTTCACAGCACTCAGCCTAGCGAGACTGTCTATTTACACAGCAGTGAGCCCAACATTACTTGGCTTGCCAGAATGAAATAATAAAAGCCTAAAACAACACGGTGTAAATTGTAAATGGTATTTATATTCTGCACACTAAAGCTCTGCAAGAATTCTGCACTCTAAACCACCTGTTTTTGTTAACTGCTGAATAAAACAACAAAAGAAGTCACACTTACTCCTCTTTCTTGATTTCACTCCCAGGTAAGAGCTTGACATACGACTTTGGAAACCAACCCCTTCCTCCATGTACCTCTCCGAACCACCAGTTCTCCTGCTGCTCCAGGACAGTAATGATATCATTCTTTGAAAAATTCAAGTGGTTATCTTTTTTTGCAGTCCAAGAGCAAAGTGCTTGTGCTTTTAGGTTCTCGACAGGCTGCCCCTATAAGACAGAAGTGGAGATGTTCATTGACCACACCACCCCAGACTGGTGCAAATGTTAAAACCAAACAAACACTGATGTATCTTTTATTGAAGCTTAAGCAACTCCATTCCTACTGAGTAGTTTTTAAGCAACTCCATTCCTACTGATGGCTGAGTAGTTTTTTTTTGCATTGATGTTTGCATGCAACTCAGTTTCTTATTTGTTAGAAATACCTCCTGCATCTAACTATAAGTGAGAATTATTTCAGAATTACAAAACATGAGCCTTCTTGTTCAATAGTCCCCGGAAATATGGAATTATATCAATGCACACTAATGGAGCATTCAAACAAGTTTCTTCATCCTCTAGCCTGTTCAGTGCGCCCAGCTTTAGCAAAGTTGTGTGTTGTTTTGGCTTCTCTTAAATCATTTTAATGAACATGAATCTAAAACACAGCAAGTTACCCACTCTCACACAATGTACCTGCCCATGAACGGGTGAAACAGATCCAGGGGACACAGTGCGAGTAAAAGCTGATTTCTGTTGCCAGGCTGTGTTAACATTCAGGCTAGAAAAGGGGATGTTTTGGTAATCAGATTCTTCTGCAGATTTACTTGGTGAAAGTGGTCTGCAAATGGAACACAGGCATATTTATCAAATTACAATTTTTATTTAGTAAGTACCTCAAGCAGAGTATTTTTTTAATATATATAAAACAGATATTCTATACAATGGGAAACAGACTATCCAATACCTAAAAGTCTTAGCTTGGAAACTTTAAGGATGTTCTTCAATATGTTTTATGCCTTTATATTTTAAAAACAAACACCAAGTGAAACTATACAGCACACTATGTACTAGCCAAATTTAGAAAAAGCAATTTCAACACAAGCATAACAAAAACTCACTCTGAAGCAGCTGAGGTAGTAGATACAGATACTGTAGGAGGAAGTAAGGCTTTCTTAGGAGATAAAGCTTTTTCTCCTTCTGGTATTTTTTCTACATAATTGCATGGAAACCAACCAAAATGTCCTTGAAAACTCCCATAAAGCCAACCAGGCTCTCCCACAGTTTTTTCATCAACCTATGGACAGGGGGATAAATAAAAAGGAAACAGAATTAGCAGTATGAAACAAATGGGGTACCTGGTGTGTCAGCACCTGCTGGCACTGAACTAAGCAGTGCTCACACAAGGATCAGCATTTTCATTCTCCCCTTTCAGAACTGAGCTGATTTTGCCCTGTTCACAAAACAGGGTAATGATGCAGCCACACTGGTTTCAGATACAGGTAGAGACAGGCCTCAAAGACATTATATTCCTCCAAACAGGTCCCAGACATGCACATGGGGGATCCTGTAGTGTATCTGGAGCCACTCTGGCCTGCCAAAAATTATAGTGCATTGTGTCGTGTTTTGCTGAATGTGCAGCCCACAGGCAGTGGCTGGAGAGCCCAGCAGAGCAGGGAAACAACCATTCTGCTTACAGATATAATTAACTGTGCCAGCTGACTGCAATCAAAACACACCCAAAAGTGCTGCTGTCTACTGTATGATTAAGTATAGAGCATCCTTAAACATTCACAGCAATACTGAAGCTTCTATTATGCTGCAAATTAGCCAGTTAGTGAAAACTGGCTAAAAATTAGCAGCTCAAAATACTATCAGCTTGTTAGCTTAGCTGAGGTTTGGGGTGTAAGAGGAGGAGGAGGAGGTGGCAGCTATTAGCCCATTTCTGAAATCAGGCACCAGTAGTTAAATGATACAATTATAGATGAGAAGGAAGTCAAAACAAAACCTTCTTTTCTTCTCTTGTTCCTTCTTCCAGGCTTCGATGGTATGAAAATGCAAATAAATGGTTTAACGTTGTTAAACTGAAGCTTAATAGTCAAACAGTGTTTTAATATTTTGTACCACACTGCTTTGTAATTCCCCCTTATCACCTACCTATATCACTTATAGTCTGACTGAGGAGGAACCATAAGTACTTATACATTAGATATAAATATTAATTGTATTACCACAGCTGTAGATCAGTTTTCACAAGTTCACCTGAAGGCACAGGCTTTCAAGACAATGTATGCTGCCAAGTGATAGAATTACAAGAAATAACATAGATTTCAACTGAGATGCTACAAGGCATTTTCAGTCTTACAGTCCTGCTGTAATATTATATATAGCAAATTCAGCTGACCCCAGGAAAGTGCTACAAAGAAGGGAGACTGAATAAATTACTATAGGTATCTGTCTGAGGAAGGATTTATAAAGGACAGTCAGCAAGAGAATCATAGAATCGTAATGGTTTGGGTTCGGAGAGAACTTAAAGATCATCTGTTTCCAACCTGTCTGCCAAGGGCAGGGACACTCTCCACTAGACCTGTTTGCTTAGAGAGGCAGAAATCTATGTTAAGAATATACTGGAAAACAGTATTAAAATTCAGAAGAGCCTTTAACATCTACTTGTTAAATAACTAGTTTGATTTTAATTCAAATGCCATTAATTAATAATTCATGTCTCTGTTTACTGTGCTCATATTTCAAGCAGACACTTACAAACCAACTTGTACAATGAACTGCAAAAACTACATCATTTCGAGTCTACTATTTTTAGAAAGTTTATGTTTAGCATTCACTATGGTTATTTTTAAAGAGATTCTCAGCATCTTTAGGATTTGTAAGATTCAAAGAAATATCCTGGCTGAACTAATCCTAATTTCATCTATTTAAAAAAAAAAAAGCAGCAATCCAACTTAAATTTTAAGTAAACGTTAAAATATATCAACACAATGCTTTTGACCCTTATGACCTTGTGCATCTCAAGGTCATTTTTGCAATTTAAATGTGAATGGCAAATCTTACCTGAATTACATCCCCAGTATTAAAGCTCATCTCATCGTGGTTCCTTGCTTCAAATGGATACAACGCTCTGTAATTTACCAAGGCAACAGAATTCCTGGACTCTGCAACAGTAACTGCATTGCCTGGAAGGATAAGAAAACCAGTTACCATTTTGATACAGCTGAAAGACAAGCACTTAGTTGGAGTCCCATCATTTATCTTCTCATCTTTCCTTGCCACTCTGCTCTGTGGCTGCCACTGGTTAAAGCCAGTGCTTTAACAGAGTCTCATTTAATACCATCATAATTTTCCAAGTTGAAAAGATACCACTGTTGCAACAATAAGTGTTCATCAGCATGTCTGAAGATTTTATTTAGAAACCCAAAATAGCAAAATATCACGGTTTATATTTTCTTTGCACTTCTGTTCTGCAATGAGTTACTAACAGTGAATGTTTTACAAGGTATAGCTGAGGTATGCAAATATTTTTCAGCCCTGTTCTAATTTGGTTTTTGCTGAACTCAGTGATAAAAGTGGCTAATAAAAATTGGCAAGGACTTATGAAGCATGAAACTAATCAAAAGTGTCTTTAATATTATTAAACCACTATTTTTCCAAGTCCCACAGGTAGTTAGGTCTAGTCATTCAGTTCTTTGGTTTTTTTTAATATGAGGCATTGAGTAATGCAGAAATAAACTAGATTTCACTATTAATAAATCACTTTTCTGAGTGTTACCTGCCCATCTCTCATCGCTGAACAAAAAACTCCATATTAACATTATTTTTTAATGAAAGAAGGTGCAAGCCTTAAGAAAAAGCCAAAAATATTACTCTTTCTAGTATCTGTAGTTTGTTGACCACAGTCACTGGAAGATTTGTCATCAGTCATAGGTCCTGAAAACTGATAAAAGTAACCTAAGTTAACAGGATGTTTTATAACTAACTATAGATGCGAAACATCGCTGGTTTGGGTTTTTTAAATTATATCTTAGACAATGTCTAAGCCTGCCATGACGTCACATTAACAATAACACATATGAAGAATGAAATAACACTCAGGAAAATAAAACCCATTAAAGCAAAAATGTAACAGACTAAGATTACCTTCATTTTTCCAGGGTGGCTTAAGACTTTTACCCTCTGTTGGTTTCAAAAGATCTGCAAACTTTTCATTTATGTTTATTTTAGAAGTGTGTTTCTCCATCTCTTGAGAGTTGGTTGCTTCTTTTATCTTTTTCAGTTCTTCGTTCTGCTTACGCCTCTCCTCAGCTTCTTTTGCTACTTGTTCTTGCTTTCTTTTATCTTCTTCCAGTTGCCTCTGCCTTTGTTGTTCTGTCTCCCTCAGGATTGTGGCTTGTCTACTTTTCTCCTCCTCTGCAAGAAGCTGTTGTTTGTTTTCCCTTTCTCTCATCTGAGCAAGTGCTTCTTCAGCTTTCAGCTTTTCTTGGACTTTTTCCTGCATCCGTTCTTCCTCCAGTCGCTTCTTTTTCTCTTCCTCTTCCCTTCGAATATTTTCCTGCCATCGGTTCTCCTTATCCCGTTTTGCTTTCCTGAAAGGAAGGAATGAGACAGGTAAGAGAACATTCATATAAAAATGAATGACATTGTGTTCCTAATTGATGGCACTTGTCAGCAAAGCTCAGTCTTGATCATTCTGCTCTCTGGGCAATCAGCTCTTCCATAGGAGAGTGTGCTTGGTCTTCACATGAGTGCCAGTATATTCCACATAAAAACAACAAATAGATTAAAATTCTTGGTACAGAATGTAGTTCTGTTGCCACGGGGTTACTTCTGCAGTGCCTTCACGAGCACTTCTGCCCATTTGCATCCTGATGAGCAAGAATTGATCTGTTAATTGAACCAAGCTGGATTTAGGCTTCCCACCGACATCCTATCCAAATTCCTGATGCGAAACAATCATTTCAAAACAGATTAATTTCACGCAGGTACATACATAGAAATAGCCTTTGAATACTGACTTTTGCTGCTGGAAGTATTTGCCTTCAGCAGTTGCAATACCCTAATTCCTGCCATGACCACTCTTCAGCAGACAGAATCTGAAAATCTGACTGTATTCTCTGTAATTATTTAGCTGCTATCCTGTGCCCCAGCTATCAAAAGAAGTTATTATCCAATTCAACATGATTAAAAATCATTGGAATGTAGCTGTCATTTCTTCAGAAAAGAAAGGACCTAACCCTTTGGGCCACCTTCTGTGGAGGTTGTTGAGGAGGGACCATGTCTAGATGAGACTATTTCATCAGCTCACTGTGGGAGATCCACTTCCCTGATGGGCATTTTACTGTGCATCCAAGCACATGGCAGGACGTAGTAGAAGCTGTGCAGTGATGTTGTTACCCTATCACATAGCTGTGTTCAACCAAAAAATTAACACAAAATAGGCAGCTGATAGCAGAAGGTCCAGAGAGAGAGGAAAAAATTGAGTGGCATCTTAAGACAGACAGAACCAAACCTTAAAAACTAGTTTCTTAATCAGTCAAACAAAACAAAACAAAACTAGTCTGGAGCAAGACCATGAGAAATTAAAAGCTGAGAACAGTAAGATTTTGAGTGCTTGATACAAGATTGGGCGGAGCAAAACCAGGACACATGTAAGTGAAGGGATGATCCTCTCAAACAGAACTGAATTTTCTCACTGTCCTCCCTCCTATAAAAGGAACCAAATTTAAAATTTATGGGTTGCTCACTCATCCAGCTTTCCAGACTAGCATAGGAATTAAGCAGTCAATGCCCTTCCTTAAGGAAGTATCAATCTCACAACTGCTGGGATATATGTGACAAAAACCTGGCAACTGCTCAGTCAGAAGTGCTTTTAAAGAAAAGTCAGATGTTTGGAGGCCACTAAAATAAGACAGAATATATGAGGAATTTTAAATGTCTGAAGATTTTCTATTAAAGGTACTAAAAATCCTAATAGCTAAAAAGTGACTACTTGGTTTATTTATACATCAAAGCTGAATTACAAAGTTTGCTTTTATCTTTGTTTCTAAACAGATTGGAAAGAGGCAAGTCAAACCATCTTACACCAGTGGTAGTCCACATAAAATGTTTCCTCTAGGCAACCAACAGGATGTATTTTTACATTCAAATACATATATATATATACGTACACACACATATATCTTAAAAGTCACTACAGCATTATTTTGCTTTAAAAACTGCAATGCTGATACATTCAGCCATGGTACCTTGCAGCCTCATCTTCCAGTCTCTTCTGCTGTACAAGTTCAGTTCTTCTTTTTTCTATCTCCCTTATTTTGTCCTGTTTGATCCTGTGGAGCTGCTCCAAGGCTAATTGCTGTGTGCTGTAACTTTCTCTCAGGTCCTAGGGAGGGAACACAATGAAGTACATCAAAGGGAATAAAGCCAATCTTTGAGAAAAGCAATCCAGGCATTTTAATGCTTTTTGAACCAAGTTTTAATACAAATGGCCAAAGTAGTATTAAGTTATTAACAGTCCTTGGAGGTCACTGTAAAGAAAATCAAATCAACAGAAGGATAAAGGGAGATGGCAAGTTTGCAAAGTCAGTGACATATTTTAGGCTTTCAAAGAGCCCTTCCAGTCATACACCTGCTGGAAATGCCAAATACGACACGAGAGTGGAAGACACAAAACTGAGTGTTCAAACACAACATTATCTAAGGGCAGAGAAGGCAGTGAAGCATATTTTAAATAACTACAAGGAGGCAGATTTCAGCTGAAAGCCAACACAGTACCATAAAGTTAAGAACACATCCCTGCAGTGGGGGGCTTGCCTTTGTGATGCCTTCTGAATGATCAGTCCCATATTTAAATCAGAAAAACTTTAAAAAACTACACAGCAGGCTTACCACTGTGGGAAGCCATAGCTTAAAGACACTAACTCTGACTGGCGTTCTCCTGTATTTGTAAAATTCACAATTTTAGTTTTTTTCTTTTGAGCACATCCTTCAAATCCTATTCCACCTCCCTCTGATAACAACCGTTTTTCAGAGCAAAACATCAGCATGAGTCCTTGGAATAATTAAATTAACAGAAGAAAAAAAAAATCAACAATAATAGAATTACTTTAGATTGTGCTTCACCATGTTCCAAAACATCTGTAAGATAGAGTGTTTTTCTTAAAAATCCTATTGATACACATTGAGCAATGCAACAGGATCGATCTCATAAATACAACCAAAGCAATTAAGAACGATCCATTCCCACTACAATGTGCAACTCTATCAATAATCATGTTGCCTAAGAGATACTGTGTAATTTACATGACAAAGGCAAGATAACAAGATTGCTGTGTCAGTGAAAGTCTCTGTAGCAACAAACTAAATCAAGCAATTGACTGCAATTTCCTCCCAACATATTCAGCTGAGAATACTTTTTCTTCTCATTTTGTATAAAAATTCAGGGTTGCTTCAGAAGCAAACCTGCATTATAAAAACTCTCATATCTTTGATTTAAGGACAGAAAAACCCTTATGCAAAATGAAAAGCTCAGTAAAGTAATTCTGACTTTTTTTTCCACTCATAAATTATTCTCAAAGTCAGATTTCTGACCCCAGCAGACAAAAGCAGTGTTGAAGAAAGACAGCAAGTAGGGTTTTAGTACTGGGTTAATCTGGAGGTTTAACAACGTTGTGTTTTCCATGTCATATGTCATAATCTGCATACTGATCCTATTTCTATACTTTTAAACTTGGATAAGAATCCTCACAGCTTCAGATGCATGGATATATGGAGACAGCAACAGATGAAAAAGTGGGAGAGGACACTGTTTTCATCTGAGACAATATTTTTTTGTTTCACATTACCTTAACTAAGAAGAAAAATACCTGGGTAAAACAATTTAGTGGACAGTTTATTAAGAAATAAAAAGTCAATATTTTGCTATCAGTATTTTGCAGTTTGGATTTCTAAGCAGGTAAGAAAATGTTAAGTCTTTAAGAGGATGTAAAAGCTAGCAGAAAGAAAAACAGCCTATCAATTGTCTATTAGGAAAATGTATTTAATAGAAGTTGTACAACTAAACAGAAAGGGTAAGCAGAGAAAAATTGCGAAATAATTAAAAAACCAAAAAAGCCAAAGATTAGAAAATAACCTTAAGTAAGAGGAAGAGGTTGTTGAGACAGCTTAGCAGAGACAAAAGGCACTGAAGAACAGAATCATCCATATTCTCACACTGTAAGATAAGGTAGATAAAAAGCCAATTAATCTTTGCACTGTATTTTGAAAAACATATTTGAGGGAAGACTGAATTGTGGATGCAGCCACTGAACACAGCAAGCCATGCAATAAACAAGTAACTAAAAAAGCATGTTGTATGAAGCCATTTCTAAAAAGAAAAGAAATTCCTTAAATGTTTACAAATTTCTGCGTGGTTTTTTTTTTTTTTTTAACTGGGAGAGTGCAGAGCTCTCACTCTGATCCATCATTAATCCATTACTTAAGGAAAAAGTTCCCATCAGTGCCACTAGGAGTAAGCTGGTAAATAAAGTTAAGTGGATGTTACCCTGTGAGAGGTGCCTGAGGTTTTAGACAAGGCAAGAGTGGCCTCTGAAACAAAAACACCTTCAAGGACAGTGGTCAATAATACATAACTTCTATGCAAATTGGTGGCCTAGGCCTTAGGATAATACCTAAGGATTAGGTGATCTTTGGATAATACCTAAATCTGCCACCAGATTTTGTACAGTGTACTACGAAAACGTGCTCCTTTTAATAAAAGTTAAATGTTCAGTGCACAATTCAAAAATAATAGCCAATACGACCTCATAATGTAAGAACAGAATTTGCAAGGGTCTGAAAAACTTTAATTCTAAATCAAAAAGAATTCTAGAAGGCAAAAGGTGAGAGTGAGCAACAGCTGAGTCATGCAAAGCAATGATTAGCAAGAGATTCATATTTTAGTACAATAGCAATAGATTTAAGTGTATTTTTATTGTATGATTTACTCCAAGACTTTTGGTAACTCTTATTTGACACTGGAAGTTGGGGAAAGCTTTTTGGAAGCCTGGTAGAAGTGGCATCAATCTTTATGACCGGATGAAGAAATAAAATATAGTGCTTACAGGTGTAAGATATTTAGGTAACGCACGTACCTTAAGCTGACTGTTAAATTCATCCATTTCAGCAAGTTTAGAAGCAGTTTCCTTCTCAAGGGCATCTAATTGTTCCTTAAGTCTTTGGCATAATTCTTCCTTTTCTACGGACTTCTTGGTCACTGAACTGACTCCTGTACCTGCATAAGGAAAGACAAGCAATTTTACAAGAATTTCTGTTTTCACTAACTATTTTATTATTTTCCTAATATAAACACATTCCTAACCTCTTTCCTCAAAAAAATTCCTTGATTCACCTTTCTATTCATATACAGCTTGAAGAAGAAATGGCCCCAACACTGAACTGAGACATACAGGCATTACATGGAATATATACAGAATAATTTGCAATTTGGGTGTGTTTTTTTTTTAATATCAGACCAATTCATAGCAAACTTCTCTAGACAGTGACTTCCAGTGTGGTTTGATGTAAAGACCAATGTAAACTTTACATGAATTAATTCCCTTGAGTCTACACTACCAAAAAACAGACGAATTTTAATACTATGGGCCACATAGCCTGTATACGTAGATTTTCAAGACAAAGTTTCAAGCAAAATCTGTGCTTTCTTGCAAAAATGTGTTTGTTTACCCCTTATCTAGAACATGAGGGGAAAAATGGAATGTAGATGAAACAATGGCTTTAACTGAAAAGATATAAAAGTGAAGGTGTTATTAACCCATTTGTATCCTTCAGACTTGTTTACAAGAGATGAAAATTCAGCAGTGCAAACAGAAGAGAATTCACTTGCAAGCACTTACTCTGAGTGTTTTCAAGTTGAGCATTTTTTATCCTTTCATTTAACAACTGCTTTTCAGGAACCAAATAAATTAGTTTATTCTGATAATCCTGTAGATATTGAAGGGAACATGACAAATTTTTAATATTGTTTATAAATCAGCAAGTAAAAATGAGTGAAATTTCAAACATAACTTCAACTCATATTAATGAAACATGGATGCAAGTTACCATTATGGGGTAAAGGAAAATATGACCTCTATACTCTTAATAGAAATAGTATTAAAATTGAAAGCTTTTGACCCAAAAGCATTAACACAGCTGGAAGAAATTTTAACAGACATGTTAAAAGTGTAAATATTATCATGAGACCATTTAAGTTGACTGCCCTAAGCTTAACATAAAACAGTAACAAAAAGAAAAGATGTTTCCCTGACATGCAAAAGCATTAATAAAAATACAGTACAGGATGATTCATGGTAGTCAACTGAATTGAAATAATTTACGTCTTGTTATTCAAAGACAGGGGAAAAAAAAAAAAAAAAGAGCAGCAAGGTAATTCAGCCTTAAGATAAACTTGTTCTGGATACAGAACAACACTCCTCATAAAAATTTGAGTCTGGAGCCATAAAAGAACTCATAACTGAAGAGAAGTCCCTTTAATCAGTTCACAGAAGACCAGCTGCAGTTTTGACAACTGTTCTCATTTAACTATCAGCTCATTGTACTGCATATAATAATTTCTTTAACACCACACATAAGCTAAAACCCTCTGCCATGCTGACAGCCTTGCCTATTTCCTCTCTCCACTATAATCCAACTGATTCCCTATTCCTCCCTATGGGGAAGCATTATCAACAGTGTTATGGAAACAGAATACAGTAAAGGAAAATTACAAGCTTAACAGAAAGTTACATACCTCAAGCTGTTGTTGTAGTTGCTTGACTTCCATGATTCCTTGGTCATATTTCCTATCTAAAGCCTCCAGTTCAGTTTTTCTAGCTTGCTTTTTGCTACGAATATCTTGCAGTCTGCCTGAGATTTGCTTATGTTTGTCGGTCTAGAAAGAAATCAAAGACAGATTATACCACATATGGAAAAAGTCACTTCACTAAATCTGTGGGCAGATCAGTTCACAATCAATTCTTTAAAACAACCCAAAATACCTGCTTTAGATTCCTCATCCAGAACAGAGTGAAAATCCTAGTGGGCCATTACTGCAGACATTAAGATTTGCATAGTTTAAAATACCATATTTCAACACGTGTAGTGAAATTCCTGTCTTACCAGAGCTTCTAATTCAAGATTGAGGCTCTTCTTTTTAGAGGTCAACTTGACAATTTCTTCTTGTTCCCTGTTACGTTGATTAAGAAGTTCTTGGCGACGAATTCTCTCCCATTCCAGTCGTCGCTGGCGCTCAAGTTCTTGCTTTGCTGCCTGTACAAAAGTTACATTGCCTTAAATTACAACAGAGATGCAGAACTCAGAGACCATAATTTAATGTAATGTGCTCTATTTCTGAACAGCATAACAGCAACACAACATAATGTCTTCTGTAAAGTGCTTTTATATACTTCAGCATCAAAGAAGGCAGGAAGTGATCCTGTAAGATTCTTCATGTCATGCTCCCAAGCCTGGATGAAGAAAAGCTACATAATTCTAATTGTAGCTATGGAATACTGCCCAAAAATAGCACATTGACAGATACTACTAGAAATTTCCTCTGAGTATTTCACAGAACTAAATAAAACAGACAAGTCTGATGCATGTGCTGAGACACCAAGTAGTAGCAAATTTGTCTCAAGTTCAGCTGTCAAAATGTTATCAATTATGAATTCAGTACAATCTCGTTTGGAATACAAATTTTTGCAAAAATCCAAGAAAATCTCATCTGTCCTATGAAGTATCTGAAAATCTTTAACCCATGCCAAACACTCGATTCATCTCTAACAGACCCAATGTTTTCAGACACAAATAACATTCTTTCTCCAAGACCATCTGCCAGTGGCCATGCGAGGGGACAGAACCAAAGTCAGCGTTCAAATCCTGAATGCTCTGCCAAGTGGATACTGTATGATTGTACACATTCCTTAGAGCAATAAAAAAATAATTTCAAGAAAACAACCTCCCGCCTTTCTATTTCTTTCCTCCTTTCTTCTTCCCTTTGTCTTTCCAGCTCTCGTTGTCTCTCCAGCTGCCTTTCCATTTCGAGTTGTCTTTTCCGTTCCTGTTCCTGACGTTCCCTCTCCCTTCGCTCTTGTTCTTCCCTCTCTTTCTGAGCCTTGCGTTCAGCCTCTCTCTGTTGCTGCTCCAGCAGGACCTGGCGGCGTTTTTCCAGCTCCATATTTCCCCTCTCATAGTTGGCTTTCCTTTTGTCCTCAAATGTCACTAAAATAAGGAAAGGTTGTTATTTCTGTTCTGTGCAAAACACTGCTCTCAAACAAACACCTCACTTATGCCACTAAAGATAGATACTTTTTGGCAAGCTCTGGTTGTTCAGTCATGGATGATGTAAGCATCTTGTTAAACTATTATTTTTCTGTTCAAAAATACCTCTAAATTTTCCTAATTCTATTCCAATTGAAACAAAAAAAAAAAAAGAAAAAAAGGAAAAAAAAGAGTTGCAGTTTACAAATGACCACAAAAATGACTTGAATGTTAGAGGAAAGCCTCTAGAGTCTAAAATATGAAAGAGGAAAGAATGTTACAGGAAAACATAAAAGAACAGCTTTTATAAGCTGGGAGAAGACTGTCTGCTGTTAAAAAGGTTTTCCAAGGTACAAGAAACATTAAAACACAGACAAAGGGCTTAGTTTTTAAGGGTGTTCCCTGCAAGTCCTCCTGGAGTTAAAACCATCAGAAACCAAGACAGGATCAAGCTCAATTACTGCACACAAGGATAAAAAGAGATACAAAGCAATGGTTTAGGCCCCCAGCAACCACCCTGCCAGAAAGAGGCAAGTCCTGTCTCGCAGTATGCATGTAAGAGACCTGTGCAAGTAGCACGAGAGAGTCAACAGCAGAATCTGTGTTTGTGCAAATTGCATCCACTTTTCAGAGAATTAAATTACATTGGAACCCCCTGCTTTCAGAATGTCCAGAACAAAGTAATGCCAGGGAGTTTCAACTGAAAAAAATTTGCAGTAGCATCGTGGTATTTGGCTGTGAAGGATTTATTTTCCAAAATACATTATTAATCAGCACAATTTTCCTTTCCTACAGCTAAAAATAGCCCTTGTTTCTGCCTGCTCAATTCTATTAGATGTAACAGGCTGACTACATCTACTTAACAACCTTCCTATCATCCAAGTTAAAAGGGATTTAGCTCCTGAAACGAAGCTCTCTACAGATTTGATTGTGTCTTCCACTTTCTACAGGTTTCAGCGCCTTTCAGAAACTGTACATTAAGGATGTGAACCCTCTTCTACCTGGCTGTTTTTTCTGTGGCTCCTCCTCTTGCACAGGCTGGTAAGGTGGCAGAGTTCCATTTATATTTTCAGTATATTTTCCACTCCTGGAGGGGAAAAAACCCAAACCACCATTGTTAGAGAAACAGCACAGTTATGTTCAGTGCATTACGTTTCACTGCCCTCAGTGATTACCTGAAGGAAGGTGGTACCAGTTCGAGAGGCAGAGTCAGTGGCAGTGGTTGCCCAGCTTTGGCCATGTCTGTGAGGTGCATGGCCAGAACAAACTCATCAGCCTTCAGCTGCCCATCTCCATCAATATCAGCCAGTGACCTGCAGGGTTTTAACAGCAATACCAATTAAGAACAAACAGCACAATCCCTCACAAGTGACAGCTGAAACTATTCACTGTAATTTTTAAAATAGAGAATTCCTGTGAAATGTTCTGGTAAAAATACTATTAATAACATGAATAATTGATGAAGGGGATATCATTTTGTTAATAATGTACTGTTATCCAGATCATAGAATCCCAGAATGGTTTGGGTTGGAAGGGACCCTAAAGATCATTCAGTTCCAACTCCCTGCCATGGACACCTTCCCCTAGACCAGGTTGCTGAGAGCCCCATCCAGCCTGACCTTGAACACTTCCAAGGATGGGGCAGCCACAGCTTCTCTGGGCAACCTGTGCCAGTGTCTCACCACCCTCACAGTAAAGAATTTCTTCCTAATATCCAATCTGAACCTGGCCTCTTTCAGTTTGAAGCCATACCCCCTTGTCCCTTCACTGCAGGCCCTTGCAAATAGTCTCTCTCCATATTTCTTGTAGGCTCCCTTCAGGTACTGGAAAGCTGCTATTAGGTCAGCCTGAAGCTTTCTCTTTTCCAGGCTAAACAATCCCAATTATCTTATTAAGTTTCCCAAAAATACTGCAAAAAGGATAGGAAAGGGTGAAAGATATCTCTTGATTTATTGCATCACCAATAGAAGAACTGAGAAGAGAATCCAGGACTGTTCTTAACCAGCTCAAAATGCTAGAAAACACTTTTTCAACTGTTTTTTTAAAGCAAAAGAAAACATTATATAAAATTACATCAAATTCTACAAGAGGAACCTTTGCATGGAATTCTTTTTCCCCCTTGTGTCTCCTTGACAGTGTAGGGAAGACATGAGCTGCCCCAGAGTACCTTTCATTGGGTAGGAAAAAGATCACTATACCCTCTAAGGAGAAGGTGACTGTATAATCAGCTTACAAAATGTTTCCCATGCAACTGGGGGGTGGTGGTATGTGTGTGGGAAACCAATGAAAGGCTGTTGATCCTCTCTACATGGGCACACAGACCACCTTGCACTGGCTACTGATACCTTTCAGGATATGCACCCAGGAGAAAAACAGACCCTACACACCTGCTTTATTCCCCCACATTCCAGAGCTGACCTATACAATCCACACTCCCTGTTTACCCTTGCAGCATGTAACCAAACAAGCTGAACAAACAAAAAGAACATTTCAGCTTGTTGCTGCTAAAGACAAATGACTGTCTTGGGATACAGGAACAAAGGAAGCTGAAGAGAAGATGTAAAGCACCAAGCTATTGTGAATTCTGCTGGGCCACTAAATCTTATGTATAACATCTGAGTTATTTCTGAAGGTGTAACCTAAACTACCATGGCTAGCAGGGCAGATTATTAAAAGCCTTCAGACAACTGTAACCACTTCTATCACCACAATAAAGGCAAGTCCTAACAAATGTGTAGTATGCAGGTATCTTTATGGAAACCACAGTAAAACCCAAAAAGGCTGAAGGGTTACTTAATTTTTAATCTTCCTCCATATTTTAAAGCTAACAAGCTAGTTTTCAGAATCCTACATTTGAAATAAATGAACCCTCATTTCTGATGAACTAGTGCAACCCTGAATCAGAAACTGAAATTAGTAACTGTTCTATTATACGGACTTTAACAAACGGAGTGAAAAATTATGTCAAGGTGTCTTTTGGAAATATAACTAATGAACAAATCAGTTTAAGTAGCAGCTTAGTTTCTGTTTATGATTTTAGATCTGTGGTGTCTCTTTATAATTTCTTATTTAATAAAGCACATTTCCTCTATTAACACCATAAACACATTGAATTTCTAATCAGTAACCAAACTCACCAAATAGTAGCCAGCTGAGTCTGTGAAAGGTTTGATTGCAGAAGGGCATTCCTTGCTTGAAATCCTTAGTGAGAGTGTGAAAGATTTTAACAAAAATAAGCACTTCATTCAAAGATTCACGAGGCAAAAAATGGGTCATGAACTGGGGCATGTTTATTTTTTGTATTAATCTAATCCATTTTCATCAGTTGGTTTTACTTCCAGGCTTAACAACAGGCACTACAACCTGAACACAATGAAGATATAAGTATTCTTGTGTACATTTTTTTCACTCAGAGGACCTAACAGGAAAGCTGACATGAAAAAAGGATATTTATGGTAATCCCCACAGCTGTTACAAAAGCACAGCTGACTGTCTACCTAAACCTTCAGCTAGCACACTGGAAAGCTGTCAGCTTTCTTTGGTAGCAAAGAACCATATACCCTTCTAGGCAGCCTGATGGAACCTTCAGCCCCAAATCAACCGAACAAGCTAAAAAGCATTCTTATGTTAACTTCGTGTGAAGTCTTTTGAAACCACCATAATGCTGTGGCACAGCACAGATGTCACTGCAAGTCAAGAAGGAATGACTCCCTTAAATTACTTTGTAAAAATTCCAAATAAAACCCAGGTATCTAAGCAATGACTAACACAGATACATAGGAGCACATGGCACAAAAATGATTGTGAATTTCCCCCATTTTCAAAAGAAACAGTCTCAGTTTGAAAAATGCCTGTTGACTTTACAGAGCTAAATTCCACAGCCTTATGGTTAGTTCTCAGGCTCTTCTACTTCGATCCCATCACTGCCATGTTTCTCCTCTTCCCTGCAACAGCTGCTGTAGCTTCCCCAGTGTATCTGGCTTCTCCAGGTCTAACACAGAGCCCAAGTCAATGAACTGATGGTTATTTCCATTTCTTGGCTGGCTGAAACCCACTCTCTCCTGCACAGGTCTGAATATCAACACTTTCAGCTTTTACTTCATATGTAAATCAAATCCCAAGATGGGATTCCATCCCTCACCCTGTGATGTCCCAGAGGCAGAAAACAGTATTTTTTCCCAACCATACCAAACATCATACTCACCTGATAAATATCCACTCATACTTTTGTCAAGACTGTTAAATTTCTGTCTGTATTTTAATCTGGAGGCCTGAGGAACTGCCCAGTCTGAGGTTGTAATCTTTGGTGAATTCCCAGCTAGTGATGCACTAGAGGAAGAATTTGAACTGCAATATAATTTCAAAACCAAACAAAAAAAACCAAAGCAAAAAACCAAATGAAACCAACCAACCAAACATTAAAATAAAACCAAAAGAGAAAAAGAGATAAAGAAAGAACTCTAAGTCACTTGGCTTGGTAGGCAGGCTTTGGAATAGAAGATATATAGCAGTTTCTGATAATATGAAACAACTTCCACAAAGTTTTACCTCTAATAACTTGCTACAAATATTTTCATCACAAATACAGAATTTTACTGTGAAAGTAAGGACACATATTTATAAGGAAACTCTTGAATTTAAGATCTTGTTCCTTCAGTATCACAGGCACTTATGCCACATAATTCATCATTTTACCACTGCAAATTACAATATAGGAAACCACAGGAAAACATCTCAACTTTCCTAGGAGGGTTTACAAGGACTGTGAAGCCTTGGGCAGATGTCTAAGTAACTTTAAGAGGTATGTAAATGAAGCATGAGAATAAAAATGCACCTGATAAACTCATAACCAAAAGCAGCTTCTGACGCTGTTTAAACCACCATATTCCACCTCTACCTCTTTTATTACTGACAATGACAGGCTGAATGGAGCTTTTCCAACTCATTCAGTTTTTGCAGAATAGTGCTGATGGAGTGTTCAGATATACCTATGAAACTTCCATCTGCTACTCCCAGCATTCCCAGTGTCCCATCTTTGAAAATGAGACAAACCCAGGGGCACCCAGCCTGCCTTGTTTAAGGTAATCCCCTACCCTGTCAAGTAAAAAACTATTGGAAGTGTTATCCAAGGTGATGGAGAATGGTGATAGAAACAAAGCCTTTCCGGCAGGATGCTGGACAGTCATCCTCTGCAGAGAACTGGACAATATGATGGTGAAAATGCTGTCAACAGTAACACCGAAGAAGAGATACCTTGCAACACTATAGCATCACCAAAAGAAAGCTTTCTGATTAAAAAAAAACACCAAAGAAAACCAGAAAGATTATTCCAGGCACACACCATGCCTACAGTCATCTTACATCTGCTAACGTGAGGAGCCCAAATCCACCCCAAATGCCCTGTGCAGGCAGCAAACGGGTGCGAGAGCCTCTGAGTCACCCTATGGAACTGAGCTGGGGCTGAGATGCCCTCTGGACTGTCTTTTTGGAGACATCCCTGGATGCCCAACTGGATAGATAAGCCTAGTCCCTCACTCTGTCTATGGCAAAGCTCTAAAATTAGTGAACTAGAGCAGCTATTATCAAGATTCATTATCTTCCATTATTCATAAAACAAATTCACACATAAATATTGATAACAAATCCTATTCTTATATGGCTGCTGATTACATGGTGCCCTCTATAATGAATGAGCACATTGATGCACTTTTGCTTTTATAACCACTTGGTAATTTTTACTTCTACTTACTAAAGAGGTACATCTCCTTCTTTTTCACAAAATGGTTAGGGTTGGGACAAACCTGTAAGACCATTAAGTCCAATCATCAACCCAGCACCATCACCACATTCACCACTAAATCATGTCCTCAAGTGCCATATCCGTATTTTGGCACCGCCTTCTCTCATTTCAAGTCCTCCCCTACTTCAGTTTTTTCAGATTTACTGAAAATATTACTTATTGTGCATATTAAAAAAAAAAAAAAAAATCTATTTTCAGACTTGGCAGGTCAAATTAGATAAACTAATTTTTAATGACTATATCTTAAAAATAGAAATAATCCCTAAGTTTTGGAAGGTATACTACTTAAGAGCAGGACACAACTTATATACTGAACTTTCATACCTGCTAGATCCTAAATCAATGAGAGACTGTGCCTTCTGTATGTTAGAACCACCAAACCCTCCTGCCACAGGACCTAAAGAACCAGTATGAGGCAGCGCTGAAAATAAACAAACAAAAATAAAAAATAAACCCAAAGAAACTGTGAAGCAACCAGGTATAAGATAATGCTTTATAATCAACATTCAAGGCTTTGATAGAAGAAAAGCTAATTAAGTGCCTTGTTGTTAAGATTAACTAGTTAGAACAGAATTAACGCGTGAACTTTGAAAAAAACCACCATTTGTGGGTTGTTTTTTGTTTTGTTTTTTTAAACTCTCATGCACGTATTAACATCGCTGTCTGAAATTAGCCATAGAGAAAATGAGATTCACAGTTCTGAGAGCGAGTACTGGACTGTTCTATACTTACTTGAAGAGAAAGGTACGGACAAAGGCTGCAGAAGGCTGGATGTTCCATTTGGCAACGAGGAGGTACTGACAGAAGGCACCAGGGGAGCAGAAATAACCAAAGGAGGAATGGAAGTCATGGAAGCCAGAGACATGGGAGCTAATGGTGTGATCGTAGACACAGATGTTGGCATGGACAGATTTGGCATACTACCCATTCCTAGAGCAAAATCCAATAATTCATGATTTAATATTGCAGAGGCTTCAGCATGAAATTGGGTCCCTTATGCTAAGCAGAAACTACACAAAGCAACCTGTGTCCAGAACACAGTGAGTTAAAATAGATGCTGCTCATGTATAATATCTACCTTTTCTCTCAATTTAGACAAGACAGCTCACAGAGGAAAATATACTGAAGAATGTGAGTTGAAAAAAAACCTTTATGAACAAATTCATTCTCAAGGTAGATTTAGTTAGTATTCCACAACAGAATAAGAACTACTTTTCTATAATTGCAGCTATTACTCGTTCTTCAACAAGCCTTTCCCCATCTGGCCCCTGAAAGAGAATTACAACACACCTCAAAAGCTGTGACAATGCTCTACAGGGAAAAGCTGATGCTGTTTCTGAACTTTCTTCCAAGTGTCAGCCTTGGAAGAATCCATAGGGTGAAAAGTCCTTCCTTAGGGGCCAATGTTTAGCAAAGGGTTTCTTGAAGGCAGCTGCCCAAGGAAAATAAGGGCACTTGAATTACTGGCTGAATGTTGTGCAAAACAACAGGTGAAATGATGGAAAGTTAGCAGGAGGTAACTGCATGCCAACCACAGCTCTCTGTAAATGCATGCCCTTGTATGCAAACACATGAGGGCAGGCATTAGTGAAGGGCAGGCATCCTAAATCATGTATGTGATTAATATATGCATACATTTAATTTCAGCATGGAAGTATGCACCAATTTTTTAATCCAGATGCAGTTATGGATATTTTGTTCTACAAAACAACAAAATAACAACAAACATGCACTGAATGCCCAAATACCATCAGAAAGGAATAAAAGTTAAAGTAATTCTGTTCAGTTAATCATTTAACCAGAGCAGACAATCTGATTCACTTTGAAAAAATGTGTAAAATAACTGTTCTACCAAAATGTTGATCTTTGACTAAATTTGACTTCAAAACCCTCATGTATAAATAGGTGAATGAGTAGGAGGGAGACAAAAAAAGACCACGACTACAAAATCAGAGCCTGCGAGTCAGATGGCAGACCTGAATGGCCTTCTTGCACCCCATGTCAATATTCAATGGAAGGTTTTTCTTTATTATTAAACATCTTCATAGAATGAAATTATCAAAAACATCAAGAAAGTGACTTGATGAATATCCTAAATAGGAATATCCTGGGTTTTTTTTCACTGATTCACTAAACTTTCATGGTCAGATTAATGCTTTTATTTGGCTGCAATTAACTGTAGTTTTTTACCTCTGAACACTAAGTAATTATATATTCATAAGTACCAAAGCGAGCAGACATTAGTGGCGAAAATACTGGAGCTTGTTTCATGACAGGAGGGAGAACTGCAGGCAAGTGCTGTCCTTGCAACGTCAGCTTGATGAGTTTCATGGCTATAGAGAACTCCTGTTGATCCATTTTTCCATCCTTGTTCAGGTCTGATAGTGTCCTTAAAAACAAAGTAAAATAAAAATTAGAAAAGCCCATGAGGAAGAAACATGAATTTAACTTTTTCAATTAACGAGAAGCTTTTCTATCAGATTTATTTACTGGTTTTGTACAGGAAAACAAAAAACTTGCTGCAACCATTTGCTGATTTTCTTTTGACATTTATACCCTCAGAAGTTTAAGAAGTTTCACTACCCACTTTGCAGTCTTCTTCAGAGCTCAGTTTTAAAGTTGCTGTATATTAAATACTTATTTCCTGAGAAAGTAGGAAAACATTTGAAAAACCAGAAGTCTCCTGCCCAGTGGATACACTTGTTGCCTCCACTGCCAGCTTCTGCTATGCTTTTTTCTATGCTACTAGCCAGAATAATTATTTTAAATTAACGTTGGTAATGTAAGGAATTAATGCAAGAATCTGAAACAGGATGCAGGAGGATGCAGAAATCTGCTGAGGGCACTTTCATACACCACTATGAAAACTTCATTAATTCACCAACAGCATAAGGAGGTTTTTTTAAGCCTGATATCCACAGTGTTTGACACTTTTCCAAATAAACTTAAATACAACAAGAAATTCATGTAACAGTGCATACATAGCCACAAAATTTCTGGTCAGACAAATAATATGAAATATTATTAATACTTAAGCGTGCAAGGACCAAGTTCAGGAATATAAATAAAATTAGGAAGGAGGAAAAAAAAATCCAGACAATGTTATGCTACATTCTCCCTTTCATTCTGTTACATTCAGCATAAAACCCCAAGGCCTCGCAGAAAAATTTCCTTGCATTCTTTTCTAGGCATTTAAATGTCTGGTTTAGTGGTGAACAGGGTGGTGGTGCTGGGTTGATGGTTGAACTTGATGACCCTAGAAGTCTTTTCTAACCTTAACTATTACATGTGTCTGAAGAAAAAAACTAACTTGCATTTAGTTAGTTTCTTTAATATTCTTTCACAAGTGAGTTGTTCTTAATTATTAAGAGCCTCAACTACTTGCCTTTTAGCCCATGTATGTCTTGGTAACAGCCAAGTTCCCCAAAATGAACACAGGATTCTAGTGAAGACCGAGGAGTTACAAGGAAGAAAACATCTGTTTCAAGTGTTGCCATCACCATGTATATGCTGCAGGGAACAGCACTCTTCCCAGTTCCTGTATTACAGCACTGGTTGGTATCTCACAGTGTATTACAACTGTCCTTCTACTAACCTTTTCACTGGCTTTAGATTTTTTCTTCTCCTCTGCTTTCAGTGTATTTTCCACTCCCAGTCTAGTAGCATGTAATTTTCCCCACACTTAATCTTATTGCCATATTTTAGTGGTTACTAGTATTTCAAACATAATTCAATTTGGTATCTCCAGCAATTCATTAACCCATTATTTACATATTTTTCCTATATCACTATTTTAAGTGTTATTTTTTTAACATCTTTTTCTATATTATTTAAAATATAAAGACCAGGCTTAACAATGACCTTCCCTCTACGAAATTTGCAATTTATTTTCTTTTTCTGTTTCAAGCACTTACAGTTTAAAAGGGCTGTGTCCAATACAATCCAATTTGAATTGACATCATAAGAAAGATTTTTAAAATACTTCTTTTTAATTAGGTGTTGGTACTCACATGGGCTGAATCCTTCCTCTAAATTCAGTAAAATTAATACAATGACTCAGATAACACTTCTACCTTGACTGCTGAAAGCCTCTGTGAGACAACACAACATACCAAAGATGGGAGGTGCGCAGCCTTCAAGTACTATCTTTAAAAAGAAAAACAAGCAGTAAAGAATGCCTTACCATATTTCAGCAAGGATTGAAGCTGGTAGTCCTGATTGCAAAAAAAAGGTACGTGCTTGATCACCTATGATAAACAAGAGAGAAAGGCAGCCTTTTACACCAGAGACACAGATTTTAAGATGAGCTCAGCACTCTCTCGGGGGATCAGATTTTCAAAAGGAACCAGCACACTGGATACCAAGCTTTCCAGGGTTTTTTTTCTCAGCTTTTAATGCTGTTTACAGTGATTGTCAGGTACCCACGTACCATGTCATCCCCAATCCTCGCTCTGAGAAGTGATCTCAGATAGCTATAAAAACTTGAACAGGTCACAAACCAATAGCTGTCAACAGTTTAAAAGATGCAAGACTTAAAGAAGTAAAAATGACTGAAAATTTAGTCCTGCTCCAATTACTTTTACAGGAAAGGCTAAGCATGCTATTTCTTTCCTTCTCCTCTATCCCCAGTAAAAACTAGGAAAATACCATGTTCTAAATAATAATCTGTTCTGTCAGATAACACCCACTATTTCAGTATTTCAGGAAGGGAATGGGAACTGTTGTGCAATCCCATATCAAGTTCCACATCAACTGGTACTGATCATGCTGTAAACAAACACAAAACACTCACAGTGGTGTTTATGCTTACCTGAGTGAATTACAGATGCTTAAAGCTAAGACTTCAGGTTATTCTTTCAGCTCTCTCTTCCCTTATATTTATACACAACCCTTTACTTCAAGCATTTGCCAAATAAATAATGAAGCCTTCAGATGCATGTGCAGGTAAGAGCCCAGTTGTGGCCTAAAGGCAGTTTCCAGAACTGCCTGTTTTTCAGCTAGAGGTAAACACCAACCTCCCGGCGCTGTCACTTAGCCTGAAGATGTGCATGTTCCAAACTGACAATTTCCCACTCTCTTCAGTCCTTTCCAGTCCCAAAAGGGGAAAAGCAGGAGCAACTAGACAGGGCATTAGCAGATAGCTGGGCAGGTAGAAGCAATCAGGGCTGGTCTTTACTGCCCACACACAAAGAACAGGGCATTCTTAAATTAAGTCATCTTTACCAATGAACTCGAGTGTTTTCTTGATATCACATGCAGATTCTTACATCTAAAACCTGCAAGTTCTGAGGTGCGTAGCAACATGATCCAGTTGTTCCACAGCTGAATGCAACTGGAACTGACAGCAGGGCAGTGCAAAATGCCATTAGTGTATCCAGAACCTGCTGAAGGCCCAATGCGTAATAAATTCCAAGCAGTCACTAACAAGGAGAAGCTGTCAGCATCTCTCTCCCTGCCTCCTCCTCCAAAACAAAGATATCTAACAGCACAGTATTCTCTAACACTGCTCAGACAGAGGAGAACCACTTCTGGTGTCTCTGGTGTCACTTGCCACAATAGCTACTGTAAGTGCTCCTTGGCAGCCTCCCATCTAAGCACAGATTTTGCCTGATACTCTTTGGTTTCTGAAACCAGACAGAATGACAGCACATAGCTGGTAGCTGCAGAAGTGATAGGGTTAATGGAATAGTGCTCCTGTGCTAGACCTTAGAGGAAGGCTTGTAAAGTTTACTAATAACCCGTGGCTGTTTGCCTGAAGAATATGGTTATTAGTCACACAACAAAGGGCTAGAAATAGGATGCAGTTCTCAAACTGTTTTACAAAGATAGGTATGTGTACACAGAAGTTAATGTGTAATGCAGAGCCTCAGACCAACCTGTAATGTAGCCTCCCGTGGGTTTAAGGCTATCAAACTGCTTGTCGTGCTTGGCCCGCTCTTCGGAGGTGATGGCCCATATGTTTGGACCTCCTGAAAAAAAACAAACCAAAACAAAATTCCCAGTGAACAACCTTTAAAAAATAAAGCAAGGCACTTGCAAAATAAAAGCTTGGCTTCTCAAGAGACAAAGTTAGATGTGGACACACCCAGCCCCTACCAGTTTGGCAAGGACGTTATGAAACACAAACCTGCTTCCCAGATGTGCAAGCGGAGCTGAGACAATCCCTCAGCCGGGCTGCTTTACCCTCGGCTTTCAAACAAGCTCTGTCGCCCTTCAAAGCTGGTGCAAAGCAGTTTCCTGTCGCTGCTGATTGTTTGCAGCCTGGGCAGGATGCACATGTCTCACCATACCCTGTGTGAGCCAAATACTCCCCTGGTTCACTGATAAACAAATTGCATTCAGTGTCACTCGGGTTCTCGTGCAGAGGGGTAACACCCTCCAGCTGCCAAGAAGGGTCGTGCTTGTCTTGTCAATAGTCTAAAAACAAAATTTTGACTGCTAAAAAACAAATGTTGGGTTTTTCTGACAAAGGAGTGACATTCTGGGCTTTTGTTTTTTGTTGGGTTTTTTTGTTTTTTGTTTAGATAACATACAATTTCAACTTCACATTTTCTGATACTTCACAAAGCATAAAACATTGCAGCCTCAGAGCAGCAAATAGAAATTGCAGGGAATAGTCATGTTTACAGAGCTGTGCTGATAATACCAGGCAGAACCAGAGAGACTTTCAGAAATGCTCCAACCTGCTGCATAAAGGTCAGGGTGTGTGTCCTTTGCAGGAAAAGCAGTTTGCCAGAAATAAGTGGGTTTGGTTTTTAAGTAGGAGGAAGTTTCAGTCGGGAAGTTCTTGACAAATATTTAATTTTTCATATCAATGAATGTGAGAATTAGCCAAAATTCTGAATGGAAACCCTTGAAACAGCATTAAAAGGTTATTACTTCAAAACATCTCTAAAGTTACCTTCTCCTGAGCATTACTACTTCCAAAGAACTGTTAATCTGTTCAAGTATTTGTACTGCTCACTAAAAGACAGTGAAGGGAATAAATAATTCTAATAAGATACCAACAACTTGCCTTAGAAACCACAGCACTTTGAAAGGAAGTTACTATAAAATGCTTCCTCTTTTCCTACATAAATCTAATTTCAAAGCTTTAAACCTACAAAATTTCAAGAGCTTTTTGCACTCTTTTCTCAAAGAACAAAGTAAAGGGACTGCAAGCTGACATACTTGCCATATTGACACAGTAATAATGTTAATCATCTCTCATCTGTCTTTATCCATATAAGCAAAGCCATTTTCAAAAAAAACCTTAATGTCTCCTCTCAAGAAGGCCCTGCTAAAACTGCCATTCTCCTTGGATGTGTACAGATTTAATTCTTTACCCTTGCTCCTTAATAGGGAAATACAAATAGTTAAAAAGGTCAAAACAAATCAGAAACTCACTGGGGAGGTGATTGACGGAAGAGACATGAGGGCATTAGGATACAGCCTCTACACACTTCAGTTTGGAGCTTTGCTTCCCTCTCTTGGGGATATACCAAGTTTTTTTTTTTACTGTGGCCTCAATGAAAGGGTCTTCTTGCAGGTTGCACGTGAAATTGCACTTCAAGACCCGTCCCCTTCTCTCTTCCAATTAAATGAGTATAAATAAATCTAGATTAGATACTGATAATGAAGTGAAATAAATCTAAATCAGATGCCTGTAAGTCGATGGGCAGTGAGAGCATTCCTGTAATACACAAATAAGGACAACTCATACCCAATGGCAAAAATTAGAGTAGCACTTAGATCTCTTTAAAGTGTTAATTTTAAGATACAAGCGGAAAGTGCATGATGTGGTTGTGCTTATAGACATTGTCTGGGCAAGACGTAGAAATGCTCCTAAAGCTGCCAGCAGCAACTTCAGAGAACTTGACCATTTTTTTCATTTATGGAAAATATTAACAACATCCCATTTTTCTTATATTAAATACTATTCTTTAATCATCTTTTGAAGCAGGTAGCTACAACACTCCTTGGATTTTTAAAATTGATGCCTGAAGGGTTAAGACCACTACAATTATTGACATGGTCAGTGGCAAAGCAGTAAAAATACACTAACAATTCCTTGACTAGAGTTATGACCATCACCACAGCCTCCCTAAAGAATCCTATTTACATTGTAAGACAACTTCTGTTTACATATGTATCGAAATGCAAAACTTCTCACTTGTATGTAACAAATCAAGCAAGAAGATGGCAATCGATCTTGAAAACCTTCTTATCTATTTTAGCAAAACACCTCTTTGAATACAATCTGGTAAATTATGTTTCCCCTCCAACTATGAAATTCGAAGTTTTACGTAGCAGTGTGTCAAATGTATTAAAATCTTACAGGTCAGCAGTAAAGTCTAATTCAACAAGTGATTAAAATCCACATTCACCCTTCATTCTCATTTTTGCCTTCATTAACACTCCTTAAGAGCCTCATAATTTTTTGCACGCAAAATATTTTGTGCACTTTTACCTCTGGAACTAGAACCTCAAGGTCCCTTCCAACCGAAGCCTGTGATTCTGTGATCTAGTCCAACCCCCCTGCAACGAGCAGGGACATCTTTAACTAGGTCAGGTCACTCAGAGCACCTTCCAACTCAGCCTTGAATGTTTCCAGGGATGGAGCATCCACAGGTTCTCTGGACAGCCTGTGCCAGTGTTTCAACCACCCTCATGAAAAAATTCTTCCTTACATCTAGTTTAAATCTGCCATCTTTTAGTTTAAAACCATTAACCCTTCTCCTGTCACAACAGGTCCTGATAAAATGTTTGTCCCAATCTTTCCTATAGGGCCCCTTAAAGTATTGAAAACCCACAAAAAGTCCTCCCTGGAGCCTTCTCTTCTCCAGGCTCAACAACCCAAAAATTCTTGCAAGTATAAATTTCCTTTAAAAAAAACCTTTGACTACAACTACATTATTATATAAACAAGTGCTTCTACGACCTTTTACAGTTCTTGTGAGCCAGTGCAAGCAGGTACTGTCACAGGAAAGTGATAATTCCAAACACACATTATCAAAAGAACATTGTGAGAATGTTTCAGGGACCTGAAATAAGCTCTACCCTAATATCACTTAAGAGAGAGTGTCTGCCATCTGCAGCCTGAACTAGAACAGGTCATTGTTTTATGAATACAGGTTAATAACCGTTGGACAATGAAAATATTTGTTTAAAATAAAAAAAAAAAAAAAACAAACCCCAATAGTTCTGGTAGAGATTCACAGTAAGGGCAGTTAAACCCCACCCACTTCTTATTTAAAGGATTCACTTGTTTTTTTCCAACTCCTACCTCATATGCTACAGAAACAAGATAAAGAGCACAGAACAAGAGGGAAGGTTAAAGCACTGCAAATGCTTAGTTTTAGCTTAACCAGGTGCTCATGACTCCTGTGATGTCACCATTTGGTGATACAATTAAGTAAAATCTGTGTACAGAAAGCATCATACTAAGATTCCTCAAAATATTGAGCAAAAATACCACACCAGTCTATCTGAAATAAACACTTGGAACGACAGGATTCACGAGGTCTTGGCAATTCTACAAAGCCTTGTCATGACACCATTCTCCAAAGTAATTGTTGGGTTTGCCTTTAGTACAATCAAAACCATCAAAATAAAGACTTACACGGACAAAATTACTTTGAAACTTGGTTTTCCCATGCAATCACAATCAAAACATGCTGCAATCTTCACAAACACTGTGATTGTTTCCTGAAACTTCCATATGCAGTAAAAATGGACACTCAGCACAACTGCTGAGAAAAACCACAGTGCCCAACTTTTGGGCACGTTGAACTGTGAGGAAGGGAAGAGTACTCCTTTTTTTGGAAGGGTAAAGCTGCAGGAAGAGTCAAACAAACATCTGCTACTCAAATGGTATCATCTAAACTTACCTGGCTTAGCTCAACATTTTTTTGCATTAACATGCCTTCAGTCCCAGGGTTGAGAAATGTCTTGCCCATAAACCAGATCCAATTAATTTTGCCCAGAGATATTTCTGTTCTTCTTCCTTCCTAACAGCCCTAGTCCTTACTCATGGCAAGTCATCCATGAATCATAAACTCAGATGCAGGGGTCCTCTCTTCACAGTCACCTCCCTGACCCCAGGATGGGCAAGAGGTAGGAATCTTCTTCACGGAGCAGTGGTGAACCTTTGGCTCTCCAGAGGTTCTGAGCTGGCATCAAGTAGCAGTGAACTACAATACTTTTAAAAAATCAGTTCTGCATAAATCAAAGTACAGTTGCTACTACATGCTCTCATGAGAGGCTTTGCTGCAGCCAATGAATAGTACATTGCTACTTTTCTGACTTAGCTTAAATTTCCTGGATGTTTTTAAGAGACAAATAATTTTTCCCAACTATAGCTGGTAAAATTTTGGAGGGGAAAAATAGTACAGTCTCTCTGACAAGATGATCACTCATAAGAATAAAATCATTTTTCTTCTAAAGGGGTTACTTTACAATTTCACAGCTTCACAAAAGAAGCAAGACCCGCCTGGACTGTATATGACTACACTGCATTTTCAGGAATCAAAACTCAAGAAATGCTGAACTCTGGAGGTTTTTCCCCACAGAGACTTTCCCTATAATAGAGTAACTATTGTCTTCACTTGCTTTTTTTTTTTTTTGTTTATGAAAAAAACACGTCTATATTAGCAACACTTTTGGAAGGCAGAGGTTAAACTGTCTTTCTGTTCTACAGAAGGCCGACACTTTCAGAGAAGAATTGGGATAAACGTCAGGACTGGCAACTGTTCTTGAGACTCAACATGGGAAACCAGGACTCACAATCCTAGAAATGTTTCTGCAGATTCCCTATTCCAAAACAGAAAACCAACAGTGAAAGCTCCTTTACTTTCCCACTCCTCAACTCTACAATACATCCAAGAGTTCAAAGTCACATGTGGAATCCACCCATGTAGAAAGTCCATACGGAATGACAAAGACCCACACAAACAACCTGAAGCTCAACATGATTTTAATGTAATGTTAAGACTTCTCTGAAGATGACAAAACACATACTGCCCTTACCTTCATTTAACAGGTTATTTCTGTAATTAATTGTGTGTTAGCACTCACAATTTTCTACTGTTGGAAACAAGCTGGGGATTTAAACAACATTTTCTGTTCCTATGAGTTCATTTTAAATAAAAGACATCTCTCTACAAGAGAATATGGGAGTCTGCTTATGGCAGGATCACAGCATTTCGTAGGAAAGCTCAAGAAATGCCTTTACAACACTGCATCAGACAGGTTATCTTCTGAATAAAAATAAAGGACTGGCTTTGATGGGCTGCTAACATCAGAAAGAGAAACAAACAGTTTTTTACTTAAAATGGTAAATTACCATTGAAAAAGAGGGGAGAAAAGAAAGTGCAGTTTTAGAAGAAAAGTAAACAGACTTAAAAGCACTCTGTAAGACCTCTGCCACTGGTCACTACTACCTGTAGGCAATAGGTAGCTGTAGCGAGAGCAACAGTGTTAGTGATAAGGACAAGGGCAACTTTTCACTTGTGAAAAACTATAAGACATTTCTTACATTCTCCAAAGAACTGTGTTTGTTTTTCCACTCACAGACATTGCTTGTTTTTCTCTAATAAAAACTACGCTCCTACGACCTACAAAGTTAATTAACTCCACAGAGATTGTAAACCTAAATTGGAAGAGCATTCCTTGTACACGTAAGTCACGAGGATGAGTGATTATACCACCACCTTTTTAACCATCCAAAAAACTAGCATGAAGCTTCATAATGACCCTAAATAAATATTTATCCCTATGTTTAAAGACAGGGGAATTTCAGCACAGACATGCAGCAACGTGCCTCAAGCTGTACAACAAGGGGTTTTCCTTAATGCAACCAGCAATCGCATTATAGTCTCCCATTAGGAGCCTCCAGAGAGTTGTTTGGTCTAGGACATATTGGGATAAATCTCATAATTCCAGTCTTTCTGTGTTTGTAGATAAGTTTACCACAAAATTATTTATTACAGATTGGATTTAACGCTCCCAACTGAGATGCTGAATCAGACTTCTAATTTTTCCTCAGTGGTGAATAAACACTCCAGGAGTCTGAAAACATACAGAACTTTCCACCATTAGTCTGAACTTGAGATTCCTTATCAGTCTTATTGCTATTTTCAATATTTGCTTCCCTCCTTCGTTGTTGATTCTTTATATCAAACGTAAGAGAAAATGCTGACCAATAATCAGCATTTATTCCTATTTAGGTGTGCTAATGTGTCCACCACTACTTCAGTGGCTTTGGGTCCGTCCCAAGGCATCACCTGCTCTTCCTTGAGGACTGCACCTCCTATTCACAGCTCCCATGATCTCAGGCCATGGTAGGAGCCACATACAATCTCCTTTCACAACACATACATTGTCCTACATTGTCCTCTGACTACTTGTCCTACCAGAAACGCTTCATGGAAGCTCTCAGCACATTAAGCAACACCATGGCAACTGCCAGAAGAGAGGAGTATGTCTATACTTAATTATAACTTCATCAACTTCTTTTAATGTGTGCACAGTTAAAAGGAAACACTTGTAGCTAAAGCATATTAAACACAGGGAAACGTTTCTCCTTCAATTTTGTTTTTTTCATTAAAAGAATGTTTTTTTCATTAAAAGAATTGTGTGCACTGATGCCAAAAATAACTGGTACCTGCACACCGTCTGTTAAACAGTGTGAGACAAGTGCAGAGCTACACAGATTTGGCCAAGAAATGCTTATTTAATTGAAGAGCACACTTGCAGAAATGAGGACAAAGCAGCAGCAGCCACATTGTATTCTTTACATTATGTACAGGATTTCCAGATATTTTGATATACAGGGAAGCCTTAGGTTAGCAGTTCACTAAAATCAAATACTGGGCTTATTTAAACTACCCACCTACTCCTACAAGATATGATACACAATTCTGCCTGATGGTATCATCACTGGCACCTCTCCACTTCAATACAAAAAAATCCATAAAGGAAGAACATTAAAATTTCTGTATCATGCAATGATCTCAATGTGGAAACATAATCCTTGCTTTTAGAATGAGTATAATCCCTAAAACAATTTAGAGATACATAATAGTCTAATCCATGCTAACAGTTTAGATCTACTTTTCTGAATCCTACAGCACACTTGACTGTTCCAAAGCACTTAAACTATCAGTTTATAACAACAGGATAGTATTGCTATACTTTATAAAAATCACAGAAACTTTTAACTCGTTATGGTTATCGATTTTCAGAAGATCCTTTCTAATTAAGTCATTGCCAACTCCACTGAAATATAAAACAACACATCAAGGAAGCAAAACATTCAAAAAAACCACCAAAAAAATCCCAAAATAACAAAACCACACACACACACAAACCCAACAACAAAAACCCCCACAAAACCAAACCAAAAATGCAAAACACAGACATATCATTACTTGAAAATGTACAAACAAAAAAATATTTTTCAAATTTTGTTAGAACTCCAATAATGTAGAAAACACATTAGGAAATGTGTATAAACATGACAGTACTCTGAACTGCACAGTGACATGCTACCTTTTACACTAATTTTCTGTAGAATTTGTGACAATTCATTCAATAGAGTTTTTTTAATTTAAGTTTTAATGAGGCAAGTTGTCTACTTCTCATCAAAAAGTGCAATTACTCTAACAGGCAATGTTGGTAAACTTACGCTTTATTCCTGAAAGCTAATTAACTTCTTTTCTTACACAAAGAAGTTGACACGCAGGCTTGGCTTAACCTAAGCCTTCCTCAGATGCAGATTCAATACCAGCAATTAACAGAAAAGTATTTTCTGCCTAATTCTGCAGAAGCAATGCCAGTGAAACCACCTGTAGTTGCTGAGTTACTAACACTGATGCAGCACATGAAACAAGCCCCTTCTTCTATCCAACAACATAGCTCTGTCTGTGCCCAGAATCACAGAACTAGAGAATCATTTAGGTTGGAAAAGACCTAAAGATCATCGAGTCCAGCCATTAACCCAGCACTGCCAAGCCCATCACTAAACCATGTCCCTCGGTGTCATGTCTACAGTCTTTTAAACACTTCCAGGGATGGTGACTCCACCACTGCCCTGGGCACCCTGTTCCAATGCTTGACAACCTTTTTAGTGAAGAAACTGATCCCAATATCCAATGTAAACCTCTCCTGGTGCAACTTGAGGCTGTTTCCTCTTGTCTTATCACTTGGTACTTGGGAGAAGCGACCGGCTCCCCCACAACCTTCTCTCAAGGAGTTGTAGAGAATGAGAAGGTTCCCCCGGAGCCTCCTTTTCTCCAGGCTGAGCTCCCCCAGCTCCCTCAGCTGCTCCTCATCAGATTTGTGCTCCAGACCCTTCCCCAGCTCTGTTGCCCTTCTCTGGATTCACCCCAGCCCCTCAATGTCTTTCTTGTCACGAGGGGCCCAAAAGTGAACGTAGGATTTGAGGTGCAGCCTCACCAGAGCCCAGTATAGGGCGACAGTCATTTCCCTAAATCTGCAATTAATACTTTTGGACGGATTCGAGAAATGGAAACAAGAGAAGAAAAAAGTCACACCAACAAGAATCTTTCAAACAGAAGGTATGAAAAGTTCAAGTAAGCAACATTATCAAGGCATGAAATAACCATACTTTGCCAAATTCTGCCCTATCAGCTGTAAGACTGGCATCCATTTGCTTTTAAGGTTACCAAATTTCCAGCTGATGGACTCCATAGCCTTCCTTTCCAGCATGACACAGAAGATGGAAAATAAGTTTACCCTTCAGTTAAGGACAAATCAGAAGTCTTTTTGAGTAAACTCAGTCAACCTGTACAGCATCAAAGTCTTTCATGAGGAAAATAAAAGTTTTTAGTCACCATGCTTGAGGAAAAAGAAGACCAGAACTTAGATTAAACTTTTCTAATTCTGGAAATGGATTTTTTATGCTGCTGCTGCTCACCAGCAGTCACAAAAAACCCCTCTGATTTAATTAAAAATTTACAAAAGGATAATTTGTTTAATTATTGTCTAGCAAATCCCTGTGGAGTGCAGTGAAACTAATAAGATGCAGGTGAGTTTCCATCTGCAGCAGCCAGTAAATCTTTCTGCACCAAGAGAAATGCAGGCAGTAAAAATACCAAGCAAGAGAATTCAAAATGAAACTTGAAATTAGGTGGAGTAAAGGAAATTATTCTCCTACAAAAACATACACTGACATAAAATCAGTGCAGAACTCTGTTTCAGGAATATTAAATACTTTACAGTAATTTTTGTAGTTCTCATCATTATCTGGCCATTAGAGTAAAAACCACATTTCCGGGTTCTCAGACTTGAGGAGGAAGTCTGGGACCAGGAGGAAGGCTGATGGGCTATATTTGCAGAGAACTGGGATACAGACTTGAAAGAAAAGAGGAAAAGAGAAGACCAAAAAAAAAAAATTACACAGGAAGGGTGGGAGAGAAGGAAAATGAAGAGACATTTCCTGAATGATCTCGGCAAAAATGAAATTAGGAGATAACGTAGGAAACAAAACACAGTAACGGCCCTTCCAGCACAGACTGAGTATTCCCCCAGCTGAGATCCCAGACAGAACAACAGGCACGTGGTGGTACCACAGCACACAGTGGTACTGCTCCAGGACGGCTTCTCAGCTCCCAGGGTAGCTCCTGAACCAGAGGTGGCACCTCATCAGTGGCAGGAAAATCCACCTGTCTCTAATTGTTTAAGGAATCCAGGTAACCTTTTGGCATCCACAGCTTCCTACAGTTTACCCTGTATTGACACTGCAAAGTGCTCTGTATGTTTGATATCTGCCAATAGTACTTTCATCTGATACCGGTTCATTCTCGTGTTATCAGAGATTAATTACCATTCCTCTGCCTGAAAAATGACAGATGACCTTGAGAAGGAAACATTCTACTGTATCCACCATCCCCACTCTTTCTTTTCCAAGCTGAAATGTCCTAGTCAATGTAATTATTCCACATACGGAAGCTGTTCTGTATTTTCAATCACTCTTGTTAAACGCCTCTTTGTAACTTCTAGTCCTGGCACAAGGAGAAAATACAGGGAAAGCTGGAAGAAAACACAAAGGTAACAGAAGCAGAGAGTTTGCTTAAGCAGTACTCCTTAGAAGGTTAAATTATTAATTAGCAAAACCTACCAACTATATCCAGCATATACACAAGACTACTTTCCCAGCACACATGGGAGTTTGATTTTAAATATAATAAATTTAAAATCGTCTAATTTATGTTCATAAAACCACTGGTATCAGTTTATACCACAATCCCTAATCCTGCCTTCCCAATGGCTCATGGGGACATTTAGGGACTAGAATTTGGAACAGAGTTCTAGAATTTGGAACAGAGTTCTTTTCTGGGTATTAGAGTTTCTCAACTGTCAGAAAGCAGCAATTTGGCAAGCTTCTTGAGCCAAAAAAGCACCAAAGAAAAAAGTAAAGCATTTAATAGCCATGGCATAGATCCTTCCTCCTCCTTGATTCCACGTATTGGTTCCAAAGCATCTTGAGACAGTGAGTCCCAAAAACGAGTTGTTCATTGTGTGAAACAAACAACCAACCAACCCAACCAACAAACAAACCCAGGTTCTTCTGCTTACCTTAAGTTCAATAATTTCACTTGGTTCTGCTTTCCCTTTCAGCGCTGAAAAAAACCAGTGAATATTCTTTCCCTTGTTAGCCTTTTCTATACTGTTGTGGCTTTACAGATTTCTATTGTATCTTCATCTCAGCTGCCTCTTCTCTAAAACTAAACAGTTCTAATCCATTTAGTCTCCCTTAACACAAGAGCCACATCCTCTCTTTGGACATTTTTTTCATGGGTACCCTTATTTCCTGTTTTATTATAGGTTTTCCAGAACCTTTGTGTAACAGCAATTGCAGAGTGGATCATTTCCAGAACAGGGAGCCCAGTGGATGTAGAGTTATCTTCAGGTCAGGTTAAAAAGTACTGTCCATGTATTTCTTAATCCAATCTCAATATAAAGACTGTGAGAAATAAGAGGAATAACTCTGCTGGCCTTCTAACCCACATCATCTCTATCAGAAAATGGTCACACATTAACTCGTGTATATTTTTCTTCCCTGAGCCTGAAGAATTCCTATGAAACACAGTGCTAAGAAAGCACTATCATTTGTTGCACAGTAATTACTACCTGTAGCTCTTAGGAAAATACAAGTGCACTTTTTTCAGTACTGCCATACAAGTATCAACACACACTGTAACAGGTGCAGAACTCTTCTATAATAGTGAAACCAAGACTTTCAGAAAAGACATGTTTCCTAAAGAAATAACTGTGCTGCAGAGATCACAGTTCAACGGAAAATCATGGCTATGAGAAGAAAGGCAGGGAAAAATGTTGGGACGTGCTTTAAAATATACCACCTATTGTAAAAATGCATATATATATAAAACTTTTAAGCATATTACTTCAATAAGCAGCACTAAAACAACTCTTGATACTCAGTTGATCTTACCTGCTCTTGAGACTCGCATACAGAGAACTTCACATCCAACTAAAGCACAAGTGTTTTTAAGTTATTAAAATATCTTCTTTGAAGGTACTCAACAGGAATGCTAGTTCCATGAACACTGACATTCTTTCAGCTTTCCAGGGTTTCAACCCTTCTTGCTATCTCAGTGATGATTTCAGGTTACTGCTCCATTGTAGGAAAAACAACAGATGTCCCAAAGAACTGATGCAGCACACTGAAAAGCCTGAACACACAAGATTCCTAATTAAAGTAATAGGGCATTATATAAATTGACTGACAGACCACAACGTCTAAAAATGTGTTTATTATTGCCATTATAATTAGTGGGCTAAACCTGAACTCATTCTGCCAATACTAATTAATATCATCTATGGCCTGTTCAAAGCAGCCCCAATGATCACAGACAATTTGGAATTTAGTAGATGTTAAGATGGTGCCACTTCACACACGCCCATCAACCCTAAATTACAACAGCCACATAAAGTAGTTGATTGGAGTAGTATATTTCCCAAACTTTGGAGTTAAATCTTCAAGGAAATGAAAATTTTAACAGTCAAAGCCCTTTGAAACTTGGCTATGTGATACATTTATGTTTCTGAGTCCCTTCAGTTAAGCCTTCAGCCCTCTGGCTCCATTTTGGGGAAGTATTTGTAGATCTTCTTCTGTTTTTTGTTTAGGTTTTTATATGCTTTGAAGAAAAACCACCAGGAAGTCTCACTGACATCCCAAATGAACAAAGCAGCTTGCATTACAGTATTATTATTCCAGATAAAAACCATCCTGGGTTTCCCCCTCAGTGTAAATTTATCTTTTAAAAGCTAACACATGATACTAACAAAATAAAATCCCAGCAAGACAGAGCAGATATAGTTTTAAATTAAGTTAATGGATGAAAACCCAACACTAGTATCCACTATTACCTAATGCTTTATTACATTTTAGGAGCACAGGATTGGAAGGGACTTCCAAGGTCACCACATGCAAGCTCTGCTTCTCCAAGAAACTCTAATATGTTAATTCCTTCCTAAAATGCAAGCTCTGCCTTAAGGCAATCAGACTTTTTTCTTGACCAGGGTCCAGAACGTCACTGCTGACAGAACCGTTCCCATTTCCAGACCAACAGCTGATTCATCTCTATTTACCCTTGTGCTAACATTGTACTCAAAGACAAGTTAGTTCCTATTAAGAAAAAAATAAAGAGCAAATTTATGTACTGAAAAGCAAATGCAGTGAAATTAAAAAAAAAACAAACCAAAAAAACCCAACAAATCCACCAAAACAGCAAAGTCAACCTCTCTGTCCTTTCCCAACACTTAATTCATCTCTCCTGGGTAACACCAAACCCCAACTTTGCATCTATTTCATTTCCTGAGGTTTTTTCCCCTCTTCAGCAGATAACCCAAATTCTACCCTATGTCCTACAAGATGTCTCACCAGTGCCTTAGGCAATAGCACACAGCACTCCTTATTTCACCCACCACATTTTAGGATGCATTTCCTTTCCCTCAAATCACGTAATTACTACATGATCATCCAATACATCCGGTTGTCTTCCTCCTTAGTCACAGCCAACTGCTGAGTTCCCAGCATACAGCAAAAATCCTTCCAGCTCATAATGCTGTGGCTAAAATGCTATTTGGAGACAGCACAACAGAAATGTGATGAAATTTAGCCAATGATATGTGGTCCATAGTGTGTAATTCTGGGTGGGAAATGACTCCAAAGTTCATGACATCACCCAATTTAACCAGCATACATTTGCTTTTTACTGATAACATTGCCATAAATAATAACTAAGACTGGCCTTAAGATAAAATTCATGAAGAATATAATGATTACAACATTCCAGTTTAAAACTTGCATTTTCTCTCCCTTTTAGCCAGTTATTTCCCTAATGAAGTCCAA
This sequence comes from Pipra filicauda, assembly GCF_003945595.2. Classification (NCBI taxonomy): domain Eukaryota; kingdom Metazoa; phylum Chordata; class Aves; order Passeriformes; family Pipridae; genus Pipra; species Pipra filicauda. The sequence continues at coordinate 1,487,864 of NW_024104320.1, forward strand.
CCCTGAGATCTTGTTACACTTTTTCTACAAAATTCAGCTAGTGAAGAAGGCATAAAGTAACAACCTTTCCTTGCTAAAACCTTCCCTTGTAAAACCTGATTCCATTTACTCCATTTAACATTTACCTCCACATCTAATTATTTCTTCCTCCTAAAATTTCCTCTTACATCTGCCATGTGAATCATATTATCTTCATAATTAAATATGAATAAGAGACTTTGTATTCTGCAATCCTATAGGGCTATTTCTGACTTGTTAAGATTAAAGAAAACACAAAATACGGCAAACGCAACTGGAAATCTACTTTTTTGCAGGGTGTAATAATGGAAGATATACACTTCCCTGACTTGAGCATTTTAATTTTGCTCTGTATCAATTGACATCACCGTCCTCACTGAAAAGTGAGCGGAAGGATTAATTCCTAAGTAGGGACAGAGAAAATATTTGTCCGTGTCTTAGAATTTCTTTCCTTTTCCTTTTTTTAGGTGCAAGAACAAGTTCTGGTATTTTCTTTGCAAGGTCTAATTCAGATTTGTATCTTTTTCTACGCTTGTTGATATGCAAGTCTACAGTTTCCGTATCTACAGTGCACACAAGGTTAAGAGTCAGGTTGCATTCAAGCAGCTTTTAATTGAGCTCTGATGACCAGGGCTCCTCCTAATTAAAAAAAAGTTCAGACCACAAGTCTTGAGACTGACTTTTTTACAAAGAACATGCTGCAAAACCTATCAGTGAGTGTTTTGACAGGGAAACCAGGACCTCACACAACCCCTTCCTGTCCACCCCAGTCTCCTACACACCTAAGTGTGGGGACACAAAACTCAGTTCTATTCAGAGCAGCACAAAATCCAGTTTGACTTATGAAGGTTTAGAAGCACATGAAATGAGTCATGACTTACTTTTTGCACCTCAGTTTATCAGAGACATTTTCCTGCTGGACCACAAAAAATTTGTATCGAAAGGAAACAGGTGGTAGGAGGGAAGAGGAAGGACAAATAAAAACATAAACAAAAAAAAGCACACAGCCCAAAAATTCCAGTGGTACTTAAGGAAACAATGTGAAAGATACTGATCGGCAAATACTGCTTTCCTTGTTCCAGCTGGTCTGTTAAGATTAAATCTCCCCAAACCAAGATCCAGCATCAGCACTGATATGAAACCCTGAACAAATCTACCCTACAGAAGAAGGAAGGGGATCTGGAATAGAAACATCATGCAACTGCTCTCCAGCTGGAAAGAACACATCCCATGGCACTGAAGGCTACTTCTTCCTGCTCTGTGACAAAGGCTGCAATCACAGAAACAAATTAGATAGAAGTACCTCTTAACCTATTAAAGAAAGCCTTTATTCTTTTAAATGTTGTTTGTGGTTAGCACATTAAGTCTTTCTTTAGAAACGCAACTATTGAAGATAGTTGTTTTTTAGTTTAACTAAATGTCATTTCCAAAAGCTTTTGCAAGACTTGGGATGAATTCCTAAGAAAGCTTTGTCCAGATGGAGAACTGTATGTAAGGAGAATCAACTACCGTAAACTGGGTTTGTATTATCATTTTCACAGAAATAATGATCAATATTCAGACAGTTACTGGATAAAACTAAGCCTCAGTAGGGAATCCTTGACCTTGTTTGCAGACTGGGGAGATGGATATGCCTGGAGTGGCTCTTTGATAGAACTGGACTCCACATAGATAAATGTATGTTATCCATCTGGTGCTGTAATTGGCAGACTTTATACATAAGGCACATGTTGCTCAGCCTTGCCTGTTCATATAAAATGTCATAATAACCTTTATATTTTGCATGGGATATAAATTTGTAAAGAAATCTACACACACTCTTTTGTCCTGCTTTTCCTCTTTGAATTTCCAGCTTATTATTAAGGCATCCACAAAGGTCACCTTGGACAGCAATGGAGAGTCAAAGGGAACTCCTCTCCATTAGCTGTGTCCTTTCATGACTTTAGAGAAGAAAGTTCTGGCAAGAGCACGTGCCCCTAGAGCACACAACGCTGCAATGAGCTAAAGTTTACACATGGCCACAGAATTACAACAGAAGGTGCCAGCTCTCAGTACAGCACATAGTTTGGCCATCAGCCACATGCTGAAGCTGGACAGTTCTGGGAGCCTGCTCAGCCAAGGTATATTCTGAAGGTGCCTCAATAAAGCTGAATCTCTCCACTGGAAGTCAAGCACACGGCTCAGTTACTCTTCCTTCTCAGGGTCTTGTGCAGACTGGCTTTCTCTGATTAGGCTGGTAAATAAAGTGTTGTAGCATCTCCTGTATTTGAGACTGAGTATCATGCTTTGACATTTGAACCCTGCAGTTCTCAAACACCTTGTCACCCTGTGTCATATCATCACATACTTGTAAACCCATCTGCTCCACACTATCCACTCACTCTTCTGTAACACTGAGTGCCAAAAATAATCCTGAAAGAGAAACATGAAACAGAAACTACTTCATGTCTTATGCTAATCATAAACTAAAACCTACCTTCTTATCAAGATACAATATTGTACCTTGAAGGAATAAGAGGTTTCTTCCCCCATAAGAAAACCACCATTTCCCCCAGCAGACGACAAAAGGGAAGGGTCAACACTATGCTGAAATGAAGGTGAGGCAGGCAGCCAGAGTTCCCAGGCTGCAGCAATGCCTAATGGCTTAGTTGCCTCACACATAACCTCATTCCTCATCTCATGCTTCAAGTCACTACCAAGGTCTAACAATGTAATTAGAGGTTTCCTGCAATGAGTGGCAAATGCAGGTGATCTACTTTGAATGCAACCACTACAGCAGTGCTAAGTAGCAAGGAAGCAGAACACAGGCTAAAGAACAATTTCAAGGGCAGAGGTTGCTCAGTATTTATCCAGAAATCACATTAGAACTATTCTTTTTTCCCCCACCTGACTTGTTTGAAATGTAATCAATTCTGATAAGAAATATGGCTACAAAACTACACACAGAGTCATTCAACTTTTCTGTGAGGAGCAACAGCTTAACTATTGCCTGGTGTTTCTCTTACTATGCCTTTCAACACAGTAAAACTCTGTGAGGGGAAAGGCAGCATCCTCTGGCACCATTCCCTTTGAGAGCAGCAGACAGTACTGCCCAGGGGATTTCAGAGCAAGGGAAGGATCACTCTCCCAAACTAAGGCTTCTGAGATCAAGTCATGTACGTGCCCAGTGCTGTCAATACACTTGCAATCCTACAACAGCACTGAGTGAAAAGCCAAAACAAAGACACTAAATAACTTATTCACACATCAAACACGGAGACAGCCAAGGATATAAATTTGTACCTTCCCCAAAGAGAATTTCTGATTGTTTATTTTAAACTGAGAAGCAAAAAGCATGTGGCAATTATAAAAAAAATTCATTATGTCCAATAAGGTGGACATAATTGTTCCCCTATTATATAACATATTGACTCCTTTTCTTTTTTTGTTAGGTCTGTGAAACAAAGTCTGAAACAAACTGCAGCTGACTGTATGAAATAAAGTGTTGATCACAACGATTTTTTTTTTCACAAAATGTTTTATGCACATGTGAAACAGGTATGTAAAAGAGAGGGTTAATTTGAAATCTTAATGTTGTTCTTTTGAAAAAAAAAAAAAACACAACAAAACCAAAACACCTTCCCCTTACTCACCCAATTTATCTCAGCAGTGACAATTTTCTAAATTAGTTCAGTGAAGACCTCCCAGTCCTGCAGTAACCTTCACAGACAAATGAGCTAAGAAATACTCATTCTTGTATCTATGTCCCCACTTTCATTAGGAGAAATACTCCTTATAGGGAATAACTGAATATGCAAAACAATGCAAAACATTGTTTCCATACTTGTACTTTCATTTTGGCCAGCTCTGTAAACAACAACATGCAAATGTCAAATTTCTGAGCAGATCTTTGCAAATCATATTTTCACAAATAAGCTCTGTCCCATACATACACACATAAACAATTTTAAGGTTCCAACTCTCATGTCTTTGAAAGCAAATCACCAAGAAACAAATCCAAAAGTTTCTATAGAGGAAGGGGTACAAAATGAAGAGAAAAATTCTTAACTTTTTTTTAATTGAGGAAAATTCTTAACTTTTTTTTTTAATTGAGAAAGACTGGTTGCTTTCATCAGTGTCACAAACTGCTTGACGCCCTCAAATATTTTGTATTAAAATAAATAGTGTAATGGATTATAATGGAACACGTTTTGTGCTGAATTACGTAACAGAAAAGGTATGCAAGTTTAATCAACTATTACTTAGCATATTCCCCACTTGAAGTCAGGCAGTGTTCACACTACAACTCACACATTCCTCAACCCTTTAAACGATCCGAGATTACCAGACACTCCCGGCGTATCCCCACTCCAAATTACACTGCAGTGATGCCTCTGCCCTGTCTCTCCCAGCCTCACAGCACAGGTTGGGCTACGGGAAGCGATCTGCAGCAAAGTGACCATAACGCTGCTGCAGGTACCAAAAAACACACACACAAACCAGCCAAACCTCCCACCCCGACCTAAGCAAACCGAGCGCGGCTACTCACCGTTCATGGCCGTGGGAAACTGAGCCATCATGGTCCCGGATCTGCCTTGCTAGCTCTTAGCCATCTGCAACATAAAAACATCGTGCCATTAATAATGCAACAAGGGCAAAACTGCGCTGCGCTCCCGCTGAGCGGGGGAACGTCCGTCCCTTCAGCTCCCACTTCCGACAGCAAACAATGCCCGGCTTGGGGCTGCTCTTCAACCAGCTGGGGGGGGGGGGGGAATTTTTTTTGTCTTTTTCTCTTTTTTTTATTTTTTTTTTTTTCTATAGGCTATGCGGTGCAGTCCTGGACCTTGTGGCACATTCTTAAAGGAAAACAGTACCAACTGTTTAGCAACTGCTGCAGGATGTACACAAACAGTTGCCAGAACATATGGCTGGGGACAGCCTTCTCCTGGCGGGAGCATAGGCTTGGGGTCCCAGCAGATCTTTGCCAGCTCTCCCTGGTAAATATTTATGTATATCAGAAAAAAACAGTGCAATCCTGAGCTCTGTAACCAAAAGCTCCTACTGAGAAAAGTGGAAGAACAATTATTATTCAAATTCACCCATTCCACTACTCCACACACTATTAACAAAGAAAACACTCTTACATGATGTATTCTGAAAAAAAGACCTGTCCTAATAAAAGTCTGTCACCAGCCAGTTTTCCAGGAGCAACACAATGAAGTTATTCCTTTTCCTGAGCTACTGCATAAAGACTCAAAGCAGCATTTAAAGAGTCTCAACAGAATTTACTTTCATAATAAATACCAGAGTACTAAGACAAATTTTGTTTTTTTTAGTATGTATCTTTTCAAGATAATAATAACAATAATTATCTTGAAATAATAATAATTCTTCTTAATAATAATTCACCGGTAATAATAATTCTTTAGAATCGCAAAATATTCACTAATACTTATCTGAGGTAAAAGCATAAAAAAATTCACTGCTATAAAAACATAGAACTAAGACAATGCAGCGAGCTTGTACTTTCAATGAGACAATTTTAGTTAAATATTGAAATATATTCGTCATTATCCTTGTGCTCTATGTGGAGAAATTATTGTGCATGATGAGGCTACAAAAAGGAAATATTTAATTAAAAAAAAACCAAACAACCCTCTTCAGACACCAAACCTTCTCCCCACACCAAAAAAAACCCAAACCAAACCAAACCAAATATACATACAAACAAACAAAATCCACCCAACTCTTCCCCTCTCAATACAACCACAGATTTTAATATTAAGTACAGAAATATCATATTCCCCATACTCTCTTCCTCTGCATGAAAACTCCTGTGCATCTCCTCACAAAAATCACAGAACTGGAAAGCACTGTGGTTCCACCTTTTTGTACCTATTGCACATTTCTTCACTAAAAATAAGAGTCTAGGATCTGTGGCTACACACACACACACACACACACATACATATTTTAAAAAAGTAAATGGAATAGCTGGTGAGTCCAAATGATCTCTCACAGAGACATTAGGTATCAACTGCACAAAGATGCAAAAAGGAAGCATGGATCTGTTCCAAGACATGAACCTACCAAGCAATCTACCAAGGGACACTTGAAATCTATAAATAGCCTTCCCAAAAAATGCTGCCACGGTTGTCAAGCATTTCTCCAGCACACTTCTCTGCAAAAGCTGTTCTGTCAAGAAGGTCTAAAAGAGAACTTGAAACCATGACACAGAAGCAGAATGCTGGAGAACACCCCCAGAATCAGCAGATTTCCACCTTCATGTGACTTGCTCCAGATTTACAGTCTTACTGAATAAGAGCTACACATCTGATCTTTCCTCCAACTCACTTTATCCTCTTACTTTCAGTCTGCTTTTAGGTTTCTTTGAATGAGTAATCACAACAGAATCACAAAAACATAGAATATCCCAAGCAGGAAGGAACACGGGAAGATCATTGAGCCCAACTTCAGACTCCACACAGGGCACTAAAAATTATCCCATGATGTAACTAATGAGCATTGCCCAAACACTTCATGAACACCAACTGGTTTGGGGCCATGACCCCTTCCCTGGGGAGCTTGTTCTTGTGTATGACCACCCTCTCAGTGGAGAACTTTTTCCTTACATCCAATCTCAAGTTCCCAGACACAGTTTTAAGCCATTCCCTCATGCCCTGTCACCTGGGAGGAGAGAGCAGCACCTCCCTGACTGCTCCCATAAGGAAGCTGCAGGCAGCAAGGAGGTCACCCCTCAGTCTCGTCCCTAAGCTGAACAGACCTAGTGTCCTCAGCTGCTCCTCAAAGTCTTGCTCTCTAGTCCTTTCACCATCTTTGTTTCCCTCTTTTGGATACATTCTGATACTTTTATATCCTTCTTACATTCTGAGGCCCAAAATGCACACAGTACTTGAGGTGAGGCCTCACAATACAAATCTGATAACAATCAGACAATACAGGTCTCGTAATAAACTGATTAACTCTTAAAGCCCAAAAGCGACCCAGGCAACTTCACACACACAAAACGTGAAAACCCCCTCTCCCTCATTTTGATGTCCCTAGAGTCTCAACTGTACCATATTTTAAAATCAATTTCAACTGAAAAATCTTGAGGGCTTTGACCTCACTTTAGCTTGGTGAGGGTCCTTCCTATTTATGAAAGCTCTGTATCTACAGAGCACACGTGTCCCTGGTTCATTTCCACCAGACCGAGTAACTTCTTGGATATAAGAAGAAAAGTCTTCCCTGTGAGGGTGTTGAGGTGCTGGCACAGGTTGTCCAGAGAAGCTGTGGCTGCCCCATCCCTGGAAGTGTTCAAGGCCAGGCTGGATGGGGCTCTCAGCAACCTGGTCTAGTGGAAGGTGTTCCTGCCTACGGCAGGAGGGTTGAAACGAGATGATCTTTAAAGGTCCCTTCCAAGCCAAACAATTCTATGATTCTGTGACAACAGAACTTTCATAGCTCACATCAGGCAGAATTAGAAGTTGTAGTCAGACACTGAATACAACACTCCCAAGTTATGCTCCATACCTTTATCTGTCCTCTCAAAAGAAGCAGCCCAGTATCAGACGTTCTAATGCCACAGTCTTTGACACTCTGTTCCAGTGCAACACTCCCAAAAATAATGAACATTGCACGCCAAATTCTCAACACAGGATTTTTCAGCATAACCTGAAATTTCCCCAAGTTTCCCAAGCTTGGGTTTGACCCAAGCTGGTAAGTCTGCATTGGGCATCGCCATGTAGATGTACCATCCTTAGGTCCAAAAACAAGAGGGAACTGCCCAACAGGTCTTACTGAGAGTACATTACAGCAATGATATGCAATTAAATCATGATTTAGCTCTGTTGTCTCACTATTATGTCTATATGCAGAACTTGTCATATTTTAAATAAATACTAAATCTGAAAGGTACCAAAACTCTCCTACATTAAGCCTCACAAATAGCAAAAACTATGACTTACAGAAGAAACCAAAAATCATAAATGAGTTTTTTACAGGATTTCATATCTCACCAGCACTGAGACCCCATTTTATCCCTTTGCACAGATCCATTTCATTCGAACACCAGGGTTACACCAAGCACACATGCTTCTCTGGTGACAGATTCTGAAGTTATACTGATAAGCAAAAAAAGGAAAAATAGAAGTATTGCTGCAACATAATTTCTCCTCATTATTTTCTTTTTTTTTAGAGAAGGAGGAAACAGCCCAGTAAACTTGAAGTCTACAAAAAATTTTTCAAAAGTCTGTGAAAACAATCCTTCTCAAAGAATGGAGCTCGTCCTCAACAAGTATTCTGTCTTCGTCGTCCCCACAGTATATCACAAAGGCTTGGAGATTACACATATATTAAAGTTAAAAGCTGCTTATTTTTACAAATTCCAAATAAAGTTGCTGCAGTTGCCATCTATAATGATCTAAATGTGTAAAAGCACCTTGCACCTTTGAGACACAGGTGTGAACCACTTATGTAGCATGAAAGTCTCAGCAAAATATTCTTGAAGTCAAATTTATGGTTTTTTAGAATAATTTCAATAACTTCTAAACATTAATGGAGGTGAAAGCTGTTAATTTCCAAAGAACCTTACTACACAATACTACAGAGAAAGCCAATGCCATATAAAAATGTTCACTAAGGGAAAAAAATAAAAATCAAGAAAATACTATAACCAGTATCCCAAACAGATGATATAGATGAAATCATGGCCATCACCACCAGAATAGTTCACAGAAAATTATCTGTTTTTCCAAAATGTTCTAGGAGAGGCGCTTGGTGAAAGCCATCAGTCATAAGAAACTGTGGCAGCAACAGCACAAAATCCATGTTGTAACAACAGGATCAAACATCCCTGTGAACATCATAGACGACATTAAGTCCTGCTGCCATTTAGGGTGAAAACAGGAAAACTTGGATCTTACATTTAAATAGCAGAACAGCAAGTTCTTGTAAACAAACCATCTGACTAGTCCCGATGTTTAAAGCACTAATTGTTTTCACAAACTGACCTGCCAAACTGCAACTGCCGTTCCCTCTCTCCGTGTTCATTATAGTTGATACAAACTGGGAAAACAAATGAGGAGACTGCCAGAAGCAGGGGGGACCTCAGGACTATGCTGAAGGCATTAGAAAACATTAGATAGAGCTGGGCACATGGCAGTAGAAAGGGAAAAGAAAAAGCTTCTTTCCTATCATGGGCGTATTGCCATTATACGAAGAACAGCCTTACCACAATCTTTGTTAATATTTATACTTGCATCAATTTTTTTCAAAATATTTCTCAGAAAAACCACAACCACATAGTTTTAGTAGGAATGAAGGTCTGGTGCAACAAGCTCTGTCTGGAAGAAAGAAAATGCCATGGAAGCAGCATGTGTGGACACACTACTAACTACTCTTTTCCTTTCCCCAAGAGCAGGAAGAAGATATATTGCAGATTTTTGCTGCAAGAACCAATTAGCAAGGACAGAGACTGCAGTACTAGTTGACCAATTTACTCTTTACAACACCTGTAGACCTGGACAATTCAAAGAGGACTCATTAGTATTTGCAGAGCAAACAGTGACAGTGTAATAGCCCATGTAGTTGTTCCCTGGTATTTTTCAATTACTCTCTTGAAAATGAGAGAATAATATGCATTAGTAAGGCATTATTAACCAGCATGGAATACAATTTATCTTTTTGCAAGACATATTGGTAGGACAGTTTACTAATTAAAAAAAAAAACACCACAAAACAAAAAACAAAGAAAAACACCAGAACATTTTGTCAGGCCAACTATTTATCTCCTTTATATAGTGGAGTTATACACAGTGACATGGCCTTTTCAAAATGCACTGTGCCCAACTTCACGAAGTCCACCCACTCTGATAACAAATGAATGACATCAGTGACAAAACGAAGAAGTCTATCCCGGGTAGCACATTGCTGGCTCTTCCTGCTCTCCTCTGCCACTGTGGATAGCAGTACTGAAAGCCTAAGTTAATATTTTGACATTCCAAGAAGAAAAAAAAAAAAAAAAGGGTTAAATATTTTACTTCTCACCCCTATGGTACAAAGTCCCTTCCTTGCTCACTGTGAAAGAGCAACTTCCTTCCCAACAGTTATCCAGACAGAACACAAAAAGTATTTTTTTGACAAATATCCTTCTGCCCACCTTGCCCAGCTAACAGGCTCTCTGAACATACTGACCATGCAAAATACAGGAATCTCTGTTTCTGTTCAAAAAACAGAATTGTGTGGTCAGTATTGCTGGGTTTACTCTGTTTCTTACACAGCTGCTCAGCTGTGAAAGCACCCATTCAAAGTATCAAGACACAGTTCAGCTCTCTCCTCTGTCTCTGGAGATTAAAGCTGATCTTTCCTTCCTCCTAGGAGAAGGTTTTCCCCCATTTTACTGCACAGTCATTCAAGGAAACTCATGAGCAGTGTTTGAAATAGTGTCAACTCAGGATTTCAATCTCCTAAGTGAAATTCTTTACCATTAAGACGAAATCTGCAGGTCTCTCTGTCCATGCCCGTCCAGCTTTGATTCTTCTTTGCGAAGTAGAAATTATTCTGAGGGAGGGAATGAGAATCCCACTTCAGGAAGCTCACTATTTAAATCCCTGGCCCTTCTCCCAGGAGACATGTACATGAACTTCCTCAGGAAAAGATGGGAATTGAACTCAGCTCTGTCACACCCTGGAAGAACACATTCACTAATCTGATCCCAGACACAGACAGACATCACTCCCTCTGCTTGCTTTGCTTAAAATGGAAAAGAAAAATAGCAAAAAGGAGAGTGTAGACTATTTATAACTTTGAGGGGTTTTTTCAAGGCTCTGAGCTTCTACCTTTGAGAAGTCTGCACAACGTAACCTTTCCAGAGAGCTGAGTGAGATACACTTGCTCCTGAACGGGTGGTAACTTAAAATACACTCTTGCCTTTTTTTGCTTCCTACTTTCTAATTTACATGACTCCCCATTCCATATGCTGTTTTTTCTAGATCCTCTTTTGAGACACACCAATTCTCACACCTAATTATTTGCAAGCGTTGTACAAGTGCTCTAAAATGCTGTTTGGTGAGGTCCACACATCTTGAAACCTGCAGTTCTCAACTTCCATGTTTCAACTCCTAATTTATGTCAATGTGGGCTTAGGCAGGACATAAGTATTTGATGAGTTTTCTATTCTTTTCATTATTTTCTTACTTCAACCGTGACTGGAAACAGAGCCTATTACTTTTAAGCTTATTCATTTGAAATCTTGCCATCTTCAGAGGAAATTTTTGAGCCCACTTCTGTCCTTCCATCAGAAGCAAAATCTGCCTCCTAACAGAGGGAAAAAAAAAATCTAACAGAATAATTCTTAATGTTATCTTCTCCTTACAATAGAAGAGATGCTATTTGACTTGCTGCTCAGCTGTCAGCCCCAGATAATAGAGCAAAACATACAGAACATCTAAGGGACTGCTATAAGCTGAGCATAACACAACAGATACATGGGTAGTCTCTGTGCTCAGCAGAAAACAATCTCTCACCATTTATAAAACTAATGAAGGTGAAACATTCAGTGAGACTGAATTTACATTTTAGCTATGTATTTTCAAGCTGGTCAGGTGCACAAAACCATCACACACAACTTCTCAAAACTGAATAAGATGACAAGCAGAGAGGAGAAAGGCCACAAGAGGCCTTCAAAGCAAAGCAATGGTGTTTATCTCTGATGAATCAAAAAAACAGAGAAACCTCATGAGAGAAAAAGAAAAGAGCAGCATAAGGCAGTCAAAACAGGGAAAAATAATTAGGTAGCATTATTTCAGATAGGTAAAAATGTGCTCCCCACTCCCAACCCCACTCCCATCCACAAGTGTCACCCGTGCTCTATTACCAAGAACAGTCCTTCAAAGCATCCAGTTGAAATTTGGTCTCTTCAAACCTTTACCACTGAGCTCTACAGCACAGAGTAATAATGTTTTAACCACCACAAATTAATGTAATGAACTTAGGGAATCAATTATGACCTGTGTTAGACACACATCTCAACATCACGTAATGTCCTGAGGGACAAAAGCATCTCACAGACTTGTCCTACCTCAAGAAACTCGTAAAAGTGTAATGGAAAAAGCAAGAGTTTTAGATTTTGAGGAGTAAAATTCTTGACCTTTGAAAGGTAAGACTAATAGTATTTAAATCAGTTCTGATTTTTTAAATACATTTATTAATATAGCCATAACAGCTCTTTTTTTTTTCCACATTCCAATTGTAATACTTTTAGAAACAAAAATGAGTTAACTCCCATTTCCTGTTCTTCCCTTACTTAATGTGTATGCTGCTGAATCACTAACTGCAGATATCGCTCATGACTGATGCCACAGCATTTCACAAGCTCCACTTGCATCAGCCTCGAATATTTTCACTAGAAGAGCCAGTTCAGAATTATGTATCAGCTACTTCTGAAGCTGAAGCCACAACATCTCATATCAAAATTTCTTAAGTCAAACTGGCTGTTCTCAGAATTGCTATTCCGAAGAAGCTGTGACTTTTCTGGATCAACCATGCCTTTTCAACTATCTGTAACTGCCAAAATATTTAAAAATAGTTCTCAGGTACTTGTGCTCTATAAGGTAATTCCAACACTTTGTCCTGCTACTGTCATCACGTTACATCATTTGAATTTCATGTGTTGTTCTGAAAATAAGAGTTACACAACACTGTGCTCATCTATATATTAATGTTCAATCCATTATTCTAACTCCAGGATCCAAGTAACCAAGCTGGCCAGGCTGCTTTCCTATACTGACAAAGTTCTAAATATTCCCAATTTAAAGAAAAATGACATTTCATCAGCTCCATTTTTACTTTATAATTTTTATGTGACCTAATCCTCACCTTTATAACATTTGGTGCTAACATCACAACAATACCAGAAAAACAAGTTACTACAGTCTCTGTACCATCTTGCAATGGGCAATACAACAAAGTATGTGTGGAAGTAAGAAGAACTGACAAAATAAAATCCCTTATCTTATTTTCTAGAGGCTTATCCTTAAATAAACCTGAGAATAAAAAAAAAAAAAAAACAGAAACAACAAACCCCACAACCATTCTGATAAGACAAGTAAGACAAATGAGTTAATGAAAGCAGTTACATTATAGGAACCAAGCAACCAGGATGCTCAAATTCTTAGCCTGGCATTCTAAGGGTAGAAGAGATGAGTAGTTAACATGTACTTTGATGAATCCCATCATCCAATGTGAATTAAGCTCAACTGAGGGGTGTACTTTGCAAAGATCTTAAGTGCCTACTACAAGATTCATGAAAACAGGCAACCGGAGAAAGCACAACCCTCAATGAAGAGAAAGACTTCTGTGTGTTTGAGTACCAATATTAGACACCACAGAATCCGCACGCCAAAAGCTGCTCTAAATATACCAACAGCGTGAAAAAACTCAACATAAGCTCACAGCTCATTAAACTCAAACAGCCACAGAAAACAAGGCTTCACTGCTCACAGCTGGCTTAAAATTTTGGCTTACACTGGTCTGTCACTGGAAGGAACTTGAACTCACACACAATATAAGCCTCCCAGTTCTATATCGATCAGGATTCAAAAACACCATTTCCAGAGGTAATCAGGTACCTGCAATATTTGCAACCAAGCACTTGAAAATTTCAGGATCACTTAAAACAGCTGCTTAGCACTTCCAAAAATCCAACTAAGCACTCTAACACGAGTGCTTCCCCGCAAAATAGACTGTTATGTCATCTATCACCAACGAATGTACAAAAGGAAAATGCAATTTTAAAAGGTGAAATTAAAGGTCATAATACGTTTTTAAAGGTAAAAGGAATACAGTAACTACCTTATATCACCCCATACCTGGGATCAACCTCTGAACCTCAAAGTACACTTTGTGTTAAGTGTTTTACTGATATGCGATAGTTCTTGAAACAGGTCAGTCGTAAAAAAAGAGAACTCTCTAATTAGCTCGACTTTATCTTTGTTATCTTAAAAATCACCAATCATCACCTAAGACAAAAAAGCTCAAAAAAGGTCACTAACTTTCCCACATGACATGACCCCTCCAACCTAAAATCAACACTAGTCAGCAAACTATTGCTCCCACAACTTTCACAGGACTAAAACAGTGTTTTCACAGTGTCTAAACCAAGCTTCCCCCCCAAAACTTAAAAACATGGCAGGATCCATTATCTATTATCCTTTGCCAAAAGATGTGGCATTACAATGAACTGAAGACAGCTTTTGGAAGTCAAAATAACTTGAAAACGAGGAAGTAGAGCAGTTGCATACATATATATGGAACAAATCACAGGCCCAGTGCTGCCAGGAACACTGGGTAATGTCACTGCAAGACCAAGCTCTGTGATTTATGGGAGGCCCTGGTGACTGATCGAGGATCTTGATGATGGGACTCATCTTCTCGAAGGGCCAGAACACCAATACAGAAAGCTGCTAAATCTTACTTCAGTCCCTGGAAAGACAATGGAGCAAATCCCCTCGTGAGTCACCTGCAGATGCCTGAAGAACAAAAAGGTGATGGGAAACTGCCACTGTCCATCCAGGACGAACCACATCCAATATCTCATGGCTTTCTGTGTTGAGATGACTGGCTCTGTGAATGAGGGCACAGCAGCTTGTTTTGACTCTATGAAGGCTTTTAATAAGGTCTCTCACAGTATCCTTAGAGCCAGACTGGTGGAATATAGTTTGAAAAGGTTCACTGAAATCTGAGTGGAAAACTTGCCTGATCACCAGACTCAAAGAGCTGTCATCAGTATTCCAAAATCCATCTGTTTGGAACTATTGATGTTCCCCAGGAACTGATACCATGGCCAGTACTGTTTAAGGTCTTCACTGGCAGTCTGGGCAATGGGATGGGATGCAGTCTGAGCAAGCATGGACACTAAACTGGGGAGGGTTGTCCAGTGAGTTGGTGGGATCTCCACCCTTGGAAATAATCCAAACACAACCAGACACGGCTCTGAGGGACATAATCTGAGTTGGCCATGCTTCTCACAAGAATTGGACCAGGTGATCTCCAGAAGTCTCTTCAAAAAAATATTATTCTGTAACTACATTTCAGGTTAATAAAAACAAATGGAAGCAGTTAAAAGCTATTTTAAAAACTGAGATGTCAGAGATCTTTCCTTTCAAGTGAAAAGAGGCCAGAAATTAACATTAGAAATAAAGATGTCCAATCCAACTTCTGAACTAGTTTTCAAAAGGCAAAGAGAACAGCTCTGGCCTTTAAAAGAAAAAACTCATGAAAAGCTGTTTTCACAAATTTTACATACTGAGTCTTTTGAGGTAACAGCAGATAATTTACTTGTAAACTGTTAACCAAACAGACCAGAGACCTCTGTCTCAATTCGGAAGAAGAACTAGTGCTCTGGACTGCACTGCTCTTCAGGAACTCATCCCAAGGTCTTTTCCTGACAGCCACCTGTTTTCAAGGAGGGTGAAGGTTTTTGATAATGCCTCAAGCAAAGCATCACCTTTCACTTTCCAAATGCTGCCCCATTTTCCTCACCAGCTCCTGAGAAGCAGCTCAATGAAGAAATACTGTCACCTACAGAACTTAGCTTCATTTTTCATAGCTGCTTCTTTCCTATGGCATGAAATTAATTCAATTTTCAACATTATACAACAGAAATATTTGCAAAAACCCCTGCTGTAAGAACTGCTGTAGTCAAAGTCACTGTAATACCTGAATCTCAACAAATAAAGCCTTCTCATCAACACATTTTAAAATCATCCCATGGGTCACTTCTGCCTTGATGTGACAAGGCATTTTTCTGCTTACAAGAAGAATGGTTAAAATAATAAACAACTATAAAGCTTTGTTGTTTTGACCCGCACCTACAGTAGATAACCCTATTACTTTTATGATTAGCACAAACAAGCCATATGTACCCAGTTTTTGTTATATTGTTACTGCTACAGGAATATACTCCTTGTTTCTATTACAGTGACAGCTACAATTCAGCCAGGGACACATCCCATACCCCAGATCTTGTACAGATAGAGGAGAAAAAAGTAAATGCAATTCTCTCAGGATAGTAATTAAAAGGATAAGCACATTCATTTGATCTAATTTAGGCATCTGAGTTAGGAGGCTAATCTGACAAAAAAAATTTCTGTTCAACAGAGAGCACACAGCAGTCTAAATCCATGTTTGCAGGGATCATGCAATTCTCTTCACATCACACGGAGCCTGAAGCAGGACTTCTCTAAATACCCAGAGGTACGGTGGTGTGAACGCCCCTCCCAGCTCAGTCAGAATAAAAAAATACAAAGAAACCAAACAGGGGAGGTAGAGAGGAAACAAGGAAACAAAAATGAACCAGGTTTGGTAGAAGAATGAAGCCCAGCTGGCTCTTTATCCATTTAGTTCCTAGTGCTCATTAGTTCTAAACATCATCATCGCATCAGCAGATGTAGATGCTCGTGACAACCAAATTTCAGATGAACAATTTAAAACTCTTGAAAGCAAGCTGCATTTTATGTACCACTGATGTTACCCACACCACGTACTGCTTCACACGCTCTGTGTTTTCCCGTGTTCGGCGCGGGAGCTGCTGCCACCACAGGCCGGCACGAACAGAAAAGGAGTTTAAAAAACATCATGTTCCCAAAAGAGCGATGCACAGGACAGGGCAGCCTGGGCGCAAGTGACTTCTCATTCCAGTGTTTTAGATGGGGAATTTCCAACTGATGCTTAAGAGAAACGCTTGAGAAAATAACTTAAAGATCGCAGGCACTATCTAAAGCACGATCTACTTTCGAGTTCTGCAGTGTGACAGATGTCAAAGCCCCAGCTGCTGTGAAAACCATTTACCGTATTCAAAATGGTACCTTGATGTTTAAGGAACCGAATCACGTACCTCAACCACATTTTATTTTCTGAATTTACGACATGCCGCGGAGAGAAGTCGAGACCAAGAAAAGCCAGTCTATTTACAGACAAAACACTTCGCAAACTTTAACTGCAGAAACCAGTTCGATCTCTCCGAACTCCGGGTTTCCACCGCAGCTACAAGGCACCAAAACCACCATCACCGCAACAAACCGGGGTCTAAAAACACGTCCGAGTCACCTCAGTCACCTCACCTCGGGAGCTGTTTGGGCACGGGCACCGGGATTTCTCCGCTGGCAGAGCAGTAATGGAGCACAGGAGAGCAGCAGCGCTGGCAGCGGGAGCCACCGCCGCTACCGTCCAAACCCACCAGAAAACAAAACAAAACAAACAAAACAAAAACGGAAAAAAAACCAAAAAAAAAAAACACAACAAACCCCAAACAAACCCGAACCCCACCAGCCTCAAATAAGGGGAACAAACATAACTAAAGCGGCTTGGGGCAGCAGAACCCCGGAGCGCTCCTGTCCCGCCCGGCAGCTCGGCCTCCCGCACTCCCCTCCGCCCGCCCAGCTCCGCGGGGCCCGCGGCCGCCCCGCCGGTACCTGTTGCGCTGCCCCAGAGCGGCGGCTCCGCTCGGGCTGCAGCTCCTCCGCCTCCCGCGGCGGCTCAGCCCCACAACATGGCGGCGGGGGCGGGGGAGGAAGCGGGGGCGGGAGCGGGGCCGCCGGGCACGGGCTGAGGGCGCCGCTGGGCGCCCGGTCGGCGCTGCCCTTCGCTCCCCTTCCCCCCTTTCCCTCCGCTTCCCGGTGCGAGGAGTACGCGGCCGGAGCCCGACTGAGGGGTGGCTGTGCCCCAGGATGCTGCGCCCCCGGGTCTGGCCCAGGGTCACCAAGCGCCGCTGTGGGCACTGAGCCCGCCGGTGCCTTTGCTGCACACAGAAACAGCTGCTGCTTAAAGACCCGACTGACAGGGTATTTATCTCCATCCTTGCTTGCATTTTTCTCGCTCGATTCCCAACCGCTGTCTCCCTATCTGCTCCATAAGTTACCTTTTCCTTAGTTTTCCGGCTGTATCCCAGTCCTATCTCGACTGGAAGCTGTGGCCTCTGGTCGTTCTGCACAGGCAGGACTCACAGGTTAAGCTGATTTTTCCACCTGAGAGTGGGTGACAGCACCCTTGGTGCTTTTCCATGGGAAGTGTGTCCCACTGGGGCACCCGCAACCAGTGAGGAGGGGGATGGCACAAGGATCTAAATTCGACTCACACCAGGCTCAGTGTACTGAAATATGTAGGGTTTCAGGGCTTTATCTTTCCAAAAATCAAAGAATCCTGTAGGAAGGAAAAACATGAAAAAATGCCATCCTTTTTAAACACTAGACATTTTCTTTCCTCAGCGAGCAGATTTCGCTGTGCATAGGCGATTACAGCACCTTTCTATGCTTTTGCCGTGTAGATAATTACCTATCACCTTCATAGAGAGCAGATTTTTCCACTGACTCATTCTTCTGGGTTCTTAATGAGCCTTTCCAGTTTGTTACACCTTTTGTCATTCATCGTGGTTCCGGAACAGTCACGTTATTGTGCCATGCAATGGTCATGGTTACATATTAGCACATACTGCTCGTTGGTATTTGTGTTTAGACACCTGATGTTTGCAGTTTGCTGGTGCAGCTGCCACACTGGACTGGCAGCTCGCATTCATGCATTTACCCCTCATGACCTCCTCAGCCCTCATCTGATTCACTGCTTTTGAAGATGCAACATTCCCCTTCCTCACTGCCAGCCCAAAAGCATGCTTTGTATTTTTGTTCCTACGCACAGACAGCAACCTCAGCTTTGATGCACAGATATTTGCCATGTAGGTGGATTAAACAGATATTGTTCAAGGGGCACTTGCTGACTCCGTGATTTAAATCACTTGGTGGCCACCAGCCTAGGTGGCCTTTGGCTGTTTTAAAGTAGTCTGCAGATTTCATGAGCAGTGCTTCATATAATTCCAAATAATTAATTGGCATAACAGAGCGGCCCTGGGTCAAGAACAGGCTCCTCTGTTAAAAAGTCTCTCATCTGACATTTTCTGCTTGAATTACTTTCTAACGCCTCTCAAAACACAGCCTTTAATCTGTTCAGTACACATCATAGTGATAGAGCAGTTCTAAATGTGACTTTGTTGTGTAGGCAACATCTCCAGTCTCTCTGGATTGAACACAAGTGCTTGCATCAGACAACAGTTTCCAGGTTCATAAAGGCCATTGTAGAGAGGATTAAGATAACAATAAACCAGATAAACATGTTTCTTCTCATAGGAAGAAACAGATCAGGTTACTTATTACAGTAGTTAAGTATTGAGAAGGGAAGCCCCTAAGAACAGGTTTGACAGATATCTGTGAGCAGTTCTGTAAATACAGTTGATCCTGCCTTGAACATTGACCTAGATGACTTCTCAAGGAACCTCACAGTTCCTTTCCTCTATAGTTATGTAACTGCCACGTCCCACCAAGCAAATGGACTTGGGCTGTGTCTGTGCTTAACCACTGACTTCGAGGTGACAAAGTACATAAAGTGGGAATTGTATAAAGGACATTGGGATACTTAGTTCAATAAATATGAAAGGATTCCTATGGGAAAGCAGCATTTGAGATCACTATGGATGTTGCCTAATGCCTCCTTTGAGACAAAACTGCAGTCAGAAAAATTACAGTTTGGGTTGGATGGCAGCTTTAAAGGTTATCTAGTCCAAACCCCCTGCAATGAGCAGGAACATCTTCAACTAAATCAGGTTGCTCAGAGCCCCATCCAACCTGGCCTTGAACAATTCCAGGGATGGGGCAGCGACCACCTCTCTGCCACTGTTTTACCACCTTCACTGTTCTTTCTTAGATCTAATCTAAATCGACCCTCTTTCAGTTTAAAACCATTACCCCTTCTCCTATTGCAACAGGCTCCATGGAAAAGTCTGTCACCATCTTTCTCATAGGCCTCCTTTAAGCACTGAGAGGCCACAATAAGGTTTCCCTGGAACCTTCTCTTCTCCAGCCTGAACAACCCCAAATCTCTCAGCCTTTCTTCGTAACAAAGGTACTCCAGCTCTCTGCTCATCTTCATTGTCTCCTCTGGACTTGCTCTAAGAGGTCCACATCTTTCTTGTGCTGAGGACCCCAGAGCTGGACACAGTACTCCAGGTGGGTTTTCAGAATCAACGTGTTGCCTGGGAAGGGAGAAGTTTGAGGGAATTAAAAATTCAGCTGACTCCCTAGAGAGATAACCTGGTATAAAAAATTAGCACACCAAAGCTTTATGTATTCTGATGCTGGACAAATTGCATACTGTTTCATCTGCATTACCACAGCCAACTGGAGCTCATCTGAGGCACTAGAACAATAAATATTTGTAACATTTATTAATTATCAGGAAGAGGAGCAGGACTTACAGACTGTTGTGAAGACAGATTTGAATGCAGCAGCCCCTCAGGTCACTCTTCCATGGAAATGGTGTATACAGACATCCAAAGTTTAGTGTGAATTATAAAAAAATGCATCCTTAAAGTGAAGCTGAACTAACTCTTACCCAACCTAAGAGTCTTACAAGATGTTTTATTATCAATGTACGAGGCACAAACTAGTATTACATCTACTTTGTCTTATTTGTTTTAATTAGTAACTGCATTGCCATTTCTTTAAAATGGAGAATGAAATTTGTTTCCATTCAAATGGAAAGTTTGATATTTATATCATTATATAATTTATATATAATTTATATCATTACTTGAATGATAGAAATGCTGCTTGAAGTAGGTTCAAAAGAAAAACACTACTTTTACGAAGGTGGAGTTTCTAAAGGCACTGTTGCAGATACTGCCTTTGGGCATCTCAGGTTTTGGAGGGAAAGCTTTTTGCAAGCTTCAACATGCGTTTTTGGGGGCTGATGTCAAATACCAGGTGAAATAAAAGTCCCTTCTGGTGACAGATGGTACCCCTTCTAGCAAGGAGTAGACAATGGCAAAGCAACTTAAAACTGCAGAAATGAATTTGTTTGTTTCAAAAAGCCATTAAGGTAAGAAAAGTTGCTTAATAATAACTGATGAGTAATAGAAAAGGCAGCTGAAAGAAGAAGAAACCAATGGCATGATAGCATAGAGACTTGTTCCAGACATAGGGGCAGGGTTGCAGCACAGCAGCTACCCAGAGGAGGCCAATTAAGATGAAAAGTGTGGGAGGAGCAGAAAAGAAGTAGCATTTACTATAAGCAATGTTTCAACCTCTAGTATTACTCTGTTATCATTTATTATCCTGCACTTCTAGTGGAAGGTGTCCCTGCCGTAGGCAGGGAGGTTGGAACTAACTGATCTTTAAGGTCCCTTCCAACACAAACCATTCTGTAATTCCATGATTCTATAACCTCCTTGTCATATCTGAGCCAAAACCAACATACAACAGCAAAAGCTAACAAGATATAATGAAGATGAATAAACTATAACTATTAAAAGACACAATTTTCACATTAAGGCTTTACTTTTTAATAATTATCAGTACTTTGTCCTCAATTTCCTGTTACAGGCAATTTTGCTACCTTTAGAGTAATAAGGGAAGATGTGCACTGACAGGAAAAGAGATCATTAATAGAGTTGCTTAGCCTGAACTGAGTGGGAGTAGGTAATATGACTTCTTCCTTGTACTTAGTTTACTCTATAATACTGCTTATTTTCTCTGCTGTGCTGCAGGAAAACACACCAGAATTGAATGCTTTATTCTTCCTGTCCAAGCCCTCTGACTAGGCAGTGTCTAAGCTTGTTGATAGACATGTTTCTGCAAACATATGTTTAAAACATATAAAGTTAAGCCAGAACACAAATGAACACCAGAAATCAGTTACTGCAAGAATAAGCCACACTTTGTGTACAGTTACTGGTCAAGAAATAAGAAATGTAAAGTGATAACTATTTTTGAGTGGTCAAAAAGCACTAACTGCACAATAGTGATCTGCACAGGTTCCTCCTGTAGTGTTTTTCTTGCTATTGAAAGACTGGACTCTCATCTAGAGAGTCCAGCTTGCTGTCCCAACTATAAAGAACTACTTAGAAACAGCTACACCTACCTGATGAGTGGCAGCTCTAACCCCTTTATTAGATTCAACTCTCTTATGCTAAATTTGCTTCTGTGTTAGCTGAAGGGAAAAAAAGAGGAGGTGCAAAAGAAATGAGCCCTCAATGCTGCTGCCAGGTTTCATTTTTACATCAGTATTCAACCGCTTTCTTCCTTTTGAGTAAATGCTAAACACTGTCTTTTAGCCCACATCTTTATTTAAAAATGGAAGCATAAAACACAATGAGATAAACAAAAGGACAAGTTAGTATTTACTTTCCACACCTAACAGAACAGGAGTGGCTCATTTCTGATAATGATTCTGAGTAGCAATTTATCAAAAAGGTATAGAAGGCACAAAGCATACGCTGCATCAAAAGTAGTATTTGTAGAGCTGCTGGTTTGATTTCTAAACCAGAAGCCCACACAGGTTTTAAAATGACAAATGGCTACTATATTAATTTGCAGGATTTTCTGTTACTTCATAGCTGTATAAAATAAAACAGTCATGTCCCAGCTCTGTTCCCTGCCAAGCACTGATATTGTTTAGTGGTGGATGGGGAGCTGGACTGTATTTGTTCAGAGTGGCAAAGGCTTCTTTGCCCACCACACTGAAATTATTTTGAGATTTATAGAACATCTATGTAACCATAGAGAAAGCAGCTTTCCAGACAGGCCAGACTGTTGTGAAGGGAGGCAGCGCTGACTCATGCAGACTGAATTATGGCAAATAAAATTTTGCCAACTGCTGAGCAGACACAAGGGTTTTACTTGCAAACCCTAACTGCAGCACAGCCAGGCAGAAATGTTCAGGCACACGGGAATTTCACAAGTGCCAAGTGCTGACAATAACAGAGAACTGGGGTTAAGCAAGGTTATTTGTTGCAATTTGCAATCCTTATGCCACAATTAGTAAATAATACCTTGGTAAGCCAGAGTTGCAAGTTCATTTCAGATGCATTTGTTTCTCCACACTCATGTTTTAATGCAAGCCAAGAAGCCAGCCTGATCCCAGTAAGATCTCTACTGCATTTGCTACCAGTGATTTTTTTCCCCCACAAATCTTTCCGTTTTAGGTGCTAAAAAGCTGTCATTGGGTACATAGTGTTCAGTTATGGGGTAAAAGCTCACGTGCATGCCCACAGAGAGACAATGGTGGGGAAGAGCAAATCATACCCAGGGCCATCAGCCCATCAGGGATCCATCTCCACAAGCCCAGAGGAGCACAGAGGCACAGTGGCAGGTGACAACCCAAGTCACAGACTCCCAAGGAGCGAACACCTTGCCTGGACCTTTCCCAGGGCTGTCCCAGCAGACTCATCACCCCTGTGTCCAGGTGTGAAACTCTCCAAGGTGAGTCTTGGGAGCAGCTCTCCAGGACTGCTCCAGAGGGTTACTGCCTTGGACGTGTGCTGCACATTATGGGATGCAGGGGAAAAGCATTTTAAGATTGTATGTGACTTAGTGAGGAATGTTTAGGGGAGGAACCAAAGGTAGGAAGAGGGAGGGACTTAGATGATTTGGAGAGGAACAAGTGTGGGAAATAGAGGGGTCTTGGTGAGTCATATGTTCAGGAGGCAGCAACTGGGGAGACTGGAATCCAGGGACCAGTTCTGCTCTTGAACAGTGTACCTCTTGGTTTACCTCTTACCTGAATTTTGTGAGGTTCCCTGGAATTACACGTTGCTTTTAAGGGTTGAATGATATAAATATCAACTTTGAAATAAATCTTGTCAGATGTGTCAGAGTGTTTTTGAGTTGGTGCGAAAAGGAAATTTTTCCAGATTCACAGATTTCTGGAAAGGCATGCTACAGAGCAAGTAAGTACCATGAGCAAAACAGAGTAAGACAGTGAACTACGGTTAATAACATAATTAACAAAAACAGGGATTCACTGAAAGGGCAAACAGACCACTGTGGTTTTAAACCAGCTTATGGAAGTCTACAAAAAAGCTCTGTGTTGATGAAACACATAAGTTTCTCCTGACTGTGGCTCTTGCTTGCCCGGTGTAACACTGACAATTTAAGGTGCTGCTGCCCCCGTCTGCCTGACATCCCGCTGGACTTTTCCATGGCAAACAGAAGCAAAGACAAATTCTTCTCCCAGTGCTGCAAGTAACAACGTTGTGCTGTACCTCCAATCAGTGACTTAAAGTTGTTGCATTTAGGAGGTTGGATCTAGTTTTGCATTCTTTCCCCAGAATTGAACTGACCTTTTAGATTTAGGGGTTTTCTGCAGTTGAAAGTTGTTTTTGATGAGTGGTCTTTCAGAGCAAGTCATTTTGTAACTTAAATTTACATTAAAGTTTAACAGAGTTCAAGCCAGAGCTGAAATCAATGGAGTGTGAAAGGAGACCATACTATCAGCCATTAATGCTTTGCTTGAATTTTCATGCCAAGTTTATCTTGCTTTCATGCTGCTTCTTGCTTTGGAAAGGGAAATCTATAACAATTTGCTGATCTACTCAGCTTTTCTGAAAATTCATCTGCCTGAGGAATGGTTAGACTGCAGAATCACTAAAATGGTTGTTTAAGAACAAACAATTCTAATATTTCTGACCTATAATCCTCACCTATCTATCTGCTACCTTTAACTTTCAGCTCTATATAGTTTAAGGCAAAATTATCTTTTTGTCCTGTGTCAGCGGCGTCAGGAAAAAGCCTTTTACTGCCTAACAAGATAAATCCATTGGCACTTGGCACTGGCAGTCCTTCCAAGAAATACTATGCTGCATTGCTGCAGCTCAATTTGCTTTTCCTCTTCTGAACTAGGATCATCTAGATTGGATGCCACTGCCTAGATTAATATCTTGGCACTTAGCAAGCATATTAACTGGAGTGACAACTACAAGCATGGTAGTTTCAGCCTGCTGGAAATACCACGTGTACAATAGTTGTGTCTCATGTTTCTGCCATGCTGAACTCCTGAACCATTTTCTCTTACAAGGAGCCAGCTCAGTCCTGCCTGAGTAGCACTCGCTAGATTGAGAGGATTTAAAATCAGATGAAAGAGAAGAAACATTTTAATACAGACTCACAGCCAGGGAAAGGAGCTCTGTCAGTGTTACAAGGATGTTAAAGGTTCCTGGTAAATCCCATAAGATCTTTGTTTAGCATCATGAACTGTTCATCAGTCCTGGAGTGGTAAAGGAGAAACAGGCAACTTCGTGGGCATTATTCCAGGACAATCTATGACAGCACACTCTGCTTTGCCCAGGTCACAATGGAGCAACTAAATATATCTGTGCATCTCCAGATTATCCTTGACTTTACCCCTCAGTCAGAGGAACTACACGGGGAAAGCACATCTCAATTCCACAGCAATAAGACAGCTTTGAATCAGAGCTTGCAATAAGTCAATTTAAGGCACAAATCCATAGAAAGGTTTAATTTCAGCACTTGTGAAACTACTTTATTTTCCCAACAGACCCCAGCCTTTTTCAGTGCAGAAAAATGAATAATGCTTGCAAGGTGAATTGTGCTTCCTGAATTGTTTTTTAAAAGTTTCTATAATCCTCATTATTCATCTAGAAGCCTTGGGTTTTATTTAATAACTATTCAGAAGCAGTGCTGAATAGAAGTATACTTTAGCTGATTTTCTCTTGGGTTTTTATGTTGTTCTTCCTGTAACTGGTGCTTCACAAATGCAGCTTTATCTTCACAAGATTCCTGAGGCAAGTTAATATTAGTATCTTCATCTTACAGATGAAGGACAGAAAGGTGGAGCAATTTAAGCAAGAACATTTCAAATATTTGCTATTTTTGGGTACTTCTCTCGGGACACAAAAGCTTACTTGAAGGACTTGCTCTGCCTGGTTTCATTTGGAGTGGGATGTGCTTTCTTTCCACACAGCAAGTTACACACAGCTCAAGTCAGCACGGCAGAAATCAAAGGCTGGTACAAGCTACAGTGCAACTCCTCCCCAGGCAAACCAATTTGTCATCACTTGTCACAATCCCACCTTCCTTCTGTTCCCAGCCATATGTTCCCCTCCCCTCGCACCAGCTCTGGCACATGCCTGACTCCTCCAGTGAGCTCAGCCTGAGGAAAGGGAGAAAAATGTGTGATTAGTTGTTGACAATAAGCTATAGCATCATTTTAAATTTATAATAATCATAGAATCACAGAATGGTTTGAGTTGGAAGGGACCTTAAAGACCATCCAGTTCCAACCTCCCTACCATGGGCAGGGACACCTTCTACTAGACCAGACTGATCAAGGCTCCATCCAACCTGGCCTTGCAAGGCATATTTATTTGTTATTAATTTATGTTGTTGTTAATTCTAAAATAGCTACTTTGTGTGGTTAGACATTAGCAACAATATATCAATTTATTATTAATTTACATAGCGTATAAGAAATATAAAAAAATACTTATGAGTAGTCATTAATTACAGTTACCATTAATGGATATAATTTAGAACTTATTATGTTCAGAATACCAGAACCGGATAAGATTTTGATGGCCCAGCAGGAAGCTGTGGAGCAGGGCAGGCACGGAACCACAGAATCAAACAGGTTGGAAAAATCTCCGAGACCGAGTCCAACCTTGTCAACCAGACCATGGCGCTGAGGGCCACGACCAGCCTTTCCTTAAACACCTCCAGGGACGGTGACTCCACCCTGGGTAGCCCATTCCGATGTCTTATCACCCCTTCTGTGACGAATTTCTTCCTAATGTCCAACCTGAACTTCCCCGGCGGAGCCTAAGACTGTGTTCCCTCCAAGCACCCACCACGGCAGCCCCCGCACTGACGGGCTCACAGCTGGGCAAACAAATTACGTTTTCACGCACCAATGACCAATGAACTACCAACAAAACGCACCTTACTTTCCCCCGGCGAGACAGCCCCCTCATTCCTCCGCCCCCTCCCTGTTCCCGCCCACTCCCGGCGGGCGCGGCGCGCTGGGGTCGCGGCGCGTGCGCGCTGGGAGCCACGCTGGAGTCAGCGGCGGGATCCGAGAGCGATCGCCCGGGACGATCCCTGGGAACGATCCCTGGGAGCGATCCCTGGGAGCGATGTTCCGCCGTCCCCCGCGGAACTTCCGCGGCCGGCGACGCGCAGCCTCCAGCGGCAGCAGCGAGGGCGAGCCGGAGCCGCAGCCGGGACCGGTCGCCGCCCCATCTCCAGACTCCGGCGCCAGCTCGCCCTCGGAGCAGGAAGCGGAGCCCGAGGAGGGCGAGCGGGACTCCCGCGGGGGTGCCGGGGCGGAGGGGCCGCTGCCCTCGGAGGAGCCGGCGCGGAGCGGAGCGGCGGCCGCGGGCCGGGGGCAGCGCCGAGCCGGGGCCGCGGCGGGGCCGGGCCGGGCAGGGAAGGAGCTGCTGAGCTTCGGCAGCGAGGAGGAGCGGGAAGGTGAGGGGTCGTGTGTGTGTCCCTGGAGAGCAGGGCCCGGGAGCCCCGGGATAGGGATAGCAGGGCTGCCTGGGGCTGCTCCCTCACCGAGCGTCGGGCTGAGGGAGTGGTCGCCTTGTGCCTCTTTGTGAACAAACCCAGCAGTGCCGGGTCGTGGGTAGGGCTGTTGAGGGTTTGCAGAACAAACCCATACAAAAGTCTGAGCTGGGTCGGTTTAGTCTGGAGAAGAGAAGACTTAGACGGGATCTGATCAATCTGTTCAATCCATATCTCAAAGGCAGGTGCCAAGAGGATGGTGCCAGACTCTTTTCGGTGGTGCCCAGTGGCAGGACGAGGAGCAGTGGCCATAAACTAAAGCACGAGAAGTTCCACCTCAACATGAGGAAGAACTTCTTTACTCTGAGGTGACAGAGCACTGGAACAGGCTGCCTGGGGAGGTCGTGGAGTCTCCCTCTGGAGACATTCAAACCCCACCTGGATGCGTTCCTGTGTCACCTGTTTTAAGTGACCCTGCCTTGAACGATCTCCAGGGGTCCCTTCCAACTGTGACAGTTCTATGGTTCTGTGAAAAGCAGTCAGATGATTATTTATGTCCACGTGCTTTTGTCTGGAAAACACTTGAAATCTTACCGCTGGAGAAAACCAGAGAGAACAAGTAGTGTGCGATTCTGTGACTAGTTAATAAGCTTAAATAAGTGAAACATAAATGTTTAATCGACTCTTAGGGTGTTGCCTTTGTGGCTGACGGCAAGATGTGGCCACTTTGATGAACACAAGCTGCAAAGAAATAGTGTTTTAGCAGTGCAGGAGCATTGCTATGTTGAGGAGGCTGAGCTGCACAGTTTTTAATTAAGAGGTGGTGGATCATGAGTGATAAAGCCATAGGAAGAATTAGACTTAATCCAGCCAGAACTTCAGAATTTATGCTATGCACACATAGAGATGTACATGCACTTTTATATGTGATACCTATATGTGTGTGCAGATGTTGCTGTTCTTGTTAATGTTACTCAGAGTCATTTTGTTTTATCTGGATAGGTGAAGAGTTTTTCAAAGTTAAAAAGCCATCTTTCAATGAAGTAACCTTTAGAATTCAAAAGAAGGAAAGCCTACTGCCTGCACAGAGAGAAGCTGAAGAAAGCAAAAGTAAGTACTTTTTTAGTTAAGTGTGTTATAAAATACTTATATGTCAGTGTATTGCAAATATGTCAGTTAGTGGAGAGTAATGCACAAATACTGATTTTAAGGGGTTTTTTGGTTGTTACTTTACACGTTTATAATTTTAATCTCTTTGTGTTGAAATTATTTTCAATATGACCTTGGTAAAAGAGATCAGAACTTGGAGACTGTTCATGAGAAGATCTGATTATACAGAACCCCTATAGTACATCAGTTAGGAAAGTTCTCCTACATTTTTACCTCAGCATCATATATTTCAAACTATGTGCCACCTGTTCACTGCTTATTGCTGTCAAATTGCAGTTTGATCTGAGTATTGGCATTGAGAGAAAATGTGAGCTTAGTAGGATTTTGTTTGATAAAACTTACTGTAAACCTTAAACTTTGTGTTATTAAATTGTGTGCTCTTACAGTATTTGAATATGTTAATTAAATACACAATAGCCTTGATTATTCTGGTTGTATTCCTAGCTTCATTGAACTATAGTCAGTTGCCCAGAGAAGTTGTGGACTCCCTGTTGTTCAAGGCCAGGTTGGATGCAGCTCCAAGCAACCTGGTCTAGTGGAAGGTGTCCCTGCCCATGGCAGGGGGTTTGGAACTACATGATCTTTAAGGTCCCTTCCAACCCAAACCATTCTATGATGTGTTTCCTGGGAAATTTTGAGTTTGTGTTTTTTACAGACAAGTGTGTCTAAAAGTTCTCTTCCCCTTTTGACACCTTTGTCAATTCACAGATACACTATATTTGCTAATGTTAGATAAAAATAAATTAGATTGAGAAATAATTCCATTTGAGATTGTGATTCAGATGAGATGGTAAATTTTCTTAGTAACTTCTTATAAAAGTATATAAGATAAAAGGTGGCACATTCTGTTGTTCAGTAATCTGATGATTTACTGAAGGTGTAGTGGCAGATGAGAAGAAAGCAATATTTTTAAAGAGTTTGAGAATAACCATAGACAAGACAGATACACATAAATGTTTATAGTTTAAATAAGAGCTCCCTCATTGTTAATGCTTTAAAAAAGTGCTTTCTAAATACAATTTTTCAAGTCAAGAACCCAAATACGCTGTAAGCTATCAGAATATTAATCAGTTGTTATCTGGAAGCTGATCTCATTGCTTTTGTGCATGTAAATACGCCCTGTGTCTCAGAAGGACTATCAAAGATGCTTTGATTTGAAACAAGAACTGGCTTGTAAATGACTGTCTTGGAATGTCACAATTTGACATGTTTTGATGAGAACAGGTGGGGATGGACAAGTGACCAGTCTTTGCTGCAGCAAGCTGTAAATAATTACTGGAAACCACCTATGGCACATCAGATTCCAGCAATAAAACTAAAATCATTTATCTTACTTTTTTCCCCCTAATACAGAGATCTGCCAGTTGGAGCCTGGACCTGACAACACCAAAGGCACTTGTGAAGAGGAGGGTGAGGAGAAGGAGGATGAAACTTATTCTTCACTGAATGAGGACTACAATAGCTCAGACTCTGAAAATGATTCCAACTCTCCACAGAGAAGGAAGGATTTATCACCAGGTTAGTTTCTGGATTTTTTTTTTAAGGAAGTTATTTTAGAACGTTCTTTATTTGAAGTACATGACAAGTTAGGTGAGATGAATCCCACGCAGCTTAAATCATGTAAGATGTAGGCATCTCTTTGTGCTGAGTCAGGGATACCCTTCTTCCGGAAGAATAACAATGGTTCCTCCATTTTTCTAGTTGCAAATATTTGTTGTATTTCTTTGTTGATTTTGGGAGTAGATCAGAAATTATGACCATTGGCTTTAGAAGAAAGGCAGCAGAAAATTCCTCTTTAACAATACACAATTTCCTTCATGAGATGAAAATAAAACCTCACTTTGAGGCTGATTTTTAAACTTTGGGTTCCTTTGTAAGCTCACTAAATTAAGTGACACTGATCTTTTGGGGAGACAAAAAACCAGGATGGGCTAACAGAGATTTATTTAAAAGAAAAAGGTCTGAGGTTTGTTTTTTGGACTGAGAGCCACTTTTTAAGGATGCTTTTCCATCTTCTTATATTCGACATGGTAAGTGTAGTAGAAAAACATATGGTGTCCCCTATTCAGAATTGTACAGTGGTGCTGAACAGTTGTGATGATTGGCATTAGGAATGATACAGAGTGTTGCTTTCAGTCTTTTGCTTAGATTTTCTTTCTCCTTGGTGCAGGTGATATCCCCAGTGCAGCTCACGTTGAGGCTGCTCGGAGGAAACGTCACTTAGCCAGGACCAAGGCTGATTATCTTCCATTGGATGTTTCAAACAGTCACCACATCTCTCAAGGAAGAAGAAGCAGTGATTTCGAGAGTGAGGATGAGTCTGAAACAAAGAATATCGATTTTGCCCCTAAAATGAAAACTCTTAGGCAGAGGATGACTGAACAAATGGGTGAGTTTGTGTTGTTTCTCCCAGTGGCTTTGTTTTACTGTCTGGAAGAATGTGAGACTTGTCCAGTAAGCAGTGAGTGCAGTGCAGGGCTTTGCTCCTCAGGGCTCTTGGAAAAAGGCTGTACAGTTGGTACTTGTGGGTTATATGGGACATAAACTGTTTAGGTCTTGCTTGTAGTTGTGCAGGATACTTAGAGAACCATTTAAAAATTTTTTTAAAAACCATTTAAAAATTTTTAAAGCAACCCACTGTTGCTTTATTGACTGCAAAAAATTGCCTTGCAGGAGGTACATTTAATGTGGATAAAGTTATTGTAAATCTTACCTCCTGCTTCTGATCTGGTCTTCCAAGTCCTCTCTGTGCACTGACATTATGACTCCTCTTGAAAAAAAGAAAAAAAAAGGCAAACCATCATTCCAGCCCTTCAGAAGTGAACACACCTATTGCACACAAAGCATACCTGGCTTTTCCATTGCTTTTATCCTCTTGGAGCTTAATAGTATTGTTTATGAAGCACAGGTTTACTTTATTATTTGAATAAGGGTTATAAGGAATGCATAACTACGAGCCAGTTCTGCAATTCTAGTTAATGCTAATGAGATATTTTTGTTTTAGTAGAGTGTTTTGGAACACTTGAGGGTTTGTTGGGTGTAATGTCACTCAGTGGGTTACAGGCTGTACTTATACTCTTATTTTCGTGTTATACACAGCTTTGCTTTGAGGCATGAAACCAAGATGTTTGTGCTACTCCTACTGCAGTAGCTGACTGAGAAACAGTACGTTGGGGAAATTAATATTAGTATGAATTCTGCAAATCCCAGTAGCCATTTCCAAGCATTCCTTGCCTTTCGGTTTGAAGTCCTCTGGCTGCACATTTTTCACCTGCTGGTTTTTATGTGTACCACTTCCTAGTAGTGGCTGGGAGACCCACTGTTGCTTTAGAGGGAGGAGAGCATGAGAGGGGGAAAAAAATAAAGGATGCAATTCCATCTAATAATGATTGTTTTAACTTGCAGTGTCTGTGGGTGATGGATCAAGTGAAGATGAAGCAAAGTGGGAAGAACAGCAAATAAAGAAAGCTGTTAAACTCTCTCAGGTGACACATGCTTTTCTAACAACTAGAAGTTACTTCTTTGCTAATGCACAGGAGAACTTGTCTGGAGTACTGTCCTATCTCCTTCCTGCCTCTCATTAGAGAGGATTTTAGGAAGTTATACCCTTCTTCAGGGTATATTTCTTCAGGGAAAGGATGGTTAGAAATATGGGAAGATGATAAGGAATATCTGTCTGGCTGTTGAGAAGCAGGGTGGTGGTGTCAGCCCCAAAGGCAGGTACCCGTGTGTGACAAGAGACTCTGAGAAGCAGAAAAGAAAATTTTGAACTCTTGACTTTTTTCCTGCCGTGCAAGGGATCTTGAAAGTAAGAGTATGCAAACAATACAAGTGTTATAAAGCTGCAAAGCAAAAATTATTATTTTGTTGTGCTTAATTTCTGTTGGGTGGCAATCTGAGAGCTCTCTTCATAGTTCAGCAGAATTCTGAAATAAACTGTATTCTGATGAGTTGGAAGTTTTGTTTCTGGCTTGGATCACCTACTCTAGATGAGACCAGGAATATCTGAATAGCCAGCTCTTTATGTCAGAGTTGACAGTTGTAGTAATTTTTCCGATTTGCAAATTTTGGGGAGTAGAGGACTGGGAGAAAATTACATCTTTCTGTGGCTGGTGTTCAAATCCAGTAAGTTTTGATCCAGGTCCTCATACTCTACTTGTTTCTGGAAAACTTAATTCTGCTGTTCAGGAAACTGCAACAGTTTTTAGTAGTAGACCTTGTTAGTCATAGACTTCATGCTTCAACTTGTGTTTTGGCTAGATTTTTTGGTGATTGAAATATGTATCTTTATATCATATGTTTAGTATCCAAATGATATGTCTTTGTTGATCTATAGAGCTGCAGAGAGAAAAACAGTATAAATGGTGTATTCAAAACTGACACTTAATTCTTGTAGGAAACTTATGACGATGCTTCTGTGCATAAATATCAACCAGCTAAACCCAAGTTTGATACCTCTGTTTCTCTACCACCTGTAAATTTGGAAATTGTGAAGAAGCGACTGACTGAAAGGTAACTCCTTAATTTATGAGTTGTCTGAGTTTTGTCATGAGACAGTTTTTTTTTCCAGTGTATTGGGGGACTTTTGGATTGTTTTCATGAGTAATACACCTTTTATTATATCTAATGGAGTAGTGCAAATTTTTTACTTTACCTGGCAATTCTTTGTTGTAGGAGAGCATTCAAGAGTGTTTTTGTCAACTAGAACTTCAGAGAGTAGATTCCATTTGAAAGAGTAACTTCAATTTAAATGGCAGCAGCTTTTTGTGCTTGCTGGTAGTTTTTTACAGGAGCATTGGTTTGATGTTATGTTTGCCCAGCAAGCAGAGCTTCATCTGGGGCAGGTGGAGCTGGCACTCCTACCTCTCCTATGGTTGTTCTTAGACTAGCTGCAAAAATAGATGAATATTTCCTAAAGCAGCAGTAAGTTCTCTACAGCCTGTTTAGAACCTGCCTGGATTTTTTTCTTTATTCGTTTGCCAGGCTGTGACTTTTATTCAGCTGTTCAGCTGCTCTGTGGGCAGCTGAAGTGTCCTGGGATGAAAGTGGGAACCTCCAAGAGGGTGTGTGGGAAGGTCAGCTGGGGTCAGGCAACTTAAGGTGAGCCATCCCCTGTCATCCCTCAGAGCACTGGAAAGCAGCTGCTCAGATAAGTTTAGACAAGTAACATTATACAACTGAATTGTAAATATGTGCTATGAACTTGCACTGATCTCTCTCTGTATATGCCTTGCTTTGTACAGACAATCAGTGACACATTTGTTTAAAGAATTGTAACTAAATTGGGCTGAATACTTGTGGAATTGCATGCTTTCTTTGCCATATTCATCTGAAAGGAATTGAGTTAATTGAAGTAGGAATTTACGTACAAAATCAAATAAGGAAAATGAGAATACAGCTATCAAGAGTAGGAAATCTGTCTGGAAAGCAGCAAGAAGGAGAGAGGGAACCTGTTTGATATCAAGTTTATAGATGTGTTTATCATAAATGCTGAAATAGATTTTTTTTTTTTAACTTGTAGCACAGTAATAAAAAATAGCTTAGTTCAGTTATTTTCTTTGAAAAGTGTTCAGTTCAGGGAAGTGAAATAAGTTGTGATCTCTTTCTTGGTTCTGTTACAAGCTTGTTCAAGCTGAGCAAATACTTGGGACATGTAAGAAGGGAAGGGGGGAAAAAAGAGAGGAAGCAGTTTTAATGTATATAAATGTGCTGTCTATCTAATAGTGACAGATGTAGACATCAGATTTTGGGTTTTATCACATACTGTCAAGGGTTGTCAGTTGGTTTGTATTTAGTAGTGAGTGTTTATAGGTACTGCTGTCCATGCAACTTACATTGCACTAGTATGGACATGCTGATGTGAGCTGTAGTTTTCCCCAGATTACATTGGGTACAATCCATTTGATAATGTGATATCCTATGATTTGCCTTTTTAGGTTTTGGGAAGTGTGGTGTACTGAGGAATCTAGGTAAATTGTTAGTGGTGCTTTCAAAACCAGCACTACACATAAATGACATTTGAGTCTCCAAAGCATTATGCTTGTCCATACCCCATACTTCTGCAAATGTTGGCATGGGTAGATCTTTCAAAGCTGCTTAGGTCAAATGCAAGTACTATTATTAGCACAGGCAGAGATTTTGTATGTGATTATGATGGGAAATCTGGTTTGGAATGCATCAGCTGTTAAGTTGGCAATAGTTCTAGTTGTCTGGGTTTCTCTTTTAGGATAACATCCTTACAGGATGTGCACCGTGCCCACCAGAGAGAATATGAAAAATACATGGAGGACATGGAGAGCTCAAAGTTGACTGTCCAGGAGTTAGAGAAGCCTTCAGATGCAGCTCTGAATTACAAATTCTACAGGGCCATGAAAACATACGTAGAAAACTTGATAAACTGTTTGAATGAAAAAGTATGTATGTTTTTCTCTCCTCTTTTTTCTTTTTTTTTTTTTTTCTAAGATGATAAAAGTGCATTCTGTCAATGAAAGATGAAGCATTTTTGTTTGGAAATGATGAAGAACACCACCCAGTTAAAAATCACAGTTGTATTAGAGATTTCAATGTAGAAAGATACAAAATATGGAGAAAACAAGTCAATCCTCACCTGAAGTGATGATCCAGCTAATGTAGGCATACAGACCTGAGCTATGGTCTCACTTAGATTCTGTTGGATGAAAACAAAATGTTGTTGGAGGGAGTTTTCTGCAGTTCTAGAAAGCAGAGTGGACTGAAGTTAAATGAGAGGTGACACACAAGTTCATTTTTGGGATCTCAAAACGTCTTTACTCAGGATTACATAGCAGAGGTGGTAAGAATTTCGTGTTAGGTTCAAGCTGGGATTGAGTTAGCAGAGCTGTGTGAGAACTGTATGTGTTTCCTGAACTGCAAACTTCATGTGTTCAGAAGGATAAAGGTTGGGAGAAGGGGAAGAGCGACCTGAAGTTTGGCATCACTGGAAGTAAACTGCTGCTATCCTCTATAGATTGTGATATCAAATGTAATTTACGTCTCTTAATTGCATTGCAATTGTGAATTTCCTTAAGTAACTAGAAAGAGAAGAAATGTTAGTTAATGAATATGTTTTCTTTAATGCTGGCGGCTCAAAAGCAAACTGAAAGCAAACAAGGGGCACCAATAATGTATCGGTGAACCTTTTTGCATGAAGTCTTAGGTAGTCCCTGATGAGCAACTGGCATTTAGTTTGTGTTTTCAGCCTTATAAAAAAGCCTGAAAAGCTCCAATGATCAGGAACTTACTTTCCAATGTATAATACTTCAGTTCTAATTTCACAGCTATACTAAAAACCCATGGAAAACTGGTTTTTGTTCTTTCTTGTGGGATTTAAATCAATTGAAAACCTGATTACTGTTTCCTGTATTTCAGCTGAAGGACATTAATGAACTGGAATTGGCTGCACATGTACTGCTTCAGCAACAAGCTGTGACAGTATCGAAGAGAAGGCAAGATGAACTGAAAAATGAATCTGCTTATATTAAGCATGTGACAAGTTAGTATGAAGTTAGAAGTTACTTCTTACTGAAACATCCGCTCTTTGAGCAGAAATACACAGTTACTTTTTGGGTCAAGTTTTTAATTTTTGTCTTTGACCTCCTTTCCCCTTTCTATTGTCAGTAGGTGTGTTATACTACACCTCATTTAAAATTCTTGCCTCAGTCATGCCCAAGATACTGTTTTTCTCTGGTTTAATTGCTTTGAATGTAACATGACCAAGTACCTTGTCAATTTTTAGCTATTTGACTCAGCAATTTCCCATTGGTATTTAAAAAATGGGAGTCAGTTTTCCAGTAGGTGTTAAGTTGGAGAAAGCTTACTTATTGTGGAATTCTGTGAATATCTGGAAAAGCAGGGTGTTTAATTGTCAATTTTACATCAGGCTGTGTGTCTGCTCAGAATGGAGATTCTAAACCAGGAGGTGACACTTAAACATGTGGCAGAACATGAAGAAAGAAGCCACTTCGTGTATGGGTTTTATCTAAAAGAAAACTGTTGCAGTCACTATAGGAAAAGCTACTACAGTTTTCTTATCTCATATTTTCCTTCCACACCAATGTATTGTTTGTATGGTGTGTGAATCTCTAGCTGCTGCTATTTAAAAAACCCAAACAAACCAGACCTCCAAACCCTTTAAAACTGTTTAGGCAAAGCTGAGAGCAATATGCTTGGAGCTGCTGGGAACAGATGGAGGCCAGATGCACTGGTTCCTGGTAACTACTAATCATATGGGTTCAGTCTTCATGGGATAAACTGCTGATGAGAGAAAGTAGCAGCCTGGATGATTTTGTAAAATGGTGCAGCAAACTGACAGCAGGTGTTAAGAAGAAAAGGGTAATGCCATAACAATAGTTGCCATTAAAGTGGTTTTACTTCCAGCTCATTACAAATGAGAATGTGCTTGCATGTTTAGCAGCACTTATAATTGTGTTTTAGGTACCTAGTTATATTTAATATAGTGGAAAGAGTGTTTTTTCTTACAGTTCAGTAGTAGTACACTTTTTTTGGCATGTTGTACACATATCAGCCAGCTAACAGTGCTATAAAGGAATTTACTCTGAGTTACTTTGGGGTTTCAATTAGGAAGTTTGATTTTTTTCATTGGCTGTTTTCTAAAAAAAAATAATAGTAGGAGATTATTTGTTTCATGTTTGGAAAAAAAAAAGGAATCTTGTCACTTCGTTTTTGACTGTTTCTGTCTTTGGTAGGTGGGAATAACAAACCAGTGGAAGGTGGATTGGAAGTTGGTGAGAAGACACAGCTTCTGGAAATGTGTGAGCATCGAAGGTAGCTATTGCATAGAGGTGCACTTAACTGACAAATGTGCTGTGCATTAACTTCCTATCATTCCTGCAGTCATGGAGAATGTAAACCTGTAGGATTACTAAAGGAGATAACACTAAAAATATGTATTTGCTTTCCAAAACTTGATGTACTTGGAAACTGTCTATCAGTTAATGTAATTCTCTTCACGTTGATTTGAATCTGAATGCTAACAGAGCTGGATATTTTGGATTAACAAGTCTTAAGTGAGGTGAAAGTATATGAGGGGAGCCTTTTCTTTCCTGTTTTAATTAATAATATTATGAACTTATGCAGAAATATATTTTTGTGTTATGTATAAATAAGAAAATTGGGCAAATTGTTTCTATTGAGGAAGTGATGGTGAGTGAAGCAAATTGATATCTAGCCCCAGGTCTACTGTCAATGTAGGTGACAGATAATACATTTGGTATGTTGTAGTGTTCAGAGATTGATGCCAATTTTTTGTACATTATTGGGAGCTTTGAAAGTTCTGCAGTTGAAATGGTGCCTCAACTTGTAACTATACTTTGAAGCAGCAAGTGACTTGGAATTTTAATGGATGAAAAATGGTATAATAAGAACTTTTGCTTGAAGCAGTTAACTTTTGCTTACATCAATTGGCAGTTTAAAAGTATTTATGCGATATCAATTTCTTATCATATATCATTTTCCTGTGGCAGGAATGCAAGTTATTGATGTTGCAACCTGTTGTCCTTGGTGCCGTTGCAATAGTTTTTGAGCCCAACTGGCACATGGGTGCTATCACAGTTTTTATGTAGACTGTTGGACAAGTGGTCCAGAACTCAGGTGACAAAGTCTAAGAGCTCAGTTGTTGACTACACACTGAAACTGTGAGACAGTGTCCAGTTCCATGCCAGATGCTCAGTGTTCCAGGTGAGATGAGTTGTTAGCCTCATCAGTGGGAAGGAGGTGAAATGAAGGTTATTACGAGGCTCATGGGGAGGTCTGAGGTGTTGCTCTAACCTCTTTTATGTCAGTTCCCAAACCCCCTCCTTCTTCCACAGTTTGTGTCCTTATGGTTACACAATTACACAGTTTGTGTCCTTATGGTTACAATCATTGCATTTTCTTAGGCTGTTGCCCTCACAACTTG
This sequence comes from Pipra filicauda, assembly GCF_003945595.2. Taxonomy (NCBI): domain Eukaryota; kingdom Metazoa; phylum Chordata; class Aves; order Passeriformes; family Pipridae; genus Pipra; species Pipra filicauda. The sequence continues at coordinate 1,526,306 of NW_024104320.1, forward strand.
CTTTAAGTACATCTTTTGAAGTTGGATTATTTTTCATTCAGCTTCCTCCTGCCTGCATGGGAGAGGATAACTCACTGAGTTCATTCCAAAATACAGGACTTGCAGACGGCAGGCGAGGGAGCAATCAGGAGAAGCTGATCACCACGAGGGCATGTCGAGTGATGATGAGCTGACTCCCACAGAGCTGGGCGAGTTCCAGAAGAGCAAAGGTTGGTGACAGTATTAATGTGACGTCCTACAACAAAATACCTTTGTGATATTTTTTAATGATTTTTTTCTTTTTTTAAGTGAAGGTGAAGAAATACTTCATTTGAGTTCCGTGTTCTTAGTTACATACTGTAGAAGAGAAATGCATTCAGGCAGTTCTGACTAATGACTTGGGAAGAGTAGGTGGATGGTTGTAGATTTCTTTTGGTGTGAGTTCTGTGGTGGCAGCATTGCACTTGGCTCTTGAACTAAAAGTAAGCTCTGTCAGATTATGCTGGAGCTGATCTGACAGTACTCAATGCAGTGCTGCAACATGTTTTGTATGATCAATTTGTTCCCAAAGGGAGAGAGTGAATTAAAAGGTTGATGTTTTAGTTATCTGGAATGAATGGATGAAGAAGAGGAGAGAAAGGCATAATACCTTTTGTTCACATAACAGCAGAAGAGTTTTCATGTCTGAAATTTTATCACTGTGGAATAAAGTTTGAAACATAGTTGTCATATAAATCTGTGAAATAGATAATGAAGAAACTTGCCTTTCTTTGGTCTTCTGACACTATTGTTTTCTAAGACTGGGTTTTCCAGGGAGCCAGTTTTAAAACCCATTTCAGTGTCAGGTGTGTCAAAGATAAATAACAAGTACAGTTATCATACAGATGTTTATTATGCTCTATAGATGCATAAACTCTTCAGCTTATGCCTCAATAAGTTCTGTGATTGTTTCTTTTTATTCCCAATGAATATTATCCATAGATAACGTTTTAGAGGATAGTAGGAAAGTCTTTGAAGATGTACATGCAGATTTTTGTGACATCAGAAAAATCCTGTTGAAATTCCAGGAATGGAAAGAGAAGTTTCCTGACTCTTACTGTGATGCTTATATCAGTTTCTGCCTGCCTAAGCTGTTAAATCCTTTGATCAGAGTTCAGTTAATAAGTTGGAATCCTCTTGAGGTAGGTGCATCAACTGACTTTTTTTTCAAAGATTGTGTGTATGTATTATGTATTAATATGAAAAAATTATTTTTTTTCTATACACAGCACAGTGCTTTAGAAATTAATACAAAGCTACTGTATTGTCTCAAAAATTGAAGCATGTGGTAGGAGTTTTCTAAACTTTCCCCTTTCCTTCAGCTCCTTTTGCAACATCCCCTGTAAAAATTCTTCTTCTCCCGAGTTCTTTGAAGACACTTCAACAATCCTACCCTTTTAAATTGTTTTAATTCTAGATTTAAATCTAGTTTTCCTAGTTTGCTGTTTTGACCCATTCAGTGTTGAGGGTGGATCTGAAATTAAGTGGGAATCTTGGGTATCGTTGGATGGAGCTTTTCTCTTAATCCTGACCAGCTGAATAACTAACAGGAGTGATCTTTTAGCAGAATCTTACAGAATTGGAAGAGATGCCCTGGTTCAGAGCTATAGAAGAATTCAGTGATGCAGAAAACGTATCTGAATCAAAAAGGGATGATGATCATGATCAAGAAGTTTTGCCTAAAGTGATTGAAAAAACTATTCTTCCCAAAATTACAGGTATAATAAGATTGTGTTGAAAATGTTCACTGCAGCTATGCAATCAAACCTTCAATAAGAGTGTAGCTATCAAATAATGTTAGTTATATAATAGTACTCCAAGGTGTAGTGATGATGTAGTTCCACAGAGTAAGGCTAGAGTATCCTCTTTAAGATTATTGTGAGAGGCTGAGCTTTTTATATATGTTTACTTCTGTTACATTGTAATGTCTTTAAACTAGGGTGGATAAGTACTTGTATATTCATTGTGAATGAAATAAATTCCTATTTCTTTTCAGCATTTGTGAAGAGTGTGTGGGATCCTTTATCTACTTCACAGACAAAGAACCTTGTGCAGCTTTGCAATAACATCTTTGGAAAACAAGTCCTTTCCAAAAATGAGTCTAGTCGAGCAAGAGAGGTAAAAGCTCCTGTGGTACTGGGAAAGGGGAACTTTGCCCATTGTGTGCTTTTGTGTGTGCTCCTGTGGGCACTGAGGACATTCTTCTGAAGCTGTTTGGTTCTGATTACTTGTTTGTTTTGTCACTTTATATTAAGATGATTTAATAGTTAGACTTCCAGGTCTCTGATCCTCTCCTTGTTGAAGATGATGGGACACTCTTGAGGCACTAATTAGTTCCTGTTACTAGAAAAATTCTGCCTGTACCTATTCAGAATCTGTTTGTAGATCTAATCTTCTTTCACCACAATAACCATGGTTAGAATTTAGATTCGCATTCACTTATCTTTCCAAATTTGAGCTTTGAATGCTAATAATGCTCTAGTGGTTCATTATTTAAGCTTTTATTTTTAAAGTAGACCTAGAATTTCAAAATTTGAAAATCCCCAAATGTTAATTAGTTAGTGAGGAGAAAAACTTCTTCGTAATCTTTGCAATCTTTTAATAATTACTTTTATACACGTAGTCACTCCAGCAAACCCTTCTTCAGCCTGACTTGAGTTTTGTTCTGATGTAAATTTGAAGGTTCATTTAGTATAAAACTGGTGAAATAAGATAGCTGTTTGGTCCCTGAAAAGAAGTATTTTAAAGAAAACGTTTATGCCTTCCAAAGGTTGCAGTTTTGAAACCATGACTTGAAGTCAAGTGGTACAATTGACCTTAGCCAAGATACTGTTTGTACAGAAAGTAAAGTAAACCAGAACTTTAAATAAATAGACATAAACAAGAGGTAGGTGGCAATCCATGGCATCTAAAAGCATGTTGCCTAGAAACACATGTATCCTATTTTTTATGTAGAATTTCACAGTTTTTCATGGGGATCCTATGTGTATAGCTTAATTTGTTGTTAATCTATACAGTTTTCCTGCTGCCTTGTGCAATAAAAGGCCTCACTTAAAAAATAACTTCATTTTAAAGAGTCCTCTAGATTAACTCTGTAGAGAATTGCAACAGGGATTTTTCTACTGTTTTAATATATTCATGGTCTCATATATATTATATACAAGTGGCAACTATAATATCTCTAACGTATTACACTTCTACATGAACAAAATAACCATTGCCATTGTTACAAATGGAATATGAAGTCTTTCTTTTGAGGACATATTAATAATTCTTTTTTAATAGGATTTGATGAACACAGTTGTCCTAAGAATGAAGAAATCCGTAGAGGAGGATGTCTTTATTCCTCTCTATCCTAAAAGGTAAGATGACCCTGTGACTCTTCGTAACTCATATTTCTTTTTTAATTCCTCAACCTTTCTCCCCCACTGATGTAGATAATATATTGTAGACATCCATTAGCAGAAAAAGGAACAAACGTGTCTTCTTTGGTTTTATTATAGGAAAGGTTATGAAGCCTTATTCCTGTTTATGAACTCTTTCTAAGGGCAACTCTACTGACTTAATGCTTTTTTGCACTCAGTATACGAGGTCCAGAGCCTGGTTTTAGTGTAGTGACTTACATCAGAGGGTGTTGTGTTAGTTTAGATAGTCTGGTATCCCATAGATATGTCCCTGGATTCCTCCTGTCATTCCTAAAATAGGGGGTTTGTTGTTGATGCTCACTGTGGCCACTGTAAGTGTTCAGGGCCAGGCTGGTTGGAGCTCTAAGCAACCTTTTCTAGGTTGTTGCAGGAACTAAATGGTCTTTAAGGTCCCTTCCTACCCAAACCATTCTGTGATTACTGGACAGTATTTCAAAGATGGGAATAAGTAGGAGTCTGGGACATGTGGGGTTAAGGTACAGCTAGGAGAGAAGCTTTGCTAAATCTGGGATGTAGAAAATGTTTGGTTCTAAGCATTGTTGTTCTGATACGAGTCCAAGAAATGTAGACATGAGTGTTACCAGCTGGTAATTTTATTGGAAATTATTTCACAGTAGTTGTACTATAATGGGCTCAAATTGACAGCTGTTTCCCTAGGCCTTTATTCTGGTTGTGGCCGAAAGAATTACAGAATTAACATTCATCAGTATCTGAGAGATCAGTTGCCTGTTTATCTTCTTTTAAACTAAAAAACTAATCCTTATTTTAACTTTTTTTTTTCCTTCTTCTCATGACCAGCACTGTGGAAGACAAGTCGTCACCATGTTCTAAATTTCAAGAAAGACGGTTTTGGTCAGCTGTTAAGGTAGAGAAAAGAAAGGGTTTTTTATTGTGTTTTTATTTTTTCTTTGAAATTAATTTTAGTGTTAAAAAAAAAAAATTCAGTCAGGAAATATTTCTTCAAGCAAGTCTAATTCCTGGGATCTGAATACATTTTTATTAGGATGGATAATGATTTTGTGCAACCTGCACAGAGAACCCATCCTTCACTGAGAAAGATGGTTTAAGAATGAACTATAAATGAGCATTTCATTTTCTCTTTAGCCAACTGGTACATCTTCTGGTAAGAAACTGATCTCACCATCTGCTCCTGCTGGTTCATTTTTTTTTTCCATGTAATGGGTCCACAGGCTTGTTGGCCTTACATCATATTAGTCACTGTCACCCAACACTGTGGGAACAGACAGGTTCTTTTGGAGATCCTGTGCAAAATGATGATGGCACTAAGCTGTACTTACAATTAAAGCTTTAGTATTTTGAACAGAATTTTAGGATCAGCATAGTGTCTTATGACCAGAATGGCACAGTATTGTTATAATCCAAATCGACATAGCATAATTTTATAAGTAACATGGCACAAAACTTATAGCATAGCTTAGTTTATGGCTCCTAAATATGTGAATTCTCTGTAGACTGGGTCAAATCTTAATATTTGGATTGTATAATCAGTAATATAAGTCAAATTTTAGACTAGAAACGTGAAGGACTATGAGTCACTCAATCCTTGGAGGAAGCAGAGGATGGTGGAGGTGTCCCTGGCCACTGTGATTGCTCATGGGTGTCTCTGTACAGCAACAGTTCTGGTTCAAGTCCCCTTAGCACTTGTCATGGCTTGATTTTTCTAGACAGTGCTCTGTGTGCTGTTCTGCTTCTGTGACAGGGTTGTCACTACCCCTGGGTTGGACTGGTGCCCGGGACCTTCTAGGCTGGTAAGGATGGGGTAGTCACCCTGTCACCCAGGAATTTTGAGGGTGACGTGGAGGGAAAGAAGAAATCTGTTTGGTTTGTCTCCTTGGTGCACAGGACCTTCGTGGCCTGCTAATGAGGAGAAATGATTGGTCTAATACATGACCAACTCAATCACAGGGAATGGCTGTTTGCCTTATGAAATGGTGTTATTTATGGTAACCATTATTGTAGAATATAGTCACTGTGGTGTTCATATAAGCAGTATCAGTACAGTTTTACTTTTGGGGTACTGAGTTGAGAATTCCTGAATGCCTGTGATTCATTTTCTACTTAAGTTGTGTTTCCTCTGGGAGCAGGCTTCTTACTAAAGATGAGATTTAGATGCATAAAACCCCATTAAAATCCAAGATGGTATTCCAGTTTCCCTGCTATTCATGTTGCTTGTCCTCCTTGACTCAGAACAGGTTAATTTTCAAGTAACTTACCTTCTTATGTCTGTGAGCAAATACCTCACAGACACAACCTTACACTAGACACAAAAATGACAACAATTGTAAGTATTTATAGAGATAGGGGCAACAGGAAAAACCCTTGGTGCCTAATAATACTGACATAAAAGTCTTTGTGCTGCAGTGAACTGTGGCCACCAACCTCATCATGTTATGAGGGACTGAGCAGATGTAGTAATTTTTTACAGTTTTGCCTTGGATTCTCTGACAGTTTACTTAGTAGTCTTCTGTACTTAGCAAATTGTTAACCTATTAGAAGGGTAAAATGCTCTTCCCAGCCTTGGGAGGTCATATATACATGTATTTGGGGGTGTGTGTGTATATATATATATGCACATATAACATTAATTAGGTTTTTTATGATATGCAGTTTATTAGTGGCTTAGTCACAGTAAGTTTGGAGAGTGAATCCTGGGGTAACGGACATAATATTACTGTTTTATCTTTCTCTTGCAGGGAACTTGTAACACTGTGTCTTAGCACACTTACAGCTCCCAGACACACAGATTCTTTGTTTCTTTGTTCCTACAGCTGCTTTCCAATGTTGTTCTTTGGGATGGGCTTGTCCAAGAAGATAAGGTCCGTGATTTGGGATTGAGCAAGCTACTGAATCGTTACCTTCTCCTGAACATCCTAAACACACCTCTAGGGCCAGATAATATAGAAAAATGTAAAAAGGTAAAAGATAACATGTACATTGGAAGAGGGTGTATGCTATAAGCTTTTTTTTTTCACGAAGAGGGGTCAAGACTCTTCATGAAGATGGAATATTTAAATTAAAAAAAATTAAACCACATTTAAAATGTGTTTTTAATTTTTTTTTAATGACCTTGGTGCGTAAAAACATTTTAGAGCAAACTGGTCTCTAAGTTAAGAATAACTACTTGGAAGGATAATCTTGGTTTGAAAGAAAAACCACACTAATAATGACTGAACCTGCCTGAAAGTTCCTGTCAGAAGACTTGATTATATTGAAATACTTTTTAAACTTTTTCCAAACATTTTTTTGTGTGAGCAGGTGGTTGCTTGCCTCCCAGAAAGATGGTTCCAAGATCTTAAAAGTGGATCAACTCTCCCCGAATTAGTGAACTTCTGCCAGCACTTGCTGCAATGTGCCCATACTCTACACAAGAATAACCACAGGTATTAGATAAGGCTTTCCTTGGTATTAAAGTGCTTCCTCCAATACTTTAAGTACTTTTTTAATTCCTTAAGCCTTACATATTTTGCACTGTCAAGGATGCTCTGTCACATGCATACATAAAACAAAAGATAGGGACTGTGATGTGAAGGAGTGCTTCTGCAGTTCTCATTTAATGTGATAGTTTGAGGTGGTAGATGTTGGGTACTGTTGGTGACCAGAGAAGCCAAGGTCAGCTGGTGACAAGTGGCCAAGGAGAGATACCTGAGTCTTTTTAAAGTTAAAAAACATAAAGGGTACTTAAGACAGGTACATAAAAATGCTGCTATAAATTTTTTTCCTTTTTTTTTTTATTCTTAAATAGTGATGAAACAAAAGAAGTTCTTCTCCTGTTGGTGAGAGTGGGAGCTCTGCATATTGTTGAAGACTTCATTGACGAGCATAAACTTGAGCACCTTAAGTCAATGATTGGGAAATAGCAATGTTTGAAGCAGTACTTACATTACTGAAACAAGCCTGCTATTCACACTGGACCAGTTCTAATATGACATTTAATTAGTGGATCCTGCCTACCCAAAGATGTAATGGTAATTACTGTCCTAATGCTAAATATGTGAGGTGTTTTTCCCAAATATCTTCTACTGCCATTTACTCTTAGGTTAAAGAGTCTTTAGAAGTTACAGCTGTCAAAGTTAAGTGATGGTTCAGGCATTCTAAAATGTATGACAGTGCTTTACTGCTGTATCTGTCTTGGAACGATTCCTGGAAACAGAAAGTGCCTCTGAAGTTTGTCACTGCTAGCCTGTAGACAATTTGACAAGCTATTTTCAGTATTAATTGCTAAATGTCATTCTGACTCAGCAGTCATTGAGCTCTTCTAAACTTGTGGTCCACAGTGATTTTTGGGAGGGTTGTTAAGCCATTCCTAGTGAAAAAGAATTCATAATACTGCTGGAGTTTGGACCTGATAGAGAAACAAGGGGGGCAGTGTAAGGAGTCAAGCTTTTACTACAGACACCATAATGATAAGTACAAACCAACTTCAGTTACTTTCTAAGAACTGGAATTCTAGGAAACTTTTCCTTTTTGCTTCCCAGTAAGATCTACTGAACCTTACTTCTTCATATCCTTGTTAGATTTCTAATGTTTTAGAACTTTGTATATTTACAATAAGTATTTTTACAGAATAACAGGGATGCTTCACTGTGGAAACTGTAGTGTATCAAAGACTCTGTGTTTACTTGTGGCTGTATTTCTCCAAAATCATCTGGGACTAGAATTTAATTCTTGCAGACTTAATCCCTTATGATTCCTTTTATATTTTTTAAGTTAAAAATATATTTTTGTCAAATATTTTAATTGTAAATAGCTTTGATCAGTGTTAACAGACAAAAGATTACTTTTTAAATAATGTTGTTTTATTTTGAAAATAAAATATTTTTCTGTGTTAATGACTCCTACAGTTCAATTTCTTCACATGTGACAAAAATGTTAAGTATGAAAGAAAACCCTCAGGCTCCACTAACCCTCATTACCTTTGGGAGTTATGTTGCAAATCCTGCTTTCTAATAATGAATTTCTGTTGCTTTTCCTCTCAGAATGACAACAAAAATGCAACTGCTGATCAGCAATCACCACAAGCTGATGATCTCATTGCTTTTCTCTTGTTTTCCTTTGTCTCATCCCAGCTTGTCTCTAGCACAAGCCTTGTGCTATTGCAAAAATGTAATTAATTGTTCTATCACAATTTAGCTCTGTAGATGTTTGTTTCTGGAAAAAAGATTCCTTGTAATGACTTGTAAGCATTGGGAAGGCAGTGGACACTTGAGTCACAAAAGTCTGCACACTAAAATCTTCTGGAAAGGTTAACTTTATTGTTTGCTTTGCCTATGTATATACAAAACTTGGCAACTGCTCATCCACACAGTAAATTAAAAATATTAATTTTCTCAGTAATTCCTAGACTGTGAAAAACAGTATTATTTTTTAAGTCCTTCATTCACTTCTTTCCAAATTTTTTCCTCTATTTTTGAAGTATCGTATTCTCGCAGCATATCAAACTCCAGCCATGGCTGGCTCCACTTCTGTGCTTCTTTCATTTTGCTTTCAGGTAGTTCAAACTTTATTCCTTTTATATTGTATTTTGGTCTTTCCCACCGTTTTGACCATGGTTTAGGTTTCATTCGTACCTGCAGCTAAAATGAAGGATTAAAAAATAAAAGAAGGTATTAAGTAATTGGATTTTTGATTGTGAGCTTAGCAAAAGGTGAGACAACTGCTGCTCTAACAGAAGAAAAGTAAGAGAAAATGGACCAATCTGTCAGTGTGTTAAGGAACTACTACTTTACACTGTTAGGAGAAAAGGAATTTTTTTGTCCATGTTGTTGTCACAGCATCTTGTGAAAATTTTTAATTAACACAGTCTCAATTTATTACACAGTCCATAATTGAAACATAAAGTGAACTCATCTTTTGTAGTTTTGTTCCTTATTAAGGAAAAATAAAAGTAGTGTGATAGGGAAAGGGAGGAATGATCACTGTAACTTATTGAGTTCCTACACAACGCTCTAACAGTGTCTGCTGGTTTCTGGATCTTGTCTGAGATGCAGATTTTAGGTGACTCACCCATCTTACCTTGGTGGTTCCTGACACCAACCACTCCCAAACAACCCCATTAACAATGACATTTCTGTAAGAAAAGCCATCCCCTCTGCACAGAGTTCTACAGAGGCAGGTGGAGGCTGCTATTCCTTGCATGTCTTCAAATTTAACTACTGAGGATAGTAGGTGTTTACATTCTCAACATTCTTTTGCTATAGAAATGGTACAAAAACTTGCCTGATTTCATCTAGTTTTGTCACCCTGGTAACTAATGTAGCAAAGAGCTGATACAGTCAGATATGGAAGTTACCTAAATAATCCTCTGCTTCCCCTCTCTGAAACATGTGGCTCCTACCTTGTTTACAGGAATTTCTTCGTGGTCCAAACGAGACACAGGTTTCATATTCACATCAAAAGTACTGTATTCGGGGAGGGCATCTCGCAGGTACATCAGGTTGTCATCCAGCCTCTTTTCCAGCTTCAGCACTTCGATCGCCTGGATCCGAGGACTGTACAGTTCATAACATATCTCAACACCTTAGAGAGGGAAAGTCAGGTTTAATGAACCAAATTCATTAGAAATACTAACACCAAATTAGTATTCCTTTAGTGCTACACATTCCTGTATCATTGCAGAACTGCTTTTTACTTCTCAGAGAACTACAGTGCTGTGTGCACATGTCATTGCACTGTGTCTGCACAGGCAACTGCAGGTTTCTTTGAAAGTCAAGCCTTTAATAATAGGATGGCTTAGAAGACATTGCATGACTTGAGTTTAAAGAAGATGAGCTTGGCTTTTAAACTTCACTCCCTTTTGCTTACTATGGATGTTGTTGTTCATCTCAATGTATATGAAAAGATACCCACCCCTTTTGTATTTGCTCTCAGAACCTCAGTATTTAATTGCCCCTAATTTTGTCATAAACAGGAATATGATCCTATGATAAAACTCTGCTAATCTGTTGCTTGTTAAACAGTTCACACACACATCCCCAGTTCATGTGCTCAAACTGGGCTGGTATTTATGTGGCTAGCAACACACTGCTCAGGCTCAGACATAAGCACAGTCATCATGGAATGTCTAAAAACCACCAAGTATAGAGACAAAAAAATTACTAAGCAGTTCCATGCCTTCAAATACCGAGCACATTAACATCTCTGTGTACAGAGTTTTAGGCTTGCAGGATACCCTAATGGGCAGACTCACAGTTTTACTTCAGCCTGCTGTCATCCTACCCACAGACTAAATTTCTACAACTTACACATTTTTTGCTTAACACCTGTACCATAATTACCACAGTTGGAGCCCCACCTTGGTCTTCTATGACATTCCGAAGGACAAACGTAGCTCCAAGTCCTTTCCCTCCTCTTTGGATGCAGATGCCAACAAACCGGTTGGATTTGTTATTGGCATATGGATCTGCAGTGGTCACAGCAAGCACACTGCCTGCCAAAAAAAGGAGTTAAAATAAACAGGCTGTCCAAGTCAATAAATGTGGGAAGTGTCAGACAAAGTGTACATATTTAGGCACATTGGGAAAATACTTTGTTTTCCATCAAAACTGACAGAAACAGAACAAACTTCTAACATGACCTGAATGAAAATATGAATATATGTTAAAGTGATACTGCAGATTAACTACAAACCTTCTTCATCTTTATTTTTTACTCTTCACTATCCAAACTGAATGAAATACTTTTAATGTATTTTCCTTTCCTGAGCTTTACTGGTAAACCATATGTTCAAGTGCCAGGATTGAAAAAAAAACCACTTAAGGTAACACATTAGGATTATACTTTTAATGAATCTGGATGTAAATATGAGATTAAAATACAAAGTACTATGTATAAAACACATACTAGTTGTTCTAACATGTGACACTGATGTTTTGTTTTATTCTAAATCTGACCACACTTTTTAACACGCCACAGAATGTAAAATACTGACAGAATTATGAAAGTTTTAGTGCTGTTACTGACCAACATAGAACTCCGGGATGTTGAAGACTTTTCTTCTCTGTATCATGTCCTTTCTTTCCATATAGTATTTAAGAGGATCTGTTCTCCCTCTGGGAGGTATAAATTCAGGGCTCAGGAACCTGTAGGAACAGCCAAACTTTTAAAAGTATGAAACAAAAGCATTTGCATAAAAAGTAGTAGAGAAGTCCAAGTATTTGGTCTAAAAATTACTAGCTGGTTAACCACCACCAGCTGCCTTTTCAGAGATATGAACTGCAGTTCATGAAATCACCAATTTTATTTTATTATTATTTTTTGTTATCCAAAAGGTGTTGGTTTTTTGTTGTGTTTTTTTTGGTTTTTTTTTTGCGGGGCTTTATTGTTTTGGAGCTTTTGGGGCTTCTTGTTTTGTTTTTGTTGTTGCTTTGTTCTTTTAAACAGATTTTTTCCAAAACCAGTAATACGTGTTGATATTGGAGGAGCTTGATATTGACTGAAAGAGGACAGTTCATTTACTGCTGCCACAGCTGAGGAACAGGTTATTTCATCATTTAATTGCAGTCCACATGACAGAACACTTACTATCTGTTGATTTTATAGTAATAGATATGGAGCAATGTATTACAGTTTTCAATCTATTTACACTCTATTACAGTTTTCACAAATTGATTCTATAGGAGACGTGACATAAATGTCCTTTTGTGTTAGAAAAGCTTAAAGGGACTCATAAAACTATTTTCTGCTCCAAAAAACTAAATCGTGCTCAGGAATTCCCACATGGCCCGGACCTCAATTATCTGACTGCTGAGTTGAAGGCAACACTTCCTGACATGGATTGGCTTGGGCTGAGGACCACTTCCAACAGACCATTTGGATGTGGCCACTCCATTGACCACTTGGCCTCAGAGCTCAAGGAAGAAGGTGGACTCGTTTAATTCACTAGGACAGATGTGACTTAAAAGTCCTGGATCTGGTCAGGAGAGAAGTGCCCAACACAGAGAAGGAGAATAAATGCAAACCTGCTTTACAAACCTTACAGGGGCTGTGGGAGGAGCACAGGGAACGTGTGTGGCAGCACAGAGGTTCTGCTGCTGCCCATAGGCAGCCACACAGAAAATAAACAACTACAAACCTACTCATGGTCTCCAAAGTTACACAATCTCAGAAGACTAAAATGCCATTTAAATGATGTAGCCCCCGTTCTACTCAGCTGTCACATCATACACTGCACTTTTTAGAACAGCCATGTAGACTCATCGCTTCTTAAAAGATATTTCTATCTGAAGACAGAGTGGGCATTTTTATAACCTGATTTTTAATACCTTTCCCCTTCCTAGGCTGCCTACATGCTATGGGTTTAGTGGATGTTTTTTTGGAGAGGAAGATGAACAATACAGTACTACCACTCTTTCCAGACACAGTACTGAAGTTTTAACAGGGCGTCATTTAAAGCAATGCAAATTGGGTTTAAAACCCAGGGAGGCTGTGGCTGCCCATCCCTGGAAGTGTTCAAGGCCAGGATGGATGGAGCTCTGAGCAACCTGGTCAAGGGAAAGGTGTCCCTGCCCGTGGCAGGGGGGGTTGGAATGCGATGACCTTTATGGTCCCTTCCAGCCCAAACCATTCTGTGATTCTATGAAATGGGTTGAGGTGACATCAAAAATACCCAGAATGAGACACCTCACAAGGATTTCACCACTGCTGACATCAGCTCCACTTTACAAACAGTAAGGCATGTGCTCACAACTAATCTCAAGGTCTGAGGCAAAGGCAGACACAGGGCACATTTCCCTGTCACCCAGTGGCACATGAAAGAGACGCTTTTAGCAGAGAGAACATCACATGTTAACCCCAAATCTGCAAAAGTGTTTACTGTTGTACACTTTTTTTTTCACGTTTCACTGCTTTCAGGAACTCCAGAACACAGCATTTTAAGGTGTTCTAAGCATATTTCAACACAAATGATCTTTGCTAGAACGTTACAAATTGTGGTTTTTTCTTCCTTTTTTTTTTTTTTTTTTTTCTTCTGTTTTGTGTAATAACGCCTTGGCTCTTTCAGTAAGTGCTCACACAATGACCAGCCTGCAGCAGACCTGGACACAAGCCCGGGGTGGGCACAGGGACAGACTCTCTTCCCTGTCTCCTCTGGGACACACAGACACCCCACCTTCCCTGTCTCCTCTGGGACACACAGACACCCCACCTTCCCTGTCTCCTCTGGGACACACAGACACCCCACCTTCCCTGTCTCCTCTGGGACACACAGACACCCCACCTTCCCTGTCTCCTCTGGGACACACAGACACCCCACCTTCCCTGTCTCCTCTGGGACACACAGACACCCCACCTTCCCTGTCTCCTCTCCGCCCTCTGCTTCTGCTTGTCAATAATGACGGGCTTCGGCGGCGGCTGGAACTTCGCTGGCTTCCCATCGCCGCTCGCTCGACACCCCGAGAGGGAAAAACACCCTGTAAAATAAATAAAATAAATAAACGAAATAAATATAATCCCCGTGATTTCAAGCTGATCCAACCCCCCCGCCCTCCAAAAGAGGGAGCGGGTATCCCGCCACAAGGACACCCCCTCTCGCCCGCGGTCTGTGGGCCAGGGCCGGGCATGAGGAGGGCTGTGGGCAGGGGGGGATGCTCGGGAGGGGTGAGGGATGAGGTCCGAGGGGCCGAGCGGTGCTCACGGGCGGGCAGGGCGATGGCGATGCCCCTCGGCCCCAGCCTCCCACAGGCGGCCGCCATGGCGGCTGCGGCGCGTCCGCTACGGCGAGCGCGGAGGGACAAAACATCCCCTCACGGGGCGGTGCCAAATCGAAGATTAAATTAGGTTGGATGATGGGGTGAAATTCCTCCTTGTGAGGGCGGTGAGGCCCTGGCACAGGTTGCCCAGAGAAGCTGTGGCTGCCCCATCCCTGGAAGTGTTCAAGGCCAGGCTAGATGGGGCTCTCAGCAACCCGGTCTAGTGGAAGGTGTCTCTGCCCATGGCAGGGGAATTACAATTTGGTAATCTTTAAGGTCCATTCCAACTCAAAACACTCTATTATTCAAAAATGAAACGAAACAAAGCGGCTCCTTTCACCCCCATCCCCCATGGAGGTGCTGTGTCACTGGGATGCAGAGCTGGAGCTCATCAGTGAGTGTGGGAACACAGCCCAGCCACACTTGCAGTAACTCCTTGGACATCACAGACATCACAGGGATCCACCACATAATTTATTAATTCTGGCTTTGCCGCATGAAAGTGGTGATGTATTTTCCAGAAACACACTTTCATGACAGAAACGCTGAGCTAAAAATTTTTTTCCAGGCCATTGTTAGCTCCATCTCTAATTCAGATAAACTGCAGTCCCAGTGCTTTCACCAAGATTATTTTAGAAATAATTATATGCATGGGCACTGTTGAGCTACTTTTAACATGTTTGTGTCAGTCATATTTCCTCAGTCATCAGTTTTGATTCAATTAGCAGCTAGACAGGCAGGAGAAAGGTGAACTTTATACGTAGAGTGTGGGCCACTGTTTAAACTTTGCAGAGATTCACTTCAAAATATGCCTGAACTCATAAACTAATTAGATCAATCATGTTGCCTGTGATGTTCCCCTAGCCCCTTTTATTGGTAGGAGCTGATTGCCGAGCCCTCAAATGAACAGGAGTTATTTCTTAGTTTGTGATCGGCTGTTTGGTTTCTCAGCTGTGCTAGAGAAGATGATAAAGTGTGCAGAAAAGAAGTCACAGTTTTTCTCTATAATCTGATTTAACACAGGAGTTAATAATCAGGACATGGATGGGACAGAAGAGGGCACTCTGACCTTTAAAATACAAAAAAATGTCCACCAACACTGAGCACATCACTTGGAGCAAAGATTCCTTTTCAAGATTTATTTTTTTTTTAAGTTCTGTCCCTCACTTCCCAAGTGAACCTTAGTACTTTTGAGGTGCCTCATAGGGCCCAGAACCTTGCCCCTGCACCCTGTGCCTAATTCCTGTGTGGGTTATTGAGGTATCCTGGTACCAAGACACGGACGACTTGCTTGGCAAACCAGTCAGGTACACCCTGGCTTTTCATTTTTAAGGTGCACAAGTACAGGTTATATAGGTTATTACTTATATAACAAAATCTGTGAAAATAGAGATTACTTTATGATCACAT
This sequence comes from Pipra filicauda, assembly GCF_003945595.2. NCBI lineage: Eukaryota > Metazoa > Chordata > Aves > Passeriformes > Pipridae > Pipra > Pipra filicauda. The sequence goes on from NW_024104320.1 coordinate 1,541,865, forward strand.
GAGTTAATCCATAAAATGCGTTACTTCCATAAAATGCTTCTAGGAATAGGGTGGAATTCACAAATTAAAGGCATCGCTGTTCCCAGGGGATCTAACAAAGATTAAACAGACTTTGGTACTTCTCTGAACTAATTCTTGCTGAGTTGAGCGTATTTCTAGTCCACCCTGTCAGATTCTGGGGAAGCTCATCTCTGGTTCCTTACTACTACTATACAAAATTTATTTGGCATTGCTTGCCCAGCATGAATTGCAGCTTCCTATGATTAAATGTGTGTCTTTTTCTGTGGTAGTCCTGTTCAAGTCACTCTTTAAGTTCTCTTGGTAAGAAGTTTTGGACAAATCTACTCTGGGACATCCTATGGAGAACACTAAAGTTGTGTTTCTTCAGTGTCTAGGCAGCTATGCATCAATGTAGGGAAGCTGTGCAGCTCTTTTTTGTTGCTCCCAAAATGCACTGCAATTCCCTGAGTCTGAGCATCTGAGTTTCTTTGGGAAGAATACCCAGAGAGGTAGAAAATAGTGCTTAGTTTGATCCTCTCTCATCTATGGAAGTAGGATGGCGACAAGATCTTATCTAAATGTTGTCCTTCATGTTACTGTCTTTGAAGTCTCTTCCATTATTTCAATATCTTCCTTGAGCTGTTTGTTTTAAGACTGAACATGGTCGTTCAGCAGAGCTCACAGTCACCTCAAACACAGAGATATGATAGCTCACAGTTTCCAGCTGTGTTTCTATCTGGTGCTGAGGTAAGGCCTTTTGGCCACAACATTGCAATGAGAGTTTGAGTTGACTCAGTTATGCAGCTGGATATGCTCCCACCTCCAGCCTATTTCAAAACCAAATCTCTTTTGGCATCAGCATATCAGTGACCTGTCTCCCTCCTCTGAGGTTTGTGTCCTACAAATGTATCAATAAAGACAACAGATTCTCTCTCAAGTCAGCAGTATAACTGATCCCTCTTCACACTTCCTTGCTAAAGATTTAATTGAACGATGGTCCTACTCAGCAGAGGAAAAATGGCCGATGTTTAAGGATGAAGGAGAGCTTGCATTTTGCTCCACCCCTTCTTTGTGACTCTGAGACATTAATTTTCTTGTTTTCTGTGCTTTAACTCCACTTTGTTGTAAGCAAAGTCCAAAGAACAGACCTTCTCAGGCTGTATGCTCCTTTTGGCCAAATAGGGAAGTGGTACACCTTTCTGATGTGGAGATGCCCAACAGGTTGTACTGGTGTTAGCTCAGAACGAGTTTAGAGACAGCTACTTGATGTTTAGGACACATCTGGGTTTGTATAACACCAAATGTGAATTAAGAAACTCCAAAACTTGTTAGCAGCATTGGGGCAGGACTCTTACTCTGGTTTGTGTGACCACTGGCAGACTGCTTCCTCACATGAGCTGCCTACCTGCATCTAGCACATGCTGTCTGGATTTAAGCTGCTTATGTCCCCATGAGGCCAGGGATACAATGCTTCAGTCCTAGCACCAGTATCTGCAGCACCAGAATCAGGGTTGTCAGGATTACCTTCTGAAAAAGTCTGCATTTCAGACCGAAAACCCTAAGACTTTTTCTAAACACCTGAGGCCACATTACAACAACCCCAACACATCTGTTTGTGGTGTATCAGGGGGTGTGAAGCAGGGAGCGAGTTTTTATGTTGCCTGAGGGAACTTGGATGTCTTTTTATGGGAAACACAGCAAAAGGTGGTAACACCTGCTGTTATTGTTATTGTGTCTCTAAACAGAAAGAGATGTCTACAAGGGGCTGAGCTGCTCTGAAGATGTGGTTTGTTGTCCATTCAGGGTTGAGAAGAAGCAGCTGGATGTCCCTGGGTTACAAAAGAAATGCGACTGGCTCATGGAGGGCCTCCCCACCCTGTGTTCTGTGGTGCGTGCAGAAAACTTGTGATCATCTATCTCATGAATGGGAACGAGCACTGGCTCAATACAGACCTCAAGGCTTGGCACAGTTTGGTCTCGGTTGGATTTGAAAGTGGAAACATTGCTTTCAGTAATTAATTTTTAATGAATTTACTTTGGCAATTGTTACCTCAGAAGTGAAACTGCTTCCCCTGACATTTATGCAACAGTGTGGCACAAATGCATCTCTGGCTTTCTCATCTGTGTTTCATTGGTTTGTACAGTTGTAACACCAGGTACGGGGCCCGGAAATCATCCCTGCTCATAGAGGTGTCATCCAAATGTCAGAGTGGGAGCAAAATGTGTATAGGTTAATCCCCTCCAACATTCAGTGGACCCTTACTACTAGGAGATGCTGGGCTGTTATCCCACACTTCTGAGTTGCTTTTCCAGTGGTGGAAAAGAGGCCCAGCTGGAAGGACGAGGACAGATTCCATGGTATGGAGTAGGTCCATGGCTTGCATGGCGATGTCTTCTTGAGACGTCAGCCCAGAGTATGCTCTTGTCTTACCTAAACTGTGCTCTTTGCTGAACAACTGTCAAGTCATTTGTGGTTTCTGTAGCCTTACCAGTGGCTGGTGGAGCAGAAGTAGCTCCTTTCAGACTGTCCAGGGGTATCTGAATCCTTCAAGCTGTCTTGCAAAACCATGTCAGCATGGACACTGGGCAATGCCTGGGTTCCTCTGTGTCCTGTTTATCCCAGATATCAAAGCAGCTCCATAAACAACTCCAGAAAGTTTTGAGTATAGTGGATATTATTAGAACATTTAAAAAATCTGATGGCAGCTCTAGTCTTTCTGGAAGCTTTCCTTTAATGAGACATGAGTCATTAGTTAACTGAAGGTGAGTTCACCTTGCTGAAAATAATCAGAAAAATTCCAAAAGGTTTCTTAAAATAACATAAGGTGCCAGACCCTTCTGGCTAGAACAGCTGTTCATTAAGGTGGTCATCAAGCATCCACAATTACCTTTTTTACTTTACTGTAGAGCAAGCAAAGAGGAGAAAGAGAACTGTTCTTCAGACACAGCATCTCAGCACTGAGCTTGGAAAAGCGATGAGCTGGAAAATCTTCCACTCATTAAGTCCAAACACCCCCAGGCCTCAGTTGTTTTCAAGCATACATCCTGTTGGAGCCACGCACAGTTAACCCTGCCAGGCCAACTGCACATTCTCTGCTTCCCGTGCAGTTGCTGGAAAAGTGGTCACATCTGCTCCCCTGAGTCGGAAGCTCCTGGAGGGCTCCAGGCAATGGGCACAGCTTCCATGGTACATCACCACTGTGTTCATGCACACCTATGTTCTTCCATTTCCTTTTTCCTTTGTTGTGTTCCAGCCCTGAAGGGTAAATTGTTATTTTATAACCTTTATGGGAGAAGAAAAACAACGGGTGCCAATGATTTCTATCAGGGTGCAGGAGATATATGAAATGTGAAATGGTCTGTTGGAAGCTTTGCCAGTGCCTTGGTAGACACTGGCGCTGTGTCCAGAGTCAGAAGTGTCTTTAAATTCCTCTTGGAATCTGTGGTGTTTTCAGATCATTGAGAATTTAAGTTGTGACTGGCTTTGTAGTTTTTCTTGGGATTTTTGCTCTTAATTATGTCTCTGCTCAGTACTGAGTTCCCTGTGGGATGCCTGGCACCCTTACAGGTTACAGAAGGGACAACAACACTGGCTGATCTCAACAATTATGAAACCCTCAATTCTCCTAATTTTCTGATTTAATAAGACATTTTTAAGAGAAGTTGAATTGAGGAGTCGAAATGAATCCAATAATCCAATAATCCAATAATCTGTGTGGAAGACTTTGGAGGCTAAATGAGACAGACATTATGATTTTGAAAAGTTAAGAAGAGTGTGTGACAAAGTAAGATTAAGTTCAGTAAATGGTGCCAGAGGCCTTTCCCTTAGGCAGTAAATTTTTGAGTCCTCTTGAGTCCTGTATGGGTCCAGATGCCAAGGGGTGTCTTTGTCCCTGAGTTTCTATAGTCTAAGTGATGGAGGGTGAGTTCTGGAGCCATCTTATAGAAAGCTCCACTAGAAACGCCATCAAAAAAATAACTCATTGACTAGTGCAGGCAGCTCCTTCAGTACTTATCTCAAACCAAGAAACATCTCTTGGGTTGGGAGCATCTACATCATTCCAGAAATTGGAGGTACTGTCCTTCGGAAATAGTATGGAATATCTTGAAAACCTAGAGATCACTGATGTCCCCATTGTGTATCCCAAGATGCAAAAAAAAAATAATGATCCAAATGTATTATAAAAGAAATCCCATTCATCTTGAAAGGCAAATGTAATCTAAAGACTGATGGGTGAACTCCCAGGTACCTTTACATTTCATAGAGTCAATATTTGTTCTTTCTCCATTTATAACTCCATTACTCTCTCTAGGTGGGCAGGAGATTTCAAAGGGGGACCATTTGTTTTTCTTGATTAATGCATTAATGCTAGTGGTTTGTCACAGTAAATTATACCTACTATCTCAATCTCCTTGTGCAGGAGGAAAAGCAACATAAGAATTTATGATCGAATTGCTCAAAGTCATGGCTTCTCATTATTTTTAACAAAGCAAAACAACTTCTGCTCTTCATTACTGTATGAATAGTGACTGAACTGAAAAGAAAATGTGATCCAATATCCTTTGTTTTGCAAAACCCTTTTAGAAATCATAACATTATTTTCCAGTGCACTGGTTCAGCTGTTTGCAATATTCTTGTGTGAAGATAGGTGGGAGAGAGAAACTGGTCCTTTGTTTTATGTCTCACTCAGCTTCCCCTGGACTCACAGCAAGGCTTTTACCTTAAAACCGGGCTTTACAACTTTGTGTCTCTGCCTCTTCCTCCATTGAAGCAGCAGCAGCTCTGGACACTGGCTTCCTAAACCAGTTGAAGAAGCCCTCATCTCTCCTGGTTATTCACAGCACCATTTGTGGTAGTCTTCTTTTGGTGGAGACCAAACTGCGTCAAATGAGCACTTAGGACTGAGACTCCTTTTAATGAACAAAGATGCTTTTCCTCTAATGTCAGAAGGTTCGTTTTGCAGAGGGAGGTTATATGGAAGCGAGCTGGTGTGCTGTGTCAGGGTAGATTCAGGGAAATGAAAATAAATTATTTTACCTGCCACTGCAGAAAAGGAGAAGGGGGTTTGGCTAGTTATGTATGTCCACGATGGGGTTGGCAAGTGAAGCAAGAAATTATCCTCAGGTAGTAATAACTAGTAAAGATTTTCCATGAGCAACAACATCTGAGGTTGGGAATGACCAGGGGAAGGCTGTCCATGAAACAGCACCCAGGGGACAACTGCAGGAAGGGCAGAGCACAGGCATCAGGTGGTGGGCAGGGAAAGGCTGGGAGGGTGTTACTGGCTTGTCAATCTTCACAAAGGGGTAGTCCAGCAAAAATTGAAAAGGTGTTGGAATGTAAGTGGGCTCTAGTCCCTTTTTACTTCTGCTGTTTCTGAGGCAAGTTACTTGTGTATAGAAAAGCCACTTTTTATACTAGTCTTATGTAGTTCCCTGTTGCATGCAACCACTAAGCTAATGACACACAGAGCCCTGCACAGAACACTGCTGCCAGTCCAGACACTGTCTGGCCTGGTGAACTCTGACATTTGTAAATCTCTTGTAGGTCATTGTATAGTTTCCTTCCTTCCTTCCTCTGTATTCTTTGTAGCTGGTCTGGTAGGTAACGTTACCACATTAGGTATTAGTGATATGTGAACCACAGACAATGAATGCAGTAATTCCAGTATGAGCTTCCTGCAGAAAGAAGCATCTCTTGCCCTAGAAACAAGTTAACTGGAGTTCCCTAATGATAGTGTTGTGGCTACAGAGTGCAAAGGTTGGATGGCTTAAACTTCAATGCCATTGTAAGCTCCTTGGGCTGTTTTAGACGACACAGTCCAGAACCGCGTGCAATGCTCAGCACACCTGGACTCTGTCACTGGATAGGCTCTTGAGACCACTGTAAAAAAAAAATAATCTGGTGATATTGTTGTCCTGAGTACTCAAATGCACATGAAAGCATATGGTTAGTCTTGAAACAGTCCTTTCAAATGGAAAATACTTAGAAAGCAAAAGGAAAATGTATGTTTAAGCACATGTGAAAGGAGAACACAAACCTGTTCTTGCAAATGGCAGACAGTGCATTGTTGAATTTGCACTGATGCCAGTGAAATTATACTTGGAATTAATTTTACCCATTCAGCAGAAAAGTATTTCCTCTGGTTGCCTTTGATTTTTTACCAGTTTGTGATCTGTGAGCCAGAGGTTTTTGTGTAATTTTCTGTCTGTACAAATGTCAGGGAAATACTCTGTGTCCCAGGCAATGATAAGCCTGAGGTGAAAGCTGATCTGTCCGAGCTTGGGCTGTAGCTGTGCTGTAGTCTGGACTGTCATTCCTGGGAAGGTCTAATCAGGCTTGCCTGTAGCACTGGCAGACAGTCTGTCCTGGGTCTGGGGTTATTTATTCAGTTCTTAGCCTGTGCCACTGTGTTTTCACCAAAGCTATTAAAAACTTCTGAAACACTGGTGGTTCTTTTAGAATCCATCATCTGGTTGTGTTCATGCTATCAAACTCCAAAGTTGGGTTCCTTTCTGCCTGTTGGGAATGGCCAAAGTCCCTGCCAACTCCCAAACCATGCTCAGAAATTGTCTGGATGCCAAGTGGCCTTTGTTAAAAGTATAACAAGGACTAATCCAACAAGTGAGTGGCAGTGCCTGTGTCCAGACCCTTGCTTGGTTTAGCCTATTACTGTAGATGTGGATTTTATGCAAAGGCTTCATGATAATGCTTGGAAACAATCAGTTTTGTGGGAAAGGTCTCTGGCAACAAAAATGGCTTTTCTAGTGCAAGTTATAACAATAGCTGCAGTAAGGATGGGCTGTGATTGGGTGCAGGATGTGTGCCCATGAGGTACAGAAGGATCTGGGGGACTGCTAAGTGCTTTTTTGTTGTCCTTCGTGCTACTGCACTTTGCATGTCTTCAAGGTGGAGTCCAGAGTTCCCCTGAGGTTTGGAATAAGTGCCTGTGGTATCATATTAAGTGTGAGTGTTGAGATGATTCCAAGTTTCTATCCAATTAATGTAGAACTCTACCCAGGAAAACTGTTAGGAAAGGACTAGTGAGTCAGGTCAAGTGGAGAATAGTTTCACATTACAGATATAAGAAGACAGTGCAAGTCCTGAAGGACTCCATGAACTTTAGTGTCTCAGCTGGTGCTGCATGTCCACATAGAAAAAATCTCAGGGAACAACATCCAAGCAAGCAGAACAAATGAAACACAGGGAAAAGGAGAGATCCAATTCACATCTGAGGAAGTCTGATCTTTGAAATCCCTGACTCTAAATCCTTATGTGACTTGCAGTGTAGTACAAAGATGAAGATTGAAGATGAGTCCAAATTCCTGTAGTTCTAGTACAGTGATTAGCCCAAGAACATCCTGTGCACAAGGCACCAACTAAACCCAATCAGATATGCTGGTATTAGATAAATTAGACTGTGCAGTATCCTCTAACACAGAACATGGAACCATTATACTAAAGAGAATTTCAGCTGAGAGAAATTTTAACATCAATTTTTGGTGCAGACACGAGGAAAAAGTTTTCGGCTTTGTTGTGGACCACTTTGTAGTCTCCAAATATTTTATTTTTGACATTTCCATGCATGGGAAAATTTTGCACCACTCTGTTCAATGTTTCCCAATGTTTTAGTGAGATGAGTGCATCACTTGGAACTTTTGTTCTACATGGAATTCTGTTAAAGCAACACTCCCTCTCCAAACCTGTCCCAGTATGGAGCAGAGTCCCACAGGTTTTATATTCGTTTTGCAAACTGAAGTGATTGAGTGACACAAAATGTGAAAACTTCAAAGGCCTTTCAGTTTGAATATTCTGCACAGCTGTTGTTTAACGTTGAATATGGAGAGAGAGGAGGATTTTACTTGTGAGTACTTGGTGTTGTATTGCAAAACTGCATTATGTGAAGTCCTCTGCCTTCAAATTGAAAGCAAACAACTCTTACTTCCATGAGTAACCCCATCTGTTTCCATAAGACACTCTTAGGGGAAAGATTAAAAAAAAGGAGAACAAAAAGCTGTCCTCTGCAGGGAAGCTTTGCTGTTTTACATTGAAGCTCTGACCACCCAGTTTACATATATTTTTGTAGCTATAAATGCACATATAGTTTGCCATTAATTTATATTCTTTTACAGGAGGCAATGTGGCCAAGTGGAAAGAGCTCTAGCTGGACTTTAAGATAAAAAGTATTTAATATTTTCTTATCTCTGACAGTTTCCCCTGGCTGACACTGAAAAAGTAGTGACCTCAAACATGACTGTGCTTTGCCCATGTGTGAAATGGCAGAATGCAACAGTGGTCTTTTCGAGAGTGCTTTGAGACCTTATGGAAAACACAGTAAGAAGTGAGTTATGTTACTAGGGTTCGAAAGCGAGACTAGTCCTAGCAAATTTGTACTAATAAACCTGCTTGTGGCTGTGTAAAGAAAGAGAGCTTCAATCCTACATATGGTTCTCTAGCTGAAAGCTATTCCTGGTCCAGCTTTCCTACTGACCAGCCCTTCTTCAGGCTGTTGATGGTTTAGTCTGCAAGAAAGAGGTTAATGGTGCAGGGTCAGTGAAAAATGGGAAAGCATTACCAAAAATCAGCCCTAGAAGGAAACAAGATCAGCACATATGAGATTAAACTGGGAATCACCCAAGCCAATTGCCGTTTATAAACTGTGTGGTTGAGGTGACAAAGTTAAATGACTAATTGATTCACTTCTCAGTGCCTTGGTTTCCTCAGCTGTAGTTGAACTTAACTGCTTTTAAAGTGCTTTGGGAATTTACTTGCATGTTTCAGATATTACCGTTTTATCTGTAGCAGGAGAAGGAGAGGATCCAGAAGAGAGGAGTATGGGAGGAGAAAGAAAAATGCACTTATGTATCATAGTCAAAAAGAGGACTGAGGTACAGTTGTTAAGCATCCTAGACTTAGTTACAGACACTCCTCCACAGTCAGTTTGTGGAGGGAAAGGGACTAAGTAATCATTCCTCCAAGATAAGATGCAATGCTGAACTGCATCAGTACTGGCCTATTCCCACTTCTGGGTGGCCTTGAGAACAAGGGATCCAAGGGGTCCTTTATATGCATTATTACCTATCCCCAGAGACATATTTCAAAGCACGGGTGGATTTCAAGGGCTGTTACTCCTAAAAATAAAGTTCCATATTCGTGTCCCATTGATTCATGTTTACCCCATGAGACTGTCCATGACAGAGTGACCATCTTTTGTTTGTGCTGCCGTGGGGACAGGTGGTCTCTTTCCGTTTGAAACGCACAGCTGATGTTCCCAGATGCTCTAGGGAATAAGGGCATTATGGAGATGGGCTTTAACTGAATTGTCTGTTTCTCAAAGGCCAATATATCTATTTTTTTTCTTTTTCTCTCTGGCAAGAGCTGCTTTCTTCTTTCCTTTTGGAAGAAGGCATCTTTACAAACTTGCTTAAAAACAAAGCAGGATAGGACACTGATGTAAACTTTCTCCCCCCTGGATTGACTCTTTTAGCAATAACCTAAAGGGCTGCTCAAGCAAGCTGCCCATGTTCAGCCTTAAACCCTTTGTCTCCAGAGTTTTTTTTTCCTCCCCATATACTGAGTCAGCCAAACCTAATTACCCTTTAATCAGTAAAATCAACACCTGCTAACAGGGTGGGCTCTTTTCAGCAAATAGTGCTTCTCTTTTCCAGAGGCTGATAAATTTCCAGGGGTCCTATTGTTTCTTTGTCCTGCTGATAAGGAGCTTTGACTGATAATCTGGTAATGGGTATGGTTATCTCATGCTTATAAGGCAACAGTGGTGAATCTTCCTCTGGGCAAGGACAGCAGAAGTAGGTGAGACAAGAATTATACATCGATGCTCAGAATCAAATACCCTGGTATTTTCTCTTTAAAACTTAAGTCACCCCTGGATAAATATGGATCAGGGAGGTCCAGTATGTGGGATTCAAATATCAGGTGAAACAAAGAGTAAGGTAGCCTGTAGAAGTTCTGGTTTTTGATCTTGCTTAAGCAGCCCTCTGCAAAAAGGCAAGGTGGCAGAACTGTCTGCACAGAAAAGGGACTGGGGCTAGATTGTACGTAGCCTGCTGGGTTGGTATGACTGTACTGTCAGGTCAGCCCAGAGCCACCACTGTCCTCGGGGAGACTCATCTGCACCTTCAATGTAGACCCTCAGTGTGTGAATAGCTATTGATGAAAAAAGGGTTGCTTAGGGGCAATTCAGGCCAGACCTGCCTCCTGTTCCTGTGGTCAGGGACAGGATCTGAACTCGAACTCCAGCTTTACCACACTATCCTCATCCTCAGTGTGGCTGATTGGAACTTGAGCAAGTGGCTGTATGGGTAGAAAGCAAATAGGGCCACAGGACTTACAGCTCCCCTTGGAGTTGGCTTCTAGCACACAGACCATCCCAGGACAGATTTCTGGTGGAAAAAATTGCTCTGGTATTCATGGCAGCACTCTTGAAAATGTCTTTCACATATAATCAGGCAGCCACTCTGATTTTCATCTGAGAACAGCTGAAACATTGTTAGAAATTTCAGCATAAGAAACTCTTTACAAGTGCACTTAGCTTTGAAAAAAAAACAGAGCCCTTCGGGCTGAAGTTTCTTACACTTGTTTTCAGCTCTAGGGTCAATGTTTTTGGAAAGTTTCACTTAATTCCATGTGGATGAACGGGACAGAGGAGTAAAAACCAGTTGTGGTTTTCCTCAGATGTTTCCACTGAGGTTATTTTTGCTGGATAGAAGCTGCAGCTTTGTTCAGCAGCTGTGTGTGAGCCTGGCTTCATCTGCCCTTCCCTGGCAGCCCCACACAGTGCTGCTCTGTAGGTCTGGATATATGTATACACAGGCTGCTAAATGTCTGGTGTTGGCTTTGCCTGTGAAAACTACCCCTTGCTCTCTGCACTGATGCTCAGCTTCTGCTCTAGCCTGGATATGTTGGATATGCCCATTGTTTATATGCAAACCTATGCCTGAGCTGCAGCTAATGCTGGCGACCAAAGCCCAGGATCTCCTTCCTGTGCCCACGGAGAACAGCGTCCCCAGAGCTCAGCTCAGCTCTCACAAATTAGCACCTTGATGCTGCCAAGAGATGGATGGAAATCAGGCAGGATCAAATGCTGGATGTGCTTCCAGGTGAGCTGGAGCCTTCTTTTAACGTTGCAGGGTGAGAAGTACTTGAGTGAGCATCTAAGGCTGTGCTAGTTGGAGGTAAAGTAGTTGCTATGGAAGGAGACAAGTCTTCTGAGTCTTAAGACCAGGCTGGATGGGGTTTGAAGCAACCTGGTCTAGTGGGAAGTGTCCCTGTCCATGGCAGGGGGCTTAGAACAAGATGATCTTTAAGGTCCCTTCCAACCCAAACCATTCTATGATTCTAGGAAAACCACAGGTTTAGATCTGCGTGAAAACCCTCTGTTGATTTTGATGGAGGGGAAAGGGGTCCAGTGGGATAAAGGGCACCTGGCATGGCTGTCTGCTGTCAAAAGAAAGGAGGATTTTTGGATACGTGGCTGATACCAGTCCCAGTCCTGCAATGAGATCCAGGAGGGTTTGATCCCCGGGCCTGTGCAAAGTCTCTTCCATTGTAGGATCACTCTCAACAGGGGACACAGAACAATTGTCCTGTCCCCAGTCTGGCAGGACACCACTGCTCACACTGATTTCAGCAGCAGTCCAAAAAACCGGCATGCCAAAAACCCATGTGAATTCAGGTGCTTTGTTTTGGGCTCCCTCCTTTGAAAACTCTGCCCATCTTTCTGTCTATTAGCAACACAGACAAGATCCCCGGATAACTAATCTAATAACACAACCGGGCTTCTCCAAACCAGCCCCCCCGGCCAACCCCCACCCCGACTGCCTCCCCAGCAGCTCCTCCGGACAGCTGCACAGGAACAGTCTGCAGCAAATTTGGGCGAAGAGGTGGCTTTTAGGACCCTGGGAACTCCGCCAGGGCTCAGGTAGGTCTGCCTCATTCGTCAGCCGGGATTCATTCACTCCATGTGTGTGTGTGAGTGTGTGTGTGTGTCGAGTGCTTTTTCTTCCCCGCCGCTGGCTGCGAGCCTTCCAAGTAGTGGGACTAACACTGTTCTCCGGGCAATGAGGAGTGCCGGCTTGGGGCAGAAAACGCTTTCCTTTTCTCTGGAAGAATACAAGCCGTGAGGACACTTAAGGATGTGCTGCCCAGACGTGTCTCCCACCTCCATCTTCCTCCTGGGACTCATGTGCTTGACAGCTTTCAGCAACTTTGCTAAGACTTCTGCAGACTTCTCAGGTAGGGAGAAACGCCGATCCTTTCATGTGCTGCTCGTGGATAGGAGCTCTTATTCCAGCGCTCAGGAGCAGCTCAAGGAAAGGGGGTGTGAGCAGATCTGGGGTAATTATGTGGGGAGTAATTTTAATCTTCTAAAAATAAGTGGATGAAAAGTGTCTTCTGTAAGAGGATTTTGAGTTTCTTAAAAGCGTTTCTCAAAAGCGTTTCTCAATAATTAGCAAAACTATTTCAGCAGAGCTAGTCTGAGTAACTTTGGGAACAAGGAAAGGAATACTCTTGTAAAAGTTTGTGGCAGGTTTTGTGCTGTTTTTCTCAGTGGAGTGAAAAGACTGGATTAGGAGACTATGAAGGTCTAGGACATAAATTAAAACTAATACAGCAAGCCCCAATTATTTTGTAACGGGCCAGATTCCCTTCTCTTAACATACAGCTCCTGATGGCTGCAAAAGCCCCCCGAGCTGAGATAAAGGAGATGTTACATGCACAGAATGAATTATGTTCTCAGTTGCTGTTTTCTTAAGACAGGAGAAAAAGTGTCTCCTTTCTTAATAATTTCTGGGTCTACAATTTTATTTTGATTTGTGCACAGCAGAAAGTCTGGAGTCCTATATGACTTTTATAACTCTACAGCTGCGTCAGTCACTTTAAAATTACATTTCTGCTTCTGTTCTCTCTGGATGTGCATGTGGATCTGAGAAAATATAACAGAGCTCGTTTTAAAACTACAGTGTTGATTAGTTTGCTTGGGAATTCCTGGTGAGGGTCACTTTGCTTTTAGGATATTAGTTCTAATTTTGGGTCTTAGTGTGAAGAACTAGTCTGGCATATTCTTTAGGGGTGTGTTGCAAAACTCTTGTAGCAGATAAGAGCTGCCAATTATAATTTGCTAATGAAAAAGTGTCTTTGCAAGGGCTGAATCTCACTGGACTTGTGTTTCAATACATCACAGCACTGCTGTTCACTGCCTGGGAGCACATGTGTCTGTGTGCTGTGAGAGATTTGTGTTAGAAAGAAGAAGCTTGTGCTGGAGTGGGGGGAGAATATATACAGTAGCTTGAAGTCTTAATGTAAATTGAAGGGGGCTGGCTTGCCCGTGATTCAGTTTCCTTTGGAGACAGATCAGTCCTGGGGGCTCCCCTTCAGGGCAGGTCTGCCTCTGAATGTAAAGGACTGAGGCATTTCCCTGTTTCTGGTGTGTTTTTATCCTTTTCTTGGTGTTGGGCTTTCTCTATGCTCCTCCTTGCAAGCAAGTTGATGGAGAAGGGGTTCATGGAGTGGGAATGACAGGAGCTAAAGCTGCAATGGGGAAAGGACTCATCCTTCTGAAATACAGATAAAGTTTTCCCAGTCAGGCCAAATTAGTAAACATTAAAACATGTACAGATGTCCGAGGGCAATGGTACTTCACATTGTTTGTACAACATAGCCAGAGCAATGGAAGGAAATTCAATAGGCTTTGGTGGTGCTGTCCAGAGAAGATGCTGTCCTTTTAAAAAATGGATAAGAAGGTTGCAGATACCAAAATAATGTTTTTTTTGCAACATCCAACTGTACTGTCACACTTTGGGAGAAAAGGGGTGGCTTAAATCCCTGTGTATGTGTGTGGTGAGGCTGTACTCTGAAGCAGGGTCTGTAATTCCAACAGCACAATCTCCACGAGTTTCTACAACTGTTGAAACCTTCTGCCGGGTCCAAGCTATGTTTGCTGATTAGAAGGCTTGGGAAATGTTCCCAGTCTTGTTGGACTGAGTGTACCTTGCAGGACAGGAAACATGGCTTGCTGCAGGAAAGGGTTGTGCCCGGTGTATAGCAGCTCGAATTTAGTTTTGTAAGTTCAGGAGCTGGGTAGCCACAAGATGAATGGGGTACAGCATTTCCCAAATCACACCTCATGCTTCCCTAATACATTTTCCAAATACTCCATTTATGTCCCTCCAGTGCATGAGGGCACGGACCACGTGCCTCTCTGAAGGAGCAGTAGCCCAGAGAAACCTACCTCATGGAGCAGCTTGTTTGTCACTGTTACCCCTACATATGAATTGTCAGCTGGCGTGAGGAATGGAAGGAAGGGGGGGATTTCTAACCTCTTATATACCTTTTCCATACTTCAGGATATTCTGTGTTCTTCTCTGTCATGGCTGGAATTGAGCAGGTGAATGTGTTTGGGGAAGCTTTATAGCTTTACCATATGCCATCACACCTACAGGTGGTGCATCCAAAACGTAAATTGTCCGCATCCCAAGGAGATGAATGGATTTGTATAGGTTTTTGCTGCTGAGGAATGCAAGGCTTGCTGTGATGCCACAGAGGTTTCTGCAGCAGTTTTGTGCTGCAGGGAGATGACACAGCTTATTGGGATGTAAAGGTTCTTCCAGCTTGCAAATAAATAGCAGTACTGTCCAGAGAGAGCAGCCGACACTCTTTGGAGAAGAATAGCTTTTTTTTTTTTAACTCACTCCTGTAGACCTTGTTTAGCAGAAAAGCTTCTTTGGCTTCTCTGCTTGGTTTGACTCAGAACTATCAGGGAGGTGCTGCTGTTTGTAATAGGTCATGGCCTTGTTGTGGTGGGCCAGACAAAGTGTGTGGATACAGCCCTGGAAAGCTCAGGGACGGCCAGTCTTGAGCTCTAAGCAAATCACAAGCAGCACTGACCTGACTCTCATGCTGCAGCTCTGCAGTAGGACTCGCTAAAAGGCTTACCAAGAACTGCACACCCACTGCTCCCAGTACTCTCCCACTGGCTGGGTCTTCAAGGTGTGTGTCCCTTGGCTGCAGGAGGTTTTCATTTTTGTGTAGATCATAGCAAGGAACCCTGAGAGGTGCCTTATGATGAACTTGTGATGTGACGAACTGAGTTTGTCACAGGAAAGCACAGGCAGGGCTGGTGGGGATCTCCATTGCCTGAGCATGTGGTCTCTTACTGTGGCTCCGTCCCTCCTGTTTGAACAGCTCAAACTGCTACAACGGGAACATGATGAGTGCGTGTCCTGCTGGGGACTGGTGCAATCTGAGATGTAAGAATTCAAATTCCTTTTAAGTGAAGTATTTGAACTATGTGAAGAGTTTTGAAGTTGTTTTCTTTAGTAGTTCTTTAAACATTGATGTTTGCATTGGAGTGTGGGGGTAGGAAGCAGGTCCTGAGGGAGAGAGTGAAGTTATCAGGCACTTTGCAGCCACTTCTTAAGAAGGCCTGGACTTTTTCTCTGTGGCTGCTTGTTGAATGGGCTCTTGGTCTAATCTCATTCTGTGATCAGTTCTTCTGCTCAGGACTGTTTGAAGGCTTAGAACCCAGTGTCTTGATGTTCTTGATGTTCTTGATGTTGTAAGGGGTAATCTTGATTACCCCTTATGTTCAAGGTGACACTTGAGGACTACGATGAGGTGTGGTGTAAGAGTCTGATGTTTTGAATCCCTGTACTTTATCTGGAAGCCTCTAGTCCTGATCTAAGTCCCAGCAATGAACTCTCCGAAATCCCTGCTGGTTAATAAAACTTTGGTTTAGCCCCTTTTTATTTGCGGTGGGAGTTCAAGACAAAGCAAAGTCCTTGCCTTGCTGGAGGAAGCTATGCCACGGCTCCCCTGCATAGGCTCTGGGAAGCAGCAATCCATGTGCAGTGTGCAGGCCTTGCTACTTAGAGGGACTAATGGGACCAAAATTAGGCTTTGGTGCTGACTTTAAATGCAGGCGTTGAAAGTCGACAGCTTAGTCAACAGCTATTGCTCATATCCTGTGTGCTGTCTCTGCTCCAGCCATGATGTTCCTGTCTCTGAAGCTCAATCATGCCAACACATGTTGAATTCTGCTTTGCCTGCTGTCAGCCAAGGTGACCATTTAACTTCCAGCTGCATACCTGCAAGGAATTGGGATTATGTGATTATGATGTCGTGCTCCAATTCTCCTCAATAAATTTCCCCTTCTTCGAATTGGACTGGATTTCAGCAAAGCCTTTGACACCGTCTCCCACAGCATTCTCCCAAAAAAGCTGGCAGCCCACAGCTTGGACAGGGGCACTCTCTGCTGGGTTAAGAAGTGGCTGGAGGGCCGAGCCCAGAGAGTGGTGGTGAACGGTGCTGCATCCAGTTGGCAGCTGGTCACTAGTGGTGTCCCCCAGGGATCAGTGTTGGGCCCAGTCCTGTTTAATATCTTTATCGATGATTTAGATGAGGGGATTGAGTCCATCATCAGCAAATTTGCAGATGACACCAAGCTGGGGGGGAGTGTCGATCAGATGGAAGGCTGATCTGGAGGGCTCTGCAGAGGGACCTGGACAGACAGGAGAGCTGGGCTGATTCCAGTGGGATGAGGTTCAACAAGGCCAAGTGCTGGGTCCTCCACTTTGGCCACAACCACCCCCTGCAGTGCTACAGGCTGGGCACAGAGTGGCTGGAGAGCCAGGCAGAAAGGGACCTGGGAGTTTGGATTGACAGGAAGCTGAACAGGAGCCAGCAGTGTGCCCAGGTGGCCAAGAAGGCCAATGGCATCCTGGCCTGTATCAGGAACAGCATGGCCAGCAGGAGCAGGGAAGTGATTCTTCTCCTGTACTCAGTGCTGGTGAGGTCACACCTGGAGTGCTGTGTCCAGTTCTGGGCCCCTCAGTTCAGGAAGGATATTGAGGTGCTGGAGCAGGTCCAGAGAAGAACAACAAGGCTGGTGAAGGGACTCGAGCACAAGTCCTATGAGGAGAGGCTGAGGGAGCTGGGGTTATTTAGCCTGGAGAAGAGGAGGCTCAGAGGAGACCTCATCACTCTTTACAACTCCCTGAGAGGAGGCTGTAGCCAGGTGGGGGTTGGTCTCTTCTCCCAGGCAACTATCAGTAAGACAAGAGGGCATGGTCTTAGGCTCTGCCAGGGGAGGTTTAGGTTAGATATTAGGAAGATAGTCTTTGCAGAGAGGGTAATCAAGCATTGGAATGGGCTGCCCAGGGAAATGGTGGATCCTCTGTCCCTCGAGGTTTTTAAGATGAGACTGGATGTGGCACTTAGTGCCATAGTCTGGTAACCACGGTGGTAGTGGATCATGGGTTGGACTTGATAATCTCAGAGGTCCTTTCCAACTCGGCTGATTCTATGATTCAATGAAATGCCCTGTAATTTCAGGCACAGAAGGGTAGTGCCAGCAGATCTATGTGGTTGCCATGAGTTTCGTGTTGATGGAGACAGGTCCCTTCACTACTGCAGAAAGGGTTGTGCTGTGAACTCAGGCATTTGCAGACACCAGAGATTCTACTGCAAGGACCTAATCCAAAAATTTAGGTTTCTAGGCATGGAAATAGCTTGGCTAGGAGCTCATGCCTGTTTTGATACAGGAGAATGCAGCCAAAGGAAAAACAGCCCTGGTAGTGCTGATCCCCTTAGCCCTGCTTTAATATTTACGTTCTTTGCATTATATTTGGCACAAGCTGGATGTGAGCAGCACAGTGCTTAAGGGAGCTGATCTGGCATCCAGCCAGATGAATACTGATAACTCCCATCCACACCCTGCAGGTGAGCCCTGGGTAGCTTTCAGGATCTCTCCCCGGAGGCTCTTCTTGGCTTTGAAAGTGCAAAGAGGTTTTTTTTGTTGTTGGTTTTTTTTCTTTTCCCCAAGAATATCAGGTTTCAAGTGAAAGCTGCTTTTGCCACCTCCCTGCTAATTGGCTCAGTGTGTTTGTTTGAGCTGATGAGGACTGGGGTTGGGAGGGGAAAGGCACTCTCTGATTGCATTTAATCAGTCCTTAATAAAGGCAATTTGTTTGACAACTCTATTCATCAAATTATCACCAAAATCTACATAGTAACAACTTCTGAATGTCTAACAGCCCTGAATGGATCCATGGTATCAAGGGTGGCCCTGTGTTAAAGATTGCAGGCTGTGAAAGTGGGATTTTCAAGAAAAAAGCAGAAAATTTCTTTTCTGGTGTGGTGGTGTAACTCAGTAAGGAGCTTTTGGCCCCAGGGGCAAACAGATATGCTCTAGATTTTGATTAAAGACTGGGCAAAACCCGGGCCACCTCCATACCTACTCTTGGGGAAGGGCTCTGAGTGATGAGGTTGGATGGGCCTCAGGTTGTTGCTCAAAGAGGTCCTTGCCCCCCAGGTGATATTTTTGTCCTCAGCTGGAAGCCTTATGTGCCAACCCATCCATCATAGCTGCAGTTTGGCTTACTGAGGGTCAGCTGTCTGTGCTGGAGTAGAGAAATTCTCCTTTGCAGAGGTGACAAAATCCAAAACCTCATCAAAGTTAGTTAAAAACCACTGTTGGCCTCTTCTGGTAACATTCTGGAGATATGTTTGCAAGGGGAAGGAGCTGAAGGGTACGGCTGGGTCTGGGAGCCATGGCTGAGGGTTCTCACAGCGGGAAGCTGCAAGCGAGTTTTGTGTCATGTACGACTGTCAGAGAAAAACAGTCTAAAGACCTGAGAGAGCTGAGAGGTGTTGGAGGAGGAAATCAGCGTGGGGATGAGTGCCAATTCCGCTGCTCTTGCGAGAGGAGGAGGAGCAGCAGAGAAGCTGGGGCTATTTTAGTGCCTTAGAGAGTTATTCCAGTTTATCATCAGGGGTGCAACTCTGTGGCATCAACATACTATGTTAAGCAAAGATACAGGTGTCTGTGCACTCCTGTCCTGAAGAGAAAACACCGTGGACTTCCCAACAGTTGTGATCAAAAAGGCCATGAGGGAGGACTCAATGCTGGCTGGCTCTAAAAAATATTCAGTGTTTACTTCTACTGACAGCTGAAGGGACGAAACTGAGCTCCAGGAAGAGAAACACGTGTTTCCAATTCCGTGTGTTTGTGGTCCTGGGCTGTGACCAGGGGTGCTGCTGTTACTGCTGTGAAAAACCAGCTGCAGGTCGGTACTTGCGGTGCCAGGGAAAGGAGACACTGTCAGTGAGGGATGGATGGGGCTGCTGTGGGTGCCAGGATGGCTCAAGAGAGGACTGTGTGAAACTTCATGTAGGCAATGACTTCAAGCTCAAGAGCCATATGTGTGCATCTGGCTCATGTCCCAGGGAAATCTACTGGTTTAGCCATCAGAGCTGTCAGCAAGAGCCAAGGGACCTCAGGGATCCTGACCTCTGTGTGATGACTGGCAATATTTATATAATATTTACTAATTGCAGGGGCCCAGAAACTGATCCACAGATGCAAACTTTTGTTAGTACTGGGAACACTTTATTTAATTAGTATTATTAGCAAAAAGAAAAATCCACTGTGGCAATTTTAATTACTTCAAAGTATCCCAGGTTATCAGCGCCCACTAGATGCACAGACTATTTGAGGAAATTGTCCTTGCAGCATTTTGTGTCTTATTGGGGATACAAATGCTGCAGAATTAAAAAAGGCAACTGTTTATGTCCTCTGGTAAAAATTTTCCCTGATTTAAGATGCTGTGAAAGCAGATTTTATATATCACAAAGAGTTTGGTCAATTAAAAAAAAAACAGGTGTGAATTTTAACTTATCCCTTTTTCAGATTAGATACTTGGAAGCTAAAATCACAATATAAGCTGTGAGGGTGGTGAGAATAAGCTTAGTCTCTGCAGGAAGAGGAAAACTATGTATTTATACTTGGCACTTTTGCCGATCCTTTTGTTGATGCTAATTTAAACATGGCCTGATCTCCCAAAGTGCTCGGTGTTCAGAACTGAAGATTGAGCTATACTGTGTTTAGGTGGGTGTGCAGTGCTTTAGGTGGCCAACACCAGGACTGTTTACATGTCTTATTTGAGACTGGCTGCTTATGCTTGGCGTGGTTGTGCAGGTACAGATTGAACTTTCTGCTTTCTGTTCCAAGATAGCAACCCCAGAGTCTGGGGGAGACCATTGGAAGCAACTACCCCTGATTTGTTTTGGTTTTTTGTACTTCTTGTAATTTCTTTATATAGATACTCAAGACCTTCACAGATTCTGTTCCTTGAAAGGCGTGTGACTGCCTGCAGGAACAGACCCAGTGTGCTCCTCAAAATAGCCTAGAGGACTTTTGGTCAGGTTGGTTTTGTAAAATGCTACGAGGTTCCTTGTGTCCTTGCCAGTGCTGTGCCTCACTGATCACTGATCCAGCACTGCTGTTGTCTGGAGGTTTTGTGCTCTTTCCAAAAGACAGGCAAGGGCCAAATTCCGCTCAGCTGAGAGGCAACTTTGCTGACTTGCCAAGAGCTTTGCAGGATGAACAGAAGCACAGAAGATAATCCCAACTCATCTTGCTGATTAAAACTAGTGTAGAAGTACTAACTGTGAACATCTTTAAGAGAGCTACTTGGGTTACCTATTATTATTATTATTAATTTACTTAGCTGCTCCTTTTGCCTGAGGAAGGATGGTGAGTTGTGACTCTCAGCCTGGGTTTGGGCTGATCCAAGTGTGCCTGGCTCAGCTCACTAACTGAGGATATGAGCTCATTTGTAGTAATTAAACTATGAACGTCTGCTCTTTCAGGCATACTTAACGCCTGGCTGCCTGGAACCCAGTGTGTGTCTTCTTACATCAGAGGGACAATGATGGTTTGGTAGTTCTGAGTTGCACAGTCTGAGGTTTTTTAGATATACTTTGTGCTCTTGAACTTGGTTGGTAAATGCTGTGGTATCAGTGTTAATGGGGCTCCTGTGGATATTAAGGCTTGCTATTCAGTAATCACTCTTGGATCCATTTGGATCCTTGCATGAAGATGGAGCCTTGTGTGAGTGACCTGCAGTTTGGGCAAACTCTGAGTGGTCAGGTATCAGAAGTGTGAATGAACAGATGGATGTAGAATGCTGCTAAAGAGTTTGCAGTAGATGTTGTCCAAACACTTTAGTTGTAGTGGGCAGGGGAGGTCACATCCAGCTGCTGGCAAAGTATCCCACATCCTTAACAACAGAGAAAGAAAAATGCAAAAAAATAGTTCCTTTTTTAATTTTACATTAAGAGAAGAAGGCCTAGAGAGCCAGAGGAGATTAATCAGCCATTTGCAATCAAAGAACTTCGCCACGTATTCTTGTGCACCAACTTCTGACCTGGTATCAACACACTAGTTGCCAGCAGACACATTTTTCACTCCTCCAGCAGCCCATAAAGGCACCAGAATCATCAGTGTTTGAGAGAGAGCTGACTTAGGTGAGATATACTCAACCCTTGACAGGCTGGGTATCTGATGGTGCTGCTTGTCAAAAAGGGGCCATTCAGACCACCTACTCTGAGACCCCCTGTGTGCTTGTGTTATTTTATTTTCATCTGCTATCAGATGCCTGTGGTTTTGCTGCTATGATATTATCAACACGTGTTGTATTAGCCTCCAGGGTTTAAAATGGGCTTTTACTCCAACAAATAAATATAAAAACAAATGCAGCAGTGGGGGGATTTTCTGCTAATGTTTCCTCTGTGCATTTTGTATCACACTGTGGGCTGGGGTGACCTGCCTCCTGTGCCTTGGACTTGTGGGCTCAGCTGTGATCATTTATTGATTGCTCCTCTGCATTTATATTAAAGTTGCTCTATGGAAGGTGCCATTCCTGACATTTATTTCCCATGTTTGCTGTATTTTGCAAAGACTTTTGGCTCACGCTTCCCTTAAAGTTGTATTGGACCAAGAGTGCAGACACTTAGTGCAATTATAGTGATAGGTGGTAACTTGAGCTGTTGTAGCTGGATTATGGATTATTATTTTGGGCCTCAGTCTTTGGGAAATCTCTTCTCCCTGTGGTCTGTGTGGGGTCTGTACATGCAGTGCTGCTGTGGCCCTGGCGAGGGTGTGGGACAAAATTCTGCACTTTGGTTTTGAAGAAGTTTAGCTTTTGTGTGGAACATTCGAATAACAGAATTAGGCTTGCAAATCAAACATTTGGAAATTAAGAAATGTTAAACATGAAAGTAGTTTTACTTATTTAAATCCAACTTTTTATGTTATGTGTTACTTTTTAATGAGAAAATACTGTTTTTTCCACCTCTGTAGGACTCCTGTGTTGCCCATGGGACAGTTGCCTCACAATTGTTTTCTTTATTCTTCTGATCCTTATGGCCCTGGAGCATTATTTACCATGTGTTTAATGCTATTTAAACCTTATTCTGTTATTTAAACCCCATTCTGCTTGTTGTAAGTGTCCAACAAACAGGGATGTACTTACCCTTCTGGAAGGAGAGTCTGGAATGTTACCTGCATTGCACAGATGAGGATCTGAGGCAGAGATTGGCATCATGAGCTCCAACTGTCCACTATTCCAGAGATAGTTCAGTATCTACCTTTTTCTCTAGGAGCAACCCCTTACCCTTCTCTCAAGTTGTGAGAGGAAGAAATATGTGGTACTCAGTACACAATTTGTTCTGCAACACTATAATACCTGTATGAAAATAGATTGCACAGGTTAAAATGAACGTTACAGT
The DNA here is from genome assembly GCF_003945595.2 of Pipra filicauda. Lineage (NCBI taxonomy): Eukaryota > Metazoa > Chordata > Aves > Passeriformes > Pipridae > Pipra > Pipra filicauda. Next base: position 1,564,456 of record NW_024104320.1, read on the forward strand.
TGCAAAGTCAATTGCATGTAACTAAATGTTGTGGGTCAGCACCCACAGGCAGCTAAACACCACCCCTTCCCATCCCCAGTAGGACAGGAGAAAGGAAAGGGGAAGCAAAGAGTAAAAGCAAATAAACTCATGGGTTGAGCTGAAAGTAATGAAAGAAGTGGAAGAAATAAAAAAGAAAGCAAAATAAGTGATGCAAAGGCAATCGCTCACTGCCTCCCACAGGCAGACTGATGCCCAGCCAGTTCCCAAGCGTGGATGGCTGACTGATCTAAACCCTGCTCCACTCTGTTTTATTGCTGAACATGATGTTGTATGGCATAGAATATCTCTTTGGTTAGCTGAGGTCACCTGCCTGGTTGTGTTCCTTCCAACCCCTTGTGCAGACTCTCAATCTATTCACTGTGAGGAGGCAGACAAATAGAGAAAGACTTAACGCTGTGCAAACACTGTTCACCAATAGCTAAAACATTAATATTTTATCAGTACTGTTTTGGTTACAGATCCAAAGCACAGCACTGTACAAGTTGCTACAATGAAAATTAACTCCATCACAGCCAGACCCAGTACACTGAGGAAAGGGCAACATTATACTTGTATTTTATGTGTAATATGAGTGGGTGGATATTACAGGAAGCATAGTTTTTGTTGCCTTTTTTTGTTTGTTTGTTTGTTTTTTTCCTCATGCTTTGAGGGTTACTTTATTTGGGATGAGATAGCAGTATTTAAAATTGGGTTGCAAATTTGGGGCCTGTCCTTGGAACATATTCTAAGAGATCTATAAAAATGAGTTTTGAAGACATTCTTCCTCCAAACTTTTTTTGTTTGCTTCTGTCACTTCATAGGAAAGGAAAAAAAAAAAGTAAATGCGTCTATTCAAAGGCACAAATAAAGATCCTGCAGTGCAAGTGATATTGCTAAAAATAGAGCCCCTGGGATTTGTTCAGTTGATTTCTCCCTAGATTTTTATTGTGTGGGTAACCCCTTGGAAACCGAGGTTGTTGATCTGACTGTTTCCAAAGCACGTCCGTCTCCTCATGTGTCTTTTGTACAGAGGCTGCTTCTGTTGTGTTAACGCTGTTTGCTTCCTGGTTTATGTGCTCCTCTGAATTCCAGCTCAAAGAAGTTAGAGCTTTATAAAAGTGAGTGGAACAAGGAAGTGGCTCCACAGTTGATGATGAAGCGCACACATCTGTGACCCACGCTGTGCTCACATGTTAGTTTATTGTTGGCCTCACAATAAAGGAGAGCGCTGGGGTTTTGTTCAGCTAAACAACTTTGATGGAATGAATTGTATAGAAAAAAGAATAGATGAAGCCTGGCTGTTATTTGCCAAAATGTTCTTTGTTTTAGCTGCGTTGTGGGGGATGCAGAACTCCCAGAAGAGGATGGTCTCTATAGCAGCCAAGGGGGTGCTGATGGATTGGATGGGGACACAGAGACAGAGGGTCAGCACGAAGGAGTGAAAAATTTTTCTGATTCTGCCTGCTCTTTGGGTTTGCTTGTCTTTAGCTGACAGCCCCAGGCTTTTACTTTGGCTGTACTACAGGAGTAGAAACTCTGCTATACCTATAAGTTGCACTGTAAATGCAGATGGTGTCATTTGCCATGGGTTTGGTTCAGAGTTAATGTGCACAGATAGTAGTTAGTGCATTTTGGCAATGGTACAGCCAATGGCTGGAGTGTAAACGTCTATCAGCAGCTGCAGGAAACTGAATGCTTGGTGTTAGACAATACATTTTTCTTGCCAGATAAATATAAAAATCACTTTATCTCTCTTTTCATAAACGTTGTCCATATAATTGGAGGGCAAGGTTCAAGTTCAAACTGATAAGATTATTTTGCTTCCCTAAGCTGCATGACAATAGTCCCCTTGGCAAATCAAGCCATGGACCTCCTTTTGCTGTAGTGGGAACCAATCTCATTAGAAACAGAGCTGGATTAGTGAAAGTCCAACCTACCATGCAGATCCACATTCTGACCCCAGCAGGCCTGAAGTGCCCTTTGTTCACTCAGCCTCCTCTGAGCTTTCCCATCGCTCTACATCTGTGTGGTGGAGCTGGGGGTGATTACTTCTGCTCAAGCAAAGCCTGCTGAGGGGTGAAAAGGAAGCTGATTGGCCAGTGTGGTATCACAATGTGAATGATAAAGTGTTTTTAAAATGTTTCTTTTGATTCAAGGCATGGCAGTACCAGACCGACCAAGTTTTCTGTTGCACTGTTTTGAAGATTAAGGGCCAATTTTCACTCGTTTGACCTGTGAGACAGAAGTTGATCCTTTTCTGCCTCTCAGTGTTACTGTCTTCTACAGATTAGAAAATCGGGACCTGTTCACACCAGTCTTCACAACATTTAAACACAGGGGCAAAAGAAAGACAAACCTTTTCAACTGTGACCTGTTTGTCCTTCTTGGTGCTGGTTGTTGGTTCCTGGTGGGTTGCATGTGGACTGTCCAAGCTGCTTTATCAGGCAGTTGGGACTGAGAGCCCTGAGATGACTGTGCACACCAGTGCCAGCAAGAGAATAGCACAGCTGTGCCTGCAACAGGATCTTTGGGAGATGTTGTGGCTCAGGAGCAGTGCTGAGCTGCGGGGGTGCTGCTTATGGATGCTCATGGGCCTGACTGTGTTGGTCCTAACTCAGTGCTGGTGTTGTACCTGCTGCTGTTGTCTGTTGTTTGCTTTCTTCCCTTTGCATCCTCACATTCTGCTTTTGCCATCCACTCTATCTGTCTATTTGTCTACTTATTTGTATTATCTGCAATTTTTCCTCTTCCTGATTTCCCTCAGCTCTGAGAGATTAAAGGTACAGTCCTGGCTGATTCTAACCGCTGCCATGAGATGAAGCCATGCTAAGGATGCTAACAGGGGCAAATCCCACTTCTTCCTGGCTTAAAGTGCATTTTCTGATCCTCGAGGAAATCCCTGTGCCCTTGCAACTCTCCTATGTCTTCTCTGACTGGTCTTGGAGGTATTGCCTCAAGCTTGACTCCTGGCTTGGAAGTTTGTGCTTGAAGCAATCTGTCAAGGGAGGGCAGACTGTGGCCAGTGTTTGAAAGTGGCACCAATTAAAGAATGAGCCTGGCCAGTTATTGTAGTAATTTGTTGCAATTGATTAGCCTGGAGGCTGATGCTGAAGTGGTGAGGAGGCACGACTTGGTGAGTAACTCAATATAAAGCAGTGGGGCTATTAACTTATAGCCACTCCAGATGAATACGAAGTTGTTTTTTTAAAAATATGTATCATAAGCAAGGAAAAAGGGTTAACCAGGGTAATTAGCAGTGTTAAGATAGAGTCTGTCTCTCACCAGCCAGGCTGCAAATGGGCAGCCAAAGAAACATCTGTTTTCTGTTCTTGCTACATTTCTGGATATATTTTAAGGTTTCTCAGAAAGACCAGAACAATGAAACACCCGTTGACAATAGCAATCTCTTTTCTTCATGGTGCAGCCTGAGCAAGCATTCAGACCCTTTCCTTCTGGGATTGCTCATTTCCTTTTTTTTTTCTTCTCCTGAAATAAAAACAATACTCCTCCAAAAGCACAACTACTGCAGTGCTGTGGCAGAGCCAGCCCCTGTCACTCCATCAGGCAGACATCGGATGGGACATTGTCTTCTGTTTTCCCCCTCTAAGCTGCAACTCAGAGAAAACAAATCACAGCAAAAAACCCCAAACCCCTTTTCATATATTGTTTTAGTGCTGTCAAAAATAGTAACTAATGCCCACCCTGAACTTCTCTCAGTCATTTTTTCAAGGTTTCCATCCTTTATGTACACAGAAGGGAATGAGGCATATGGGAAAGAGTTCACATGCAGTGAAATGAAATATCATCAAGCCAGTTGGAGCCACAGTCCTTGGGTGTCCTGAAGTCTGAGGCTGTAGCCCCAAGCCTGGTTCAAGTGTGAGGGGAGCCTGTGATTAAAGAGACTGTCACAAACCTTCTGTGTGTCCCTGCCTACACAGCCCTGAAACTCACTGTGAGAGCTGGGACCTATGGGACCCAGTTTCTGTTTTCACGCCTGTCTCTTCTCATTACATGTTCCCTGATTGTCTCCATGTGTCTTTTACTGTAACTCGAGTCCTTGCTGGTTTTCTTGGGGCCCAAATTCCACTGTTACCTGGATTGTGGTAACTTCTATAGTTTGGGAAGTTGAAGGGTGTGTACTCCTCCACTAATAGTGCTGCCTCCCTGAAGACTTTCTGGGACAAAAAGGTCTCCTAAAGTAGAGAGATAACTCTGAGCAGATGGTTAGGTAGACAGTCTGTCTATCTAGAAGGTCTATCTGCTGCTTTCAAGTGAATGATTCTGTCTGTGACTAGGTAGATGAAGTTAATCCTGGAAAGGATGCCTTTATTTGTATTGCTGCAGTCCAGAATATTGGAATAGGCTCAAAAGTAGCATATGGAGAGTTTGCCCACATCTGTGAAGTTTGCCCGCATTGTTTTTGATGAGACACTGCAGTAGCAAGTTGCCAGCCTCCAAGATCAATGCTGGCTGTCTGCCTATATCATGCAGATGTGGCTGGTAGGACTATTTTCTTTGTCAGCTGGGCCTGATGATGGGCTCTGATATTACTTTCTCCAATATCTCCATGTCTCTCTTGTGAAGGTGGTAGAGAACTAAACACTTCTACTGATTTTTTTTTCACCACTGAGGCTGTGATCCATCCCCCTCTGCTCCCCGGTGCAGCATCAGAATTATCTGGGTCAAAACTTCATATGTTGTCTTATAAAGGACCAAATCAGCCTGACCTAACTTGATCCCCAGGGGAGATCTTGTTGCAGCCTTTCAGTACTTTCTTTTAATAAGAAAGACAGAGATATATTTTTTACAAAGCCTGCAGTGGTAGGACAAGAGGTAATGTTTTTAAACTGAAATGTTTAGACTAGACATAAGAAAGAAAATTTTTAATGGTGAGTGTAGTGAGACATTGGAACAGGTTGCTGTTGCTTAGAGAAGCTGTGGGTGCCCCATCCCTGGAAGCATTCAAGGTTATGGTGGAGAGCACTTTGGGCAACCTGATCTACTGAAAGGTGTTGGGGAGGTTGGACTGGATGATCTTTAAAGGTTCCTTCAAATCCAAACTGTTCTGCGGTTCTGAGATTTCGGAATTGTCTTTAAACTCAGACTTGTCCCTTTGTGCAAATATCTTCTACTGGTTGAAAATTACTTTTCTGCCATGGGGTTAGAGAGGGCTGCAGGATGCTGTTAGTGAGATTTAACCTAGTGTCCATGCCTGTTGGATGTGGAATTACCTTATAAAGCCCTTCTCAGCCTTGTTGGTATTGGTGGATTAGTACAAAGTTGCATTTCTGTGTCTGCTGGCCAAAGCAGCCCAAGCTACAGAATACTGGATGGGGAGGGAGGCTGGCTGGATGCCTGATCCTTTGTTTCAGGACCTTTCTGGCCCATTTCCTAGTATGGTTTTCTGGAGAACATCAGAGCTGCCTCCATCCCAGCTGTATGCCATTGGCATAATGGCAGCACTAATGAATGTGGAGAGATCAGGCTTTTCCCTGAACACTTGACCTGGTGATGGGGCAAATGTGAGGTCAACACCTTTTTCTGCTCTCGAAGGATTGGCTAAGCAGGGCCAATAACTTTTCACTCAGGGTTTTTTCCATTGGTGACAATAAGCTTGATTTGCATTGTAGAGAAGCTGTCATGTAAATGGTGTCTGGCTCATGTGATAAGAGGGCTCAGCCGTGCTCCAGCCACTGTGGGATGTGCAATGAGGGTAAGAAGTTTTCTTAGACATCAGGCATATGGAGGGAACACATATCACAGAAATGTGGTGGGGAGAGATAGGGAAATACCTTTCAGATGGTGTATTTAAACAGAGACTGAGCATGCAGGAAATTGGTGGACTGAGGTGAAAATTCACTCTCCCAGGCTTTTCTCCACCTTAATCTTGCTTGGCTGTGTGAAGGGAGGATCCAGCCTTCCTAATGTCCTAATACACCTAATGTCCTAATACACCTAATACTTGGTGTATTTTGAACAGTCTGAGGAAAGCTGTTTTATTCTCAGTCTGATGGCTTGTTCATGCTAGTACTTCAGGGGTAAATAATTTTTGGTGTCTAATGAGGCTTTTAAGATTGCTCTGGAAACTTTTAAATCTGCAATAGTAAAATGTAAGCCTGCAAATTAAACACCTTGGGGGCTTGGCCTTCAAGGCAAGGCAGGCCAGGTGCTTTTTGTTTGTTATTTAACTAAATTTTCTAGCTTTACTTTGTGAGTTGTAGTGTTTCTTCCCTCTTCTCCCTCTAGTTCTGAATTTCTAGCAGATCTCCAGCTAACAAACACATTCAATAAATCTTTCAGAAGTAACTCACAGTTGATCATTCATGGCTGTAGAAGGATTTTGCTGTAGAGAATAAATACTGATAGCACTATTTTGCAGATGAAGAAACTGAGGCACAGATTGTACCATTGGCAGTGGAATTGTTTTCCTTAACTGCTCCAAAGACACCTTCATCTCATCTAAGTTGTTCCTTTGGATTTCTAGGGGATACTTCATCTGATTTGCCTTGCAGCTACATCTAGAGATCACTGGTATCCCAGGGTTGCTGGTTTCTCTCCATCAACTCAAAGAGGATCCACACAGCTCCTTTAGACTAGATGAATCCTGATCAAAACCTTACTAAAGTGGGGAGCAGCAAAGCTGACAATCTGTCTTCTAGCCCATCTCCTGGCCTGTTTTAGGTCTTGGCATGTTGTTGAAATGCAAACGGATATAATGGGATTCTGTAACTCCTTCTGTCTTTCTTTTTAGGACTCTTTTTTTCAGGAAACTTCCTGTTGGGGGTATGAGGTGTGGAACTGGACACTAACTGTGTCCTTACAATTAATGTCTATACAGTGGATTGGTAGCCTTGTAGTTGCTCCCCTACCCCAAGAAATACCAGGTAAAACTTGTACTGTTTTGATGGAGCCAAACAAGCCCAAGGAGTGACACTGACCTCAGTGGTTTGGGATTAGTACATTTGGGTTTTCTAGTTTTCACTTTTCAGCCTAGGGATTTCCATTCATTGTTTTGATGTATGTGCCATCTCCTATTCTTAGAAATGTTGCACTTGTTTGAAGAGCAGAATGATGTTCATTCACTCTGAAACAACCTGGGGATTTGTTTTCTTGGGTGTTGTAAAACAGACTAGGTGTAACTGCTGCAATTAGGAGGTGATGGGCTAATCTCATTAGTCAGTGGGAGGAAACACTGGGATCAGTGGGCTGGATAATGAAATATGAAGATAAATTTTGATGTGCCAGATGGCCTGGCACAGTGGGTCCACTAATTTGGGAGGAAGGAGAGCCAACAGTAGCTTTGAAGAACAAAAGCTGTAGCAAGAGGTGGCATGTGATTTCTCTGAGCTAAAAACCTGTTTTTGTGATTTCTCAGTTGAGTGGAGGCCTGTGGGATCCATCCAGACCTGCTGTCTTCTTTTTTCTTTTTTTCTTTGCCTTTTTGGCCACTTTTGGGCAGCAACAGACAATCCTCCAGCAAAAGTTAATGAGGCACTGGCAGTATGTTGCTGTGCTTGTATGATCTGTGGCTCAGCAAGAGGAAATAGTCCTGACTGCTCATTCTTTTGGAAGTGGCTGATTATTTAATTATCTTAGTAGGGAAGGTTGTGTTTATGGTGTCCCCTTATCCACAAATGGGTAATACTTAAGATTCAGAAATCCCAATATTTGTTTTTGGGATGAGATTGTAGGCTCTTTCAGCATAATTATTTGTCTCGGCTCAGCTCTTCGTTTTCTGGGATCAGTCCTTTCATCCTCACAAAAATAGGCAAGAGATAGAGGTATGGAGGATAAAAAATAGAGTAGAAAAAAAATTGCAGTTTTCAAGAGTGATCTCTGAGACAGGAACATCTCTACTTTGGCTTGGCCCAAGCTGAGATACCGTCACCAGGTTTTGCTTTCACAGAGGACCCACTGACTCCTTTAATTTCCATTCAGTTTTTGTGTGCTTGGCACCAGCACACACTGAGGCACTTCCCATCCCGAGTTTCTCTGCAGGGTTGTGCCACAAGAGATACTCCAAAGGTAAATGGGAAGAAGTTGTAGTCCTTTTGCACTTTGCTCCATGGTTGATACAAGCACTCATTCCTTACCTCTCTTGCCTACCCTCACCAACACTTTTCCAGGAAAAAAAACAATGAGAAGGGGTTGCCAAGCTTGGCTGTATTGCCTAAAACAAAAGCTGAGGAAATCCAATTGCACATGCTGGCGACTCTACCTGGCAGCGCCCCAGTGCTATTTTCTTTTAGTGAGCATCCAGTGCAGGCAGAAGCTTGTCCTGGGCTCTGGGCCATTGCAGCAGCTCTACTGAGGAGTACCCAAACTTGGAACAGTCTGATAAGGGCTCTTAGTCCTTGAAGCAGTGTCCAGAATGGTGGCCAGTGAAATAATGAAAAGTGTATTTATGATAAGAAATCTTATTGAAAAATGTACTTGTAACTGGAACACAGCCAGTCAGCACCTGTATTTCCTGGCAGAAGGGAAAAGAGGAACTTTTTAGTGTGTTTTAGTTGAGTGTGTTTGGTATTATGAAAGCTCTTGGGGCTGGATCTTCAGTGGGTGTACAATAAAGTAGGTCTGATGGCAGTGATGCTGCAGTGATAGTGATCTGTGTACAACCTGAGGGTTCCTGAGAGTGGGTTAAACATGCCAGTATCCTTTACCATCTCCAAAGAGTAATAAGGACTGTGGTTTCTTAGCCTCCATCTCAAGTCCTATTTACTTTATCATGGGGCAGAATTAGCAAATTTTTTAGCCATAAGTTCCTTGCACACTGCAGTACTTTGACACAATGCATACGGCTGAGCCACTTCCAACCTAACACCTTCCTAAGACCAGGTCACGTGCAGGAAGTAGAATTTATCGTGGAAAACTTTAATCTGGCAAGTAATCTCCTGCAAAGGGTCTGGGTTCTGCTGTTGTAAGGGGACCTGACTGCCTGGCAGTCCAGTGAGTGGAGTCACTCATCAGTGGCAGGGAAAGTCCCTCTGGAGACACAGCCTCGGGGGAGTTTGTTGTAAGTCACAGTGGCCCCAGATGTCAGGCAGAGCAGAGAGGAGATTGATGGGGTGGGTGGGGGAGCCGAGGAAAGGAGAGTTCAAACATCACCCTGACCCACGAGAAGGGAAAATAGCTCCAGCCCTCAGCAAGGTTTGATTGAAGCCTGCTGTTCCCCCGAAGTGGAAAGGTCAGGCTCTGCTCTGTCAGGCGCCCTCAAACAAAAAACCTGTTTATACAGGACCCACCCCTGTACCTTATGAGGTGGGGGTAAATGGGCTTGGAGACATTCAATGCTCCTCTCTCTGGTAATGTTTGTGTCAAGTAACAGTGTCAATTCAGATTGGTCTGGTAGTAAAAGCCTGGAAGGAATTGGGCAGGGTAAACCCCACATAAACATTAACTGGAGTTAGCCCCTGTGAGCGCAGTATTGGTGGTCCAGGGACGATGCTGTTCAGCATTGTGGTTCCCTCACAGAGGGGGTGGGTTGTGTTTGGGGTGGTGGTTGTTGCCAGCATGTGCTTGAAACCATGCCTGAAGCAGGTCATGTCTTTACATACATACATACGTGTGTACCCACACAGCCTGAGCGTGTGCAGGGGGCTGCTGCTCCTGGGCAGAGGAGGATTCTCACACTTCATTGCCAGCTCTGTGCCTGGGTACCCCAATGACCCAGCATAAGGTTCTGGCAGCCCCGATGGTTTAGCTGGAAGTGAGATGTAAATATGCTGTGTGCCTGGGGACTGTGGTCAGGAGGACAAGCATTTTGAGGTTTCCTGAATTTCCTGCAGTGGAGGTCTTTGCCAGAAAAATTGACCTTCTCTGCTCCCAGGCATCCTCTTTACTGAATCCCCTCAACATGTGGACAGGGAATAGCCTCTGGCCACCTGAACTGTTATTGTGACCTCTCCCTGTCACAGTCTTTCACAGGGACTCTTTTGGTCCCATGTCACCTGGTAGGCACTTGTCCTAGTGTTATATGGTGCAAACACAAATGCCTCTGTCACTTGTATATGCACGATAGAAATGTGGATATTGGGATTCAGGTATGATTTTCATGTCCTGTCCTTCATCTGGTTTGTGCTCATATTGTAAATAAAGCTGTTTGAAGTGAGCAGCTTGTTTGACTTGTCCTAGCCAAAGGTTGGGCACCTCTTCAACTAAACACAGTAAGAACTGGCAGTTCAGGAGCCAATTTGTGTGTGAATTTGATGTTTCCAACAAAGGAGAGGAGGCAGGAAAATAGCTTCAACCATCTGATTTTAATGTACCACCATCCGTCTTTTGGAGCCCTCCCAGCTGCTTTCCAACCTCTCCTCTCCTTTTTCACCCTTAGAAGAAACTGAACCAAGTACAGCTTAGCCAAGCATGGGCAGTCTGGAGCCTCTGCTCTGGTCCTGGATAGCTTTTATCTGTTTGAAAGTTACTGGTGTAGGATACATTGATTAATGGCCCAGTAAATTAATTGGCAGCCTCTGTAGGCTGTTTTGCAGCTGATGGCTTGCAGGGAGCTGTTGGAGTGGAAAAGCCTAACAAAGTGCCAAGTTACTAGGCTGTGATGGTGCCCACTGTACGGCAGGCATTTTCCCAACAGGAAAGGAAACAAAGGTATTTCTCTGAGGAATGTTGCAGGCAGAGATTGACTCACAAGCAGGGTGAGGGAAAAGAGTTTTAAAAAGACTAAACCAGGGGAAAACCCAAAATGTGTAGTTCAAACACAAAGTTGGCACTCTTCAGATAGTGAAGTCTTTGCCACAGGACTGTAGCTGAAAACTGACTTATTTTTTTGCAGAGTTTGATTCTGTGGTGTTTCCTGTGTTGAAGGGAAGATCAAATCCTGCCTAGATTTGATGTTGTGAAGTTCTTCCTCCCGCTCTTTCTTTCCAAGGCAGCAAAGACATAACTGAAGAGGGAAGAACAGGCTGTTACCTCTGCCAGCTGCTGCTGAGGCACTGGCTTTGGCTTTTCCCAGCTCTTCAGTCATTTCTTGATCAGTAAGCAGTGTAGAGACTGGGAAATATGACGTTTCAAAATACTCTCCACATGCGTCAAACAAACTGATATTAAATACAAAAGCAAAAGAGTTTCTGTTGTCCTCTAACAAACTGATATTCTGATATGTGTAGGAAGAAAAAGGTGCCATCAAAAAAGAAAACAGATGTGACTTGTTGTTGACACATGAAATAAAAGATATTGCATCATTTTAAAATGTCATGGAGGGCATAATTGTTATGCCTGATGCATTAATTTATCTCTTTTGTGTGGGCCCCATTACTTTGTTTCTCCAATTTTGTGTAAGAAGCTATCAAGGCTTATTTGAGTTCTCTAGATATTACAGGACATAGAGCAAAATTGCCTTGCTCTGCTTTGGTCTGAGGTGGTTTCTTGTGTGAAAATACTGCTTTGCAATGATGTCTCCTTACCTGGGGGGCTGGAATTTAGCTTCTTCCACATTCAGTGTTGTTATAGTTCCCTAATGGGCATCAAGGTGGGAAATGCAGTCCCAGAAATTAGTTCCTCTGAATGAGGAGGAACTGAGATTTAAGTAAGATCTTAACTAAGTAGGACCTTAGCTCCTGCTCAGGCTCCTGGCTTCTTGGTTGTTTTTTTGTGAAAAGTAAGGGTTTCAAGCGGGACCCAAGAGCTAAATATTGTGTTGAATCTGGGTCTGAGCTTTAAGTTGCTGGATTATTTGTCTTTGGAATAACAAATGGAACAAAACTTTGCTATGGGAGTCTAATCTTACCAAAAAGGAAATCTGACTTTAGGGCTTCTGCGATCCAAATTCTGCAACATTGTAATATAAGAATTTCCTCTGTGTGTTCAAAGTTGTTAAAACTGAGTTTGATGGGTTTAATTTTATATTAATTTAGAAGTGTGGTCTTGTTCTGCAGTTGGGATGGGGGAAATTGTGTACAGGAGTTGTGGAAAGGATTGCAGCACAGAACAGATTCCCAACTGTTTCCTGGCCCCATGGCTTTTCCCCCACGATGTGGCTTGCTGTCCCTCTGCCTGCCACATGAGAAGGCTTGTGAATGGGGATGTAAGAATAGTCTGACCAAAATAAAATAGAGCACATGGCTTGGAGGTGAGAGCTAGAGATAATGGGGCAGGTTTGCTTGTCTGATGGGTGTACGGGTTCTTCAAAGAGTGAAAAAAGACCAGTAATATTTTGCCTTAAAGACTTCACCGTGATTTTCTGCATGTCATACATCCAAGGTGGTTGATTAATAGGATTCATTAGAGGAAATCAATGTTAACTTTATTATTTGGTTTGTTCTGATTAGTCAGAGGTCAATAACCAGACTATTCCCTTGGCAAATGGCTTTGATTTGTCTGTTCAGAGATGTGCTTTGGCAGTGCTGGTTATGTGCTCACTATTGGCAGGACTGATAAAATCTGCCTTCTATCCCCATGGGAAAGAGAAGAGCACCTGAGTGCTTCACCCAGCAGGAAGAAAGACGAGTGTTTACATTTTCTTTAAATACTGATGCAGGCTCTTCGCCCTTGAGTAGTCCAGATTAAGGCAGAGTCAAGAGTTCTGGCATAGGGCCACAAGGACAGATTATTCACTGTACTTTGAAAGGGTGTCGGGTTTCTGGATCTGACCTTTTGGGTGGATAAATGGGAGGATTAGCTGCGAAGGAAGCAATTATCCACTCTCTATAATTAATATCTCCTTCTTACTCTCTGGTGTTACTTGACCTGGAACCAGAACCTGTTGGTGTTGCCAGTTTTGTGTAATTACCACCTTTAAAACGAGGGCTGGAGTCCCCAGCCTTTCGAAGTCAGCACAGTGGAAGAGGGGACAAAGAACACAAGGGTGAAGTTTTTGAATCAAGCTCCAGTGACCAAAACAATGGAGATCGGGATGATTAAAGACCGCAGTTTTGTCCCTGAGGTAACTCTCTACCCTTTAATGCCACTGTGTCTTTTGACATGAAGATTAAATATGCCTGCTATTCTTCTGAAACAAAGCCCGCCCTGTCAATAAAGCAAACAGGTGCCTAATGCTTCTGCACATGCCTTTGGAAAGGTTGCCTTTCCCATCAATTCCGTGGTGTTTTCAGCTGTCACAGTTGAAAATGCTGTCTTGATCAGGTGCAGCTAGAGATTGTCATTCTGCACTATTGTTTCCCATTTATAAACCCATGCACATGTAACTGGAAGCCGATGCCAACTGAGGGGGGATATATTCTTTTTGCTCTACTTTTAAAAGCAATCCTGGATTCCTCATTTATCCCTCTGTTAGTTTTGAGGTATCTGTAGCATATATTCCACTTGTCAAGAAGACTGAGACTCAAAAAATATTTAACAATTCTATGGAAATGCTAATTTTTGGTGTGTATCTGGATTTTTTAAAAAAACATATATATATTCAATTTGTATAAAGTTATAATATTTAAACATATTTAATTGTGTCATAAATAAATAAATATTTCCTTTATAATTCTAAGACGAACAGAGCAGCAGCACAGCCAAATCAAATTGGATTTCCCTATTTGGAAGCATTTCTCGTTAAACTCTTACACACAAAACCCACTTTTGGAACAAAAATCCAAAGGAGAATAAACTTTTAAAACATGTAGATACAAGTTAAATATTAGCTTATTTTAAAACTTCTAATGGGGTTTACTAGTGCTTTTAAAATGTGCTTGTAAGTTAGAGATTCATTACAGACTCTTATTTGATGCTGTTGCTGAAGAAGCAGCATAAGTGGAAGTTAGTTATTTTTCTCTTGCACTGTATTTTGAGAAAAAGGGAAATCAGAGTTAATAGATTAAGGACAATTAAACCTTTTATAGATATGTATTTTAGACTATGCTATCTGACTATCAAGAGTTATCAAAGGGATTGTCAGTTAAGTGAAGAGTCAGTGGGGAAATGCTTCTGGGAATGATGAGGCTTGGAGCAGGTAAGGTGGGACTTGGTGCAGCACAGAGGTAAATGGGGAAATCACATAAACACATAGTGAGATTATGCACTGCAACCTGACTGTGGGATCATCTTCCTGTCTGCCACACGCTGAAAGCAAAAATAAGCAAAAAGAGTGAAGCATTTACAGGCTGAACAGGAGCATTTACTCATAGGAGACCTCTGGCATTGTCTTCTGGGATCACATCCAAGGAAGAGATAATCTATCAAATGGTTTTCTGCAGAGCTGTAACTCAGTAAAACAGCACCCAATAATCTGTTTACCATGCCTTGAGTAGAATTTTTTATTGAATAGTCAGAAATAAAACATAAATTTGCTATTTGTGTGTAAGATCTTTTTCCAACTGAGCAGGGAAGGCTGAATTCCTAGGGAAAGTACCTTCCATGATTACTGCAGACACTAGAAAATGTTATTTTATTGATAGAAGGGGGTGTCAACTGCTACTAATAGTGTGCAGTCCTTCTCAGGGTGGGTTTCCCCTGCTTAGGGTGGACCTGTTTGTCTGAGGTCAGTGGGAGATGGACTGAATTGGCACAACTTAACCCCGTGTAGTGCAAGAACCCGAGGACTGTTACATTGCCCTTGAGGCAAATTGAACTGGGAGACAAATACTGACAGTGCAGATTCAGAAGAAGAAAAACATGTGAAGAATGTGAAAGCTGAAGGTCCTGAATGCTCTTGCAGATTAGTTGGTGCTGCCTTTTGTTAAATCAGGGAGGTCACTCTGTGTTATTGTAAAAGATGTTTGTCTTGGTTTTCAGAATCCACATGGGCCAGCCTGCAGGGAAGTTTCCATTAGATTTCTGTTGTCTTCTTTTAAACTTACTAGTTCAAATCAAATATCACATTCAAATAATAGAGTAGCACAAGTCGTTTTCAGTTAATGGATTATCATTAAGTAGTAGCAGTGATATTTTATAGTAGTCATCATTTCTCAGCTACTGTGTAGGACTTGCCTGTCCTGTGCCACCACTTGCTTTTTAATATCAGAACAACTGCAGGCTATACATCTACCTTGATGTGGTCGAATCAGGAGCATGATGGTTTTTCTGTGTCTCAGCTGATATTGCATATAGGTATAGAATCACAGAATGGTTTGGGTTGGAAGGGATCCTGAAGATCATCTGGTTCCAACCCCCCTGCCATGGGCAGGGACACCTATCACTAGACCTGGTTTCTCAAAGTCCTGTCCAACCTGACCTTGAACACTTCCAGGGATAGGGAATCCACAGCTTCTTTGGGCAACCTGTTCCAGCACCTCATTGTAAAGAGTTTTTGTAGGTCTTCTTGGCCAGAGAAGATTTCCCTTGGCAAAGCAGTCTTCAGACTTTTCCAGTGATGAGAGTTGATACTTGATTTCCCAGAGCTGCCAGCAACACTGATGTGAGCTCCCTTGGTGCCTACATCATTTCTGCTCGTGGTGACTGTTCAAACCTGAAAACTCATGGTCATCCCTTTTCCTCTCAGTCCCAGAAGGGCTTTTTGGTTTCCTTTGATATTCTCAGCCTTTAATTGTCTCAGAGATAACTGCAGTCTCTCTCTCTCCAAACACTCAACAGTGGCAAATCATGACATCTGCTATAGCAGTAATAATTACTTTAATGAGAAATAAGTAAAGTGATAATTAATTCAGTCTGTCTTTGGTTGTACCCATACATCTGTTACAGTTACTCAAGGTACTTCTAGATTTTTCCATGGTGTCTAAAATATACTTTGAATGTAAGTAAAATAAGGATTCTCCCATAATCACCTGTCTCCAGGAGATGGAGCTCCAAGAAAAACACCAATTACTGTTAGGTTTGTAATTTAAATTATGAAGGTTAGAAACACTAATTCTACGTTCCTGGCCGGGAAGACTTGTCAACAGCTCAATTACCATGAGGGGATCTCATTTTGTATTCCAGAAGTATAGGGAAAGGAACTGAGAGGAGAAAAATAAGCTCATTTACCTCAGATAGAGAGCGCCTGGACCTGTATCCAGTTGCGAGTAATTCTCGCCGGAAACAAGATGTGAGCATTTAACAAGGACGATAATTAACTGTTAGTGTTGCTTATGAAGGTATGCCACAGATTTTTGCTTGTTTGGAGCTTTTCAATTCGAAATGCAAGGGTTTGCTCAGTGAATACTTCTTTTTGAAGTTATTGAACTTCAGTGAAAGGTTTGTCGTGTGAACACCTAAGACCTGTGTTATGGTGGAGGTCTGGCTAAACAGGCTTAATAGCCCTGCCTGGCTTTGAAATCTCCATAATTGGGTCGCACACAGGGACGTGGAGCTTGGATTTGGTTTTTACCGATTAAAAAAAAACTCATACCAAAGAGACCCTGTGTATTTGGAGCTTGAATAGACCACTCTCTTTTGGTTCTGACAGCTTTCAAAAGAAAGTCCTGAAAGAGGTGAACCCCCCGATCCATGGGCGGCAGAGCCCTTGCACCCCGCTGTGCCCCCTGCCCTGGCTGCTTCTCCTCCCTCCCAGGTTGGCCTGGATGTGCTCTCCTGTGGTGTTTGGGAAAGCAGGAGTTTGCCTGGAAAGTGCTCTGCTTCCAAAGAGACAGCTTGCTGTGCACAAATGCAGTACAGCAGATCCTGGGAGGAGGTTTTATGGGCAGGAATCCAGCCTATTCACCACTAGACTTCTTTGAAAATAGATTAATGGAAAATTTGGCTTCTTGAGAGGACAATGACTTCAC
Organism: Pipra filicauda; assembly: GCF_003945595.2. Classification (NCBI taxonomy): domain Eukaryota; kingdom Metazoa; phylum Chordata; class Aves; order Passeriformes; family Pipridae; genus Pipra; species Pipra filicauda. The sequence continues at coordinate 1,581,099 of NW_024104320.1, forward strand.
CTCAGCCTTAACATACTAGTAACCAAATAGTTCAAACAGTAGCAAATGACTACTCAAAAATGTCAATTATTATTGTAGTGGTGGAAAAAATCTCACTTTAAAGTGTAACACCAAGGAACAGACAGTTTTAATTTTAAATAAAAAGGAAAACAAGTTCTACAAGTTTTTTTTCTATGAGTTTCCCCCCCCCCAAGTTTTTGAACCTGAAAATTCCAAATAAGATTGGAAATTTAAATGAAGAAAACAGACCAAACCTCCTTTTTTCTCAAGAAGATTTTTTTTTTTTAATTTGGAAGGAAAACTGATAAGAAAATAAAAATCAATAGTGAAGTGCACAGTCATGTTTTTTCATTTGTTTTTATTTTTAATAATCTAAGACAGGTAGGGCCTTTGGTCACAATGAATTTGTAAGTATTTTAGACATTTTTAAACCAACACTAAAATCAATAGTGAAGATTATAAAAGATGGCAGTTCAGCCTGAAAAATAGCTATTGCTTGTGTAGGCAAAAATGTTCACGTATACCCAGCTGGAGCCCTGAGTTTGTTTTTATGAGTTTAGATCAAACACCTACCCCAATAATAGTCCATCTAAGGGATGAAATCAAATTATCACACAGCTTCATGCTGTTGGAAATGTTCAGAGCCCTTTTTCTGAAGCTGAATAATACAGAAATCAAGATGTCCCTTCAGACAAAGAAACAGAGACCTGCTTTTGTGAGTGTAATATCACTGTTCTTTAACCTTGTTTTCTGACATGTGGGAGTACTTTAATGTGCAGGTCTAGTGGGTTTCTGCAGCTGGGTTTTGGTAGTGGGGGGAGCTACAGAGGTGGCTTCTGCTGGAAGCTGCTAGAAGCTTCCCCTGTCCTGTGGAGCCAATGCCAGCCGGCTCCGGGATGGACTTCCTGCCACTGGCCAGGGCCGAGCCAATTAGGAGTAATAGTAACGACTCTGCGATAACATATTTAAGAAAAGAAGGTCTTTGCACAGAATAAATTCCAGCCAGGGAAGAGCGGAGTGAGAACATGGGAATAACAAGGTAGACACCAAGGTCAGTGCAGAAGGGCAGGAGGTGCTCCAGGCACCAGAGCTGTGGCCCCTGCAGCCTGTGGTGCAGACTGTGGTGGGGCAGCTGTGCCCCTGCAGCCCATGGAGGACCATCAGGGTGCAGAGACCCCCCTGCAGCCCATGGAGGAGCCCATGCTGGAGCAGGTGGATGCACGAAGGAGGCTGTGACCCCATGGGAGGCCCAGGATGGAGCGGGGTCCTGCCGGAGACCTGCGGCCCATGGAGAGGGAAGCCCACGCTGGAGCAGGGTTTTCCCGGGTAGGACTTGTGGCCCCTGTGGGGTTCCCACGTCGGTACAACTCATTCATGAAGGACTGCACCCCATGGAGGAGTGATCCACAGGACAGAAGTTCAGGAAGAGCTGCTGCCTGAGGGATGGACTCACACTGGAGAGGTCCATCAAGGACTGTCTCCCATGGAAGGGACCCCATGGGAGCAGGGGAAGGACTCCTCTCTCTGAGCAGCGGCAGAAACAACAACTGACCACAACCCCCATTCCCCCCCCAGCTGGGGTGGGGAGGAGGGAGAACATAGAAGGAGGGGTAGGAGGAAGGTGTTTTTAAGATTATTTTACTTCTTGCTCCATTGCTCTGATCCTGTTTGTAATAAATTCAATTTATATCTCCACTTTGAATCTTTTGCCTGTAGTTGTGATCAGTAACTGATCTCTCCCAGCTGTTATCTCAACTCGTGAATCTTTGGCTGTTTTTTTTTCTCTTCTCTGTCCAGTTGCAGAGGAGAGTAAGGTAGTGGCTTTAGTGGGTACTTGGCATCCAGCCAGGGTCAGCCCACTATAGCAGGTGATATTTTGAAGTGCTGAGTTCTGTATTTTAACACTCCCTGGGTTTTATTATTTGCCATAGATTTTGGAGAATGATTTCCTCCAGTCACTTTTAGGCCCCGCACAAAGTACAGTAACAACTGAATGGTGCTCCTGAGAGATTCCTGCTAGGCCCTAGATTTGGTATTGAGTATACTCTCTCTGTGCCTTGTTTTCCTTGTGATTTATAGAAGACATCACGGATCACGACCATAGTGCTGGGTATTTTGACAATCTCTCATACTGTCAGACAGTATGAGAGACAGTCCCCTGGTACTTTGTTAAATAGTTTGTGTGCAACTTCTGGAATCAGAATGTGGGGTCCAGAGTGCTGGTTTGAAGGCTACAAGAGTTTAACCATATAGCCAAGGCCAGGCCATGCCAGTTGTCTTGGGGCAAAAGAAGTAAACCCTCCAATAGTTATTATTTTTGAGGATGCACAAGAAAAATGGGCGATCAGGGCATTCTTTCTTGACATATTGCAACATGTGTGAAGCCCAAAGAGCTTAGGAAATCAGCTGGGTCAGATAAAGATGTTGGAGTCACTGGTAGGGCCCATATATATCCAAGCTGGGTGACTGTATGGTGTGGCACCTGGAGCATGTGCTGGATGTGCCGAAATCATGGTGATTGTGGATCTCTCCAGCTCTGGCAGAAGGCTGTTAGACATCCCTTTTAGGAAGATCTCCATGCAGTATCTATCGTATACCATTACAGCAAAGGCAAATTGGATAGATAGTCAGAAGTGAAAAAGATGTGAGAGGCATGGCCTTGAGAGCAATTTAAGATTTAGGATGCTCTTGAGGCTGCCTTGAACAGCACAAGCTCCACTGGTGCTGCCATTGCAGAAGGTCAGGTTCGTTGGACAGTTTCAAATTGGGCCTCAAGAATAGCAGCAAGGCTGATCTTGTGTAAAAGTGTAGACACAGATATTAATACCATTTTAATGATCGTTAACATGTTGTTCTCTTCAGGAGTTAAGGGATTGGGTTAACTTTATGTAACCATCAGCTCTGATGGGCTTGTCCTTTTTGGAAGGAGGAACAGTTCCTCTGGCTCTTCTCTCATGATCTAAGGGCAGCCTGAGGAAGAAATGTCCCAATTGTTATAGAGCCAGACTGCTTAGAAAATAACTTGTTGTCACACAAAACTCAGACCAGGTGTTCCCAGAGAGTCAGAGGGTCCAATAGCTGCTATCCCTAGTCCCATGGTGTGAGTGTTGTAAGTATCAGCTTCAACTTAAAAAACTTCAGCTGTTTTAATGGTTGGCAAGAGGATGGTTTGTTTTGCCCCTTCTAATTTAGGTGCTAGTGCCTGACTCCTTGTGAATCACTGGTCTATATTGTTTATTATTGCTTAGAACTGTCAAAGGCTTGGGGATCTGGAAAAACAGTTGAAGTGCATTGCCTTTCTCCCTGATTTCGCATGGCAAATTCTACACAAGGTCCCTCGGTGATTGTCAGTGTGAAGTGAAGAACTAGGCTTTCTACAAACCCAGTGTTTCTTGGCAGCCTCTTTACATGGGCTGACTATGTCTGCAGGAAATAGATGTTGCTGCATGCAGATTTTCCCGGGATATTTCAGGGATGATTCAAAGAATCATGCTGGGGTTTCATTCCTCTCCCTATCAGACCCTCTCCCCTACTTCTCCCACCAAAGTGGCGGAGCTGCCGCTAATTGTCCTGACAAGTGGAACAGCTCCTTTCTGGGGGGACTCCACACTCAGTTGTAGAGAGGAATTTGCTTCGAAGTTGTCTCCCTGCCCTGTGTTGTCTACACACCTTGCTTTGCGTGAATGTGATAAATGGAAATCAAACAATCTCAGACCAAGGAAATGAATGCAAAGTCCTGCCTCTCACTCCAGGACATTTGCCATGTTTATTACAAAGCTGTCAGAGTTGCACTGTACAGCCAAATTCAAAGCAGCCAAAATGCTGAGTAGCCAAATGCTGCTCTTCTCCCTTTGATTCATTTTTTTTGGTGTAAGAACACATCAAAGCTGATGGAAGTGGGTTCAAATGAGCTTGTTATTACTGATATCCATGTGTGACACAGTGTCAGAAACACTGTGACCTGGCACAGCTATATTGTTGTAGTAAGTAGCCCAAGACAAAGTTTGTGATTAGGATACTCAAATGGATTGTTCCCATTATTACTGCTTAGAGCTCTCAAACTCTACTCAGCCATGAAAAAAAGGAGATTTCATGGTCTAATGGTGAGATAAGTAGAGCAGTATCAGGAAGGCACAGGGCTGGGCTTCTGTTCCCTGCTACTTGCACTGAACGGCAATGTGAACTCCCTGAGTTTCATCTCTGTGTCTCTCTTCTTACCCTCTTCCTTTGCCTCTATCATCTGCTCTGAATTAGACCTTATACTTACAGGGGAAATAAATCCCTCCATTTTGTCTACTTAATTCATCTGGGTGTGGAAAAGACAGTGACTTTCCTTAAGGAAAAAAAAGGGGGAAGCACTCATTAAAAAAAAAAAAAAAAGGTGTGGGTTTTCAGCTGCAACTCATAACAGCTAAAGTGCCTCTGTGGCTTGGCAGGGAACCTGGGACAGAAGGGGGAAGGCATAATTTTTCAAAAAATGAGGCTGCACTACAGGCAAATCATGCCTGACAAATTTGGTGGCCTTCTACAATGGTGTTGTAGCAGCGGTGGACAAGGTAAGAGCAACAGGTGTCATCTACCCCGACTTGTGCAAATCATTTGACATTGTCCTGCATGACATCCTTATCTCCAAGCTGGAAAGACATGGATTTGATAGATGGACCACTCAGTGGATATAAAATGAGCTGGATAGTCAGACTCAGAGAATTGCAATCAATGGCTCAATGTCCATGTGGAGATCAGTGACAAGTGTCTTTCCTCAGGGGTTGGTATTGGGACTGACACTTTTTAACATCTTTGTTAGCAACACTGACAGTGGGATTGAGTGCACCCTCAGAAGTTTGCCAATGACACCCAGTTGTGTGGTCCAGTTGACAAGATGGAGCGAAGTGATGCCATCCAGGGGGACCCTGACAGGCTGGAGAAGTGGGACTGCTTGAACCTTGTGAAGTTCAACAAGGCCAAGTGCAAGGTCCTGCACCTGCATCAGAGCAATCCCCAGCACAAAAACAGGTTGGGCAAAGAATGGATTGAGAGTAGCCCAGGGGAGAAGGACTTGGGAATGCTGGTGGATGAAAAGCTCAACGTGACCTGGCAATGTGTGTCTGCAGCCTGGAAAGCCAACTGTGTCCTGGGCTGCATCAGAAGCAGTGTGGGCAACAGGGTGAGGGAGAAGATTCTTCCCCTTTACTCTGCTCTTTTGACACCCCACCTGGAGTGCTGCATTCAGCTCTGGGGTCCCCTACACAAGAAAAATGTGGACCTGTTGGAATGAGTCCAGAGGTTTTGTTTTGATCACAAAGCTGGAGCACCTCTCCTATGAAGACAAGATGAGAAAGCTGGGTCTGACCAGTCTGTAGAAGAGAAGGCTCTGGAGAGAACTTAAAGCCCTTACCAGTGCCTAAAAGGACTCTAAGAGAGCTGGACAGGGACTTTTTGCAAAGGCATGTAGTGAATGGATGAGGGGGAGTGGTATATTGGCTCAGCAGAATTTTAGGTTCTCACCTAAGAGATTTCTCTTTCCCACCACAGAAGTAAAAGGTGTAAACTGGGAAGGGAGAGAAAGTATGCAGCTGTTCAGCCTCTCCTGCCACTCTGGAAGTGGCATTGGAGGATCTCTCCCAGCTGAAGAGCTGAGCTGTGTGGGGAGGGTGCTGTGGCTTTGAATGCCAGCAGGAATAGTTCTGTAATCCAAACTTTCTTGTTTCCTTAATAACCCAGCTTCTGGGCACAACTGGGCTTAAGTGATGTGGGAGTAATCTTATTAGGAGGTTGCAATGAGGAAAGAAGACTGGCTTTTGTAAGAGGAAAATGGAGTTGTTATTAAAAAGGAAGGACAAAGCTACCAAAAGCCTCATTCATGTTACAGGTTCAGGCATGGGACAGAAGAGAAATCCACAAAAATCTGCCTTTCAGCTTTTTCTATTGCTTGTGTTTGAATGGGAAATTGGATATCGCCAGGATCCTGGGAGACAGCACACATGAAAACAGCAAATTCCTTCAGGGGGATACAAGGAGGAAGGGACATCTGTTTTGCATCCAAACATTACTTGAAGTCTAGTTAAAACTGTTGTTGTGACAGGAGAGAGAAAAAACACAGAGAAAATCCTCCTTCTCTTTTGGTTGGGAATCAGTGCAACCAGGCAGGGTGAATACTAATGGAGGTCTCTTATCTTTCCTCCACTTACAAATCGTGCTGTCCTCATTTTGAACAAGCCACTTAGTCACCCATGGTCGAGTCTTCAGTAAATGTGAAACAACTTGTTAGTGATAGATGGGGTCATTCACATTGGGCTAACTTGGCCTCTCTTTATGAGGAAAAGAACAGTATTAATCTAAGCAGATATTTATTCACTGTTCCTCAGTTAATTATCTTGACTTAATTTGATGTATGGAAAACAGTGGCTCATGTAAGTTAAGCCTGGTATTTCAAAGGCAACATGGGGATTTGAGATATTGAGACCTCTTGGATATGGATGGGTAGAAAACAAATCTGTATGTCATGGAATGTTTTCAGGCTTTTGGCTTTGAAGGTCCTTTAATTTTTTCACAATCAGAGACACTAACTCTTTTCCCTTACTTCTTTTTCTAGAATGAACTTATTTTTTTCCTTTTCTTTTTTCACCTGGGAGCTGGAGAGCCACATACAAGTGCCTGACGGCCCAATCTGTAAAGTACATTTCTCTTTTAACCCCCAGCTGAAGCTCTTCTATCCTTCGGTGTATCCTTTTGGTGAATGGGATATTAGCTGGTTTTCACCATTTTCGAAAAAAGACTGGACATGGCATTCAGTGCCATGGTCTAGTTGACAAGGTGGTGATTGATCAAAGGTTGGACTCTGGATGGTCCTGTAGGTCTTTTCCAGTGTAAATAATTCTGTGATAAGACTGCAGTAGTTATGTCAGTTGTCCGAGAGAGAATTCATGGACAAGAAGCTGTCCCAATAGGACAGCCCAGGGACTTCCATATCACCTCATTTATCTGTCCTAAGGTTGCAGCTGTTCTAGTGTCTTGCTTTGGGAGTCAGGAAATGTGCCCATCAAAACGAAATAATAATGAAAACAAGTTTGGAAGTGTGGAAATATTGAATTTTTCTTGGATCCTTACCGACAGAAATATCTTTGTTCTTTCAAAATGGGTTGTGGGTCTTCCAGCCCACAGCTACACAGGTAGGCACACCTGCCCTATAAAATATCCCCACATCTTGCATATGCCCTATGCTGTGGCTGCTGTTGAGCCCATGTGGAAGGCTGTGGTGAAAAAAGGGGACAACTGAAGGCTGCATGTGAATGGCTCCTCAGTTAGATTGTGCTAGAACCCCTGTTTTGGGGCAGTTAGGGCATCACTTCTCTCACCCTGCTTGTGAGGGGGGCTTGAGCTGCTGATCTCTGAATTGAGATGCTTCTAAGCACTCACATAAACAAGGCTGAGAGCTGAATTATTTGGTTTTTTGTTAGGCAGAAGGATCAAGCAGGCAAGTTTGGGCTGAAGATTACTCTGTTTGTGAGGCCACACAGCCAATCTCACCTGCTCTCTGCTAGACAAAACACAGAGCCTGGAGGTGGGAATAAATGCTGGAGGAGGCCAGAATGGGGAGGGACTGCTGAGATTCGAGCAGGGAGATTTTACCTGTGTGGTATGATAAGCAAGACAGCTGTGCTGGGTCTCCTTTTCTTCACACATGGAAATGAATAATCAGCATTATTATCTGTCTGGCATTTATCCTATGTCACATTCCAGTTTTGAATGCACTTTTGATTAGCAGAATATTGAAACAACCTCATGCTGTAAGACTAATCACGGGAACAGGTGTGCTTTCCCTGTTGGTCTGTGCCTAGGATGATATGTGGATTTGTCTGCTAACATCCTACTGTCTCCTTTCTTATTCTTGACACGGTTCCACAGTCTCCCCAGGCAGCCTGGAACTCCTCACTGTGGATGCAGAAGGGGAAGATAGAGCACCAGAGATATCCTGGCATGTGTGGGGCTGTGAGTGCCAACAGACAGATGATGTTAGTGGGAAATTTGAACTGAAGAAGGTGCTGCAGTGTAGTTATATTCAGCTGTGGAAAACTTTGCTAATTTTGTAATAGAGCTGTGGCACTTTTGCTGAAGAACAGGTTCTGGATCCAAGCTCCTAAACTTTTTTTTTTCTGTAAAATTATGTACAGTATTTGTATTAAGGGTATGGTTAGAAGGTTAGACTTTAGTGTGGTGGTGGGGGTTAGTTTGACTCTTGTGGAATTGAAATGATGATGCCTTGCATGACCATTCTTAGATTGAGACAGGCAGCAGATACATCTGCACAGACCCCTCTTTGGGATGTAGAAGCATCAGAATTTACCTTGCTTAACATAGCAGAGATGGTAATTCAGTGTCTCAGATCTGCATAGACTAAGGCCCTGGTCTACTGAGGCAAATGAGTGAATGCGTATTTGCTTTTTAAAAGCAGTTTATCTAGCCTGAATTGAAGGTCAAATACATAAAATATTTGCCTGGACTTAGACCTAAATGATGTAATAGCATTAGATTCTGTCTGAGATAGTGTCCAGTGTCAGGAATGACACCAGTTTTGAACTTGACACTTCATCAAACTCTGACTATTTCGACAATCAGTACTTATAAGGCACTGGAAGTAAATAGTTCTGTTAAGTTTTAGGTCCTCAAACTGCTCTGCTGTGGTTTTGTTCTCCCAGGGCGACTCAAGAGGCCTGATGTACTCCAGTGGCTGTTCTTGCAAAGAGCTGGATTATAAAAGTCTCTTGATTCTTCCTTGTTAGAAGCTTGTGGTTTATGAGGTTAGAAACCTTTCTGGGTTAAGCTTTCACTTTGTCATGATAAGCTGTTTTACAAGAGTGTAATTTATTTCTCTGAGATTGATTTCAACCAAATAGGCCTTTTCACTGTACCTACAGCAGAAAAGACCATCTTTGGTGTTTTGAAACAAAATCTTGCAAGTGAGCAAGTCAAACAGTGGGCAGCTGTTAAACTTCCCCTGCACAGAAAAGCAGGGGAAGTTTATTGAAACCAAGAGACTTTTTTTTTTTGAACTTGGGATTTGAACTGCAAATTTACTTGTTCTATTACCGTAACAGCTTTGCAAAGAAGGCAATGACTGACACAGCCTTCCTGCAAAGAGTGGATGGATTGTGAGAGGCTGGATTACTCTGGGTGACTCCCCTAGCTCACATATTCTCCAAAACCTGTCAATAGTTTTCAGAATCTAACTGTTAGTCTTCATGTAGATGTATGCTCTTTGTCCTGCAGACCATGAAGGCGACTGCAGCAGGGAGTGGATTTGAAAATTATCAGTGTTGGTGCTGAGGTATTGGTGCTCTAATACTGGGGGCAAAATGGGGGCTGTAGGAGCACCTGGTGACTCAGAGACTTCCAGGGACAAAATCTACAGCATAAAGAGAGAGGACAGAATGGGAAACAACTTGAAATGAAAGAAGACTTCCAGAACACCACAGACTAGTTCAGTGATATGGCTAGAGCCCCAGAAACCCAGTCTAATTCTTTATCTCTTAGACAGTGGCCCATTCCTGGCACATTCATGTTAAGGTTGCAGCCGTCATATTTCTCTTAACAGCACTATATGTGATATGGTGTGGAGGGAGCTGCGTCCCAGCTGAAACTGGAATGGTCTCTTGTGCTCTCACAGTCTCTTTAATGACCACCCCTGTGCAGATCTTTGCATGGAAATGGCAGAGGTTGATCTTCACTTCTCCCTCAGCCTCAAAATGTTCTTGCCCTGGGAGTGACCCACAAGTGTTTTTTGCCCCTAGACTCCTGACTAGATGGATGCATGGGCACATTCCCCTAGGGTTTCTTTTTCCCATCTTACTCATTCAGGCAATGTGTGGCCCTGCTGGCCGCAGAAGGTCTGGCTTCTTTCTTCTGTCTCCCCAACACTCTCTGAAATTTGGTAGTGAAAGATATGAGCAAAAGAAAGCCAAATAATTAGTTATCCCAGCCCTAATTCCCTGGGCAGAAGTTCACTTTTCAGTAACTGAAACTGGCTTAATCCTAAACCCCTGCAAATCCCCCTTCCTAAGAGTCTTTGTGAGGCACCCTTATTGATACGAACTTCCAAAAAGACCAGTGCTGCTTTTAGGCTGAATTTTCCTAAAGCCCCTAAATGTTGTACCTGCAGTGTGATATAATACAGGACAGTGAATCTCTGAAGCCACAAACCCCTTAACATGTGAGTGAGGTTACTGCTGTGCAAAACAAACTGGAAGAAGAGCTCTAGTGTTGCAGGCACAAGTCTCCTCTCTGTTATTGCTATGAACCTCATTTCTTGGCTCTCCTGCAAGGTGGTCATTTTTTGGGAGAAGACTTTCTCTGAAACAGCTCCCATGGCTTCTTCTGCTTTGTTGACTGACAGTGGATATGAGGGGATGCTCTGTGATAACTTGTCATTGCTGCCTAATTTAGCCAGTGAAGAGAGTTTCCCATAGCAGGTACATTTGGCACTTTTTTCTGTTGATCTTAGTGATGAGTTCTACTTGTCTGTGTTATCTGTGCAAGGAACCAGACCCTGACTGCCCAGAGCAGCTCCTTGTGCTCTTGATGACCACCAGTCAGAGCAGTGAGTTAACCTGTCTGGATTGTAATTCATGGGCTGCAGGTCTCAGGCATGTATGGGAGTTAAAAAACATGGAAATCTCAGCTATGAATCTGCCTTCATCTTCATGGGGAGGGGAGAGAGAGAGAAACTCAGATGTGTCCTGTCCATTGCCTGGAGTTGATAGTGAGTTTGCTCACTGCTGAGGAAACCTACAGCTTTCTTTTTGCAAACAAATGGCTCAGTTTCCCCTGTCTCTTCACATCACTCCTTTACCTCTTAGTTCTCATCCCTATTTGCTCTTCCAGTTTTCGTCCTGAGAAAGGTCTGGGTGAAAGACTGAGTTGTACAGGTGCTGCCTACGCTTCCTCAGCTGTTGCCTTCTCTTTTCTCTGCCACAGGGATCAGGTGGGGCACACCTAGTCCAGAGGGAAAAGGACAGTTATTTATCATGACAACTTGGTAGGTGAGCACCCTTCTAGTGAATAGATATGCTAATTAAAGGCAGTCTATGTGCTAATTATGTTTTTTTCCATTGTAGCCAAGAACTCTAGGAGACTTGCTTGTTTCAGCAATAAAATGAAGAGAGGTTGGTTTTGGGAAATCTATGGTCTAATGCTAAGTGAAAGTTTCCTTGTTATCTCTATAGATTCAAGGGATAGTCTTTTTCTGCCATCTGTTTTATTTGCTTCCCTCATAAACCTTTGGACTAATTAGCTCGATCTGAAAAAGATTAAAGACAATGAATAAGGAGATAAATGAACATTAAATGTGCATTTTGACAGTGTTGCTGATATTCTTTTTTTTCCTCCTTTTTCTTTTAAAATCCCAAATTGCATCCATCTCCTTTTCACTGTGCGCATCTGATGAAGTGTCAGTGGTCTGATACAATTTTGAAGCTTCATCCAGGCTTTGAGATTCCCCAGGCCTTGTGACAGCATTGTTTGGTAACTGCTTCTCCTCCATGAGCTCATCCCTCACCCCAGTTCTGCACATTCAGCTTCGAGGAGCAGGGACATGATGGCTTGTCTCAAGCCAGGTCCTAGATCAGTGGCAGCTTCTTAAGAACACGTGGGTGGGATTTAAAACAGTCACGGCTCAGATCTCTAAAGCTGTTATTCAGACATGAACAAGATGTTGTTTCTTATCTTTAGAGGAACTTACATCTGTCAAAGGTTTAAACGGCACTGAGGGAAGTAACCTGCTCATTCCTATTTGTAAAAGTGATGTCTATGTTAAGAATTGACGTCTGTGTACATGGCCTGGGCACACCCTGTGGTCCCTGGAGGGACACAGGTCACGTGAGGCTGATTTGTGTCCCAGGTTGGCTGAAAGACCCTGCTGTAGAGTCCTCCCATCTCCAGGGATGGCAGAGGGATCCTGGGGTGACACAACTCAGTAAATTGGCGGTATTAGGAAGATGACCCTGAACACTCTGCTATAGCCTGGTCAGGTCTGCAGTGCTGGTTTTAGGGATGGTTTACAAATGCCTAAGAAGTGTCTCTCCCTAACCTAAAATGAGCATGAATTTCTAGATTACAAACTGTCCAGTGCAGTGCCAGGTGCGTTCCTGCTGTTCCTGCCTTGCTTATAGAGGAAAAGGCAGTCATTTCCAGGCTGGGATAGCCACTAACACCCCTTATTGCCGAGCTGCCTCATGGAAAGGGGACCATACTCAGCAGTAGGATGTGTCCATGCAAATGCAAATGGTCAGCTGAGTAAGAAGAGAGGGACCCAAATCACACTGGCTCGGGTACCTGAGGACTTTCTAGATTACTGGCTTTTGCTGCTCTAGCTAAATCTGCCGGCCCTTACTCTTGTGCAAAGTGTGCATTGGTAGAGGTTACTGCCCTAAGGTGAGGGAGTCCTGGCACTGGCTTTAATGAGGGAACAGAGTTCAGTGTATTGATGCGCAAACAAAGGCTTTGTGAGAGGACCAGTGTTTCTGAATCTAATCCTTTGTGGTTCACTGCTCCAGAGACTCACTTGTCTGGGGACTGGGAGAGCTGCATATTGTTATGCTTAATTTTCGGAGCTGTCTAGGAAATGACCCTCCCAGCCTCCAGGCTGAATGGGACTTAGACCAGACTCTCCTTGTGTCTGTGGGTCATTTGCATTTTATGGTTAAGGGACAGCATAGCTCAGATCACAGTGCTTTTCAGAGAAAGGTGATAGTTCCACTATCAGCTGAGATTTAATACTTTCACAGAAGGCAAAGCCTGTCGTATCAATTTGTTGTTCTGGCCCATTCCCAGGCAACATGCTATTCCCTGCTACAAAAGCTCCTATTGTTGCCACTAGGCTTGTTCCAATCTAACATGCTATATGCCTCCTTCCTCACAGAAGTGCAAAGTGCACTATGAAATGCTATTTTATAGATTAAAACTAATTCTCAGCAATTCAACAGAGCAGACTATTATTATTATGGAAGTTTTAGGAGCTGCTTGAAGCTGAGCAGGAGATAGAATCTTACACCGTGTAGGATGGAGAAATTAGTCTAGTATTACAAGCTTTAATTCTCCCAATTAATCAAAACACATTTAATAAAACGTTCTATCTTTTGGCAAGAGAAACTTTGATTAAAATTGGTGAGGGAAAGAGGAGGTAAAGAAACAGGTCCCTGACTTAGGAAATCATACCTGTCCTATAGACAGGTATAGCTGTCCTATGACAGCTGTACCATGTAGTCACATCTGTACAAGAGAGTTAAACACTTTCAAGGGACACCAAGGGACTCAATCAGAGAATCACAGATTAATTTAAGGTGAAAGAGACCATTGGAGGTCTTCTAGTTCAAACCTCTGCTTAAAGAAAGATGGACCTCAAAGTTTTCTTAGGGTGCTTGTGACCTTGCCCAATTGAGCCAGAAAATATCCCAAGGATGCGGCTTCCACAGGCTCTATGGGCAATCTGTTTCAGGACTTACCCTCCCTGGTGGTGAAAAATTGTCATGTTTAGCTTGATTAAATTTTCTTTTGTTGCAACCTGTATCTTTGCCTCTTGTCCTCTCTCTGTGCACTTCTGTGAAGGGTCTGGCTTTCTCTTTGATAACCAACCCCATTAGGAAAAGTAAGTCTGCAGTTAGTTCCTCCCTTTAATCTTTCCCAGGCTAAACAAACATACTTTCATTCTTTGTTATGTGCTCCAGCCCTCTAATCATCTTGGTGGTCCTCTTAATGAACTCTCTCCAGTTGCTCAGCATCTCTGTTTTCTGTGAGTGCTGTGGAGATAGGAACCATCAGCCCTTTGGCCACTGAAGTGAGGATGATTTCAGCAAATGCTTAAAGTATCTTTAAGTGCTTTCTTGAAGCTGGAACAAAGCTGTAGCCACAGAGGTTTTGAAGTTGCTGAGGGTCTTGTTAAGCTGAGTTTTGAGTATCACCAAGAACAGAGATTACACAATGACATGGTAAAAGGATCTTGGACAGCTCACAAATTGTCCTTGTGAGCTTGTCACCTTGAGGTGACTGTTTCTCACTGTTGACTTTAAAGAGATGCAAACTTTGGTAGTTCAGATTTTGATGTAAATTTAAATGCCCTATTACCAGGTGGATGCCTATCAGGTAAAGTCCTTACACACTCTGTGCCAGTTTAGATCTGCCATAGGGGTGGGTGGCCAGTCAGGTGGGAACAGGATAGAGCAGACATGCTCCAATCTGCTCAGTGGTGTGGCAGTTTCGGTTTGAATGAGGATGTTGTATGGGTATTGTAGCAGTAAATATGTTTAGTATTCAAGGCAGGGAAGGGAGAAGGGGGTAAACCTTGTATCACCCATATTAGAACTGGGCAAATTCTCATTTCCTGTATTTACTCTGGAGAACACCCATTTTCAGGTGTATGGATGTTTTGCCAGCTGACTGAAGCTTTTCTAGAAGCAATTTTGAGGAGTGTGATTTGGTGCTGATATATGGGGATTTTTGTCTTTTTTTAGAGCTCAAAGTCACCTGAAAAGATCAAACTGGGTTTGAGTAATAAAGTTTTCCCAGCTTCGGGGCTGAATTTAAGGTAAAGGGAACAAAAGGACAGTTGCACTGTTTTGAGCAGGCTGGTTGGACAAAGTTTTGTGGCACTGGTTTTGTTAGAAGAGGCAGTCCCCAGGAAAACAGCTCTCTTTTGGTGCCATTTTAATCATACAGGTAACTTTTCTTCCTGGGACAGAGTGGATGTTGAACATGGAAGTTTTTTGCTGTATTTGCAAGACTGCATGTGTTAGTTACTGGGATAGAGACCACTACTGTATCATGCTCTTTCTTTAGTCCCTCTGAAGTTAGATCCTTCCACAAGATTTCCCCCAACTCATGTTGGGAGCTCAGGGATCTGGAAAATGATACAATCAAGACCACCCTATGTTAAGAATGGGGATTTTGTTAATGCCTGGAGCATCTCTCTTTCCCTTGATTCGCGTTGGTTCTGGTGGAAACAGAGTCAATATTACACTTTCAGTGATGGGCATATTAGCTAAGCACTGCAGAAACTTCCAGCTTGCACAAGCCTTCCTTCTACTTTTGGAAAGATTGCTGTGGATCACCTACCTGCAGAACTTTTTGGGAAGATTGTGCCCTTCAATCTTCCTCTATGATTTTGGTTGAGAACTGGGTGAGAGATTGGAATAACCATGAGAACGACATGACCATGAGAGGATCATGGAATGACAGCCATGTGTCCTGTCTGCACATGAGCTACTTGTACCTCAATATTAATGGTCCTGTCCCCCTCTGTCTCATCTGAAATACGTCTCGATACCAAGACTGGGCCAAGCCTGAATGAAGAATAATTCCATTGCACTGTTGTTAGATCCAATGTCTTGACGGAAAGAAACAGACTGTAAAATTCTTCCAACCAGCCCTACTACCTGGGTTGGTCAGGTTGTTGAAAGACTTTTTGCATTACTGTTGATTTTGGAATCATTGAGCAGATCAGTCTCTTTTAACTGGTGTTCCCAGAGGGATCTGCGGAATTAAGTATCCCAAGAGCCTCCCATTTTTGCATTTTCTGTGGGGAACAAGAAGTGCTGGGAGGAGTTGTCTCAGTCTCACGAGATCTTAGAGTCACTAAGCTCTGAAAGCTGCTCTTTGAAATTGGTAATTTGTTTTTGGTGATTATTTCTTGCTGTCCAACTCTTTCCAGTCCTGAGGAAGATTTCCATCCCACTTAGATGCTCTGTTTTTCTTTGAAGACTAGTTCTGCTTGACCCCCATGACTCTGAAAACAATATATAGAAGGATTTTGGTGCTGTTTCCCCCTGCTTAGCCAAGATATAACAGTTCTGTTGTTTCTCAATGCACGGAAAGTAATGTCTACACTGAAATTTTATCCAATAAGTTTTTCTCCTCATTACGGTGTATGTTGTGGAAACCCAAGCTTTGTACCCTTGGTTTATCCTGTGGGAGGGACAGTTCTGCTCTACAGAACCAGAGGCATTCAGCCAATTCCCCGCTGCTGTTTTTGTGTCCTGACCTTTCTCCTGGCTTACTCCCCTCCTACCCCAAGGGTGAGAGACAGCGAATGGAAGATGGAGTTACAGCTTCCTAGACATTTGGCTGTTTTGTCTTTTGTACATCACGTTGTGGCTGACAGGACATTATTTTTTCTTCAGAAAAATACCTTGCATGCTAATCTCTGTGCATTAGCTGATCACAACATAAATGCTTGTCCATTAATCCAATGCCTTCCTGTATGTCTTTCATCTCCATGCTCTCTGCTGTTCTCCTGTTTCACTTTTCTTCCTCTTTTGTCTTTAACTCGGCTTAATACAATCCACCTCAGTACCATAGCTCTGGGCAATGGAAACAGGGACAGATACTATAATCAGATGGATAGACTGAGTTAATAAACCTGCCACTCGATGCTGAAGTGCTCTGCAAAGGCCAGTCTTCAAGGGATTTTGACAAAGATATTCCTTTCCACTATTTCTTTATCTGCTAGTAAGGGAAGCCTGCTGACTTTTCTACTGCAGTAACAGTAGAATAAGCTCCAGCTTATTTCCAGAGATTTCAACTATTATTATTATTGGTGCTCTTTTACATTCTGATAGATTCGGTAGCTTGAGAGCAAAACTCAATGAAAAGTAGGGTTGGGATTACTCTGTCCTAACTTCTTCTAAGTCTACAATGCAGATTTCTATGTCTGAGGTCCTCATCCTTGGCTCCCTGTATAGGTGCTGCAGAGATGTAGGCACTTTCAACATCATGTAAGAGCAGCTGTACCAGCTTGGACCAAAGGATCAGCCATAACCACTCTGGACAACCTGTTCTAGTGTTTGACCACTCTCACAGCTCAAAAACTTCTTAAATCAAGAGCTGTGTGTGAGTTCACTGGTTCTTGATGGAATTTTCTTCCATTCATTGATGTGGTGTTTTTACTCCGTGTAAATGTTTGAGACCTGCAGAAGTGCAGTGGCCATGAGTGCCACAGCCCAACTTCCAGGTGGTAATAAAATGGTTTCTTTTGTTTAACTCATTTGATGCCTCCACACCAACTATTTTTTTCCTTTTTTCTTTTTTTTTTTTTTTTCTTGGTTGAAAGAAGCAGCATTTTCAATCCCTTCATCTCGCCTCCACTTTCTGTGTGGTCTGTTGCACATCCCAGTTTTCTGTCTTCCAGGTAGAAGAGGACTAGTTGCAATTTAACACCTTTCTCTTAAATGTCTCTCAGTTCCGTGCATGATTTCTGAGTGGGGAGGAAGACGGGAGAAGAATCTAGAAATGCAGACAGTCTTCTGGATATTAGTCCTTGGATGGTTATACAGTGACACCTACTCCTTCCTAACAATTGCTAGTATTTTTTTCCTGGTTATTAGTGAATATTGTTTTTTATATTTTTACAGAACTGTTACTACTCCAGAACTTCTATCATGCGTTACTTTGCATTTACTTACATTGACTTTTTTCTGTGACTTATCACTAAACTTCAGTACCTGCAGCATACTTGGCAGTACTTTCAGTGTGACATTCCAGACCTGGGTTAGATGTATGCTTTAGCATCAGACACTACAGGAATGCCTGCTTCTCTTCACTAGTCCTGAGGGGAGGCTGAACCTTCCTTCCTATGGAGCCCTTTTTACTAGCAAGTGTGTGTGAGAATAGACCTCAAAGGGCAGAGTTTCTGTCAGCATAGAATTTGCTCACAAGCAGGTTGTCTTTCCTTTTGAAACTGTCTTTGGGGGATAACTGTCTTGGGAGGTCAAGGTGTCTTGCGTCTGCTGGAACATTTTCTGTAGCACTCTTAGCATGGCATTTTTTTCTGGACGTGAAAAGCAGCTCTCTCTGCAGAGGGTGAGGTTTCTTGTGGAAGCAGCAGTTGCTTCCCAGTGACTATGTCACATCATCTCTTCACTTGCCAGGTGATTTTTCTCCTCTTGCTGAGAGATTGTTTGTGATGATCCAAGAAAGCACTTGTTGAGTTTTGGAGAGCAAACTTCAGAAGGAGTAATCAAGCAGACTTGCTATTGGTTGTGTAACATCTGGGCACTAAATCATTTTGTAAAACTCATAACAAATTTTTCAAATTTCATTATCTAAAACTGTGTTGCTGTAGCACTCTCCATGTCTGCATCAGAGTAAATCTAATTAATAAACATAAATGTGAAGACTAAACAAATCCCGAAAGGTGATCTTGTTACAGTGCTTACTCAGCAGTCAGAGTGTCAAGTGCCATTTCCATTGTCTGGAGCAGTAGTTTGCTTGAATGATAATGTTTATAAAGGTCAGTGATGCTGCTTGTCCAGGAGATGTACCTAGGAAAACCTTTTCTTGCTTCCATGAACTCTGTCGCAGGATAGTTCAAGTATAACTAATAGGCATCTGTGTGAGCAGAGCTGAGATAATGCTGAAATGCCCCTGGAGTCACGACTAATGGAACTCCAACTTTAGATAAGGGTTTTTCCCAAGTTATTTTGAAGGAGACTGGGGCTTGTTCAATGCATCCTGAGAGGGGACTTGATATCACAGAATGTCTGGACTTGGAAGATATTCGTGAAGTCATAGAATTGTGAGATCATTTAGGTTGGAAAAGGCCTCCAAGATCATCTTGTTCAACATATCTGCTTAGAGTAGGGTCACCCACAGCAGGTTTCTCAGGGCTGTGTCTAGTTTGATTTTGAATATCTGCAAGTTTGGAGACTCTCTTGGCAATCCATTCCAATGTTTGACCACCCTCACAGTTATACACATATGTTTAAATGGAATTTCCTGTATTTGGTTCCCATTGCCTCTTGTTCACTCACTGGATACCATACAAG
The DNA here is from genome assembly GCF_003945595.2 of Pipra filicauda. Classification (NCBI taxonomy): domain Eukaryota; kingdom Metazoa; phylum Chordata; class Aves; order Passeriformes; family Pipridae; genus Pipra; species Pipra filicauda. The sequence goes on from NW_024104320.1 coordinate 1,599,908, forward strand.
AGTCTGACTGTCTTCTTTACTCCCTGTCCCATCAGTTATTTATACATTGACAAGATCCCCCTGAACCTTCTCTTCTCCAGTTTAAACAGTCCCAGCTTTCTCAGCCTTTCACATGTAACAGTTACTTCAGTCCCTTGATCTCTGTGGCCCTTTGCTGCACTTGCACTGGTATATCCATGTCTCTTGCACTGGGGAATCCAGAACTGGGCACAACACTCCAGATGGGTCTCACCAGTGCTGATGGGCAGGCTTTCCTCTCCTGAACTGCGTGATACTCCTACCAATGTTGCCTTTGCTGTGAGGGCACCTCACTGGCTTGTGATCACCTTGGTGTCCATCAGCATGCCCTGGTCCTTTTCGACAAAGCTGCTTTCCAGCCTATTGTTCCCCAACATGGTACACAGGGATACTACTCCCCATGAGCACACTTCCCATTTTCCCTTACTTAAAATTTGTGAGAATCCTTTTGCTCGTTTCTGCAGATTGTTAGGATTCCCTCTGACTGATGGAACAACCATCTGGTCCATCAACTGCTTCTACCAGTTCTGTTTCATCTGCATATCACATACAGGTTCAGAAACGCTCCTTAGTGTAACAAAAAACTTATCATTAGCCTCAACAGCAGAAAAACTGCTTGCAGTTCCCTGTCCTGTCCCAAACCAGGACAATATAGGAGAGGATACTCATTGATTAAAGCTGTCTGAAGAGAAATAATCAATCAATCAATCAATCAATCACTTTTTCTGGGGAGGGATGATGTGTCTGCTTTCAGTATGAGGTTGGGATACAGCTAGGAAGTGCACTCAATTCCAACAACTGGGAAACGGTCCCAGGTCTTGCAGTTTAATCACAGCCTTTAGCTGTAACACTGTCCATATATGAGCACAATTCTCACTGAGTTTCGCAGCAGCCACCCCTGAAGGTGTTTGAGCCTGTGGTGTGTTTTGGTCCTGTAATACAATAGGTAGGAGGAAAAATGTGTGCTGTGGAAGGAGTTGCTGTTACAGCTGTGAGGCAAAGAGCCCTGCAAAGTGTTACTCTGCTAAAGAAATCCCCTTCTCCATCCTATTAGTCAAAACAACTGCTCTGTGTCAAAGCAGAACAAATACTTTTAGCCAAAAAGCTTTTCTAGCTGCTGTTTTGCTGGGGCCTTTTGGCCCTGCCTGATTGCTGTCCCCATACAAGGGGTTAGTGCAGTATGTGCCTTCATAAATTCCACTGTTGGGTTTCCATTGTCCCTTTGTTCTTTGTTGCCAAGGAAGCCAAATATTATTTCTATCCTTGAAAGAAGTTGCATATATGGGGAATGGCCTCAGTGAGAGGTGGGGAGAAACGGGACCTTGTGGAAAAATACCTTTTGTGTTCTCTCTCATTGGCTTTGTAGAGATGATTGTGGTGATGTGGTAGAATGGGGCTCTTCTGTCTTTTCTCTATTAGTCAGATGTCTTCATTATTATTGTTATTAACTTATATTCCATACTAAGCAGTTCCTTCTCTTTATGTAGCCTTTCATCCCTTTTGTCATATCTTGAGGTGCTACTGAGTGCTCCTGGATAAAAATCAGTATTCATTTATATCTTTTTATCCCCACGCTTTCTGTGACCCCTGTTACTTCACATTCTCAGGTCCTTATTTTTTTTTTCCTGGCCTTCCCATGAATACAGAAATGGGATCATCTTCAACTGATATTTGGGAACTTTAACTGATATTTGAGATGCAGATGAAACTGATACCAGGTGAGGTGTGCTGGGAACTCTTCTCTGTCCTTCAGCTGGCAGACTGAGGTGTCAATTCTTGATCATAGAATCATGGAATGGTTTGGGTTGGAAGTGACCTTAAAGATGATCCAGTTCCAACTTCCCTGCCATGGGCAGGGACATCTTCCACTAGACCAGGTTGCTCAGAGCCCCATCCAATATGGCCTTGAACATTTCCAGGGATGGGGCATCTACAATTTCTCCACCATAACCTGTTCCAGTGCCTCACCATCTCCACAGTAAAGAATTTCTTCCTCATACCTAATCTAACCCTGCCCTCCTTCAGCTTGAATCCATTGATGGCAACAGGGAGGAGGTAGAAACTGTCTGAATGCCCCTTTGGTCCTGAGGAACTAAATTAGTATGGTTAAACCTTTATATTAGTAAACTAAATAGCATCAGGGGGATGTGCTGACCACTGCCACACAATTATTCTGTCCAAAGTTTTGTACATACAGGGTCACCATTTGGACCTGAACTAACTAGTAAGTTCCTAGTTGTTGTCAGGGCATGGCTCAAGGGAGAGTGCAGGCTATCCAAATAGACAACTTCACTTGTTTTGGGGACAAGGAGAAGAATGTTGTCATTTTAGCTTATCAGTCAAGCTAGTGGTGTTTTGTCCTTCTCCCTCAGGGGTATGGATTGAGTCTGGGTATGTTTTATTTGTTTACATAAATGGAGTTTTTCTTCTGGTTTTGTGTGGGAACCACTTTAGGGTAATTTAAGGTTCTAAAGACAAAAGTTACAGTGGCAGCAAAACTTTAGGAATAGCAGAGACTGAAGAACACCAGAGTCTCTCCAAAGACTGTTCTAGCACAACAGCCACTGCACTGCTGTGCCATAAACCCTCCTTCATCTATGGGACCCCAGAGGGATCATGTTTGAGCTCGTTAGGTTGGGCTTCCTCAGCAGAGAGGGGTAAACCAGTTTCAGATAGTTTGTCTGACCTCTACTCCTTTTCTCAGTTCAACATCTACTTTGGAATAATATGTTTCACACCTGACAGTGCTTTCTTCTTTCTCCTGACTTCACAGAGAGAGCTCAAATGGTAGCTAAATCCCATACATGGTGGGCTCTAAGGGGTAGTCTTCTAAATGGAAGTTTTCCTGCATGCTGTGGCTTTGCCCAGCTAGGAAGCAAAGCCACCTTCCCACAGATGCGAGAAAAAGAACAAGTCTGAGCACAATGATCTAATAGGTCTAGATAATGAAGCCTAAACTAGGATAAACTAATTTAGCCTGTAATTTTTAAAGCCCCAAGAAGAACACTACAAGTTCTGTGGTCAAATGATGTGATTCTTCAGGAAAAATAGAACTGCAGTTAAATTGGTGAGATACTTTGAGACAGGCAAGGCTTTTCACCAGGAAGGTATAGCTTGTTTAACAAGTGTAAAGGAAGCCCTGCATTAATGATCTTCAGCCCAAGGTAAAGAGACTATCCTGCCTTTACTCCCAAGTACTAATTTCCTGTCCATTCCTGCAATGTCTTTTCCAAGAGGAGTATGTGATAAATTGAGGTTAGTTGCCTTCAAGCTGGTTGGTCAACCTGACTGCTCGAGTGGTGATGCTCAGGATGCCTGTCTTTTGTTAGTATTGTTTATATCAAACAATAAAAGAGCAATTTACCTTTGAAATCATCATTCCTGCTATCCTGACAACATTTACTGTGGTTTAAAGTTGTCCGGTTGCTGGTGAATAATAAATTCCCTCTTGGATGAAGTCAATGGCTTAAGCAGAAGATGCTGATCTGGCAGTTTTGCCTGGTGGCAGACAACTTGTTTGTTCTGTTAAGGCAATATTTGAGGGGTTTAGTCAAGTCACCAGAAATTATGGGAGACTTATGAAAACCTACTTTTTTTTTTTTATTTCTTCTATTTTCACAGCCAGTCGGAGCTTCCTTTTTTTCCCAGATAATTTTTATCTCTGAGTAACACAGTCCTTTCTGCAAGTAGGTATGATTTGGAACTCGATCGCATGGGGACATAAAGAGAGGTCACTTACGAAAGGATAATCTTGCTCAAAATCTTTATCTTTCTCCTTCCTACTATTTTGAGGCTGCTCTCTGTTCCTCCAGTTTCAAGTGACTCAGTCTCCACAATGCTTCCAGCTGATTCTTGCTGGTAGGATAAGCTGCTTGGACCACACTTCTAACTGACAAATGAAAAAGAGATTTTTTTATATGTGTACTATAGCCTGCATCTCCTTTTGTTTTTCCTTTTCAATTTCCTTCTTTTTCCCCTACTCTGCTTTATCCTTTCACTGTTTAGCCTTTTCTATCTTGTCTTCAGTCTCTCCTCATCTCCTTTCCTCTCTTGGGGTTCATAAAGCTGCCAAGGCCTGGCCAAAGCAAAGAGAAATACGCATTTCACAGGCAAAGGTCATGTGGAGGCCAGCTCCTTAGTTCTTATTACAGGTCCTGGGGAAAAGGATGCAAGTTTATTTCGGAGCTGTTGTTTTCATTAAATTTGACAAATTGACCCTAAATAAGAGTAAATAAATAAAATATGGAATGTAAAGCAGAAGGAAAAGGGAGATGTTAAACTCCCAGTGCTGGAAATGAGCTTTTGCCTTATTTTTGAATTTTCTTGGAACATGAGTTCTAGGAGAATTAAATACAAGGTCTCTAGTCTAGAGGGAAATCACAAGTGTGGGTTCTCTGCAGTGTCTCAGCAGGGCTCATGCTGCTAGTCTGTGAGCAGTAGCTGCCCATCCCACCACAGGTAGCAATTTTTCTTTCTCCCCCCTCCAAATTTCCTTCTTCTTCAGTGGAAAAATTGCTAGGTGATAAAGCAACCCAGAGTGATTTGAACTCCTTGTGCACGGAGATTTGCCTATCCCCTACCCTCATTACACAGCAGCAAATGAGGGAGCCCTTGAATTTCACAGTTTACAATGCAAAAATCTTTTAATAAAAATGACCATTGGAGCATTGAAGTGCTTTTTAAAATCAGAGAGGGAGACCAGAGCCTGATGGGAAGTATTTTCCTGTAGGAAAGCTTTTCACTGCCAAGTTGGTATTTGCATGTGTAAGTCACTCTGTATTATTTCATGCAAGGTAACAGGATTTCAGATTTGCTCTCTGGGATTACAGGAATTTTTCAACATTTTCACCTGCCAGTTGGAATCTGCTGTTTTCAGGGATGTGTGGTCACTCTGAGAGCCCCAGAGCTGGCTCCTGGCACTGTGTGGAAAGCACTCAAATCTGTTTGTCATGGTTTTAGCAGCAGCTCCTGTGGGGTTATGCACTTTTGCCTTCCCTCCTGCCATTTGCCCTAGTCTAAATAAAACTGCCATCTCTCTGTACTCATAGTCCTGCCAGAAAAATTTCTTGTGAATGGGCAGAAATCTGTTTATTTAGTGTTGGAGTCTTTTAGCCCTTGTCAGATTGTCATGGCTTAATTCTTGATTTGCTAAAAGAATCGGTCAGTGCACATAAAGTCTTGTCTGTCACTTGTGTGGTCAAGTAACCACTTTCTTTGTCCCAGAGTGATATGCTATGCAAAAGGTTTCTTTTAATTTGAGTGGTAACAGGATACTTTCCTGTGACTCCCAATAAAGCTCTGGGCAAAGGGCAGGCTGCTTTTAGCCATGTCTTCTGCTATAGCTCTGATGAGGCTCATGGCTATAGCAAGGCTGATTTATAGTTCCCTTGCTCCATGTTTCCAGTACAGAAACAAACCTTTCCCTCTATGTTTGCAATGGTGAAAGTCTGTGTTTTGGTCAAATTGGGACATGAATGAGCTGTCACAGACATTACCAGAGATAGACAGCAGCTCCTTTCATGACAGATGCCGAGTGTTTCCTACTTCTAGAGAAGATTTGGGACAGAATTTTCTTCAGTTTATGGTGAACTGGAAAGCCTTATGTTTTCAAAATACTAGAGGAAAAAGCAGAAGGTGCATTCGTTGGGCATGAGGGTGCACCAGGAAGCTGTTGTCAGGCATTATGCTCACCAGCATTGACTTCTCTGTGGGTGGGATTTGATGGAGATAGAGGTGCCTTGCAGAGACTTAGAGGGTGCTTCTTCTCTGGGTGAGGAGACAGTGATTGTTTGCAGATGGACAACACAGACCATGGAAGTGGAAATCCCGTGCTATGCTGTGCTATTCTACTTTATTCTATTCTATTTCATGGGTTACGTGATGGAGGAACATATTGCTCCCCATAAAATGTTCTTGGCTGCTTGAATAAGTAGTGAGACCTTCAGTGAACTCAGAGCATGTCCTGAGGGAGGTACATGGATCCAGCTCCCAACTCCTTTCCCTGTTACATAAGAATTTGTTAATCACGTGGGCAACACATGAGTAAGTTGGTCCATGGCCCTTGAGAAATGGCACAAATTTGATTTCAGAAATTTTAGTGACTGGACCAGAAGGTGAAGAACAGCTGTTGCCCTAAGACCCAGCGATGCCTGTAGGAACAGCTGAGTGTGGGGGCAGATCCTGTTTGAGTTCTTGATCTTCACCGCAGGCAGTGCTGCTTTCTGCTGCAGGAGGGGGCAAAGATTTGGGATTGTTTTTTTCTTAGCTAGGTTCTTCCCATTTGCGTCTCAGGTTTGTAATTATGTTGATTTTCAAGGTCAAATTTGTTTTCCATAAGAATGTTCACCAGAAGGGGTGGGATCAAGTGGACTTTATTGTGAAAGTGCAAGTCCAAATGAACACCAGTGAGACTGGCCTACACAAGAAAAGGTGCATTGGTAGTTATGCATGTACTGTAGAAAATTATATGGGTATCATTATGGTAGCCTAATTATATCACTGTAGTTTTGTTGTTAAAAATCTCTTATATATGAGCCACCTAGAGAAAACTGTCCTTTGAAAAAAATAAGCCTTAATTTAGAAGAGCTATGTGACCCTGGTGTTGTGAGCACTTTATTGCTACTTAGAATGCAATGGCAAGGCCAGAGCGAGCAGTGCTGTGATTTATGTGTGAGATGACTGTGTTTTGGAAAGGACTTGGTTGAGATCCAAGGAGAAAGAGCAGATTGATGCTGCTTAGGAAGTATCACCCGTGTAGTTCCTTCAGCTATAAAGTGATGACCTTAACACTTATTGCAGCTGTATCTCTAGAATGAAATAGTGCCCAGCTTGTCACAGAGCGTGGAATTGACCTTTAGGGGCTGTTAGGAGTATACTCTAAATCTCTCTCAAAATTACAGCTCTCATTCTCTGAGTACTGAACAAACCCCATAAGGCTTCCTAAGGTGACCTGGCAATTATCTTTAGGTTATGCTATAAGATATATTTTATAAATATGATTGTGCTACGTGCAATATAGTTTATATGATTGATACATAATACATACTAATGCATGCTAAATTATACTTTTTTCCAATTAAAGTAAGACATTAATATTTATAAGGCTGTAACTTTAACATATTAATTACATAATGTATTAATATTTATAATGCTATAACACTATTTTAACAAAGCGTTCTGAGAAATTTAGCACCGCAAAAAATGAACTCCACAGTTATTGTGGTGTTCAGTCTTCTTCTGCAACTTAAATTATGTAAAATATTCTGCAAGGTTACTTGGTTGTTTTTTTTTTTAACACACATGTGTATGTATATGTCTCCATATAAATATATTACATATATAGAATAGAATAGAATCAGAGAATAGAATATGCTGACTTGGAAGGGATGGATCAGCATAATTGAGTCCAACTCCTAACCCTATGCAGGACACCCCAAGAATCACACTATGTGCCTGAGAATGTTGTCCAAATGCTTCTTGGACTTATATATATACACATGTGCACACACATGGAATTTTTAGTGGGAAGTGTTAGGAGTTGCCAAATCTGGCAGCCTGATAGAGGCAGGGTAGCAACAGCCCTGTGTCCCCAGGTGTGGGCAGCTGGGATGCTGAGCTTCTGTTCCTGACAATGTGAGTCTGCCAGGCCACGCAGATCACAGGCAGAAACACTCGGGACTCATGCAAACACAAAAAGCACCAGCGGCCTCATCCTGTTCCCCTCTCCAGCTGAGCAGGATGAAAGCCTGTTAGTAGAAAATATGCACACATATGGTCATTGTGGATCCTTAGACAGTCCATGCAGCAGCTGGCACAGGGGTCTCTCATCCTTAGTCCCCTCACACACAGACGTGTGTGTGCAGATGGGTCTCTCGTTTGACTTCCTGAGGCCTGAACCTCCCGGCGTCTCCTGTCGACAACTCACATCCTCTCTGGTTTCTCCAGTATTTGACCCAGACTTTTGGCTTCTTTCATATCTGGCTCCCAAAGCTTTTATTCTCCTTGCCAGCTAGTCCATCTTGATAGTCACTGGTGATCACAGGTGGATGGACCTACACACTGCACATCCTCACTTGCTCTGGTGGCAGGACACAATCATGGACCCTCTGACCTGTGGTCCAACTCTGGCTGCTGTCACCCCCATACATGCACATCAACATAGAACATTGGAACAGGCTTTTATCTGAAATAAGGGAGCAGGAATAAGTAGCTGGAAAGAGGGTGGCAAGCTGGCAAAGTCCTGGTGCAGTGCCTTCCAGCCAAATTCTCTGTGCTGTCAAATTTCCTTCAACATCGTGGCTGCCTGCAACCATACAGATAGTGAAACAAGAGTTTTTTAAATATTCCATAAATCCAAAGGAAGTGAAGGGTCAGCCCCTTGAATTACAGGCCATGATACTGGTACATGATTATAAGAAAAACAAACTGGAGGGAGTCCAGGGGAGGGCCAGTAGGACAGTTTGGGGCTGAAGAAGATGGTGTAGGAGGGGATGGCGGAGAAGAGAAGGCTGAGCAGTATCCAGATGCTTCCTTCTGCATCCTAAAAATGGGTATAGATACACCAAATCTAGGCTCCTCTTGGAGGTGCAGACTAAAAAAGCAGAAGGTAAGAGATGTGAGTTGGGACAGGGAAAATTCTGAGCACTTATTTGAAAAAACATTTGAATGAGAAGGATAGTGAAACCCTGGCATGGGTGTTTCAGAGGCTGGAGGGTCACTGTCCTTGGTAGCCCTTGTTTAGGGCTGAACACAGTCCTGAGCAGCTTGATCTCACTTTGATATTGGCCCTACTCCAAGCAGCAGTTTGGGCTAGGTGACCTGCAGGAGGTCCTTCTGGGATAAATATTCCCTGGTTCTAGAAAGACAAGCATTAAAAAAAATTAATTTTTTTTAAACTGCTCATTTCCCTTTTCAAAATATGGAAGATCAGAAAAAAAATTAAACCTCCCTAGCCATAAGGGCTTTTAAAATTTGTTTTGAAAACAAGTAAGTTCTCAAGAAACCATGGATTCAAGGGACATTTGAAGAAAATCATCTAAGATGATGTTCAAATAGCAAAAAAGATTTTTGTATTGAATTTTTAGACCAATTGTTAAAAGTTATAGACCCCAAATACTTGCGGTTCAAGTTGCTTATTAAATTCTCCAGAGTAACTCCAACAGTTTGTGGAAAGACTAAAGTGTTTTATTAAATTCTGTAGGAGTTTACAGTTAGGGAATTTAAGGGATTAATTAGCAATAATCCTCAGTAGTATCTGTGTAATATTCAAGCCTGCAGAGTTGAAAATGACCATAATTCATTCCTGTCACCCCTAGCCTTCACCAATCTAATTTCCAGTATCTTCTCATCCTTACACAAACCCAGGAGACCTATGAAATACTCCTCAGCATTTACAAAACCTTACCTTGTTTAGCCTTGAAATGCTGGCAGTCAGCTGCAGTTCTAAATTCCCTCGTTTCAAAGCCATATTTATGAATTAGCACTGGATGCTATTTGGGGCCATAACTGCAGCACAAAATATCAGATAGCGGACAAGGAACTGTTCATTTAAAATAAGAATATTTTCCTAAATATGCTAACAACATGTTCAAGTTTATTCAGAGCTGTATTGTGTCTGAAAGGTGAAAGGGTTGGGGAGTAGCTGAAGTGAAAGCAAATCTCTCTGTAGAAGGTCTGTAATAGCAAGTTTTAATCTCCTGTATTAGTAACAAAGCAAAACAAACCCTATTTGTCCCTAGTAGTCTGCTCTGTGATTTGAGAGAGCTGCTTTTACTGCTGCAACCACAGGATTATCAGTAATGCCTGGTATGAAATGCATTCATTGAGTTCCCAGCTCTGGCTTCAAGCCTTGCCTGGGGTCACATTTCAGCCCTGTTGGCCCATCCTCGTGGCATGTCACTCGATTCCACTGCCTTAGCACTGTTGCTGTGAGATGTTACGAGTATCAGTGCTCTGCATATAAAGAATAATCTGAAATTCTCCAATCCGTAGCCTACCTGAAAAACAGTGTGGTTTAGGGGTAGTCTGAGCTCCAGAAAGGGGTCCAATTAAGGTCTCGCCTGGTAAAAAGTTCTATTTTGCATTCAGTGTCTCTAAAACATGTACAAGAAAGCTGAGGAAACTAGAAGAAAATAGCAGTAGATACTGAAAAAAACAATATGGATTTGGAAAATAAGAGGATTAAAAATAAAAGAATATGTGTCAACCAGCAACAAGGGAATACTTTATTGACTAGCACAGTTAATTACAGTGACTTCATGTGTTTCAGATAATAGAAAATAGCTTATTTCTAAGTATAATGTCTTTTTTCATGAGGTTGATTTTTCTCTATGATATGTATGCACTTCTGTATTTTTAACCACAAGAGCTCAAAATGGGATATTTTAAGAAGACATTACAATAGCTTGGATATAGCTTGATGCAGATATTAATGAGGCTCTGGCTTTAATTACATGTACTTGTTCATTAACCATTAGAATCCTTTGAGTTTTCTTGTAATTTATTAGAAGGTTTGGATCATATCCAAGCTGTAAAAAGAGTTGGTTTTATTGTGATTGTGATTGTTTCTATTCTTCCAGCATGTTCCCACAGAGATGTTTCCTGGGGAAGATGACATTTTTGTTCTGATGATTGGTGAGCTGGTCTGTTGCTATGTACCTTGTCAAGCAAAACTAGAACTGTTTATAGTGGAAACAGGAGGACTTACTGTTTTTAGACAACTAGTGTGGTTTATGGTTAAATAGGATATATGGATGAGTGTTTGTGTGCTCTACTATTATCATAGACTCTTAGAATCATAGACCTTAAAGGCTGTCTCATTTCAACCCCCCTGCCATAAGCAGGGACACTTTCCACTAGACCAGGTTGCTCAGAGTCCAGGATGCTCCAGGGATGTGGCATCTACAACCTCTCTGGGCAACCTGTTCCAGTGCCTCACCACCCTCACAGTAAAGAATTTCTTCCTAAGAGGAGACTCTTTCAGTTTAAAACCATTCTGCTTTGTCCTATCATTGCATACCCTTGTGAAATGTCACTCTCTAGCCTTCTTGTAAGCCCCCTTTACATACTGGAAGGTATATTATCCTACTTCTGAATGGGGTGGACTCTCTTATACCATCTGTGCTTTTGTGAACCGCTTCATCAGCTGCTTTGGTTTCAAAAAGGTGGGGCTGTAGCTCCATGAAAGTAAGTAGAGGATGATGTTTAGATTTACAGTTTCTGTAAAATGACGATATTCTGTATGAAGCTGTTATGTTTCTCTACCTTGCCTATGTGTTAAAGTTTAGAACTGACTACTGGATGAGAACTGAGAAACAGTTTCCTGTAGAGGCAATAGTTCAAATCATTCTTGGGAGCTGACATTGCTGGGAGGGATAAAGTTACCGTCAGCATTAAGCATTGTGTTTGGTGACTAGTGAAGAATAATTGCTGATGACTGATAGGAGGCAAACTCTGCACTTTGGAAGAATAAATTGCAAGTGGTGTTTGAAAGGAACATTTCCTTCTTGTTAGAGGGAAAAATGATCTATCATTTTTGTGATGTGTTTCTTTTGGTTGTTTATTCTGTCTTCAGAATGCAAATCCCTGCTTTGGTAGTGATACCGGTCTTCCGAATCAAGGAGATGTTTAGCTCTTGAGTCCTATACATTGACTTAATTTGGGACTAAGAAAGCCTACCATCAAAGATTCCATGTCCTTGACACAGTCCTTAAAAAAAAGAGAAGTGCTAACCCCAAAATATTTTGTAATTGCTTTTGTTATCCCAGGTTTTCAAAACATGTAGTATTTGGAAAAGTTTTGGTGAGCTTAACGCATTAGATTTCTTTTACGCTTTTACCATATTTTAAAATGAAATATATGTTTTTAAAGAGAAGCTCAAATTACTTTAATATTGTCTTCCCTAGACAGGTAGATTAGTGAACAAACAAAAAAAATCCTGATAAAATAATGAGAATTTATGTCACTTCCATTCCAAGATGAACCATGACAATACAGAGTACATTTGTCTGTAGAAGTACAGATGGGATCTTAGAATCATAAAATATTTTTCTCAAATAATTCCTTGCCTTTGGGTCCTAGACCTGACAATGGTGACTTCACATTCCAGAATTTATGGATGAAGAAAGGAATAGCAATTGTCTTTGGTCATCTTTAAAAGCAACCTACCTTATCTTTGTTTGGAGCAGACACTTGTCCCAGATAATGATGCAGAGACATAAACTTGAGTGGGAACGATGACATCATCTGATAACACCTTTATCATCTCAGTTTCTTGACTGCCGTATTCTGTGGCCTATAAATAGCTACTGGTGATCTGCTCTATCATTTTACTGAACTAAAATAGGTTCTTGTAACCATCTAAGAGATTTTTTCATGCTTTCCAGGAAAGAATCAAAGAACTTTGTAAGCTTTTCCTTGCGTACTTATGGAGTGCTTCTTACCCTGGTATAGGAGTGCCATTAAAGTCCTCAAGCACCTTCTTTCACCAAGGAGCATCCCAGTAATTCCCTCCCTGGTACTGCATGTAATGGTACAAAAGGTCGCTTGGAGACTTGTTACTGAAAAATCAGCAAGGGTCCTGAAAATAATTTGGATTTTGGGTTAGCGAACTGTGAATCAGCGGGTAATGAAATGCCAACGGCATTCAAAAGAACTACCAATGATATAGTACAAATCTGGCACACTTAAACAGGAAAAAAAAAGCATTAATTCTCTACAGGCACTTCCTTTTGCTCTTTGAAGAACATCATCTCCTCTCTGACCATGCCCATACCTGATCTAGTATCTTCTCTCTGACAGTGGTCAGTGCCAGATGTTTCAGACATTGTGCTTTGCTTATTATTAGTCAGTCACCATCAAAGCATTCAATCCCTTCAATGTCTTGAGCTTGAACAAACTCAAGTTATTTCAAGACTGCTGATGGAAGACGAAAGGAAGGAGCTGTTTCAACAAGTGATGTGCACTAATTGCAGGGGTTGGAACCTTCTCTGATCCTGAATTGGCAATATGAAAGGCATGCCCTAGGATGGCTGTTCTGACAGAGTAATTGAATATTCAAAGGAGCCAGCAGAGTCTTGACAGCACTTTGGTTGTGTTTCTTTGGCTCCCTAATAGGTCAGCCTCAGGGAAAAGTCCTAATGCGCTGGAGTAACAGTGTGGAAAGTGGGTTTTAACGTTTTGTGTTATATTCTGAGTCTGCAGTTTTCTTTTCCTGATACCCATCTTGTATAGTTGCTTTACTTTTGAGGGAGAAGAGCTGATCTAAGTTTGGGACTAGGTGTGCAGTATCCCACAGAGCATGTATTCTACTGACTGGGAAAGGAGATCCACCCCAGTAGTTCATTTTATCCCAGAGTGTTTCCTTGAACAAGTGAGATAAAGGTACTAAATTAAATAGTGCTCTTTCCTGATCTGATGCAGCCCTGTCACTAATTATTTGGGCTGTGTCTCAGCCTTTTCCTTATGCTGCCCTGAGGACTTGGAATTTAATATGCTGATTTGAGTAAATATTTATTTGGCACAGACCTCGAGGCGCTGCAGCAACAGAACTGATAAATAAGAACTACAGGCTAAAATTTAGAGAAATCAGAGAACCCAGCCTTTGCAGTGGCAGCTTGGATGTTGAAGCTAAATTACTGTGTATTGGTTATCTCTAAGAACAGTGATTATAGTTGTTTTAGACATGTTGAAATTTGCTCAGACAAGTGTTCTTTCACAGAACTCCTGAGCTAGGTTTCAGTGTTGGTATGGAAGCAGGTCTACTGCCAGTAAAACTCTGGATATAGGTCATACTATTTTGGATAGTAAGAGGAAGTTGCTGGATATGGTTTTAGAGACAAAGAAAAAACACCGCGACCGTTTATCTTACTGGGGAAAATACACCCTACAGGTGTGTCTACGAGGATAGCTAGAGTTGATGTGGGAGTGATTCTGAGCAAGCCACGTGAATTCTCTCAAACCACATGTGTTTCCCTGTGTGCATTGTCGTGTCTTGGAAGGCAGGATGGTGAGTGTGAGGAAGCAGGAATGAATGGTAACTCATACCAAGATGGGTCCTCAGTGTAGCCAAGGTGTTGAGAGTCTACACAGAGTGTCTTTGGCTACCAGGAAGGCAAGAGTACTGGAACATGTGATAAACAATGAGATAAACTGAGGGAGCTGATCTGTTCATCTAGCAGTAAAGAATAAGGAGAGTGGGATCTAATTACTGTTTTATATTAACTTAAGGTATAGACAAAACGGAACCAGTCTTCTCCCTGAAAGGTACCAAAGGGTACAAAAATGCACCAATGAAAAAAACAGAGAGAACAAATAATAAAAAAAAAATCATAGCATGGGAAATTCCAATTGCATGGACTGAAAAAATTTTTCACTGTGGAAGTTGTTAAGCCTTGGCACAGTTTGCTCAGAGAGGTTGTGGAGGCCCCACTCTTGGGTATATCCAGAACTGGACAAAGCCTTGGGAAACCTGGACTAAATTGGCCCCGCTTTGAACAGAAGGCTGGACTAGATGACTTGCAGAGGTACCAACCTGAGTTATTCTGTGATTATGGGCCACCAATACTCTCTTATACGGATCCGAATCATGGGTCATCTACTGCCACCACCTGTGTCTCCTAGAACGCTTCCATCAATGCTGTCTCCACACAATCCTAAACACCCACTGGTCAGATTATGTGACCAATACATCTGTTCTAGAACAAGCAGCAATCACAAGTATTGAGGCCATGTTGCTGAGAACACAGCTGCGCTGGGCAGGGCACGTCTCCAGGATGAAGGACCACCGCCTCCCTGAGATCTTGCTTTATGGTGAACTTGCCACCTGCTGCTGCAAGAGAGGAGCCCCAAAGAGGAGATACAAGGACTCCCTGAAACAACATCTCAGCCTTGGCCATATTGATCATCATAACTGGTCTACTCTGGCCTCCAGTTGGGAGGTCTGGAGACACACCATCTGTAATGCTGCGGATGCTTTTGAGAAAGCACACAGGATCACCCTTGAGGAGAAAAGACAACGCAGAAAGAATCGTGCCTTGCAGAATTTACCACCTAAGGAGTCTTTCTGCTGTGCCTTTTGCAACCGGTCATGCCTATCTCGTATTGGCCTTTTTAGCCACCAACGTGCTTGTGACAAACATGGGTAGAGCCCTTCCCAAATCTTCGTTCGCGAAGCCTAGCGATGATGATGGACCACCAAGAGAACAGTCATAATTAAAAAAAAAAAAGAAGTCTCAGGTTCCCTTTTAGGTATTTGTCCAGGGATTATTTGCTTATCTTAATGGTTTTGCCTTTTCTCTCTACTCTGCCTCTTAGGAAACAGTCTACCAGCAACCATCCCACAATGCCCTGTCTCTGTCTTCCTCTACAGGTTCCATTTCCTCTGGATCTTTAGTTAATGTAAAACAGTAATTAGATCCCACTCTTCTTATTCCTTATTCTCTTAGATGAACAGACTACCCCTTAGTTTCTCATTATTTATCATATTCTCTGCAGAGGAAGAGAAGGATAGGGACAGGGCATTGTATAGTGGCTGCTGATAGGCTTGTGTTGGTGGGAAGGGGACTTCCAAACCAATTGCAGAGAGAACTGTGGGGTTGAATGGGACTGTGGCTGACACTGACATGGAACATGCTGTAGTGTTCCCTCCAGAGATCTCTCCAGATCAGCAACACAGTGGTTTCCCCTCATGCCTGAGTGTGGCAAAGTCAGAATTGCTTGGGAGTTTCCATGGCAACCTTACAGCAATCAGCCATTGTGACTCAAGTGTAATTTTAACGAGACTTTGTCCCCTGCTTTATCCTTGTCAACAAGTTTATTACTGTGGATAACATAATCCTCTAAGAAACAAGGAGAGATTTAGTTCTGCATACTGTTTTCCTTCTAAAAAGATTGAAACTTTGCAAAACTGAAGAGAAAGCAAAGCTTTAGTGTCAAAGGCTTAGAACAGAAGGTGTAGCCAGAAGAATTTAAATGGTATATTGTGAAAGGAGATCAAAGATGTGACTGGTGTGCCAGGATGGAATGTGGCTTTGCATCTGGGCCTTTCTTGCCCATGATCATAATTTTATGGGAAGAGCGAGGTTGGAAGGGATTTCAGTTCTCTAGTTTAATCTCCTGCTCTAGAATGTCAGACCAGGTTGCTCAGGGCTTTATCCAGCAAGATCCTGAAAACCCCCAAGAATGTAGATTGCACAGCTTCTCTGGGCAACCTGCTCCACTGCTTGACTGCCCTCACAGTGAAGGTGCTGCTCCATATATGTGGTCTGAAACTCTCTTCTCGTATTGTGCCATTGTAAATAAGTTGTATGATGGGACTAAGAGTTTGAAGTATCCAAATATTGTTTCCAATAAGGATTTGTAACATGGTTGAAGGTCAAATCACCAAGCCTCCCTAATCTCCATGTCACTGTGTCTCTTCGCACATATGTGAGATGAGTAATAAAATGTGTCCCTCATTGCCTGTTAGTTTTGTGTTTGTTAGGCTGCATTGCTGTAAATCACCTCAGTATTAACTACCTTTCACTAATGATGTTTCTTTGTCATGGTTTTTGCAGGTTACATATCACAGGTGCTAAAGAACTACACTGACCATGCCTGCGACGGAGAATATGTCTCCCTGAGATGTCCTCACAGAACCACCATCAGCATCCAGTCTTCTTTTTATGGCCGAATTGTACCAAGCCATCAGATGTGTCCTTCTCGCTATCCCCACTCCTATGCAACTTTAATTAAAGAAGATGTTGCCTGTTCAGTTGGCACTTCTCTTCAGGTATTGCATGTTAAAATGCATCTGTTCATTTCGGACTTCATCTTTCCTTGGCCAAGCAGCAGCTCTCTGTGCTGGTGCTGCACTGACCTGTATTAAGCAGAGCTACCCAGCATGGGAGCTCTGACATCTCACACAGCTTAGTGGATAATTCATCTTTGTAGTTTAGACAGGACTGAATTAGATTTTCTGATGAATTTCTTAATTTTCCTGCATATCTACTCAGTAACAGTTCAGGAATGTGGTTGAAAAAGCATTACACTGCAAGACTACATTATGTTTTACTGAGTTTAAAGATTACTATTTTTATAGTTTTCCTTTCCAATTATTAGCTTTTCCAACACATTCAGAAACTGCTGTGGCATTCTTTTTGCTTCAGATCCTATTTCAAGAGGCTTTTACTTTGGTAACTTGAAACCCAGAGAGAATCCTTGGCTCTACTTCATGTGACTCATTTGGCTCTTAGGCCACTGTAAGTGATCATACATCACTTAAGCTGGTAACGTCCTCTAGTAGTTAATCAGCTCTGACCATTTGTGTAGGGAATGTTTTCTCCGTGTATCCTCCCAAGAGCATGCGTGACGTCAGGAAATCAAAGGATTATTTGGAAGGTGCCAGTGTTACTCAGCTGTCAGTAGGAACAACTAAAATTAGAAACATGAGTTGGCTGATGTTGTTGAAATGAATGGGGTCTGCTCATGGGTGTTGAAGTAAGCACAAGTCTTTCCAAGTGCAGGATTTGGGACTGTGAAAATTTTTGGGCAAAGATCTCAAGCATTCAATGTGTTTATGGCTATGAATCAATAATAACTCATAATAAAAATTTATAGTAGACTAGATTAATGAACCTACAGGGCTAGTGAATAATTTCTTTTGTAATCTGACTAAAGGCCAGACTTTCCCACATCACTTCTCACTCCAGGGTTTTGAAGAGACATTTACAGCATTTTTTTAAACGTTGATGTGAGTGCTTTGGCTTCCAAATATCACTGGTAAGTTCTCAAGAATTTGCACAAGGTTGGTATTTGGCTGTAGTGGAACCCTTAAGGTGACAGATTTGCAGTTACCTTCCTGTCGCTTGCACTGCACAGCAAATGACTGAATTGTAGTGTGGGAGAACATGGTGCTTTATCAGTTTTCCCAGATACAGTATCGAAAGTCCATAATAAACAGACACAAGGTGGTTGTGTTGTTTGGGGTGGGAGAACATGGACTGAAAATTTTGGCAGAGGCTAACCTTGCCTTCTTTCTTTTATTGATTTACTGAAAAATTTACTTGCAACATTTAGTTTACCAGGGTGATTGATGGTTTTGAGCATCGCCTCAACCCTTGTGGGAGAGCGGCCTACTTAAGGCATCTGGAAGAACTTGAGAACAGGGAAGATATTTCCCTAGGCTTTCCATGCCATGGTTTTATGAGTAGGAGGGATTTAAAAGAAATCCTTACCTGCCTGGCTTGGCTCTTTATGTCCTTAGAGCTGTTACCCATTAGCTTTACCTCCAATACTTATGCTGCTTGCAGTTCCTGCTCCTTATTTATCTGAGTGAGAATTATGTTCCCTGTAGGTAGCCTTGCAGCAGATCCCTTGTACAGTATATTTATTACATGACTAAACACTGCTATTAACTGATTTTTGGTGATGCAGATGTGCTGAAAAAGTAGCTAATATTCTCTGTTCTGCCACAAATTTCTTGGGGTACCTTGAGAGAGTTCTTGAGTCTCTTTGGAGTGCTTTTTTGGTGGCCCCAGCTGTGGCTTTGATCCCTCAATGTGCTGTGCTTGCACAGGGTAGGGTGAGTCCAAATGCCAGAGACGAATCTCATCTTCTTTCTCAGTTCTAGGGGGGGTGGGGCCTCTCTGAAGGGTAAGCCAGGAACTCCACAAGCTGAATGGCAAACTGCCTGCAGCTTGCTGGTAGGAAATGCATGTGTGTAGGAAAATTGGAAAGCTGTAGACAAGGAAATTGTGTGTATTTTTGTGGTTTTGCAACTCAGATATATGGCTGCTATAGGCAGAATCAATTGTGTGTGTATTCTGTTAGTCAGTAATTGAAAAAGTCAGCCAAACCAAACCTTTCAAAACTAAGTATATAAAATCACTGTGTCTAATCAAACCCATGACAGTATAAATTTGCTGCTTCTCTGGGGAGTGACCTGGAGGGATTGTAAGCGGCATTTATTTATACTGTTCCCTGCAAACACTAGCTGTGAGTAACAGTAAATTCTCATTTAGAAGCTCTTTCCACTGTAAATGTCCAGTTCAGATATTATTTCTATGTTGAAAAGGGAAAAGAAAGAGTTGATTACTCTGAGACAACCACTACTAATCCAGTTTTATGTGATTGGCTGCCAGGATTGCTTACTTTAGTCACTTGTTTTTGTTTGAAATGAAATACAGACCACCTGGGAGTGCCTGTCCAGGACGTTAAGGCAGTGACCCCAAACTACACATTTCTCTTACTCTAACACCATAATGTCAGATTCAGTGTGAGATTTCCAAATGCACAAAGAATTTGGACATTGACAGAATCATCACAGACCCATAGAATGGTTTTGGTTGGAAGGGACCTTAAAGATCACCTTGTTTCAACCCCCCTGCCGTAAGCAGAGACACCTTCCACTAGACCAGGTTGCTCAAAGCCCCATCCAACCTGGACTTGAACACTCCCAGGGATGGGACATCCACAGCTTCTCTGGGAAACCTGTGCCAATGCCTCACTGCCCCTGAGTAACGAATTTATTCCTAATATCCAATCTAAACCTGCCCTCTTTCAATTTAAAGCCCTTCCTCCTTGTCCTATCTCTACATGACCTTGTAGTCCCTCTCCAGCTCTGCTGTAGTCCTTTTAAGTAGTGAAAGGTCTCCCTGGAGCCTTCTCTCCATACAGCTGAACAGCCCCAACTCTCTCAGCCTGTCTTCACAGCAGAGGTTCTCCAGCCCTCTGAGCATCTTCATGGCCTCCTCTGGACTTGCTCCAACAGGCCCATGACACTTCTGTGCTAAAGGCTCCATTGCTGGATGCAGCACTCCAAGTAGGGTCTCACGAGAGTAGAGAGGGAGAATGACCTCCCTTGATTAGGATTTCAGGCTGGGATTTCACCTTTTATGTGGTTGGTCTCCTATTAATTTTTGGATCAAGTCACATGAATATGGAGGGATCAGAACAACAAAGTAATGTTGTGTTGAAAGCCAGACGTTATTTGCTTTTTAAATGTCTCTCCCCCTGCTCCACTCAGTTTAACAGGGGAGCCCAGAGTTAGCACCAGGAGCATGAGGTAAGTGACAGGAAGGAAAGAGTGTATTGTGCTGTATTCGTGAAGCACCTTTGAGATATTTTGAAGATGGAAGTATAGAAAATTCTCATTCATCCTTTAACAGAAGCTAATTTGGGGCATTAGTGCTGATAATTAACAGTGTGGTCTGGTATTGGCTCTTCTGCACTTTCCCTGGGGAACCCTGCAGAGGATATTCCTGACTGTGAAGTAATAGAAAGAAATGTCCTTGTCCCAGCCAGGAAAGCTGGACTGGGACAGGGAAGAGGAATAACTGGAGCTTTGGCGTCTCTGGTAAAAGGAACTCATGCAATGCAAACTGTCCTGCCTTGGCTGTGTTAACATGGTTCTGTGTATGTGTTTGGTGTCTTTGTGATGACCTGTAACACTCACAAACCTTTACTCCTTTGGAGCATTTGTGCAGGTGCTGTTGGCCTGAGTATGCAAACTAAAAATTTTGAGAGCCCGAAGATTTTTGGTAGGTCTGTGCATTGTGCTTTCACCATGGAGTTTTTCTCATGTCACCCAGATAGGGTTGGTCAAACACAGCTTTAATCTGCCCACTGTCTGATTTTTCAGTGTGAGAGTATGGAGAAAAGCTAAATTACATTGCTGCAAAGCAGAGGGTGACACAGGAATATCTGGAGACACCTTTTACTCTGAGGGGATCTGTTGGGAACCATCCTCATCTGCTTTAGCCTCTCCCTTAAGCCATGGTTCTCTCGCCTGTCACTCTACTGCACACATTTGCACTTCCCCACTGTATGGACACTCCTGAGATCTTCCCCCTTGGGAAATAATGAATCTGATTAACAGCCCCCGCAGCAGTGTATGTTTATTTGGATGAACACATAAATGTTGGCACAGAGGACTAAGGAGAAATAGAAGTGTTAAGTTTTCTGCATTGCTTGGTGGTAAGTGTCTTGTGATAAGTGAATCCCAACCAAGCTCACGGTACCTGACTGTGCCTGCAAAAATACGTGGAGCCACATTGATATAGGAAGGAAGTTTGGAGTTGCTTGCTTATAAAGCTTTCTGCAGCTGCTCATGTATAGACTCATAGAATGGTTTTGGTTGGAAAGGACTTTAAAGACCACCTTGTTTCAATGCCCCTGCCGTGGGCAGAGACACTTTCCACTAGACCAGGTTGCTCAGAGCCCCATCCAACCTGGTCTTGAACTACTCCCAGGAATGGGGCATCCACAGCTTCTCTGGGCAACCTATGGCCAGAGCCTCACCACCCTCACAGTAAAGAATTTCTTCCTAATATCTAATCTAAACTTGCCCCTTTTCAGCTTTAGGTCATTTCCCCTTGAAAAACATCCCTTTCCAGCCCTCTTGTAAGCCCTTTTGATGCACTGGAAGGCTGAATTCTGGATCAGTATTCCCGATGCCACTTGTTTTCAGCAATAAACCACTCAAGGTCCATATGGAAGAATGTCTAACGGTTTGCCTAAAATTATTGCTTATTACCAGATTACCTGCAATATTCTCATTCTGGTAAATTGACAGAAAATAAAACCACAGCTTATTTGGAAGGAAAACAGAAAGCTCTGGAGAGGCGCTTAGTCTGTTGTGTTTCTGCTCCCCAGAAAATTGTCAAAGATGTTGTAGGCTAAATTCTCTTCATACACACAGGTACTGAAAATTGCACTTCCAAGTTTTACTGAGTGACTTGTTTCCCTAAGAGGGGCTGTGCTTGGAAAGTGCTCTGGAGCCAAGTCCTGCCTCTCTTCTCCTCTCCTCCCAAATTAGTAATTTGGGGAGGGAGTGTGGACATGGCCTGTGCCCTGGGTCTCTTTCAACACTCTCCAGGACAACCAGTCCTTGGTGACAAGAATCACTAGTGCTGCTGATGTGGTATTTCCTTTTGTCCTTTAGGCAAGATACAGGGCATCTTTGCTGCCACCATCTCCTGCTGTCACTCCAGCGGCCCTACAAAAGGGAGCAGATTCCTTGCATGCTATCCACAGGATTCCCTGAGCCCTTTTTCCTCCTTTTTCATTTGCACCTACCAGGAAGGTTTCTGTGACAGACAGCGAAGGAGAGCTGACCTATTCACTGATGGAAAGATGAGATAAACTTTCCAGGAGCTGCTTGACTCTCAAAGCATGGACCAGCTGTTGATCACAGAAAGAGAGGGCTGGAAGATGTGTTTGGATGTTACTGTTTCCAGAGGTTTCTATTTTCTCCAATTATTATGGATTAAGAATAAAATACAAAGTAGAAGGAAACAAACCAAACTTCTCTAGCTTTCTTGGCAGGCAAAAGACAATGGTTCCTGATGTGCCCAGTCACAGGATATTGCATGGTCCCACTGATGTCACAACCATAAGTGGCCTCAATAGAAATAAGAAAGTACCATTTCTCATGGCTCTGAATGTCTGTAAAATAATGATGGTCAGGGGAAAAGAGAGAGGAGATTGATAGAAAGGAATAATAATGGTCATCAGTATCACTAGGAGAAGAACCCACTGTTTGTCATTTGGCATATTAGATCTCCACAATTTAAAGACTGTTTGAACAAAGAAAATTTCAATCTCAGAAATGTCAGTGAATCAAAGAGCAGTTCGGGCAACTCTTTGTCAGACTGTAATAATTACTTCACAGGAGGATGGAGAACAGTGACCTCAGGGTCCAGAAGAGGTTACTGCAGTGCTGAAGTTGCTCTTAAAAATCACAGAACCAGTGCAGCTTCTTTCATGAATCTTGCCCAGGCTGAAAAGAACTCTCTGGCAAGCAGCTCCCTCAGCTAATTATTTGCAAGTAGAACTGTTGGATGCGGAGGTCATAGATAATCTCTAAATTGTCCTGTCTTTGAAATCTTTGGCTTGACTGAAATAGCTTGTCAGAGCAGTGTGATTATGTCCTGCAGAAGGAGAGGCACTGGAGGCAGAGGTGACCAGTGTAGCCTGTCTCCCTGATGAGGCAGGACTGCTCCCTGTGGTGTTAGCCTCCTAATGCTTTGTTTACTCTAAATTTAAACTTTCCAAGTCATGGGGCTTCCATCATTGCCGCTAAGACCCTGCTTGACAGTGTAATGGTTTGCTCTCAATGATTTTTTTCCACTTTGTGTTTTAAACTTTCCCTTTCTTTAATCCCATGACTTTTGGTTATGCATCCTTTTGTATTTCTTCAGCTTAGACCTCCTCTCCCTTTGAAGTTGACCCTGCATAGAGATTAAGTTTCCTACTGTTAGGAAATGTAGGTAATGTTAATTAGGTAATATTTGTAATGCAGCTTGTATCAGGTCATTCTGTTTCGTGCACAGGTTTTTGCTCTTTGGCTGTCTCTGGGCTCTTTCCAGGCCCTGCCAGAGGAGCTCTAGTGAACTCTGCTGTTATGCATTAACATCCCAGCCCACGGCTGCCTGCCCTACTGCCCTGCTGGTGTTTACTACTCCCATAGCAGACGCTGGTGAGAGGAAATGGGTGTCCAGTTTTCAGCTCTTTATTTCACAGTCTGGTGTGTTAAATGTGAGTCACCAAATATGTGAGCATAGTTTCCTCCTGCTGACACTGCTGAGAGCATTGCAAGGTCCATGGGAGAGTGATAAGAGATAGTAGAGTACTAAAACGTGCCATAGGTCAATGATCAGGATTCAGGGCCTTTGATCGGTTCTTCAAGTGATGCACAGATGGAATGCAGGTAGTTTGGGCAAAGCTGAACTACTTTCTAGTGAAGCAGGCTGGGAAGATTGCCCGATGAAGCCCTAGGCAGGTAACCTGTACCTCATCAACATGGATTTCACTTCCTCATGTGGTCTGTCCTTCCTTGTTGCTGATTCTTGGAAAATCTTGTTCCATGGACTTCAATAATTTGTGTGAATGAATAAAGATGAACACTCAATCTTCAGATAATTGTAAACAGGACCTGTAAGTAAGTCTGCAACTTGAAAGCACTAAGTTTATAGTGTGTTTTAAAGTATTACCAATGTTCAGGGGTATATAAAAGAGTACAAAAACTCCAATGAAAGGTGAAGCCATTATGAATGCATTGTGCTGTAAGAGAGAATTCATGCTGCCTTGATTATTGTATTTATTTCCCATTGCAAAACCCATGGAGGTGCACCAGTATGTATTGGTGTAACTCCACCATAATGGCCATGCCTGGATTGAATTCGACCAAAAAATGCTCAAAATTACTGGTATCTTCTTGCATAAAGTTCTTAGTACAAATCTCTGCCCATCTTCATTTAATTGCACACAGCTCTGATCCATTCATGCAGTTTGTTCTCTGAGTCACTCTCAGCTAGACACAACTTGGGCAATTATTTAGTAGGGTTCCTCTGTGTAATTTCATGCATGACTGACATGCCCTGCAGTCATCCTTACGCTCCTTTGATGATGGAGGCTGTACAGAGAGCAGCCTTGTGGCAAAATCCTAGTTCCCATTGAGTTTCACTATTGGCTCCTGTGGGCCCAAAGTTTCACCCTAAGTGTATTAAATCTATGAACTGCTATGAGGGACCAAGAACTGAGATAAGTTTAATTGCCTTGGGTGTTAAGCTCAGTTGTGGTTTATTTTAAGCATGCAGGGGAAGTGCTTCTTGAAGAGTGATTTGAAGAGACAGACTAAAAACGAGTACACCCCTGGGAATGGCTGAGGACCCATCCAGTTCCAGATTTAAATGGTTGTTATCTAATGAGCACAAGCAATTACTTGGCTAATGACCTCAACAAAATGAGCACAAGAAATGTGTTTCATCTGCAGTGGCCACTAGGAAGACATGGTTTTGAGCTTGAGGCTGCCCTTGCTTTAAGACCTGGGTCACTGCAGTGGGATTAATCCAGGGCATAAATCACAGGGGTTAGATTAGTGTTTGCTTTACTTGAATTCACATTTCTTGTTCTCTTATCTCCTCTAAATCTTGCAGCTTCTTAGCTCAGTGATGAACCAGGGAAAGGATTGGGTTTAAACAGCTACAGCTTCTCTCCTGAGCACTGGCTGTCAGCCCTCAGGCCTGATTTACCACTGGAACGCAATTATAAATTGGCACAATGCAATTAATGTGTCTTCCCTCCCCTTTCATGCCAGACAGGAATTCCTCCTTCACCTTCTTTAGTTGGAGTGATTTTTTATAATATAATTTAAACCAACGTGACTTTATTTGGCATTAGTCATGGGTCTGCCAGATTTGATGACATAAGGAGCTGATGGTACATCCCAGTTAGAGAGGGTTTTGTGTGTCTACTGCTATTCCTGTGCAAGTTCACATTGTTTGTGGGCCTCTTTTTGTTTGATTTTCTGGTTTTGTTCTCCTGCCTTTACAGCTGACAGTGACAGCCAGAACAACGAGGCAAACGTAGAATGAATTCCCTACATTTTTCCAGCCATTAAGCAAAAACCATGTGAGCTCAAGATATCCCCTCACTACCAAGTGAACTCACAGCCTTCCTGGTGTCAGTCTATCTGATCATCTGCAGATACTTCAGAAACAACATCTGACATCTGCCAGAGCTCTGACACTGCCTAGAAGTATGATTTTTTGAGAATAAGACCAGAAAGCCAAGGTTTTGGCTTGTAAGGAATCCTGTAAACACCAGAGCCACTGGACTTGCAGGGAACCCTACCTGTGGGAGATCATCTGGTCGGGCATGTTCTGCATAGCTGTTGTGTTTCAGAGCATTTAAGAAGATGCTGGTATATAGCACATACTGATGAAAGCAGTGGGGAAGAACATTTCTGTGCGTGGAAGGATAGGTGAAAATTACATGTGCAAGTTTTTAAGTTAACATTAGGGCCGGTGTAACAACTTTGTACTTTATTTTTAACATCCATTGCTAATTTTCTTTGCATTCTTCCTGATGTATTTCACTGAGGATTGCACACATTTTTTGATTTTACTCTTTATGGATATATTTCATTATGCCTAAGACTTTACTTATACAGTTTGTAGGAAATTAGAAATCTTAATGATTTTTTAATATTTTCAGGGAAATTGTTGCTCTTTAGGGGAGGCATAATAGAATTATGTGAATGAAAAGGAAATATTGGTTTCTTTACCCCCATGAAACTTCTCGGAGTCATGGCAATTATCAAATGAAGTTGAAACTGTAGCTAAACACTAAAGCAAATTAGTAAAAGGTATATTCAGCCCCAAGAGCATTTCACTTTTTTCTATGGTCTCACAATGGCTTAGATGACTTTTGCTCATTAATTTAATTACAACCTTCTTCCTAGGGCTTTTTGTTACTTTGCATGCCACAGGAAGTAAACTCAGGAGGTTTTGCTTATGTGGAATACATGGAGTAAGCAAGAGCTTCCAAAAGTTAGAGCAGAGCCAAGATGAAGTGGCAATACCTGTAGACTGCCCATGTTCATTTTCTCTGAGGCCGGTGAGTTGTTGCCTTCACTCCCGGTGATGAGCCTAAGGGCAGATGAATAAGTGCTGCTCAGGTATCTCAGTTGAGGTTTTCAAAGAGGTTTTCTTGGTGGCCTAACTCAGTCTTTGCTGAAACTCAGGATGGTTTTCCCAGTGATTTCAATAGCACCTATTACACAGTGCTGAAGGCTCTCAAAAAGCCCATCCATCTGCCATGAACATGGACTAAAAACCCGAGTCTGCTGCCTTTGAGAGGAGACAGCTTTCCTTGTGGCAAAGTAAATACTTGGGGTGCTGCCTCTTTCCCTCTGTTCCATATTCTTAGTTCTAGTTGGGTGTAAACACAGCCGTGGCTCTCCAGTACCAGAAAACCCCTTCAGGTCCACATTGATTTGAGAGGATTGCTCTCCGTATGTGTAGCACTCCAGAGTTGTTTCAGTTGTTCTTTGCCTTTTGAGACGAAAAGAGGTATCTGTGCTGGATCCTTGCTTAAATTCCTTTGCAACTCATTGGATTTTGCATTAAATTAAATTTCACATGCTGAGTGAGCAGCCAACCCTTATGAGCCTGGAGGAAAGAATATGCTGTTTCTGTGCATTTTAACGCGACGGTCAAGCTGGGGCTAACGCTGCCAGGCACCTCCTTCAGTGTTCACCTTTCAGCCTTTCCGTCCCCAAACCTCTATTTTTAAATGAGATGCCTGCATTTTATTACTGCTGTAAGTGGAAAACAACAGCATATGTTCTCTGCCCTCTAGAAAAGGCTTGGATTGTTTTGGTTTGAACTTTAAAATAAAGGTCATTCTTGAAGCAGGCATGAATTCGTGCATGTGTCAGCCCGAAAGGTGAAAGCTTTAGGAAGTTATGAGCAACCGCAAATGAGGCAGTTTCAAATTGCACTTGAAACTGGAACAGCTGTTGTTCAGAGCGTGACATTCAGAGTTATAATGCTAAAGATTCTATATATTCAGGGAGAACTCAAAAATAGTAGTCAGTAGTCACTGAAGCGGAGAGAAAATTGATTTGCATGGCACATGATAGAGCAGGAACAGCCTTTATGTTAATGGCACAGGGAGGAGATTGTGGGAAAGCCCAAATATCAAGGTGGGTGTAAGAAAAGTGAACAGGGAGAAGACAAAGAGACCAGGGGAGTCTAGGGGAATTTCTGAAGAAGGATTTTCCAGTGCCTCCTTGCAAGTGAAAATTAATTGTTTTGGGACTGGAATTCACAGCTCTGTCTTGCAGGGACTTAACAAGGCTGGTGGATTACCTCGCTCTGTGGTCTCAAAATGCTCTGACAGGTTCATATGTGTCAGGCAAACATTATGGTAATTTTAGCACTTTAGGGGTCTGCAGGAGTACATAAATACCACCTAAGCCATCCAGCTGAATTTAAAACTTAATTACTACCCCACTTAATAATATTCTCTCCCACCGCCACTGCTTTGGAGGATCATAGGGTTAAAAGAAATCGTTAATCTTCCTTAATGAAGCTATTTTCTATCAGGAGACAGAATGTCTTGCCCCTGTGGATTCTGAGATGGAGTTTTTGTGAGTGTTATGAATGGGGAAGTGGGGAGAGAGCGCTAGAGAAAAAGCAGTGCAGAAAAGGGGATAGGATCCAAAATGTCAGTGGTGGGAGGACCCTCTGACTCGCAGGCCCTTGATGAGTTTATCTGAAAGGAACATGATAGTCATGAAGAAAGAGGAGTGAACCCTATTAAAAACTAAGTTGTCTGTACAACAATGTTCCCACCACAACTACTAATTATTGGAATACCATCAGTTTATATATATATTTATATCCGCTTTTATGTAACTGAAACAAGAGCTCTCTTGAAACTGTGCATTTCCAGAGAAATCTAAAGCAGAATGGTGGTGGCAGACTTTGGGTCTCTGCTTTTAACTGTCAAAGTGGATCCATGTCCTCAAAGCTGCTTTTCTTGGGATTATATTGTCTTATACATGATTAAATTGCATGCAAATGTTCCAAAATCTCTGTGACCGTCCAAGTGCACATCCCTCCTTTTGCATCCATTCAGGGAAACTAAAACCTGCTCCTTAGAACAGTGCAAGGTTTAGTCCTCTCCTAGTCCATGGCTCCTGTAGTACACACTCCCTTGAGCACCATCATCTGCCTCATGCCAGGGCTGAGTGAGGAGGCTGGGATGGCTTTGTCCTTCTCTAGCTTGTCTTTGTTTGACCATCCCTTTGATGGAGATACTGAAGTGCTTTTGTTTCTCTGTTTCTTGTGTGTGTCCCTGGCTGCAGAAGATGCTGGATGAGTGCCAGGACAGGCGGAGCTGCCAGTTCCTCGTCAATAGCCGGCTCTTCGGGACAGATCCGTGCCCTGGAACTGGCAAGTACCTCATTGTGTGGTACAAGTGCAGGCCAAGTAAGTATCTCCCTATTGAATCTTCTGCTCTGTCGAGACCAAAGCATTTTCATACTTAGTACTCACCAGAGAGGCCTTCTAGGACTTCTCATTCCATTCCACCTTTATTTTCATAACCCCCCAGTGCGGAGCATTTCCCCTTTCCCCCTCACTTGCTGCCTTGCTAGGATGCTGCTGCTCCGTGTCCTTCCTCCTTGCCAGCAGCCTGAGTTGCAGATTGTTTTTCCAGGTGCCAGTGAAGGCCTTTGCCAACGCTGAGCTCATGCTGTCAGCAGTGGGTGGGCTGCTCCCACTTCTCACTTCCATATGCAGCCAGTGGGGTAGTGGGGCTTGTCCCCTCCCTGCTGGTCCCTCCAGAGGCAGTGGGAGCTCCTTGCATGGGCGAAGACTTCCTTCAGGCCTGGGAGCCTAAGGCAGGCACTGGCAATGGTGGTGTGACACGAAGCTCACCTGCCCATGCCACACCATAATCCAGCTTTTAAGTGCTCCCAGACCAGGCTGGGAAACGTTAACCTATGTCTTGCATGATTTTATTAGCTGTGTTTAAATTAAATGGGGCTGGCACCTGGATACTGGGAGTGCAGTCATGAATACTGGGACTGAGTCATGTGCAGCTTTGGCTCAGGACAATCACCACCCTCTTGGCCAGCTCCCGGTCCCAGCAGGGAAGTTAGCACAGCCTAGACACCATTCTCCACCAGTGCTTTGGAAGCAGACACAATAGTTTAGAGATAGATCAGGTTTGATGGAGGACAAACTGTGCCATTTGATGTCAGCTGGAAAACGGGATCTGTTTCTATTTGAGCATAAGTCTTATGAGGAGCATCTGAGGGAGCTGGAGGTGTTTAGCCTGGAGAAGAGGAAGCTCGGGGGGAACCTTAGCACCTCTACTACTACCTGAAAGGAGGTTGTAGTGAGGTGGAGCTCAATCTCTTCTTCCAAGTAACAAGCAACAGGAAAAGAAGAAATGGCCTCAAGTTGTGCGAGGGGAGGTTTAACGTGAGTATGAGGAAAAATTTCTTCACTGAATGGTGGTCAACCATTGGAACAGGATGCCCTGTTCCACCCTTCCTAGGGAAGTGGTGGAATCACTGTCCTTGGGCATGTTCAAAAAACGTGTAGATTTGATGCTTAGAGGCATGGTTTAGTGGTGGACTTGGCAGTACTGGGTTAATGGCTGGACCTTTCCAACCTTTATGATTCTGTGATTCTATGACCTAAAGTCTGGACAAGGCATTTCAGACCAGCCTAATCGCAAGCTTTTTAGATGTCATAACTAACATGGTTCCAGCACCACATCAGCAAAATTTCTGGGGACGAAACAAGAAAGGAAAGTTTGCACAGGGAAGAAAAACAGATCTGACTTCAGAAAAGGTTTGAAACAAAAGGAAAAACATTCAGACTCTGTCAGAAACAGCACAGAATAAGACTTTATACCCCAGCAGGTAGAGACCTGTGTTAATGCAATGAAAGGATCTGGCAAGATCTGTGAGGAATTCAAATCAAAAGTAGGTAATGAAGCACCTGCATTTGTTGTGGGATTTTTTTTGTGAGTGATTGTAATATCCCTTGTTGGGTGAGAAATGCACCTACCTCTACGAGGCAGGTGATTAACAGGGTGTTCCGGCAAGTCCTCCTGAACCTGCAGGTTTTGCATCAAAGCTCGCTTGAAAAATCTGACTATTGAGGGCTGTGCTGAACTTATGAAGGTATTTCAGGACCCATCTGGGCATAAATATTTATGGCTTGGAATTCTTTGCTAATTACAGACATACTAGAAAAGAAGCAGTTTGTATGTGTGGGGAGTAGGTAATTTTCCTGAAAGAGAGCAGGGGAAGATGCTTAAAAATATTTCCCCAAGACATTTTTCAGGCAGCTCCAACTTTGCAGGGTGAAACAGGGTAACCTGACAGAAATTATTTTCTCTTAGTGACAGGGCAAACGTTTAATCAGAACCCACTGGATTAATAACAATGTTTGAAATAAGTGAGGATTTTTTTTGCACAAAGATACCAGGACATGGTCTGCCTTTCTTTCCTTGATGATTCAAAATGGTAATTTTGAGTCTCTCAAACAGAATCTAGTTCTTTTGTGGGTTCAAGCCTTTCCACCTTTCTATAGGGAGAAGGTTAATGAGGGATCGAGGAATAATGAATCCATAGAGTGCAAAATACAGCATCATGAGAAATTTTGATGGGCTTTTTGGGTTATTGACTATTTTAGTATTGATTATGAGATTTAAATGAATATATGCTTAAGAGCTGATCCCCAAAACTGTGGTCCTATGAAGTGCTGACCTGCTCCATAAAGTCTGAGCACACACAATTGTAACCAAAGAGTACCAGAGAGTCCTTGTTGAGAACTCACTGCCTGGCACAGGTTTTGATCCATAAGTTTGTCAAAAGACAAATGTAGTTCTGTTTCTGAATTTATCTTTCTTAATAACAGACCTGACAGAAGTACTTTAATAGGAAGCTATTTAAGGTCTAAATTGTCCTCTTGGGATATCCATTTCTTTCTATTGCTTATTGAGGAAGCCTGTTGTGACCTCGCTACTGAAGTAGGTGTTTTGGTTAAGCATCTGTCTAGGTAGAACGAATGTGAATTTTCTTGCACACAGGTATTAGAGATGCTTTGGGAAGTAGCCTGCAGAGTTTGGACAGGACACTTTTAACATAAAATAAGGATACCCAGGCCCTCCCACTGCCAGTCATGCTGGAGCCTCAAAAGGCCTCTGAACAGATCTAGTTATCTAAAACGAAAGACCTTCTTGAAAGAAAGCAAAAGTGAAGTTAGTGGCATTTACTTGTACCTTTGCTGAAGAATAACGAGATGGTGCAGTCATCCCCTCCAGCCACTGTCACTGCAGTTATGTCTCTCTGACATTACATTGCATTTGAAATCTAGTGGTTTCGATGCTCACTGGCTGTGTGGGGTTCATGCACAAGGCAAGGTGCTATTTTGGTTTCTCATGGGCAGAATTTTAAGGAGATGGAGGACAGTAAATCATGCTGAAACTGAAAGACCCAGATTTTTCAAATGGTGGGGCTCTGGGGAGCAGGGCAATGGGGGATCTCTACTGCACTAACCCCTCTGGGACTGCTTTTGCTGGAAGCAGGGAAAACTCATGGAGGTGTTGTGGTTCACCTCCTCTGGAAATTACAGAAATAGTTCAGAGAAGTGCATGCTTAACTAGAAATAGTGAGAAATTCAATACCTTTTGTGGTGTTTTGGAAGTCTTATGCTAATCATGGTCCCCTCTGATCCAGTAGATGGGTCTAGGGTCTAATGGACACTCATCTTGAATGCACAGGGCTCAGATATGGACATGGAACTGCTTTTAAAAGTCAGGAGTTTGGCACTTCTGAGTATTCTCTGTGCCTGTAAATAAATAAATACACTATGTCTGTGTGTACTTTTAATTTTAAGGTATAGGATGTTTAAAGAGATCAGAAATTATCCATAAAATACTCTATTCTGTCTCAA
The DNA here is from genome assembly GCF_003945595.2 of Pipra filicauda. Classification (NCBI taxonomy): domain Eukaryota; kingdom Metazoa; phylum Chordata; class Aves; order Passeriformes; family Pipridae; genus Pipra; species Pipra filicauda. The sequence continues at coordinate 1,632,169 of NW_024104320.1, forward strand.
TTTGGGGCAAGTGAGATTAATTTATAGCTTCTATGTGATCTGAGGGCCAAGGTCCATTGAAAGTGTGTAGAGGCTTAGATTTTATTTTTAGTTGACATGGTGGTTTTGGCCAAAGGTTGGACTTGATGATCTTGGACTTTTCCAACCTTAATGATTCTACAATTTATTTTATTTTTCTATAGCATATATGCCTTAGTTTCTAATATACACCAACCTTTGGGAATATGCTCAAGGGCACAGCACAGGTCTCAGAAGAGCACAGCTACGGCTTGTGGTTCTAAACTTGGAGGTGCCTCTGCAAACCATCCTGCTATCTACAAACTGAGCAGTGAGCCCCCAGGAGGATCCCCCCAGGTCAAGGTGAGGATGTGTTGCTGTTGCACTCAAACCTGAAGTTGTTCTCTGCTGGTGTAGATGTATTCTACACTACATTTAGCACTGGCAGGAGTGGTTTCTAGTGGGAAGTCCAGAAATGGTCACCCTGTTTTAGAGGCTAAAAGAATTGGTGAGAGTGGTGATGGGCTGTCCCATGCCACTGGGCCTCAGTGCCAGGGAACAGGAACATTTAATTTATCAGGGCCAGTGTAGCCTGAGATTCTCACCCAAAGCACACTGAAGCCTAGGATCAAGCCTTGAACACACACAGGATTTCAGTCTCTAGGATATCTCTCAGGATCATTAAAAAATTGCACATAAATCCAATTATTTCTCAGGTAACATGCTGATTTGATTTAGACCCATTAAGTGTAATTACTGGGTAGGCTACAGGACCACATAATTAGAGGGAATTGACATACTATTTAATTGGTCTAACATGAATTCCCTCAACTGAAATCTGGATTCACCAATATTATTCAAAAAATTCAGTGTTTGTTCATCCCCCTCACTTCAGAGGCAGAGAACTGTGTAAGATCATGTGTTATTGTAAGCTAGGAAATATTTGCTCTGTGTGCCAGACTTTCTGGAGGGGCTGTGTGATCTAATCCTGGCTGGGAACAGGGTCTGTGCGGCTGCCCAAGTCATCCTGAAGAAATAACTTCAACTCTGCATCCCAGCAATACCATTGCAGCTGATTTTACTGGGGCTGGTTGCTGCTCTGGGCTATTGTACCAGCAGGGATCCCTCTGCCCCTGCACAGCTGCTCCTTACTTGTAGTGGCTTTTTGGTTGTTTGGTTATTTTTTTTGGCTTTGCTGTTTCAGAAGTGCCAATACTCCTGAACAAAATGGGGCCATAAGTGCTTGTCCTTCTCTGGAAAGGGAATATTTGGGATGAGATGTGTTGTCTGTGTGGCCATTTGCTGGCAGTGCTGTTGAGAGGAGAAGGCTCTTACTGTATTTATGTGACTTGCTCCATGAGTCCCCCACACAGTGCCCTTCTCTTGTCTCCTCCTTTGCCATTGCCATGCTGTCCTGCTGTCCTGGATGCACTGTCCCCTTCTCAGCTCTGAAGAACCTAAACTGTATCTTCCCATAATGAAATTTTCCCTTTTTTTCTGTTGGGCAGTTACTCCTTTAGCTTATGACTTCAAGGACTCTGGGAGGGATAATCTCCATCCAATGTGGTTTTTTTTAATTATTATTATTTTTATTTAATTTTAAAATGCAGTGTGAAACAGCTGGATGTGATAATTGGAAGATGGTGGGCATGAAGCCTGCCTGTGTTAATCATCCCAGTGATGTAAAAAAGTGTAAATTCAAACTTTGCTGCTCTCTCTTCTATTCACAAATGTAAGCCTAAAGCCTTTGAAGTTTCAGAAAACCTGGATTGTGACCTGGGCTCCACATGCATCTCAAATCCTTCTGTAACAATACAAAAATATATTTAGAAAAGGCACATCAAGGCTCTGAGAAATGTATCAGGGAAGGAAACGTATGGTTGTTGGCAAAGGGTGAAGTGCCAAAAGTTTGTGAGGTGATAGGAGGAGGAAAGAGGGTGAAGGAGGTCACTTTGTACTAGTTTGGAACCTTACTTTGTACTAGTTTGGAACCTGTAGCTTTGATTTATGGGAGAACTTTCAGGCTGAGAATCAACCTGGACACGTGTTTGAAGAGAACAGGCTTTCATTCTCTTTGCTACAGATCTAATTAGAATCTAAGGGACCCAGTTAATTCTCTTGAAAAGTCAAACAGTTTTTTTCAAACATAAGAATGCTCATCCTAATGTCCTTGCCAGAATCTTACTCAGGTAACAGCCCTAGGCAATTATGATTAGAAAGCAACTGAATTTAAAAGTCAATTAGGAATTAATTCCAATCAGATCACCTTCTGATGAAAATGTCGTCTTCAAATGTTATGCTCTCTATCATACAGTGATAGAGCTGTCATACTGTGCCCCAGGAGTGTCTGCCATTTTGTGAGGATGTTCAATTTTTTTTGCCAGTGGTACTTCAGAGCCTGTGTGAAGGCAGAATACCATTACTGGTGCCAGAGTTTTTCCATCTATCAAAGAACTGTGAGGAGTCATACTCTGTGTTCTGATTCCATGTCTCAGTGAATTGCTCAGATCTGCTCGTCAGACTTCAGTTGAATTGTCCGAAGAGTATGAAAAGGCTGTTTTGGAAGGACCACGTAGGCTTGCAGCCAATGCCTCTTGCTCACATTTTAATTTCCCTACAACCCATTCCTTCAGTATTGAATCTTGTGTGAACTTTGCTGTTGAGTTTGATGGGTTAAGGATTGTATCTTTTCTGTTAAATTTACTAAACATGGCATGAAAATCGTCATGTCATCACACATCCTCAGGGCTTTCATTCCCTAGACAGAATTTGCAAAGCAGTGTGAGCCAGAGCAGAGGACTATAGAAAGAACAGAGGTTTTGTAGAAATTTCAGACAAGAGCAAAGAGGGACCTAAATGTATTCCTGGTTCCTTTAACTGGTGATTGATTTTAGTGCTAGGATAGACTGGTAATTCAGTAGTCATCAACCCTTTCAGAAAAGCATTCATCTCCCTTGTCAGACAGGTTTATTGGTGGCAAGAGAAGTTCACTGTATTGTTTGCTGCATTGCTTTTTGGTGGGCCAGGCTTTCCAAGGCAGCACGATGGAATCAGGGATGTTTAATGGGTACATCCTTCTGGTCCGGCCACTGAGGCAACGGAACAAGCCTTTTGCCTCCTGCATTCATCAGCTCACTCTTGCTTATCTGTATTATTTCAAAACTGTTAAGGTGGTGCAGGGAGTGGAAATTTATAAGGGCAATAAAACCTCGGGCAGCAACTGCTGTGGTGATGAAAAGGTGTAAATAAAGGAATGTTATAAATTACAGAGGACAGATCCATCAGCCCACAACCGGGGTCAGAGAAACATTAATGCCAATGATTAATATTGTTTTAAGCTGTTGATGCACAGAGGATTTCAGGAGCTGTCAAATAGCCCTATCTCTGTAACACACTAATCACTTGACTGTCAGGAGCAGGATTAAGAGGAACATGTGATTCTATTGTAGGCAAATGCAAAGATTATTGTCTGTTTAATTATACATATGATTATAATATTAATAGATTAACTAGTGCAACACATAAAATATTATTATAGCATAATAATGTAATTATATTATACTATTATTATTATTAGCATCATTATTTCCTGCCCCCATGGAGAAGGAAACTGCTACTGACCTGGGAGAGTTAAAAAAAAAATTAAAAAAAAAAATTAAAAATTCCATTTTTTCTTTCAAACCTAATCAGTCAGCTCTGCTTGACATAACAAAGAGCCAGTGAAGACCATGATGCTTCCTACTATGAAGGTGTAAGGATTCCCTTTGCTGGGTCAGGTGTCCAGTATCCAGATGTGAACCACTGAAAAAGACAAATTCTGAAATCTGCCTAAATTGCATAAATTCTAGAGCTGTGACTTTTACAGATCCCCTTTGTCCAATGGCACTTAAGTTTTCCGTGGGGTCCTGGAAAAAAAACCAGGGATAAAAATATCTTTTTTTTTTAAGACATGAATTTTTAGAAAATGACAAGGAAGGGATAGACTACAATCTTTCAGTGCTGGGGTAGGTGAGTCAATAGCTTTGCCAGAAGGAGCTGGGAGCCTTTACCCTCATGTACTTCAGGAGATCTAGCCCATCCTTAGGCACTCTGGGCACCTGGCACACCTTTCTGTGCTGATGATGGAGGCTTTGTGGTGGCTGGTGCTTCAGGTGTTAGAAATTACCTTGGCTGCTGGTGATCTGCAACTTTTCAGAAGAGCAAGAGGTGTCCTTGGAGCAATTAATCAGAACACAAGGAAACCAAGCTTTTAAAAATGAAACCCATAAACCTAAATCTCAACACATTCCAATGTGGTAGAGGTTTGCAAGCTCTGAACAACAGATTTCAAAATTTTCTGGTGTACTGGTGAAGAACTGTGACAGGAAAAGCATATCCCAGAAACAATATGCTTATAAACCAGACTGAGATAAGGTTGACTTTTGTGAAAGGTTGGATCTCTTATATTGACTCCACAGTTTAAACCATGAGTGTAGGACTCACAGAACAGAGAAGTAAACTTACGCAGTGCTTCTGCAGGGGATGCTGTAGATGGACTTATTCAAGACAGAAAATATAGATCAATTGCTCTCCTGAAATAAACGTCTTCAAAAAAAAAAAAAAAAAAGAAACAGAGAGGTGTGAATCTTCTCTGGGATGGAGGCACGGAAATAAACTCTTTCCAATACTGTGCATTTCTGCAATATTTTTTCAATATCAATCCTGCATTTGGTTTTCAAATTAACTACACATTTTTTAAAACAGGTATCTCCTGATATTTCAAGCTCTTCATCATACTAATTGTGCATAAAGCTTTTCTCACTTACGCAGTTATTTTTCTGACTATTTAAAAGACACTGGAGGTTGTCACCTAATTGTGTCTCTGGGAGCTGAGACTTCTAAAGCATCTGTGATGAATTTTGGGCATTTGCTTACTGTATTTCTCCCAGCTACATTTTTTTTCTTCTCAGGCAAAACCATTGAGGGAATACTGTGTGTTTAATTATTTAGGACTGTAGTGAAATAGCTTTTAATTTACTAGGCCTCATGTTCACATACCATGTGTTCTAGGCAACCCAATGGATTATATGTAAAAATATCAATCAGGTATTCTTTAATGTTCCTGTGTCAGAATTATTATCACCATTGTTTTAACATTTGGAGAAGACTGTTTTAATGATATAAGACTGAATTTTCCCTTTCAGCTAGTTTAATAATAACTTTAAGCAGCATTACTCCTAATTTACACCACCACTGGAAGAGCAGAACAAAAGTGCTGTGAACAGTGGTACTAATTAAGTCTTTTTGCTTATATATTTAAGTAACTTCTAGTGCATCCTTCCCATCTTTTCATTGCAGTAACAAAAGTTGTGGCCATGCTTCCTATGTTGCCTCCTATGGTGTAGCTATTCCAGATTCCATGCTAATCGACCAGTTAGTACATCCAGGCAGGTTAACTGGTGGGACAGTGCAATAATTACAACCAGCTTTGGCATTGATTTGGCTCTCTTCTGATATTGGCTAACAGTTCTCAAAAAATGACTACATTTGTCATCTCAATGTTTCTGCTAAATTTCACTGACCTTTAGCCAGCAGGTTCTCAGGAAGCAGGACTAATAAATGGTGAGGCAGAGGCTCAGGCAGCAGAACAACAGTAAGTCACAGCTGCTTCAGAAAATCATCCCAATTTCATTAATAGAAAAAATAGGATGAGAATTAAATTTGTCTTGGGCTCCCAGGTGTTATGTTTAACTCCTGTCTCCCAGTCTAGTGCACATATTTTGATATTGTTCCCTTTTTCCTCCTTAGATAACTGTGCACCTCTGTCCAACAGGAAAGTGCAACTAGGTGCATCTGAACTCTGGAAATGAAATGTAGCAGTTAATTTGCAACACTGCCAACCTTTTCACAGGAGAATATAAAAGGACAACTACTTCAGACTAATGAAAGTGACAGTGGGGAGAGGTGCCTTTTAAACCCTGCAAATTGGATGGGTGCATCAGGAGTGTAATTTTAAAGGAATCTGACAAGGTCGTTGGCAAAGAACAATCTTCTTACTTGTCAAAAGGGTTTCAGACCTCCAAAACTTGGCACTCTTGAGTTTTCAGGGTACTTCTGAAGTTGGCAAGCTGCCTATTTGATATAACTCTGGACTGTCATCTGAGTTGTATCTTTCAGAGTTTCAGATTTGCTCCTGCAGAAGTGAGCAGTGCATGCCATCAAGGGCAGCAAACCTCAGTTTAAAAGTTAAATGAGAGCATCTTCACAAAACGTTTCTGAAGGGAAAATTGAATTGAAATAATATTAAAAGATATTTCCATGCAAATGTATGAATTTATAACACTTTCACTTTTTTATGCTCCAAATTAAAGGGATGATCTTTTTTACATCCCCTTGAAATGAGGGAATGACAAGGTAGCCCACAGTTAAATGCTTGTGGGGGAGTGAAAGGAAGGGCTGTACTCAAGGACTCTGGAGACCTTTTCTGTCCTGGAAAGGTTTCCTCTACCCAATCCTGCCTAAGGGAATGCTGACTGGATTGATATGGATTTATTCAAATCCTCATATGGAAGAAAGGTTCTCATTAGTAGCAGGTTCACATGGAGAAGAAGGAGGCTCTGGAACTCAGGAAGGGAGATGTGTGTTGTAAGTGAAATTGGACAAAACCCCAAAAAGCAAGGAGCCATAGCAATGTGCACTGGTCTAAATAGTAGGCATTTGCCACTGGGGAAAATTTCTGACCTATGTTGACTTGTCCACTGATAGGACAAGGGGCAATGGCTTTAAACTGAAAGAGGGTAGATTTAGATTATATATTAGGAAGAAATTCCTCACAGTGAGGGTTGTGAGGTCCTAGAACAGGTTGGCCAATGAAGCTGTAGATGTCCCATCTCTGTAAGTGTTCAAGGCCAGGTTGGACAGGGCTTTGAGCAACTTGGTCTAGTGGAAGGTGTCCCTGACCATGGCAGGGGGTTTGGAATGAGATCATCTTTGATGATCATCTTCCAACCCAAACCATTTTAGGATTCCATAAATCTATGATTTATATTTGGGGACTTGGAGGCCAGAATCTGATTGTATCTTCTGAAGTGCAAAAGAGGATGCAATACTCAAACAACAAATGCTTTCTTGAAATGAAAAGTAAGTAAATATGTAACACAGGAATCGAAGCATTAGGAAAAAGTTCAAAGGGGTGAACTGACTGGAAAATATACCCATCTCTCACATGATTAACTGTGTCACAGGAACAATTTCCCCAAGGAAATTGTGGAGTTTCAATCCTTGAAGGTGTTAAAAACTTGAATGGACATGGCCTGCAGCTGCCTGCTGCTCTAGCTGACTCTGGTATAAACATGGGGGTTGGCCCAGACATTGTCCAAAGGTGTTTTCTGTCCTCTGTGACTCTGTGAATTGTGGTCTGGAGTGACTACACCTGTAGTAAAGAGTTTGTACTTCCATGGTTTAGACTTGTTTTGGCTTTTCTCTCAGGCTGACACAAGAAATGGCTATATGGTGACTTTTGCACTCTAAGTATTCTGCCTAGGCATGTGCTGAAATTACCAAAATCTCACCACATGAGTTACTATCATTTTTATTATTTGGGGATGGTTTCTGGTGTCCATAAAAGTTTATTGAATTTTAACTTGTGACTAAAAAGCTGCATATTCCGGCTGTGCCACCTGGCCCACTGTGCTTCTCAGAGTGGCTGAGTGAGGAGTGGGTGGTCCCTATGCCCTTTTTCACAGACCAACACTAACCCCCATCCATGGTCATTTATCCTTTAATTAGGTGATGGTGGAATGGCTGGATATAATGAAGAATTATGAGTTTTGAGGTGAGAAATGTTCTTTGTTTTGGGTGATATGCAGCAGAACAGGTAACAAAGCTGGGATGAAGGTGAGCAAGGCAAAAATTGGGCTAAAGAGAAGTTATTGGCTAACATGGAGTTTAGTTCAGTTCTGAAGGTGTAGTCTGATTATTTTATTTATAAATAGTTATAACCTAGACAGGAAAGTTGTCTATGGGAAACAATCCTGATGTGAGAAGGAATTGGGCAAAACCATCTCTGTTTCCTACAAAATTACTTACTTTGCTCAGATCCTCAGTTCTAAGATTGAAATCCTTTAGGATTTTGTAAGGAAAACAGATTTCTCTTAACATGTATTACCAGTTCTTTGATCTGGGAAATAAGGTCAGCGATTATGCACTGATTATGTGAAGTATGCATATTTTAATTAGCAAAATTTCATAATGTTTTCCACAAGTTCTGTTCAAAAATATAATTTTATGCAAGATAGAACTCTGGCAATAATGCATTCCATCACTTTGTTAGACACAAAATCTTTTGAGGATCTTTTATCTCTAAGGTCTTGAAGAGATTGAGGCAATTGACATTTAGTTTCAAGCTTCAAATCATGATCATTCAGAAAATTGTTGTGGACCAAAAACGAAAATGTCCTTAAGACACTGGGTAATTGTATTTACTATAGGTCATTTAGGTTAATATTATTGTATGCATCCTACAATTACAATGGGTCTTCTTATTCATTTTACTGTTTGAGGGAGCCCATTTTTCTATTAGAAACATTTATATTTTTTCCCATAATTGTCCAAGCTATGTTATAATAGTGTCATATAATGACCTTTAAAAACGTGTCTAGAAAAGCCTGCAGCTGCTCCCTCCTTGGGTTCTCTCTACTCAGTTATATTTAAGTCAGTGTCTCTGAAACCAGGCAGTAATAAAAGGGATATTATCCTTAGCAAATATCTTAATCATGGTAAATCTCTGTTGCCCTACAAATGACTGCATGGGGGATTAGAGTGGAGTAAGCCATTTGCTGAATATCACTGCCACCTTTCAGAGGCCATTTAAGCGTGTTTAATTTTTCAGGGTGAAACATGAAACCCACTAATACAAATGTTTGTGTTTGGCCTGAATTATATCCAGACTGTAACAGTTAGAGCAGGCTTAGGACCAGATTGTGAGTGATCTGTAGGAGGTCAGTTCTGCTTGGGAGAGTGAGAGAGAAAAATGCACATTCGTTCCCAGTCCCAGCTCTCTTATGTCACTTGCACTGCCTCGGTTCTTTTCAATATTTATGTCAGGTTGTTATTGGTGAAGTACCAGTGAATATATGGAGGATGCTTAGCTCTGTATTTTTTTAGTATCAGTCACAGTCCTTACTGTTGTCCAGTGCCTGAGAGCCACCAGTGTCTGACTTTTGCTCACCCTGGTAGTGGCAATACTATGAAGTAGAAAATACTTTCAGAGACTTGTGTCCTCCATAGCATCACTTTCTTATCTGTTTGTTTATCCAGATTTCTATCAGGTTGCCCAGAAACACCAAGACCGTCTGCTTTCCAGTGATCAAGCTTAAAGGAACGTTTTGGGAGACTGAAGTATTACTGTGTATTTCATTCTTCCTTTTTTGAAATTCTTTTAAAGAAATCAGTGCCTCACTCTGTGCCAGACCAGGCAGCTGCAGCCTAACCAGTTTGGGCTCAGCCAGAGCCTTGGGAACTGGCAGCTCCAATAGGTGTTTCCTGGGGCAGAATTTAGTGACTCCGAGGTGACATCTGCATCAAGTGGCACAGCCCTTTTACTTCACACTGCAGTGTTCTGGGAGCACATCACCCACAAACTGCCCTTGTTCCCAAGAAGTGTACACTCAGGTTCACCTCCCCAGTCTGATTTTTGAGCCATCCATCAGGCAGCTTCCCCCATAAGCCCTGAATATGACTTCCCAGGGTGGCTACAAGACTAAGAACTGCAAATGCAAGAGGCAGTGTTTTGTTGTTCATAGAATCATAGAATGGTTTGTGTTGGAAGGGGCCTTAAAGACCATCCAGTTCCAACCTCTCTGCCATAGACAGGGACGCCTTCCACTAAACCAGGTTGCTTAAGGCCCCATCTAACCTGGCCTCGAACACTTCCAGGAATGAGGCATCCACAACTTCTCTGGGCAACCTGTTCCAGTGACTCACCACCCTCACAGTAAAGAATTTCTTCCTAATATCCAATGTAAACCTGCCCTTCTTCAGGTTCAGGCCATTCTCCCTTGTCCTATCACTCTGTGCCCTTATGAAAAGTCCCTCTCCAGCTCTCTTGTAGCTCCTTTAGGAATTGGAAGGTGCTATAAGGACAAGTTGTTAACTGTCTCATAACTGCTGGAGTGACCCTCAGTAGTGAATGCCTGTCCATCCCAGTGGGCTCAGTGCAATATTCACTGTGTTTAAATCTCAGTCAAGTTTCCAAATTACAAGCTCTGACTTTGAATGGTCAGCAGAATTTAATAAATATTCCAAAGACCTTAAATGAGTCCATAGAACATGTGGTTAAGCAATCAGTTATACTTGTTAATTGAGATATGTAGCTAATAATAACCAAACTGGAAGAGGAAATTGAGTTACTGCCTTGTAAGAAATAAGACCTTCACAGAGGACCCTCTCATTAGAGGCTTCAAAATTGCTCTTTTTTTAAAGTTAATCAACTATTTAATATTTCAACCACTTCAGCCAGTCACAAATATTCTTCTTTTCTGTAATATTGGTTTAACATTAACTATGTATAGCTTGTCCTATTGGAGAGTTTTGTGCCCTTGTGCTTTTAGTTTTAATTTGTGGTTTTTTCCTAAAATAAAAAAAGGTCTAATAGGTCTATAAAGTTCTATTATACTCTGTTAAGTTTTATAGTTTATAGCAGGCTAAAGCTTTGACTTATTTTCCCTCACAGAAGAAACAAAAATCCTATGGGAGACATTTATAGGCGAAGAGGAAACCTCTTAGTATGTTCAGTGTTGCATTCAGATGCTTTCATGTTGATTGTGGATGAAATACTTACATAGATAAGACGGTCATAGAATCATAGACTTATTTAATTTAGAAAAAAATCTCTAAGATCATGAAGTCCAACCACTAACCTGACACTGTCAAGTCCATCGCTGATTCTTCACAGCTACATGAAGTTCTTCTCTTGTTACATACTCTGAAGTTGCAGAAAGCTTTTATTTCTGATTCCTGTCACTGTTTTACATACTCAGCTGGTCATGGGTTTATTTGTATAGTTATTGCTGAGGGATGTGTGTTCTTTGCACAGTCTCTCCCATGAATGAATTAGGCCTTAATTGTGTCTTCATCTACAGCGATGGATCACAAAGTGTTTTCACATTCAATAAATATTTTAAAGCTTTGAAAGTTTCTCTGCAGTGGGAGAAAAACTAGGATCTTTCAGAGTTTCTTGCAAAAAAGTTGCAGAGTGAGAAGGAAGATTATGTACTGGAACAGGGTCTAGGATTAAGATTCTCACCTGGACTGTGAAGGTTTGGACTAGGGTTTTCACATTCCAATTGATGATCTGAACACCAGGTAATAAGCTACTTTGAGGGGGCTATTTTTTGGCTTCAAGCAGGAATTTCCAAGTTGAGTATGAGGAATAATTTTGTTCTCAGATATTTCTTTTAAATCAGCATGTTCCTGTTTTGGTGTAATACATGTTTTCTCCATGTAGTTTCTTCTGAAAAAATCTAACCTAAAGTAGAAATTAGCCCTTCTTCAAACGTGATTTAAGCTAGATGACCTCCTGAGGAGTCTTCCAGCCTAAATTCTTCTATGATTCAACTTTGGTGGAAGAATTACTTTCCATCATCAATAAGGAAAAACAATTCTTGAACCTAGAATTACACTACAGTAAAAAAATGTCACATTAAGTGTTAACTACCAGGATTTAAATACTTGAATATCAAAATATAAAGTAATTATTAGCTGGTGCTGTCAGTTACTGAATAGTTTGGTGCATATAGACTCTGTATAAGTTCTCATATATATATATATACACATGTATGTATATATATATACGTGTATATATATATATATGTATGTGTGTGTGTCTGTGTGTATGTTTGTGATACTAGACACTGAAAATCAATGCCAGAGAGAGACAAAAATCACGTCTATGCTAGGAAATGATACAGGGCCAGGGGCAGCCTCAGGCACTGGCTGATGGTTATGTGTTTGGTTGCTTGTGTGCTCTTATGGCACAATTTTGACCTGGTACAACTAGAGGCATTCAAGATGAAATGACTGATCATGCCTGGGAGGTTACCAGGGGTCACAGACCCTTCCCAATAAGCAATCTGGATGCTGTTGTGGCTACATTTATAATGGTAAATAACATAAGCAAGTGCAAGGTCACTCTATAGAAGCTGGGGAGGTTGAGGGTGTATTTCTGGCTGTGCCCTAAGTTGGCTGCAGTGTCCACAGACATGCCACTTCAGTTTTTTTAGTCTTTTTATGCCACTGCTTTTTTCTTAGTCTCTTTCTTTCACAGTTGTGGATGTCTAGCTGTAAAGTTTCAGCTCTTCAAAATAGTATTTGTTTTCATTGATGTGTTGGCAGACACACATGGGCAGGGCCTATTCTAGGTTGGGACCTCTAGAGGTTCCCATAATCCAAATAATAGAAGAGAAGGGAATGACATGCAGTTTCTTAAGCAATGATTGTCCAGTCTTCTTGAGAGATGTAAATTGAGTGACTCTTCTGTGTGTACCAACCTTACAAGAGCAAGAATGTATTTTGCATTCTTGAGCTGACCATTTTGAGAAGAATTTGGGGAGTAGCTTTTGTATATCTGTGTTTGCAACAGGCAGGAGCAGCTTCCATAATTAACCAATTTAGCATAGCTCCCATTGGATCTACCAAGGGAGAGCTGCTGTGAAAAAAAGGCTTTTAAGAATGATGGTTTGAATTTTAGCTTCTGTGATGTACAATAAATGCTTGGCACATAGAGGGCTGATATGTATGAAGTAGGTTCCTAAAGATAGGCTTTCACCTTCCCTTGCCATAGCACCATGTGGAAATCACTCAATTGCCATGCATCCTCACTTATTTGTCTGCAAAATGAAATTTTGGCTATTTAACAGAACTGACACATGCTAGGCTAAATGTGCTGATACTGTCAAGGGAGAATGTATGATGGGAAAGATCCGTGCTCCTCTAGCAAATGCAGTGCTAAGGCTGGGGTTGTGCTGGCAGCTGATGTGCACCCCTGGGCGTGCGCCCAGAATTGCTGCTGAGCTCACACCACGGGGAGGTGAGAGGGCTCCCACCCTCCCTGCTGGGTGCCCACCTCTGGATCAGCTGAGTAATTGTTTGTTTCCTTCCAGATGAATACAAGAGTAAAGTAGCCTGTGAAGATGACAAGCTGAGGCTAAGCTGTAAGAAGAGCATGGTGATAGCCATTTACTCTGCTATCTTTGGGAGGACACAAGGAGGCAGCCTGGAGTGCCCATACCAAAACCTAGGGATGCCCATGATTGGTAAGCAGGGGAATGGATGGACAGAGCATGCTAAACTGGGCAGGGTGATTTCATTTACTGTCATCATGGTAGTGCTGGCACAAAACCTGATCAGAAAATTAAGACTGGGACATTAAACCTGCCATGGTAGTGCTCCTGATGTGTGGTACCTTGGTGATACCTGGTGAGCTTCATCATGAGCACCAAACTGAGGTTCAGCTCGATGTCCCAGCCAAGTTATCAAGTCACAGGCTTTTAACAGATACATCAGATTATATGCAGGAAGGTGTTTGGGTTTCTTGTTCAATTTTCTGTCCTCTTGGTGGTTCATACACCAAACCTCTACCTATAACATGAAGGAGCATATTGTCATGTGCCATCTGCAACATTGAAACCTTGATATTGCATTTAATTTTTTACTGAAGTTAAAGCAAGGGAGCAAATTAAAAAAGCAAGTTGTTAAGTTTCATCATGTTATGGTTGGCTTACGATATCTTCAGGTAACTTCTTTACTCTTAGGCTATCATAGTCTCTTACAGTCAGGAGTGAAAGATAAATAATTGAAAAGCATTCGCTAGAACTGTCTGTTCTTGAGCCAATGTGAAATGACTTTGAATATTTTAGGCTGTGGAAGAGAGAGCAACAGTCTGCAGTACAAAATCCTGTGTTCAGCATTGCTCATGATCCTTCTCTGCAGAGCTGAGAGGGAATTAAGTGATTTCCCAAAGGAATTGCCTCCAGAGGGGGAAAGGCTTTAGTGGGAGTTGTACAGGGAAGCTTGATCTGCTGCTCTTGCCTGTGCTGGGATCTGTTCAGCTGTATGAGATCTTCGGCTTCAAGCTGCTGATTCAGTGCCCTTAAGGAGTTAAACGCTATTCAAATGGAAGCACGTGAAGTGACTCCTTGGAAAAATAATACACAGATGATGGGTATCAGTAGGAACTCACAGGTGGAATCAGGCCAGTCAGGTTATTTGTGCAGCGTGGGGAGTGCCTTAAAGTTGTGTAGCTGTGAAACCCTGAGCACCTGCAGTACAATTGAGCAGTGCAGAGTCTCCTACCCAGTCCCATGGGTGAGGTGAGTGACAGCAGAGTCAACATCCTTTAACGAGTTATCTCCCATCTCTTGAGGTGACCAATGTCCCTGGATGTGTTTCTGTTGTCCCCCAGATACCAGGGTGCAGAAACTGAAGCAGATACGTGAGGCAGGTTAGCTTAGACCACTTTCGACTGGTGTTTGGGAGGGGCTGTGCGCTGGTTTCTGTGGTGGTTGAACTGCTGAGTGAGAACTTGCCGAGTCATTAAACTGGATGGGTTTCTGAAGTAGACCCGAGCACCCCAGTCCTCTGTCCTTGCTGAGAGAGCAGGAACAGGCACGTACCTGTGGCAAGGTACCAGCACAGGGACCTGCTCTTCAGTGTCAGCATGAAGCAAAACCTTACGTGAAGCTGCAAAGTTTTACTCTTTGCCCAGATGCTAAGTCACAAAACTTGTACTGTCTGGCATATGAGTATGTGACACCAGAAAACGGGATGGGGGGCAGTGGAGCTGGGAGAACAAGCAGTGGGGTCTGACAACAGGGCTGCACGTGCCATAGCATCTCCAGCGCCTGCATGCTCTGCTGCTTTCAAAGTGGCCTTGTGAGCTCTACAAATCGGGATGTTTGCCCAAGGAAATGAGGTGTCGGATCCCAGAGTGCAGCACCCAGTCTGCTGCTGGGATGAGGCAGAACCTTCCTCCAGTGTGAGCTCTTAAATGAAACTAGTTATGAGAGCTGGCTCAGTACAAGGCACTGTAACAACAAGCCAGGGATGGGAATGCTGAGGGAGCTTTACGATAAAATCCAACATGAGGTTTTAAGCTGTGAACTGATGCTAAAAATCACTGAGATGTTGGACACGAGCAGATATTCACATGTTTGGAACTGGTGAGGTCTCAAGTATCTGTGTTAAATCAGCCTGGAGCTGAGGGGTGCCGAGGAGGGAGGTAGGTAGGTAGGTAGGTATGACACCGGCAGGCTGAATGCCCTCCAGGGATGGGGAGGAGAGATGAGGAACTCACCATGGAGCAGTGACTTCCCTGGGTCCTCCCAGACATTTGGGCACTGTGTGTGCAGGGTGAAAGACAGACTGTAGCTGTTGACACTGATGTTTCCCTGCATGCTGGAATCCTGAGTGAAGTGGGTGTGTGTGTGTGAGCTTAACTAAAAAAAAACTGTGAGTGAGCAGGTGGTCTTTTGGCTCCCCATGGCTCAGCTCTCAAATTCCAGCTACTTTTGGGAGTTGTTGTTCAGGTCTCTCCAGCACCAGCTCACAGATCCCCTCAGCATGATGCTGCCAATGCTACAGGCAGTCTCTGCTTATCACGACCTTCCCTTCATCCACCTGTGTGAACTGACCCAATGGGACAGAGCTCCAGTGATGCAGGAACACAGGAAGGTGAGTTGTGGCTGTAATTAACACACCTTTGAGCCACAGGAGAAACTGGTGTAGGATCCATCTCCAACCAAAATCAGCAAAAAGCATATTCACATCGTACTTCCCCGCAGCACACTGCAAGAAATCACAGTCCTGCCTGCAGTTACAGCAGAGAACTGAGTGGGTTGTGCTCCCAGCTGCCACCAGTAATTGTGGGAGCAGCACTCAGGGTCCTCCAACCTGTTCCAGAAGCTGTGATTCTGCCATGGGCCTGCCTTGCCCAGCAGGCAACTCTGTTCCTTCGGGAGCAGGTGGAAACATCACAATTTATAAATCAAAGCTTTTGCTAGCTAAAGAACATTTCCCTGCACGTTCCCACGTTTCCAGTGTGGGGAGGGCTGCACCATGACAGCCTTTGATCCCAGACATTCACAGCAAGCTGATCTTACAAATATGACCATATGACTCAGACTTTGTGGCAGCATCTAGTTCCTGTAAGGCAGAACTGAGATATGTTCTGTCTATGGAAGATTTATTCTGTTTGAATTTCATGGAACTGATGATTTGTGTCAAGTCTGAGCCTTGGCAAAAGGCCTTTTGCTGGCAATTAGGTCCTGGACAAGTTTGCAGTGATTATTTATATCCAGGCAAAATGAGCTATTTGATGAGTGAAGGACTCATACTTGCCCCAAAGGTGGTGAAGGTTATCTTTTCTTCCTCTCCAAATGAAAAACAGTTCAGAAAATTTGATTCCTTTTTTTTTTTTTCCTGTGGAAGAAATGCACATTTGGATTGAATTTAGAAATCTACAGCTTGTACAGGTGAGGCTTTTAAAGAACTGAGGTCTAAGATGGGGAGGAGAGATGGCCTAATAGAGCATTGCATATATAAGGTAAAAAAATAATTCAATTTGTGTCATTTCTGCTTTGAAAAACAAGACTTTGTACTCCTGTAGAAATGTTAAGGAAATAAACTCTACCAACGGTGAGTTTCCCAGATTCTCCAGAGGCATGAGAGACATCAGGTGCTCAGATGGGTCCTGAGGTATCGTGATGTTGCAGCCCTTTTAATCCAGCTATTGTTGTGCTGCTTTTGGGTGATGTAAGGTCCCCAAGTCAGACTTCACACACCATGCCATGCCATGCCAGATGCATGCTTTCTCTTTGTCTAATGTCTGTATGAATGCACTTGTCATCTGTGCAGAGAAAGCTATTGCTAAGAACTCCATCCTATCCCTGTCACATTAAAGAGAAAATCTGCAAGATCCCCTTTTAGCTGGAAACATGCTAAAACTTGTGTCTCTGACCGTAATGGGAAACACCCGCAAACAGCTGGACCCCTCCTTGAATGCCTTGGGAACTTTGAAAAGCTCCTAAAGGAATTTGACCTTATTTGTAACTCTCTTAATAAAGCCTCCACTTTGCTGCCAGCATGTGCAGAGAGCATACACAGAGCATAGGGAAGTCTCTGGGGAAAGAGCTATTTACAAGCGATGAACCATTCATTTCCCTCAGCCTAGTGAGCCCTTTGCCCCTTTTTCATGCTGTTTACAGCTGCCTCTGCCTGCATCTCTAAGTTACTTGTTTATATCAAGAGAAGCCAATTTAAAAAATGGCCTCTTCCTATGTGTATCTGAGTGAAAGGTAATGATCTAATTTGGAGGCTGAGGAGGAAGAACTTGTATGGAAAATGATTACCCTTTTTATCACTTAGTGTAGCAATATCTTTGATCATATTCAGGACACCAGACATTTTTGCATTATTTAGTTTTACAGTAGCTACCCCTCTGAACCACAGAGAGTTCAGCTGACCTCTAACACAGGATCCAGGACTGCTTCTCAAGGACCCCTATCTCTCTCCATCACATATACAAAACCCCCAAAGCAATTTAATTGCTCATCCTGGGTAGAAGGAATCCGGGCTTGGCTTTGGAGTCAGTGCAAGATCGTGGGAACTCTGGCTTCTCAGCCCAGCTCTGGGTCGTGGTGTGTGGGTTAAGCTGAGTAGTCTGCTAAGAAGTGAAATGTCCTTGTCACTTAACATACAAGTTCTCTCCTGTGCCTCTATAAAGGGAAGAAATAGATGTGTTTACAAAGCCCCGAGGAAAGTCAGATGGTCAGTGGTGCTCTCTAATTCATGGAATCTGATAATGCAAGAGCAGCAAATGAGCCAGTCCTTTAGGTACTCATTCCCTGGCATTTTTCATTCTAATGCTTCTAGTGACAGAAGGTGATCCAACCCAGTTTGTTTTGATTTCCTCCTCTTAATGCAGATGTATATGGGACTCGAAGCAGAGCCCTCATATAAATATTTATTACACCATATAAATAATGGACCCTTCTAGTTTGTTTATCTGTGATCAGATCTAGCATGTGAATAAGTATGAAATACATGCAGTAAAAAATCCATTTTATTCCATGGTACTTGTTCCTGCCAGCACAAGAGCTGGTTTTAAGAGACTGCTGCCCCTCCAGATGTGCATTTCTATCTCTTTTCTGCTTCACCATCCATGACCGTTTTCCACCCTGTTTCCATCAGTACAAGTTTGTGGCTGTGCTCTAATCTAGGTCTTAATCAAATATTTAAAAATAAAAGGCCCCCAAACTGTGGAGCTGGACTGATGAGGAGTAGTAATCTCTGGCACTGAAGGGGGAAGTAGAGGGGGACTGGGATGGCAGGAAAGGATGGGATATCCACTGAAATCTGTGGGGATCAGATAATGCCATGTAGCATGGTCGACCTTTAGCAGATTCAAGTGCTTGCAGCTGAAATGCTCTCATGCTTCATCCTGATTTCACCATATGTCCTTTAAACCAACTGTAAAGCCAGGTCTGTGGGATAAGCAGCAGGTGTAGGAGTGTCAGACCATGTTGTTCCTCTCTAAGGTGCACACCAGGCTTCCAAAGCACCCCTGCTTGTAGATGTGACTCTATATATGCTTCATTTGCATTGAGTGCAGAAACTACTTTATTATGTGTATAGCTCATGATTAAGAACATGTTTTTAGAGGCCAATCTGCTTCTATGTAGTAAAACTCACAAGTATCCAAATTTGAAGGCTAAATAAATATCAGTTGCTGTTTAATTCACATATCATACCTTATTAAATTTAAATTAAATGCAATTCTCATTTAGAATGCTGAGTTAAAGGGGGACAAAGCCTGCTTTCAGAAAGTTGTTTTTCAATTTTAGATACTTTATGTGTTTCAATTTTTGCCTCAAAACACCAGGAGGTAATTAAAATCACTTTACAGCTGTTTCTAGAAAACTCAAACTATTGTTGGATTCCATAGAGTCATAAAAATGATTTATATGAAGTTGTTTTTATATGCACACAATAGCTATTTAAAAAAAAAAAAAGGAAAGAAAATAGAAAATCCTTTCAAATGTGAATCTGGGCAAGATCTTTCCCTAAGTTCAAGTTGGTTTTAAAATGCTCTTTACAGTGAAGTGACCCCATGCAGTGATTGTAAATAAAAATTCTGAAAGTAGTGATTTAAACAGCACTAGCATTTTCTGTGATGCTATTGGTGTGACATTTGAAGAAGTAAAGCAGGCATGTGTATCAGTAGTACAACTTCTTTAGTAGCTGATTTTATAAAAGATGCCTATTGTCCAACTATTAATAAAAACAAACCCAACAACATAAGGGCAGAACTTGAAAGATTTAAATCTGCAGCATCTTAATTTATTTCCATGAATTTACTCTGAACGAAAATCAGTGTAACTTGTTCAGGACTGATAAAGTTTGTCTTAAAATAATTCAGATGTCGCTCAGGAATACTGTAACATTACTGTGATGGTTAATGCTGCACCTGAGAAACAAAGGTAACGTGAAACCTGTGAGCTTGCAGGCACGCCATGCTTTATTTTAGGAACCAAGGGCAAGAAGTGACTCGCAGGCTGTATTAGCTGGGTAATCTCTTTAAAAAATGGGCCAGTCCCACAGCTTTTGAAGTTTGGACCTTGCTTCAGCCTAAATCTAGGCACTTTTTGACTGTCTCCATATTCAGGAAAAGACTTTTGTTGGGCTGTAATGAATAGAAAGGACAAATGAACTCAAGGACTCCACAGAGCAGTAGATGAATTGAATGCACCATCCCTATCCTGTACTGAGGGAGGCTGATGCTGTTGGCTTCTTTGCTTCTTATCTTGAATGCCTTACAGCCCATAATCAGCTCTGCTGCAAATGAAAAATTTTTGCTGTCATTGCCAGACCAAAACTTCTTTGTTCTCTGAGACTTCTTGGAAAACATTAGAAGCTGTCCTCAGATTCTCACTTTAGCCCCCAAACCCCAGAAATGTTATTAATTTGCTCAACTTTACACACTTTGAGTCAGTCTCTGCCTCATGTATTTTATATGAGTTCTGATTCCAGATACAAAGGTGATAAGATGATTTAAATTCACATTAATAAACCAAATGTTTCTAATTGTAACTATAGGATTTGTAACTAAACCTGTAATCAATCCATCAGTTGTAGTGTCTAAATATGATTGATTTCTTTTAAGATCATTTTGTCTTTTCCAGTCTGCTGCTGAAGTTTTCAAAGTGTTATGAAGTGTATGGTGACTAATTTTTCCTCTCTCTTTAAAATGTACTTTTTAATGTAAAGCTGGCCTTCTCTGTACATCCTTCTAATGTTTGGATGTAGATTTCCTTTTTAGCCAGTTGTTTTCAGTGATGTTGTGCTGCATCAATGTGAAGTTCTCTGCTGCTATTTGTAATAATGATGATGACAATTTATCATTATTACAAATAGCAGCAGGGAACTTCACTTTTTGATTGCTTTGGGTTTCTGCTCCTGAGCATTCTGCTTTAAACATCTGCTTCTGCACCTCTTTTTAAGGGTAGTCATTTGTTTCCATTGGTTGATTTTCACATTGTTTGGTCTTATGGATACATAAGTATTTACAGTTTGGTTTTCTGCCTCTTCCACACTTCCTGTGGATCTAGATCCAAGTCACTTCTTGTGTTCTCTGCAGAGGCTTGTGTGCCTCCATGGCAAGGAAGGGAAATTCAGTGTATTTCAGTTCAGAAACCATGTGACAACACCACACTGATAAAGAAATTACCTTCCTAGGCTGCTTACTGAGAGAGAAAGTGGACAAAGTCCATCCTTATTAACAGTCTTCTGCACTGGCTTTTAAAGAGAACATCAAACTTGACAGGCATGGGCTGAGCTGAAAATGCCTGAAATTTGATATACTGCACAGAGTACAGACTGACTCATCAATGCTCTGTGGAGACATCCTTCATAGGCTACTGGATGGCTAATTTTGGCTGAAGCAGAGGCTTAGACACCTCCAGCAGTTGTCGCTATATGAGGGAGCTGAACTTTGTATCCAACACAGCTAATGGAGCATCTTTAAAATACATGAGAAACTGTCCAAAAGTAGGAGAGTTTCCCTCCCTCCTGTTTATGATAGAGATTCTCTTGCAGATTGGGGCAGTTTTGAGTCACTCCTAGGTAAAACATGGAAGGATTTAGGCAGCTGCCTCACCTGCAAGGTTGGAGTTACTTCCACTTACATCTTTTTTTTACCATTCCATTGAAGTTTGCTTTCTCTTTTGGCAGACAAGTGGATACCACAGCACTGATTCAGGCATCTGCCAGCTTTCTTTACAGGAACTAAATTTCTCTCCTCTTAGATCACTGACTCCCACATCTTCCGTTTTTCATTCTGTCCTCTCTGCTTCACTGCTCCCAGCAAGTAACTTTTCCTCTTTAATTCTTTAGCAAGAAATCAGGCTGCGTGTTTTGGAGAAAAATCCTGTCCTCTGCTTGGGAGGAGCGTCCTCCAAGAGCTGCCAATTGTTTGTAAATGACTTACCTCAAGGGAATAGGTATCTTAGGTTGTTCCTTTCACCTGCTCCTCAAAAGACAGCAAGGAAAGCAAGGGGTCTGCTGATTAAATTCGAGATGTAGGTCTGCTCCTGTTGACTTTACACTAAGCCAAAGCTTGGCACAGAGTTCGTCTCTTAATCAGGTACCACCAGTCCTGTTCCAGTGCCTAATCACTTACCTCACATGCACTGCTGGAAATAGTATCTCAGGCAGTGATTCTCTTTCTGAAGCCTTTAACTACAGCCAATCATTTGGTCCTTTTGTTACTTCAAGGTCTTATACTTTGTTGGTTGGAAAAGTAGGCTGAGTGCTCCATTTTTTTTTCCCAAATTCACTGACTCAGAGAGTGCATCCTCTGGCCAGTGGGTGGAGTTTTCTTCTCAGGTTCTATTTTGCTTATTTTTTAGTGCACACATGTTAATACTGGGTTGTGCTCCGTGCTCTGCTGCCTTTCCAGACCCATGGAGAGCCTGTGGAAAACCACTACCTGACAGCTTTACAGCATATTCACATGTCCAGGTGTGCTTGGTCCTGCTTGCTCTGGACAACCTGTCTCATCTGTGCAGGAACCTGCCTTTGCAGGCTCAACATGGCTGTGCCAGGTGAGTCTGATCATGAGGTTAACAGATGCACAGATGCTCTCAAACATCTGTAATATGCCCAACGTCACTGTGGGATTAGTCACCCTTCTCAAAACTAGGTGTCTAAATCTATTTGTGCATCCATCTGTGATAGCTGATGCCTTGGAAGAGGCTCCAATCTCTACCAGAGCAACTCAGATTTACCAAAATGCAAAATTTAAACTGTTTGGAAGCATTCTTTCAAGCCCAGATAGGTTTTGCAACCACAAGCAGCAATGTGTGGCTTGGATTTCAGATTTAGATGTATCACCCATACCAGAGAAAAACAAGTAACACTGAGTAACCAAAGTTAAGGATGTGATTAATAGGCATTGGCTCCAGTTTCTTTTTTTTTACCAGGAAGAGGTAATAAAGAAATAGTCATGCTGGGAAGCAGCCTTAAACTGACTAAAATCCATTCATTGTGGTGAGCTTGATGATATGGACATTACATCACTGAGACCGACTCCAGTTTTAAAGCCAACTCTGCAAGCTGCAGCTGGTAAGACCCTCCATCATGGCTCTGCTGCCCTGATTTGGGTTTTTACCCTGAGAGAGGTTGGGCTAATAAAGAAAATAGACTAAGGCGTCATATCCTACTAAATGCAGCTGGTAAGATGAATTACCCACTGAGGGCTTGGACTAAGGGATGTGAAATGAAACTTTCCAGCAATCTGCATTTGTGGAGTGATCCAGGAGCAAGGCTGGAGGGTCGTGCAACTTCTAGAAAGTGGGGCCAGAAATAAAGAGAATAAAGTAAGCTGATCTCACTCCCCCCAAATCCCCAACTTTAGTTTTAAAATACCATATTCCAAAAGCACAGCTGATGCCTTTAAACACTTTCACATGTGGAAATTTCACCATAGCCAGGATTCGTGTTTGCTCTCTGGCAGTGTACTGAAGCAAGCCAAGACTAATGAAAGCTGAGGGTAACTCTGGTCCAACCTCTCTAAGTGGGTCTCTATCTATGAGGTCTTAAAGCAGTTTTTATTGCTCTACTGTGAGATTTGAGCTTTTTGAGCTTTTAAAGGTTCTTGGTAGGGGCCTGGCTCTGCTTAGCAGTACTTACCTCAGACTTAGTGATACAGTGTTGGCATTTGTGAGCGTCCTTCCCACACCTCTGACACACGGGATCACTTTTTTCTCACTGGTGCCAGGGTGGTGTCTCATACAACATTTGTAATTTGCATTTAGCAAGCAAACAAGAAGCAGAAGAAAGGAAATCACGGAACAGGGAATCGTTAAGGTTGGAAAAGACCTCTGAGATCATAGAGTCCAACTGTAATGTTTCCCTGAATGAGCATGACATCCGGTACAAGAAGAGTGCCATGTCTACTTTCCCACTTCTGAAGACCTGAAGAAAAAAAATGAATTTGGCCGGCTGAAGGGGACCACAGCCCAGTTCTGCTGCACCACATTGCTGGGCTTGGTTTCCTTGCACCTTTTTGGCAGGCTAACTGCATGATTTATGGATAAGAGAGCCTCTGTTTTATTCCCTCTCTGAGCTCTGAGAATGGGCACCTGGAGGTGAAGACTTCTGACCTGGAATCACCTCCAGAAGAGGTATTAATATACTTGGAACTCTCACTTGAACGAGTTCTCTACGGACTTATTTACATTTGGAAGTTAAATTACCTACATTCACTTCATAACAGCCAACAGGAGTGATGTTCAGTGTTTTTATACTCCTGAGACATAGGGGTAGAAGAAAATACCATGTCACTCCTAGAGCTCCAAATGACATGGTGGTGACTGTGATGTATGAGGGTGCTGTAGTCTCATCTATCACTCAGACACCTCTCAGATGTATTATTGACATCTTCAATTCTAGTCAGTGAGGGAATAAAGATGCTTGAATATGGCATTTTGGCATCCAGCTAAATGAGCTCCTTATCACAAACCCTTTGAAGTGTGTAAGGAAGATGGTCACATGGAGGTTTTGATTGCTGCTCTTACATTTTTCAGTTCAATGTGGACGACAAAGATATTGACAAACCAAGAAAATCAGAGAGACAAAGCTGATTTCCATATTGGTGTAGTCTTCCCTCAAAACACTGGTGGCTGCTTGCCCTGGCATTTATGGGAATGCACAAGGCATTTTTGCTTAGAAACTGTGTGGAGGGAAAACCAGGAAAATTTCCCCTTTGTAACAAAAAGAAAATCTTTGAAGTAAATACTTGGTCAAAATTTGTTCTTAGAGCCAATTTTTTTTTTCAGGGCTAGAAAAATATGACTCCTTCCAAGAGAATGGCTCAGGTCTTACCATGGGGAAAATGAGAAGAGTATTTGGATTTACCATATGGGTAAATGGTAAATGCCTGCTGTTGTCAGTAGAGTTTAGCTGGATCTTCTAACATGGGTACCTCAGATGATTTTCTACCACTCCTGTATCCACCAGATTTTGGTACTCGTTAGGATCTGGAGGTCAGTGAAAAGAGTAAGACTTGCCTAAATTGTGGCTGTTTGCTGCAAGAGCCAAGCAAATGGGGTACTAAAAGAAACCTCCACCATGCTATATTGAAGTCAAGCTGGCAGCCACCTAAAAGCAGTCAGAGACCAGTATTGCTTATAATCTTCCGTAACGACCTGGATAATGGGGCAGAGTTTGTAGGTGGTACCAAATCGAGCAGGACCGTTGTTACAGTATAACTGGAATACCAAAGTGTCCAATTCAAGGTTCTCCAAGTAAAGTGATACTTCTCCAGGTGAAGAGCGAGTCCAGTGAAGGGCCACCACGCTGGTGAGGGGGCTGGAGCACACAGTATATGGGGGAATGCTGAGGGACCTGGCATTTTTCAGTCCCCAGAAGAGCAAGCTCAGGATTGGACCTTATGGCTGTTTTCTACTACTGCATGGGCTGCTCTGCAGAAGACTCTTCTTGGAAACACACAGAAAAAACAGCAAACTAACACCAAAAGCAATGAACACGAGTTGCAGTAATAGAAAGCTGAGTAGATACAAGGATAAAATTCTTCATTCTTCATCTGGAGAGGGGTTTGGGGAATATTTCTCTGTGGTAAACTTGCCTGGACAAATTCTGAGCAAACTGATGTAACATCAAAGCTGGCTGTGCTTTGAGCAGGAGGTTGGATGGGGTAGGCTCCATATATTATTTTCAGCTAAGTTATGGGATGGTTTATGTGCTGTTGTCACAACAGGTGACTTTTCTCCCTGTGTATATTTCCCTGGATATATTACAAGGTTTGCAAAAAGTCCATGTAAAAGAGGCTTTTACAATCTTGGTGCTCTGTTTTCTATGCTAGAGGCTTTCATCCCCATGTGTAATTGAAGCATAGACAGTCTCTTCTGCTTTACTGCTCATTTTGGCTGCTGCAGGTTGAGCTAGAGTAGCCTGGCAATTGGAGAGCTGAGGAATTTGCTATTGATATTTGTGAATATGGAGGCCTGGTCTGTGCCCAAAGAAGTTGGGTATGTAGGGTTACATATAGACAGGTAAACTAGCAGTACCAGGGCCTGGGCACAGGTTCTGGAAATAGATCTTCTGTACTGAGAAACATTAGCATGATCCATGGCATAGTTTGTTGGCTTAGTCCAGCTAACACACTCCTAGTCTGTCCCAAAGATCATAGAATCCAAGAATGGTTTGGGTTGGAAGGACCTTAAAGATCATCTTGTTCCAACACCCCTGCTCATGGCACATTTTACATTAAGCCCAAGTCGCTCAAAGCCCTGTCTATCCTGGCTTTGAATGCTTCCAGAGGTGTTTTGAGACTGGTTGTAGGACAGAGACTGAGTACCATCACTCTGTTTTGGAGGGTAAGAGTTTTTAATATCATGGCTATGGGCTGTTCCACCACAGTTGGCCTCAGGGCCAGGGATGGTCCAGCGTAAGTTTTCATTTACCAGTGAACATGTACCAAAACAGTGGACCTGGGCACTGATAAAATACCAGTAAGGATTGCAGTGTTAGGACCTACTCTGGATAATGGAGCTACCTAGAAGAGGTTGGGTACCTAGGGCTATGTGGAAGAGGCTCTTACAACTTAAGCTACATTATTTGTGGGGCTGGTGAGGGGACTAGAGTAGGGCCCCACAGCTGCCTGTAGGCAGTATGGCATGTTGTTTTCAGTGGATATCATGGGCAGGGCTGTCTTCTCTTGGGCCAAAAAAAATGCAGCTGATGCCTGATAAAGGTGGCATCAGGACTGTGCTCACCTGCCATGTACACATCAGCTGCTCTGGACTGGATACAGTGAAAAGAGCCTGCTACTGCCTGGCCCTGTGGTTGGGTGACCTTGTGTCCATGCTTTCCATCCAAAATACTGTGGGAGCCTTCTGTAAAATGATATTTGGGACTAACCCTGTTAGATCTCAGGCTGTATTACCTGTTCGGAGTAGTGCTTGTTGGCAAAATCATTCTAAGGAACAGGGCAGCACCAAAACAAGGTGGATAACAGTGTGTCCAGATTTAAGCTCTGTTTGATTTCCTAATGCAGATGCTTCTGCTAAAGTCTGCATGAATGGAGACCACGGCCTCCTCAGAACTGCATGGGAGGAAGGAAGTCATCGATACCAGGACATGACTACTGATAGCTAGAAAAACTGCCAATGTTACTGTGAGGATATATGACAAATAAAACTCCTAGAAGTGTTTTCAGTGAGCTGAATCTACAGCTTTGACATCTGAAGAGTCAATCCAGTTCATTAAGGTGGAGAGCAGAGTCTGTAGTTACTGCACATTCCTGCATGAGGAACGTCCCAAAGGCTGACCATCTCTGGGGATGACATATGCAAAAGCCTTGTTGTGCCCCTCACAGGACAAATAATGGGTAATGTTCCTGTGCCAGGGGGCAAGGCCCTCGAGCAGACAGCTGTGGGATGTTCCCTGTTTTGTATGGGAACAATAACAAGTAAAAAGAATAGGCACCCTCCATGAAATCCTCTGCAGTGCTTAGATTTGATGAATTTCTCTAACTGGACATTTGCAAAAAGACAATGAATCAGGATTGTTGCATGCCAGATGTTTCCACTGGAACCTCTGACACTCACTGGATCAGAAATCCCCAAAGGAGGTTTGGGTGGTTCAGTATGAAAATGTTCACATGGAGCCTTGTTCTTTTGTCATTTGCATCATGCTGCCTTTGATTTGAGAAAAAAAACATGTTACCCTCTAGGCTTGGTTTTCTGTGGCTTTCCCATGTCTTTCATGGCTTTTGTTGTTGTGCTTGTTCTAGCACTCAATACCTTTTGGGGTTCATTTTCCCTTTCCTTCCCTCCTAATTAGTGACCTAAAGGGGTTTGTATGCCTTTCTCTGCAGCTGTCCTGTTGCTTTTAGCAACAATTTGATGTTGAAGAAATGTCTCCTTGTCAGCTTCCCCCTAAGCTTGATCCTGGCTGGATGGTGAAAACAAACTATCAGTCTTGCACCTAAAAGCTCAAGACCTTGTCTATACAAATTGTTTTCACCCTAGCTGAGAAGACAGGCAAAAACATCTGATAGAAAATAGGACTTGTGAAAATACTTACTTTTGGGGCTTTCCATATTCTAAATTCCTGATATAAGAAATGTTTCTACTTGCATGGAATAAATGCGCTTAAAACAAATTTCTACTTACTTGGTAGATGACAATATTATAATTATTCCACCTCACAGTAACTCATTAGATTTAGAAATACAACATCTTCTAAGGCCACACAGGGACACTGATCACATCTGTCTGTAGCTGGGGCCAGAGAGGGGCACTTGACACAGCTCTTATGGGTGTTACAAAGGCTAAAAAAGCCTATCCAAACTCTCTTCATCTCTTCCCCTCAAAATGAAACAAGCTATATTGGGTTTGCCTGCTCACATTTTGGTAGCAGGGGCCTACAGGGGTGGCTTCTGTGAGAAGATGCCAGAAGCTTCCCCCATGTCTGACAGAGCCAATGCCAGGCAGCTCCAGGAGGAACCACCACGGACCAAGGCTTAGCCCAGCAGAGATGGTGGAAGTGCCTCTGGGATAACGTATTTAAGAAGGGAAAGAAGTTACTGTGCAACAGCAGTTGCATCCAGGAAAGAGAGAAGTGAAAATGTGTGAAAGCAACAGCCCTGCAGACACCCAGGTCAGTGAAGAAGTAGGGGCAGCAGCTGCTCCTCCTTCCCAGTCACAGGAGTTGAGATTCCCATAGTGCAGATCACAGTGAGGCAGCTGTGCCCCTGCAGCCCATGGGGGTCCATGGGGGAGTAGAGATCCACCTGCAGTCCATGGAGAAACCCACATCAGAGCAGAGGGATACCCAAAAGACATTGTGACCCTGTGGGAAGGCTGTGCTGGAGCAGGTTTCCTGGCTGGACCTGTGACCCTACGGGGGACCCAAGCTAGAGCAGCCTGTTCCTACTCTGGAGCAGGGGAAGAGTGTGAGGAGTCCTCCCCACAAAGGATTGGCTGAGACAACATGTGATGGACTGAATGCAGCCCCCATTCCCTGTCCCCCTGTGTCACAGGAGGGAAGGAGGCAGAGAAAATCAGGAGTGAAGGGTTTTGCTTGCATGGTGGGTGGACCCTGGCTGGACACCAGGTGCCCCCCATCCAGAGTCCACCCACTACGCAAGCAAAACCTGGATAAAACCAACACACCCAAATCAAATCATACTTTTACCCTTCCCCAACAAGGCCCCAGTGTCCAACTCCCTCACACCCGTGAGATGGGAATTTGTTAATAACTTTTCATGTTACTGTGATCCATGGCATTATTGGACAGCTAAATTAATCTGCATGAATTCCATATGAATATTATAACTGTATTGGCTTATTAACATATATTCTGTTGCTATGACAGTCTCTTAGCCCATGGGGAAGCTTGTAGTGTTTTTGAATAAATACATTGGAGTAAGAATCCAAAGATCTGAGACCTTTCCCCATGTTCTGCATTGATCTGCTCTTGTTAGTCTTTTTACTTTTCTGTGAAGCTGTTTCTCTCCATCTATTAAAATGAAGATACTGATACCTGTCTTAGAGTCCTTTCAGACCTTTGTAGAATGATAAGTAATTATTTTTATTATAGATAGCCTTTTCCCTGTGAAAACAAGCCATCTTTTATTTGCAGCCTTCTTTCTACAGATGCATGGGGGTTTCTGATTCTTCAGTGATCTTTTTGGTAATTTCCTTTCATCAATTTACAATTTATTAGAGGTGTGTTAGAGTCAGATACACCTTCCCATGTAAGCACAAAGACTTTTAAATATGGAAATCCCACATGTATGTGCTCTCAGTCTGCATCTGGTAAATTATTTCTAGGCAATTTCTGTTGTGAATGGACAAATATTCAAAAAGAGGTATTGTTTTTCCCTTTTAGAGTGTCAGTCAGCTACTGCTCTCCAGCTCATGATCAAGCGCTGTCATGGGAAAAGAAGCTGCAGCATATATGCCAGCACCTATGAATTTGGAGATCCTTGTTACCCAGGCATCCAAAAGCATCTTAATGTCATCTACACCTGTGGTACGTCACAAAATTCTCTTACTTTAAACTCTCACAGGGGTGTATGTTTGATGAACAGTGGTATGTAGAGAACAACAAGACATTATCATACACAAAAAGTTGTTGAGCTTCCAGTTGGCTCACGGTGATTCTTGTTTAGTCAACAGGGGGAAAGTTCTGTGGATCACTGGAGTGGTTTAATTCTGTCACTTTTTGTACTCATTGGCTTGATAGAAAAAGAAAAAAAGGTGGAAATGATATTTTATGAACACAGTCAGCTGTTTCTTCAAGGCAGGAAAATCTGGTGGTGGAATCAATCCGCTCAGTGGAAGTTTACACCCTGAATGTTGGCACCCTGCAGCAAAGTTGTGGTTATCAGGAGGATCCTTATTACTTTGTTCTGTATTTCATTTTGTACCCTAGAATCAGATGAATACCAATCCATACTCATCCACTGTGTTAGTAGAAAGTCACTCCCAAAATCTTCAAGTGAAAATTGTAACATTTTTTCCGAACAAAATACTGTTATTAAAAAAAATAATATAAAATAAACAGTTGGAGCTCTAAGTTGGGAGTTTAAGTCATTGTATTGAGCAGACACTGTGCTCCTACCTGACTAGTCATCTTATTTTGTAACACAGGAAAAATTCTGTTCCTGTCTGAGCCCCGTGGTATAAAAACAACATCAGGTCTGTTTTCTTACTGTGTGATGATATTTTGGTCATTTGTATCTGACATATTTAAAAATATTTTCTTCAGGGTTTTGCTTACATAGTCGTTGCTAGGATCAACTCGGTTTATCTCTCTGTTCCTTTCTGCATCCACTTGGAAGAGGAAATTCTGGTGCTACTTTGAATGTGGTGAGAGATGGCAGAGCCTGTGGTAGAGGAGGAATTTTGTGTCCTCAGACAACAGCTTTGTGTGTCACTCCCTGTGTGTAACTGCAGGAGACTGAGCCTGATGCCATTTGAGATGGAGGCACCACAGCATTTTGTGCAATTGCTACATGTACATGTACAGAACCTTGAAGAGCAGAGACTTCAATGCAGAAGCAATGAGGCTCTGAGTTCGTCTGGCTGTTGTTTTGTTTGGCAGGAGAGGCAGGAAGATTGGGTTTTGTTTGAAATGATGTAGCAAGAAGTAGCAAGGCTATCCATGCAAAGCCCTGAGAGTTTTCTAGTCAGGAAGGTGAGGTTTTTATATCACTTTCCTCATAAAGAGACTGGAGAGAAGCTTATCCTCATGGGGATTTGACAGAAATGAAGGCAATGCAGCAAAACAGGAGCTCCATCCCTCACAAATCCAGGGAAAACAAACAGAGCCCCATGATGTATTTCCAAGAGGATTTCTTCTTCAAAGGCCTCAACAGCCTTATTCTGGCTTTGCGATCCTGGTCTCAAAGTCCACTACAAAAGACATTAATGATCTCTTAATCTGACCTTAGCTTTCCTAGTCCTAGCCTAACTGCATCAGGAAATGAGTCACGCTTGAGAGCACAAAATGGCATGTTTTGCTTTTCCGTGGGTGAAATCTGCCTCATCCTTTGAAGGTGGCCATGGTTCCTTTTCAAAATCATGATCTCAGACATGTCTCTGAGCTGGATTTTGTGATCAACAGACACATATTTCTCGCCTCAAACAGCAAAATCCTTCAAAATGTGAAAACCAAATAAACAAGAAATCAAATTCCAGTCCTGTCTGCTTGTGTCAGACAGAACTAAGTCTTGGCATTCTTTCAGAAGAAATGATAAAACCAAGCAGTTTGATATTCTTATGGTTTAGGGCATGGTAGTGTAGTGAACCTCCTGTTTGATATCTCTTTGTTTCAGGTTTCCATAAAGCTTCACACATTATTGCTTCTAGTATGGTGCTCTCCTACTTTCACAAAACCTGTGGGAGTGAAAGGCTTTGATGAACAAATGTGATTGCACTTCCCTGTGGCCTTTATGTAGATACAGGTACCTGTTCCCCCCCGCTTGCAGTTGGAAACATGTGACCCCTGGAATGAAGGATGTGGCTTTGGTGAGCAGTGAAAAATGCAGAATGACCCTGGCTTAGCTTGGGAAATGTGATGGGTGTAAAAATGGATTTTTTCAGCATCACTTCAACCCTTCTTCTTGCTGCTTCAAGTAGGTGACCTCATCACTCCCTGAGATCAGGCACTGCAGTTGGTCTGGTCCTCTCTGTCACTCCCTGTCTGTCAGACTGTGGCAGAAATGTCCTGCCATTGTTCAGCAGCTTGGACCATGTCACTGGTCTTACCTGTGACAAAAATTGCAATGTGATCTTGATCAGTGCTGACCCACTGTGCTGCTTCAGAAGAGGTAGTGAGAGCAAGCATAGTGGGGGACATGGCAGTGTGGGTGGGACAGCCTTCATACAGAGATTTCCCTTGTGAGAAACTACAGTAAGTATGGGGACAGGGCAGCTGGACTCTGCTCTCGCTGCTAAAGCATGGGGAGGGCTGTTAAGAGACTAATATGTCTTCTTCTGATAGCAACTCATGAAAAAAATCTGCTGAGGGAGTAACTTATGAGGTGACAAAAAGTAATATTAACTGAAAACTGGTGTTGTTAGCAGAAATCACAGCTCTTTTGCTGAGATGGACCCTGTGACAGGATTAATGCTGGTGTTGGCTGTGTGGACAGCCTAGGGATGAGCTGGTGAGGTGACTTATCTCCCAGTCCTGGCAGGAGAACATCTGCAAGGGTCTCTCAGGTCAGCAAGTCCAGACTGTTCTCCTCTAACTTGACAGCACAAGCTGAGCCCTGTTCCAGATCTCCAAGCGGTAAATGGATGAGGCAAAAGCTTTTCTTTCTTTAAGCCATATCTTTATTTCTTGGAGGTTTATTCCTCTAGCCTCCACGTTTTATTGGACATGAGAATGCCTGACATACATACACAATTTTGTTGATGAATCTCATCTTAAATAAAGGTGTCAACTAACTTGTTACCCAGCTGTATAATTTTTAAAATATTTGCTGTAATTACTCCAGCCAGTGGGAATGTCTCAAGCCAGCAGTTCTCCATATCACATTATATCCCTTTGCATTTTGGGCTCAACGCCTGTTGGCATCACTTGGCTGAGAGGGAAATGCCACCAGTTACCGTATGTAACTGGTATGATTGAAACAAGTAACAAACAAGTAAATGGCAGTGATCTCCCATGTGCAGTAGGGTCCCATTAGCCCAACCAAGGAAAGAGATGAAAAATCTTCCAACATGAAAACATTCCAAACTTTAACCTTGGCAGGAGCTGAAGTACAAAATTTTGGCCCAAAGGCAGATTTAGCTAAGGGGATGGTGTGGAAGGTGGGAATTTCCAGTATGTGGGTTCCATTACTGCACTAATAAATACATTAATTATTTTTTCAAAGGGAAAAGGCAAGTTAATTCTGAGAAGCTCATAAGGCATTGTGAGGTTGATCTCTGAGTGTAGCAGCTCTAACTAGAGGCAAATATAAAAATTTAAGCTCTGATTTTCCTTTAAAATGTCATGAAAATCTTAGAGGGTAAAAGGAAATAAAAAATTAATGCAAGTGAGAAAAATAGTGCAACAAAGACTAAATAGATTTTCTTTCTTGCTTGCTTGCTTGCTTGCTTTTCTTGCTTTTCTTTCTTTCTCTTCCACCAACCATCTTCCTGTCTCTCTGTCTTTCTTTGGTATAAAACATTGTATTTGTAATATCTGAGTGTTACTTGCTAGTGGCTTTGCACTTACTGATAAAAGTTACTGTGCTCTTGACTTTTTCCTTTTTCTTAATTGTCCACTTATTAACTTCAAAGGATCCCTTTAATTCTCTATATCTCTTTCCTCTCTAGTTTGCTAGACTTGTTTTTTTGGCATATGCTGAAGTCCTAACTCAGCACTGCACTAAAACCTGTAGAATTTTTTCACACATATAGTGCCACTTGGACTCAAGGAAGCATTGAAGTGCTTTATTTTAAGACCTATGGATAATTACTATGAAAGTTAAATATTTTCTCAAATCTTTCCTTGAGTGGGGATGAGGGGCTTGTCTGTGTGTAAAGTGAAACCTTATTTTTAGCACTGAAAGTCAGGGTGTCTACTGTCCCTGCTGCCAGACCCGCCTCCTTGTGCAGTCTCTGAAGGCTGCTGATGTAAACCCTCTGGTAAGGACCTGCTGTTCTTTAAATACAGACATTGGTCAGAAATGGTTCCATGAGAGTAAAAGAAAAGGATGGGGACTGTGAATTTCTTTGTATCTAGACATGTTTCAGTGGGTTGGATATGGGTCCTGATAACTGATGACTTTTTAGTGCCATTGTTAGATATATTCTGGACAAAATGGAGGAAAAATGGTCGTGGATGTGTTTTTGATGTGAATATCTGTGAATATCTGTGATACATTCAGATGCGTGCGTGCCTCCTGCGTGATTCATGCTCGCCAGAAAGGGCTCATTGGGCTGAGAGCTAATGAACTGCCATGGTAACTCATAAATAGCTTGGAAAATCCTGCAGTTCTGCTACATTAATAATCCTGCCATCCTGCTTTATGAGGCAATAAGCTGAGTCCCAGGGGCCAAGCGCTTCACACCCCAGTGAGAGAACTGTGCAGGTAGAGAACAAAGGCTGAGCATAGGAACAGCAGCTACTGTTGTTTTGGGGTGTCTGGTGCTGCTGGGAGACCAAAGAGGGTCAAGGAGAAGTGGTAGAGGTGCTCTGGGGCTGTGGGGGTGTGCTGACTTTTGCTTTCTCTGGTACTTGGGAAAGCAGTCTATCTTTCTCCAAAATGTTTTGTTTAAATAAATGTTCTCTCAAGCTGGACTAGAGGCAGGGTCTGTGTTAGACAAGAGAGCTCTGACGTGGTTGCCCTCATGATGGTGATGAGGAGGGAGGCTAAAAAGCTGCACAAATTCTCTACTGTCATCTCAAAGGGACTGTGCTCTGGTCCATTAGCTCCTGTGCAGTAAATCTATCAATGCCTCAGGCTGGATGAATGTAATGGTTCCTTCTGCTCTTAAAATGTATGAATTCATGAATGTAAAAAATGCATTTTTATCACTGCAAAACCTCTTTCTGTTGCTATAAAAAGCAATTCCAAGATCTGAAAAGGAGTAGGAAAGGAGCAATTCCAAACTTCTAAGAAAAAACAAAAGCTTTTTACATCTCTTTGAAATAGAGCAATGCAGACAGGGCCTTGCCAGAGAAAGAGAGACACAGAATGTGTAATGCAAACTTTCTTTCTTCAAAAATTGAAATAAAATTTACAAACAAGTAAACATTTTAGGCAGTCTAGGGATGTTACACTGAATGTATAATGTTTGATAATGTTTGTTTAACTGGACTTCTTGTATCATGCCGTGAAGCAGAACTCACAAATGTAGATTTGAAATTCAGAGCCACATAGGTTTGACCTACCAAATAAATAAACAACAGAATAATGATATGATATAATTCCATTATGTGGCTACTTTCATTGTCAAGACATTACGTTCAGAGATGGTTTAGGACATCTGTTCAAATCCTTTGTCTTATTTTCCTAAGATAAGAGAAGTTTGTCCAGTAATTTTTGTATCAAACCTGTGCTTCTCCTTAGCTATAGAGTATTTTTTAAAAAGCTATCCAGTCCTCATGTAATGACTACAAATAATGAAAAATTCATGAAGTGGGATTCATCTGATCAAGTGTAGACACATAAGCCATAGAGATTTATAGTGTAGACATTCCCATCTGAGAAAAATACTTTTTACAGGTAATGGAGAGAAGCAGCTGCTTTTGAGGCACAAATCATCTCATCCTAAAGAAAGTGCCTGAAAGAGATGAACTGCATATTTGAAGTGACAGTTCTCCTGTACTGACTATAAAGGGAGCTTCTGGTGCTTAGCTGACACACTGTTGTCTACATGTGGATAACATTATCTACAATATCTATATCTATACCATCCCATCCCTAAAAGTGTTCAAGACCAAGTTGGATGGGGCTTTAAGCAACCCGGTCTAGATGATCTTTAAAGTCCCTTTTTACCCAACCCATTCTATGATTCCATGATCCTATGAACTGGTTAGATGGCTTCTTTTGGTCAAAATTTTCTTTGTCACATGATGATAATACCAGTGTTTTCTCCTTACATTTATCGGCTTCCACTCCCACTGTTTGACAGATCTCCAATTGTTATAGATTTATCTAAATAAGAGAGGAACATGATGCTTATTTTAGCTCTTGAGAAATTACCTGTAGCCAGGAGTGTTAGTGTCGAAAAAGTTCTCAAATAGCAGCTCGGTCTCTTGCACCTCAGCTCAAGGTTATATCAGTCTCTACACTTGGGTGTGGAGAGGGATTTTCCTGTTAAATTTGTTTTGCATGGGATTGAGGTCCACTTTCTACATTTCACCTTTATAAATTCTCTAAATGTTTCCAGGAGCTAGGATGGCATCAGTAGATTTGCTGACTTCTTCAGCTGATTTTCAGGTTGTTCTTCTTTTGGACTTCAGGCCAGATTTGTTGTCAGGGACTGCGGCTGGTGATACGGGAGAGTGAGTAGAGTAGATACATTGGGGATGTAACACCTGTTCTAGTTTCTGCAATCGAATGGACCTGTTGAACATCCTTCCAGACTTCTGCACGTTTCCATCCAGGTAAAGGAAAAGCAAGGAGTTTGTTTCTCCTTTCAGAAACTTAGACTTCACTTTCAGAATTCGTCACACTTCACAGAACCTGTTAAATAAGCAGTGGCAATGTAACTAATGACTGCACTGTGATGGGTGACCACATAGCTCAAGGCTGATGAAGCTTTATCATCTTTGGTGGTGTTGTCTTAACAATTTTTGTAGATGCAGTTTCCTGGATCTTAGAGAGAAACAGAGAAGAAACCCCTGTCAGCAAGACTCTCATAATTTGGTTTCATGGCACAGATCTGTTGGAGATCATGGATTACCTGAGGGCAAAGGCAAGATGCCATCTCTTTTGCTGACCAGCGCTAAAGTGAGTGGGGCACACACTTTACTGTGGGCTTGGAGGTACCTGCTAATAACAGACTATAGCAGCTGTGCCATCCTGCACCAAGAAGGAATATGCTACAGGGACAAAGAGCTTTTTACGTTTAACATTAGTGATTGCACAAGAATGTGAAATGTGACATGGTGCAAACAGCCTCATTAATTTTAAGATGAAGCTTGGTAAATTATGTAATTGAAAGCTGTCATTGTGCTGCTCCTGTTTGTCTTTGCTTGCTGCACAACTCGCTGTGGCTTGATCTGAATCACACATCCAGGAGAGTCCGAACACGTTTGGCCTGGCTGGCCCAGACACAGCAACTCTTCATTACCAGGGCAGAACGAGCCTGTGTCTGACACAGATTAAGGTAGATAAATATTCTGAGGAAGGAGAGCTTCTGCATCTCAGGTGAAGGAGGAGCAGGTAATGCTGTCACCTCAAGGGAAAGGCTTAAAAGCTCTTTGATTCTTGCAGAGAAGAAATGGAGAGCTGGAGATAGAAATCATTGCCTTGGGGATGGGGAGGAAGGAAGATGGGGATGGAGGAAGCAGAGAGGGAGTTCAAAGGACACCTTTTATGATGATCCTAAGCAGAGTTAGCTATAAGGCAAGTGCAGCCTTACAATTAGGCAAGCTTTGCTAGTCTGTTGCTGTGGTCTTCCACCTCTGGGAGGCACACAGAGCTCCTGCTATGGAAAAAGAGTCCCATCAAGAGTTAGCGCAACTTCTGACCCTAACTGTTCACAAGGTGTGTGCACCTGAGGCCTTTATTCCTTTTATCTCTATCTTTCATTTTTTTTTGTTTTGTTTTAGTCGGTAAGGACTATGGTCTAAAAGTTACAGGGGAAGACTGCAGGGAAGGGTGGTCAGTCTGTCATGGTGGAGTGAGTGATGGCAACGGTGCGAAGGAGGCGGGCGGGACTTTTACTTGCATTATGGTATTTTCCATATGTTATATGAATTTAGAAATTTAAGAATGCTTTAGGATGGACCCAGAATTTCTACTGTAATAACTGTAACAATAAACTGTAATATAACTGAGATTTTATGCTGACTGACAAACCTTTGAGGTTTCTAAACAGATTTGTTCATTGAATGATTTCCTCTGGCATAAATACGCACATGTCCCCAAGGCTGAACAGCAATCTGCCATCTAGAGAAGGGATTTCAGGCCTGGGGTGGATCCAGAGGGCTCTGCCTGGCTGTCCTGAGACCTCCACGATTGAACAGGGAGGGTACAGCCTTGAAAGCACTTGTGATCCATCCATGATTTCACCCCAGAAAAGCAGATCTACCTGAGAACGATTGTGCAAGAAGACATCTGAATGCCATATACCTAAAGGAAATATTTCAGGAAGTCTGGAGAGGGGTAAGTGGAGCAGAATGAAAGCTACACGGGTTATCTATGTGGTGATTTTTTTTTCTGTAAGCTTAACCCTGATGTACAAACTTTCTATTCTTTGACATACTGAAGCCATTAATGATGGTCTTTTAAAAATTCTGACCATGAGTAAGTAATATTTATAATTTTATTACCACAGGTTACATTTTACCTGGGAATCTCACTAAATAGCCTCATAAATAGGTTTACTGCTGATTCTCCGTGCCTGTCAAGACCTGTACAGGTTTCAAATATAGTAATTAACAGTAATGCTGCCAGGTATGAGTCCTCTTTACTGGGGAGGTGGTAGGCAGACAGTCTGCCAGCCCCTTTCATGCAGGAGGCTGTAGGCTACAGCCAGAGGAATGTCTCAGCAGTGAATGACTGACCCTTCATTCAGTGATCACCCTAACTCCTCCTAATTGAGGTTAATGCCAGAAGCATTGACACCTTGATGTTAACTCATTAGTGCCTGGAGGCTACTGGAGATTGTTGACAGCTCAGTTAAAACACTCATAAAATCAAATTTAAAGGGAGTGTTTGACACCACGACCAATTAAGATATATTTGCATGGATAACATATATATATATGTATATATATATTTACCTTTGCTTTTTGAAAATGTATCAAGACAATGCCATTTCCTTGTACCCTTTATAACTTAAATGATTCTATGATCAAATGTGTATTTAATTGCTGGGAAGTGCACTAATGATTCTATGAGTGTTACCTGAGCAAGGGCTGGTTGTGCAATGCACTCGATTACTAAGAAATGGTTCCTGCCATGAGTAATTTAGTGGTTACACAGGCAGGGCCAGCCAAACTTTGGACAAAGTGTTAATCTCATTTTATGCGTGGAGACAACATTTACACAAGGGTTCTTGTCATGGGAGCTGAAACTAAGAGCTATCAACTGTCTCATCAATGTATATTTTGTGGTGGCTTTGTCAGATGAGTAGATTCATGCTTTGTTCTCCAGGTGGAATTTTCACCATGCAGTATTTCCTGCCCAATCCTTTCTTATATGAAGTGAAAAGAAAGCACAGGATGTGGCAAGTTAGTTTCTAAGTTATTCCTGTTTTGAACCTGAGCTGTGGCTCTCCATGATCAAACCAACTAGTCCTGCATGGACTACACAGGAGGAGGATGCTGTGCCTTATATGAATTATATGATTTATTACAGCTGAATGATGGCCAACCTGTGTATCTTTAGCCATGTATCACTAAAAAGCATTTCTCCTGTTCCAGTTCAAGTTCTTGTCTGGGAGAGACCAAGTAGTGGTAGGGCATAGAGGCTCACATTTTAGTGCCTTCTCAGGCAACCTTCTGCAGGTTACCCCATTTCATCCTTAAGTGGTATAACAGAATTCCAGAGAACCACTCTTCCCATCCACTTTGGACATTTTTTTTTCTTTCCTGCTTGATCTCTGAGGCCCAAGGCGTGAATATTTTTTCTTCTGGTTGTGTGGAGGTCCTGGAATGGGCTTTTATAGTCTTGGTGTCTGATCATCTCTACACTGTGCTTAGAGACAGGGATGCCAGTGAGACATTTAAGAGCAGACACCTCCCAAAAGTTCCCTGGGTAATGTCTGCTCAGTGCAGATGACCTTTTGTGGGGCACCTCACCCTACAGTGAGGAGTAGATTGCCATGGAAGTTACACCCCTGCTGCCTTATTCTTCAGGAAACTTCCTTAAACATTCATTTTTTTTTCATTTACTTTTCCTACCTCCTTTTCGTGACCTCCATTTATTTAAAGTATCCACACCCATACAGTTAATGCCCCTTCAGACAGTCACTTCAAATACTGTTGACAGTGGCTACTTTTCATGTCCTGTTTTAGTCACTGTTTAGCTAAGCCATTCATTTCAGCTCCTTTAATCTTTCCTCATAAATCAACCTCTCCAGTCACTCAATTGTCTTTTTTCCACAACTACCTGAATCTTTTAACAAACACTGGAAAGGCTTATGATTATTTACCCCACCCCACTCCCCGAGGTCCAGCAGAGACTTACAATTTCTTTGCCATATGTTAGCAATGACTGTTGCTTCAGCATCAAACAGGACCAGCACCATTACCTGTGAAGAAAAGTTGACTTTCTCTCTGGAGTTTCAGTCACAAGTATCCTGCTGCTCAGTATTTCACTTACTACCCCTCATCTACGCCAACTGAGGCATAGAATATAGCAATTTCTGAATGTCAGAGTAGGGAAGCATTTCTGCATGGGGAAAACAGGATCATGGGGAACAGTATCAGCATCTCTTGCTGGCTGGTTGTGTTTCCAGCTTTACAGATACAGAGGCCTGGGGCCTTAAGGATTACTGATACTGCATAATATAAACAACAAAGCAAATCCTACTAGATCCCTGTCAAAGATATTTAACTAAATTCCTAACCCATGAGCCCACCCTGGGCCATCTCTTATCTATGAAAGCCATCTCACAGCTGCCTGCAAAGCCTCTGGAGGCTGGTTAATCCAAGAAGATGGACCCTTGGTGTCAGTGCCTTCAGGGGAAGGAGCAAAGGCAGGAGGGCAGAGTCTTGGAGGTCCCTTTGATGGGTGTCACTCCATTTCGGTGGAGCCGAAGCCTCAGGGAGGGGAAGAAAGCTGGTATGCAGCTCCATCTGGAGTCCAGCAAACTTGTTCCCTAGCTGGTCAAAAGTTGCCCCAGCCTGGATGCTCATAGCTTGCAGAGACCAGGAGATAACATATCAAAGACCAGGCTGTAGATGGGACTTGAAGACTTGGACTATTTAGTCCCCGGATCATATGTATTTGCTTCAAGATTTGATTAAATTCTTGCAGTATGCCTTTAGAATTAAAAAATATCTCTTGGAATGGGCAAGACATTACTTTTTTACAAGGGTACATGAAAAATTAGAAAAAAAATACCAGTTTGTGAAAGGGCAACCCCCTAATACATCTCTTTCTCCTTTTCCTTATCAGCAAGCATTGCCTCTTTATTTTTGACCAAGCATGGCCCTGTGGAGGGGCAGTGGCCTAAGGCCAAGAGGCTTTCTGCTTAACCCTGATTAATCACCAGCTCTTTGGGCAGTCACCGGGCTTCCTCCTGCCTTGTGTAGTTAGACCCCATGTCCTGGGGCTGTTTGCTCAGCATCTGGCAGGAGAGAACAGCAGCCTCACCACCTCCTGTGGAGTTTAGGTTTATGCATGAGTGCAGACATGATCACACAGATATGATGAGTCCTTGCTTTCAGTGCCTACAGTTGTTGTTGAACTTTATTGACATGAAGCTTCGGAAAGATCAGGTGTCAAGCTCCTGCCTGACACGTCCATTGTTGTCACTCAGTCATGAATTCAATGACTGTCTCATGTTTATCTTTGTTTGTTTTGTTTCTTCTTATAATATAAGAAGAAATAATACTTATGAATAATACTATGAAAAATAACTAATATTAAAGTCTTTTCCCCTCTACTTTTTTTTTTTTTTGTAGTGAAAAAAAAATCATCTGGGGTTTATCCCAGGACTACATAGTAACACACATTTTTTAACGTGCTGTATATTGATCAAAGGTTCTGACTTCTGCTGTGTGAAAGCTGTACCTGATTCCCACAAGGAAAAAAGGTAGATTTTCTCCTCTGTGCTATTAGAAATGATCAAAACTTTCTGCAGATGCCTTGGGTATCAGTGAAGAATGAAGTATAGGATGTTGGTGTTGTGTTGTGGCTCTCTTTTGAGAGGATTGAGCCCCCTAGTAAATTGGACTTGGAACGCATGTAATGTAAATTTTCTGTCAGATATTTCTTAGCCAGTTACAGTATTAACAAACAAATGGATTTTCTTTCATTCCTTACCTCATCATTCTTTGTCCTCCAAGTTGTGCTTAATTAAATATGAAGGTGCCTCTGACAGTAAAGAAAATTAAATGGGGAGGGCACAGATACTGATTTGTACTTTCTGCTTTTCTTTCCTTCCTGTTCCCATTCAGCCTTGTCAGGGTAGTGATTTTCTCTTAAGCAACACTTAGACATATGCATATGTTTGCATTTAATTTCCAGATGGGGAGGCAGGCCTCTAATAACTGTGTGAGCTGCTGCTTTACAGATCTGGATGGCTGACTGACTTACCTTCCTTTTGCAGCTGGCCAAGAAACTGTGCCTGTACCTCGGGATGCCGACACACTCATGGCTGAGCCAGGCTTTTGGCCTCTAAAGCTAGACTGGTGCAAAAAATGATTTACCTCTCCCAGTCTGCAAAAAGCTTCACCTCCTCTTTACACATGTGAGGCTCTTGATTTCAAGTTCACACAAACTGCTTTGCTTTTTGGCATGACCACTCTTTGTAAATTTGTTTCCTGAAGTCTTGAGCAGATTTTATTCAAGGAAATGTATTTCATCATTAGCACTGACATTTTGGTTAGGGCAAAAATATTTTCCTGAGTGAAGGGACTTGTAATGACTCCTCTCTGTTTCTCTGGAAGTGCTCCTCTGCAGACCTCCTGGAAAGGAACAGTGTGTCTGCAGCTGTGTCTCAGGTATCTTGTCCTGGCTTGGTGAGTTGTGTTTTCCTGAGGGACCTTACTGAGAAAGTTGTAGATCTCAGCATAGCTGGGTCGAACCTACTTTGAAGTTCAAGACTTAAAGGTTTGGACTAGCAAGCTGGAGCGTGAGTAGAGGGGTGGAGTATTGAGTGCACAGACGTATTGATCTGAATAGGAATGCATTTGCAAATAGGTATGTTATTAAACATTCTCTAATGCTGACCAGATGTAGCCGTCTACAGTATAATCAGCTACATATGGACTAGATACGTTGGCCTCCCTTTGTAGTCAGTATATGAAAAGAAAAAGACATTTCTAGGTTGCAGTTCATCTCATTTGAAGTAGATATCTCGGGTAGCTTACAAGTGTTTGTTTGTCTCTGACTAGATCAGATGTGAATATCTGCATTGTTGACACCTAAAGTTAGGTTAGATAGTTCTTACCTTGAGTGTGTTTGCTACACATTGACATATTTTAAAAAACTATTTGTCATTACTTTCCTAAGTCTTCAAACCTCATGATGCCTAAATGAATTCTAGTGCCTTGTTGATTCTAAATTTACTAAATTGCTTCAAATCTTTTCTTTTTATGAAACTTATTAGTCTTTGACAGTTTCCTGTCTTATTACCAGAAAAGTAAAAAATTAGGTATGTAGTTCAATAATATTTGATTTGGGTAAATAATGTCTCTTCTGAAGAGTTCTTAGTGTTCTGTGGGTTTGAACCCAGTTTTGCAGGATGGGATTCAGCTTTTGATTGTGATACTGAATGTAGTTGTCCAGAGATATCAAAGCTCTTGGTGTAGCCAAGGAAACTTATTTTTGTACTGACTAGATATGTAGAGCTCAGTAGCCCATATATACACATATAGTGATATTTTAGACAATTGGGTTTATTTATAGATCCTGCCTAATATTTACACAATCTGCCTTTGATGTTTCAGCCTAAGGCCTTTCAAAAGCACTCAACAGTCATATTTAACCGGATCATGGGTATTTGACCAGCTGAATTATTCTTGGATCAGTGCTGACAATAATGGGAGCTCACACACCGAATACCCATGTGGACATTTATATGTTGACTCCCCAGCTTCTTGTTACTGTGCAAAGAAAAAACTCTGGGAAGGGTTTGTCTTTGAGGGACACAGTGGTCCTAATATAGTTTTCTTGCTCTGGCAGCTGTCTCTGTAGAGAACAGCAAGAATGCAAGAGAGAAGCTAGTGTTGCTATTTATTTCTTGTTTTTACCCATCTTTGAACACAACAGATCCCAAAAATGGACATGGCAGCACTATCCTTCTTAACGCACAGAAAAACGTTTCTCTATTTTGAGACATCAGAAGATGTCCTTCTGAAGGGCATTTCCTTTTGCCAGTTAGTGTTAAAAGAAAATCTTTCCTAATCTTTTATTTCAGTGGAAACTTACCTATCTCAGAAGCCAGGGTTTGGCATTAGAGCTAGAGTCTACAACATTGAAAACATGATGATTTCCAGACAGAAATGCTTTAAACCAACACAAGAATAACAGCTTGTCTCAGAGTCAAAACTCCTGGTGATGTTTATGCACTCTAGTAATGGAGAATGCTCCCACAGGTCTGGTTCTATCAGCTCTGTATGGTGTTTGTCCACATGGAAGCAGCTGGGGTGACACGAGCAGAGCCATGAGTACCTCCACACCCCTCCTGCCTTCTGACTGCCCAGCTATCCTGTGTGTACCCTGGCAGCCCAGTTCAAACACAGGAGGCCCTGCCTCATTTGGAGTACATGCTATGGCCAAGCCCACAAGGAGCTGCTTCCTTGGACAACCTGTGTCACCTGAGGAAGGGACAAGGGCCCCCTCAGTGGAGTGCACACCTCTAGTAACACAGGGAAACTCTCCTCTCCAACAAAGCAGAGGGTTTAGTGCCTGCAGCTTCCAACTAGACCCGTGGTTTGGGAGGCTCTCCAGGGACTACCCAGCCCTGATCTTGGCAAAAGCCTACACAGCCTAATTACAGCCTTTTCCAGCTGGCTCCAAACCCACCAGAACCATCTGCCAGTGGATGTGTTGCAGCGTGCCATGCTTGGCTACTCCACTGTCCCTGCCCCATGGAGGTGTCCTGGGAGTTTCTGGTGTTGATTCAGTGCCCACTGGTAGGAAATCCCTGTGTCAGGGGAAACACCCCCAACTTGCAGATCCCAGCATGTTCTACTCTCTTTGTGTCTCTCAGGCAGCACAGAGGGCAGGGGTTGAGTCTGA
This sequence comes from Pipra filicauda, assembly GCF_003945595.2. Taxonomy (NCBI): domain Eukaryota; kingdom Metazoa; phylum Chordata; class Aves; order Passeriformes; family Pipridae; genus Pipra; species Pipra filicauda. The sequence goes on from NW_024104320.1 coordinate 1,676,819, forward strand.
ATATGTCAAGGAGGTAGCTATGACCTGAGGCATCCCTTGCACTTGACAGTCAGTTTGGACATTTAACTCTGTTCTGGAGAGAGTCCCCATGGGCTGCACTTGTGCAATGAAAACATTCCCTGGCCCTAAGGGCAAGTGGCAAGGCATGGCCCACATCTGAATAGAGAAACTCTCTATACTCAAAGTAGCTGCAGTGAAAAGTCCCTGGCTGTGCTGTCCCCTGGGCCATGCCAGGGTGTAGAACAGGCCAAAATATCTCTGGAAATTTTGTTAGTCACAACATGTGTGCAATTGCAAAGCAGTGCTTGGTCCCTTTTTTTTTATTAATATAGATGTGTCCTGGACTTGAACTTCAGATCAAGGAGTTTTATTGATCATTATTCTTCCAGTACCTCTTTGTTTATTCTTCAGTCTTTCTGGGATAACAGGATATGGCATTCATGAGCCTGGCATGCTTAGAAACATCCCTGCTCCAAATCAGCACAGCTTTCCTGCCAAAAAGGGCTATGGGACTGCAAAAAAATCTGTTACAGGGGAAGTATTGAAGTATTGAGACTGTCTGGCTCTTGTGTGGTGGAGAGTGAGTCTGGCATTGGCCAGGGAATGGCCAGGGAACTCTGAAATTTGGCTGCCCTGATAGTAGGAGAGCAAGAGACAGACAGAGGAGAGGGCTGTACCCTGGCACTGCAGGGGAAGTTGCCCCATTTTTTGGTCTTGGGCTGTTCTCAAATATTTTTGTCCAGTTATTTGTTTCTGTTGCAAAACAAAGCAAAACTAGCTAATACCATTTCCTTCCACACCCAGGACACTGCTGCTCCATTTACCTCTGTCTGGTGCATTCAGGGCAGGGGGTTGTGTTCTCTCTGATACTAATGATTTTGTCCATGATTTCTCAGCTTATTTGGAAGGCTAAAAAGAAGTTGTTGGACCACATCCACCATTAATTAGATTGGCAGTGGAAACCAAGTTGGGCTAATTTGATAACTTTGAAAAATACAGACTCCTCAGACCAGTGTTTCCTTTGGACATTCTAGTAGCATTTAACTCATTTTTTTAATTACCCTGCCAACTCTTTATTAAATGTTCCCAGTTGAGTTTGAACTCTGATTTGCTTTGAAGGTGCTTGGGATCAGATCCCACAGCCAGAAAAGCTGGAGCATTTCTAATCATTAACAGAGAATGACTCTGAAAGGGGCTTTGGGACTCAGAAATAGGGAGGTATTTGAGTAACCTTTCTAGTCAAGGTTTGAATCCCTTCATAGGTAACAGCTATTGCAGGGAGAAAGTCCAAACTCCCTGAACATGGTGGGCAGAGCAGGTCAGTAAGAGAGGATGTCTTGTCCAAGCGAGTCCTAGGACCTGCTGCAAACAGGTCAACAGGTTTTGAGTCAGGTCTCAGATGATTCTGTTCTGCAATAAACATAGAGGAACAGCAGTAATTGCAGACCATGGTGCTCATTTTGGTCACCATGATATTATTATAACTGATCCCCAATCCACAAACACACCCTTTTTCCTTTGCTTGCCCAGCAGCTCTTATGAATCAAACATGCTGTTGAAAGGGAGTTGCAGATAATGTGGTTTCCCTGAGCCTTTCAAACATGTTATAAAACCAGAGGAGCCAAAGTAATCATCATTATTAGTAAGCAGACTTGAGCCTGAGTCTGAATCTGCTGTGAGTATAAACAACTTGCATTCGTGTGTGCATCCTCCCTGCCTTTAGTGACGAGTGCTTCACTGTGAGATTAAGGGTTGAAGGCTCCAAGATAATAATTTCAGCTGTGTGCCTCTTAGTGCTTTAAAGCCCATAGAATATCAGAATATTTATTGCTGTGACTTAGTTGCAAGCTCCCTGGAGTGGATAAGGGTTGCAGACCTCATGATAAATAGCACACGCTATTATTTAGCAAATGATAATGCAGACCACAGAAAAGTAGGGAGAGAGGAAAATATATTCCCAAGGGCTGATAACTAATGTAAAGAGCCAAGAAATAGTTTAGAGTGGGAGGGAATTTCCCCAGCTTCCCTCCTCCCTGGATAAGTCACTGCCTTACGGATGCGCTGCACAGGGCCCATCACTGATCCCTCCAGCACCAAAGTTACTCCTGGCAGGAGTTCAGAACATACAGATTCACAAAGCCCTGTAGGCAGAGCAGACCTGATGTGTTCCAGCCCCAGCTGGAAGGTGATATAGCCTATATTCAAAGCAGATGAAAGGGCTTGTGGCTAAAGCTTAACTGGTTTTTTACAAGGCTTCTCTGATGCCTCTGTGCCATCTGCTCTGTACACAGGGGAGGTATTTTACCAGACTATTTCCCTTTCACCCCTTCCCAGTCAGTCCCTTTCCAGAGACCTAAAAAATCCTCCATCTTTTTTCACCCAACCAACAAGGACATATCTGTGCTAGAAATCTCCCTTTACCTGGGATATGCCCTCCTGGAGGAGTCACATTCCCTGACCACAAGCAGAAATGTGCCATTGCAGAGGATGAGGCACATGGAACATGATGTCAGAGGGTGGTGGGTGAGCCCTACTGGAATCAGGATCACTCGGTGAGGTATTAAACATGAGTGTGTACAGACAGCACTGTTCTGATGAGTGTTGTGCCAAATTATGCCAGTCCTTGAGGCAGGGTTTGTGCAGCTGGTAAGTGGTTGGGGTAAGCCAAGGGCTGGGGTGACCCACAGCCTCTTTTCCTTTTTATGGCCTTAGACAGAGGCAGTTGGAATGTGGATGATGCCAACCAGCTGTATCTGCCACTCACAGTCTGGGATGGGGAAAGGGATGGGCATAGTGAATTCCTGGTGAATGAGTAGTAAGGGATGAGAAGGAAGAATGAGAGCGGCAAGCCTTGAGACATGATGGGTCTGTAGTGGATGAGGCACCTTCCCTGTCATGCCTGCAGGAAATCTGTGCCTAATTCATCTCTGCATGACCTGCATTAGAGGTTGGTCTTTTTTGATACAGAGAATCTGTTTATTCATCCCCAGTCCTGGCCCAGTGGAACACAAACTCGTGGTGTGTCGTGGGTCATTACAGGGTGATGTTGTCTGTCTTACGGTGATGGAAAATGCCTACCTCATGCAGGACCACTGTGGTTAGTCCACAGGTAAAATCTGGAGAGTCTGGAGACAGAGTGTGACAATGCCTAATGGCTTCAGATGTTACTTTGGGGTAGGAGGTAGAAAATTATGATCATGAAGGGTAAGGCTTTGCTTGCAATGGAATTTGATTTTTCTTTCAGTTGTGAGAAATACAGGCTGTCGAGGATCAGACATACAGTCATTACACTTCTGAAAGACAAGGATTAGAACTACAGCCTTGGGCTCATAGGGTGAGAATTAAAGTTTCCTGTGTGATTATATGGAAACTGCAGTAAAACACACATAAAACCAAATTACGGGTCATGCGTTTCAGATGCTGGAAAGGGAGAAATGATGGATAGCCTGTGGCAAAATCCAATGCATGTACGTGTGACTGCAAAAGATCAGAAGAAGGCATAAGCATCTGATTTAGAATACTTGTACTGCAGAGGCAGATTCGTAGCATATGTTGAGAGCTTATATGGAACAGACCATGCAATATGTGATACCACACGCAGAGAGCCAACACTCTGGAAACTTCCTTCTCCTGGGAAAAAGATCATGGAGCAACATTTATTTTTAAGAGGCACCCTCATGTTTTACATATTCCTGCTTTCTGTCATGATATTTGATAGCATTGCATTTCATCACTTGGAGACACAATGCTTGGGAAGACAGGCTTGGAGAGTACCTGTGCTCTGCTCAAACCCATTTCTCTGCAGCTTCGTGCCATACTAGTCCCATTATTTGGCCACTGTGTGTTCTGAGAGCAAACTGTGTGTAGTTGGGCTAAGCTAATGAAGTATATCCTGAGAGAGGTGCACTGGAGGAGGATGTTGTGGATTCATAGACACAAGGAGCAGATCAGTGATGTGATCACAAATAGCAAGTCCAACCCTTCTTCCTGAGTTCAAAAATAAGTTTACATGGAAACTACACTTTTAACCTCCCATGTGCTCAAATCAGAGCAGCAATGCCATGATTAAACCTACTTCTCACCCTGATTCCTTACACATAACCCAGGGGACCTGGCTGTCCTGCCTGTGTCCTTCCTCTGCTCTTCCTGACAGCCCTTTTTATGAGCAGACTGGAGTGCTGTGCATCAGCCTCTGACTGTGGGTGAGCAGAAGCCTCAGATAGTTACCTACCCTCTTGCTGGAGTGGAGGTGATTGGTGGAGGCACATCCCTACCAGCCAAGAATCTCTCATCTGTGGGGACACACAGATCCTTCTGTCAACATCTCCTTCATGCTGAATAAAACACCATTTGGGTGAGGCCAGGGGGAGCAACCCTCCTTCTTCAGATCCTTTTTCCAGTGACTAGGGGCTGCTTCCAGGTATTGAACATGCAGCCAAGGCTTCTTACCTCTCTCTGCTGACACCACCACTCATCATCCTCCTGAAGCATAGCTGGGGGAAACAGGGGTTTGCTGGCTACTTTCCAGCCAACAGATGCATGTTCCCCTCCAGAGAAGCAGCTCTGGTCCTAGGGAGATGGCCTGATGCAACGACATTTAGGGAAAGACCTAAGGCACAGCAGCAGAACTGTGAGGAAGGGATCATTGCTGGGATAAGAACAGTGAAAAGGCTACAGGAAGGGAAATGGCAATAGCAATGAGAGACATGATTGGCAATGAGAGGAAGGTGGGGCTGATGGAAAGAGAATGAAAGAGAGAACTCTAAGAGGAGCAGTTCAATCACTCTGTAGATAATATAGGATATTTGAGCCAAGATTTCTTTTTTTTTTATATTCTAGCTCTGATCCATGAGTTACTGCAGAAGAATTGTTTTATTGTTGTGTGGCTGACTTTTCCCATTTATGAACCAGATAATGGCCATTAGCAACCCTACAGCAGGTGAGGGTACCTTCAGATCCTAGCCTGGAAGTGTTGACACGACCATTATTGATAGACATGTGGAGACAGGCTGTCTCGGTGAATACTTCTGCAAAAATCTTCTTGAGTCTCTAAATTTGGCAGGTCCTAGAGCACTACACCAAACCTGAAGCACTTTCAAAAGGTCTGACACTGGTACTTGTGCCCTTAACTGTTCTGCCACCTCATGAAAAGTTTTGCAATGTCTGGTAACATAGAGGATGTGAGGGAAGGGAGCAGGAGAGCTCTGAGCATATCCTTAAGGACCAACCACCCATAGGATTTGTCTGCAGCTCCAAAAGTACAAGGGAGGTCTCTGCCTGCCTCAGTGTAGGAGACCTGGGCAGACCTTAGACAAGTCAATTTATGTCAATTGTTCTCTCTCTGCTTCAGCTGTGTATTTAAAAAATGAAATGTGAGGATACTTTGCAGAGGAGTGATGAAGGTAAATAAGGTAAAGAGCAGGATGTGATGAGGTGTATTGAGAGTTCATGTAAGTGCTCAGATAGAAATTCTCCAGAAAGGTGGATGCTGCAATCAGAACTCATCATGCCATTCACCTCGCTGCACTCCACCCTCAGTCACTGATCATTAATGTCACTCAGAGACCTGAAGTGATTTTAACAAATTGTCTGAGAAGTGCTGTTTCTCATTTTAATAGGTCTTAGGCAAGACAGCAGAAGAAAGTAATTCAGTGCCACAATGCTGATAGCAAAAGAGTCACAGATGCTGATATCAAAAGACTTATTTAGTCCATTTTGATCCTTTTTGTCTTGCTTTTCTCATCTCAACAAACAATCGCTGGTGGACTCCACAACTGGGTCTCTCTGAGATCCTCTCTTAGGATCCACAGCCCAAGGTTGAAGCTCCCTAAAGGACTGGCCACTTTGAAGATCTTCACCATATATTCAGCTGTGTTCAGTTCTCTTTTCAGAACCCAAGTAAGTGATGAGGTTTTCAGATAGGAGTCTTACAGAGACAGTTGTGACTGCTGTATTTGTTGTAAGCTGCTACTTGGATATCATCGTATCTGAGCTTGTGCTTCGCTTGCCTATGTGTGCAGTAGGTATGTGGACTGGTGGGATATAATAGGGAGCCAGAAATGTTCAATAACCTGGTGTTCAGTTTCTTGAAAGTTTCACATCTTCTGAACCAAGGCAGTATTTGGCCTTTATTTTCTCCCCATATTGTTGTCCAGAGCTACTCTGGCCAGATGCAATGTTCATGCCAGTCTGAGTCATAGGGCAGCTGGAACAAGCTGCTCTCTTCATCACTCTTTGGAGAAGTCTGTTTGCTTTGAAAGGGTAGGGCCCTTGTAGAGGACACTTAATTTTCTCCAATTTACATCATTTTCCTGCTCAGATGTTTGGTTGTTTTTCGGGGTGTGTGTGTCTCTAAACTTCAGGAACTCTGTTGAAACAACTATTTCATGTCTGCTGATGGAAATTCACATTTATGCTTAGTGGAATGACACAAAGAAATGAAGAGTTCTTTCTTCATGACCATGATACCCCCCCTTAAATCACAAAAAGTTGATGATTCAGACATTAAACTGATCCAGAATCCTGTTCTTATTACTGGGGTCACCCCATATACGCGGTAGAAAAAGAGTTCTGGTCTTTGCCAAGGGTGTCAGTAGGCACTAACTTTTTCACATGCCCATATACCTTACTGCACTTCCTGTGGGTTAGCTGGCTTTCACCAAGTTGGGAAACATCCATAAAGCGCTGTGAGTGGAAGTGACATATTTACCTCGCCTTGTCTCCTTTCATCCCATTTTAGACCTCAAACTGTCTGACGGCATTAGGAAGCCCCACAGAATGAGAACTTGAAGTACTGCTGGATTTACTGAATCTCTGTGATATCTCATGATGCTAACATTAACTGAATACATTGGGAATGGGGCAGAATACAACCTCTGTGAGGCGACTTTCAGGGATATGGGAAACAGAAAAATGTTAGAAATGAAACTTGGGAAACCAGATCTGCCTGCTGGTTTTCTTGCAATTAGTCAAGGAGCTGGCTCACATAGTTATCTCTGAAAAACAGAGGACAGAGGAAAATGTTGTATTGCTCTTTACAAATAAACAGCAGTCATTAAAAGAGCTAGTAACTATCCAATAAATTTGTCTTCTATCTCTAGTAAAAGAGTCTAAATAAGGAAAGAAGAATAATTTGCTGTGCCATGCATTCACATCAGCCATATGTATATTAACTAACTCTCAAGATAGTTGCCAAGACAGAATGTAAATGATGGAAAAAGGAAGGAGTGAATTTTGTTGGAATGGAATAATGGAGAAAAGACCAAACAAAGTAAATCTGTAAGCAGTTAAAGCAAACCTCTTCCCTGGTGAAGAAAAGTTTATTGAGGTTTCTGTGTGACTCAAAGCACACTTTAGTTATTAATTGGATTCCTTTAGTGACGTGTGGGAAGTATGCAGACCCTCTACACATGTTAACTTCACCATTGAGAAGGAACATGAATGATACATACATAGATTTGTAAGAAGCAAATCCAGACATAATCACTCAGTTTGATCCAACTGCAGGCCAAATAGATGAATAAAATGTGGTCATTTAATCTGTGTAAATAAGATGTCTGTTCATGTACTGAGACAATTAATATATTATTTCATGAAGACTGAGCTGAAAAATTAATTTAGATTGACTGGAGATGAAGATTATAAACCAGACTGAAAACAGGCTAGAGGCACTAGAAATGCATAGTGATGAATAAATGCCAACACTTGGTGGGAGATACCTCAGGGGAACAGCAGGGAACAATGTTAAATTGTTTTTGTTTAGGATCCTTATTAATGATTTGGAAGGAGGATTGGCTATGATATAAGCTCAGTGCTGGGATGGTGCTCATCATGAGAGAAATCATGCTTTCCAAAGCACTAACACTGACAACTTTTGACGTTACAAACTCTGGGTGAATCAAAATCCCAGAAAAAGATGTCAAAAAGTTCAGTGTGGGGGTCTTACCTAGAGAGTCCCAGTGAATGCACCTGTCTGTAGATCCTTCACTTGGAAATCTCAGTCCATGAGGTTCACCATTTAGAGCAAAGTTTCCACTAGGATTCTCCTACTTATTTATCTAATGTTTGTCCAACTTCATTCACACTGGATTCTCTATACCAGAGCCTCCTGGCTGACCCATGCTGTTTCATTGTCCTGGTATTTGAACATATATTGTGATTCTAGCAAGTATCTAGATACTACTAAATATTTCAGACAGAGGGGTGGTGAAGCAATAGGGAGCTGTGGAGTCTGTGTTTCCTTGCTAAATTTACTGTTTTCCAGTCTGTTTCCAGAGGCCTGGGATTTACTCAGGGAAAGCTGAACTTCAGGACTGTCCTTTGGAGAATATCACCACTGCCTTGACATGGAGATTCAGTCCCCAGAGTCACTGGGTTATCTTTACCTCTTGAGTTTGATTGTGAGTGTTCAGCTGTCCTGCTGAGGGGAGAAGGGCAGGTGCTGGCTAAGAAAAGGGATGGGGCAGTGCAGCTTGCCTTGTTATGTGCATCTGGACAAAAGGAGCTGGACAGGTAACCACCTTCCATACCTGAAAAGAGGTGCAGGGAGAGAGTTATAGGAAATGCAGAGCAATTTTGCCATCATTTCACAATGCATTGGTTGGTACTGTCCAGTTATAAGGCTCAGCAGAAGTTATTAATCCATAAGGTGTTGTGGTGCTGCCCCCCATTCCTACACCACCAAGGCTCAGGAAGAAATACAGTGAGATGGTCTGTGCTGGACTCAGTTCACAGGCAACCAGCTTGACAAGGCTGGTTTATATTCCTTGTTGTGAACTCCCTGGGGCAGTGAATGTCTTAATGAGTTTAATTTACACAGCAGAGCTGCTTAGTCAGGGGGTATAGCTCAGTGGTAGAGCATTTGACTGCAGATCAAGAGGTCCCTGGTTCAACTCCAGGTGCCCCCTCAGGAACTGCTTTTTAGATTAGATTTTAGAAAAAAAATCTTTACTTTGAGAGTAGTGGGGCACTGGAACAGGTTGCCCAGAGAAGTTTTGGATGCCCCATCCCTGGAAGTGTTCAAGGCCACATTGGATGGGGTTCTGAGCAACTTGGTCTAATGGAAGGTGTTCCAGACCATGACAGGGGGGCTGGAATGAGATGATTTTTAAGGTCCCTTCCAGCCCAAACCATTCTATGATTTGTGGTTTTAAGGAAACATACTCAGTGCTTCGACACTGAATAGCAGGATTGACATTAGGAGGCACATTAAAGCATGAGTAACTAAAATAACAAGACACAGACAAAAAGCAAATAATGATGGAGAGGAGTGTTAACCATAGGAACAAAATTTATTTCAGCCCCTGCAAGAATCTCAGTTTTCTCTGTGAAGTCTTCTGGTTTGGGTACAGATACCACAAAATATGGCAGTCTGAGGGTCACAAACGCCAAATCTCCTCCTTCTCCAGTGCTTGGCTGAAGGAAACATTCTTCACATATTCCTGTGCTTAAGTGAACATTGGTTTGGGTCTTGAGTAGGAGGAATGACTAAGAACTAAGAATTAATTACTTGATTAATTCTCTGATTATTCTTTGCAAGTATTAGAAAAGGTGTTATTATCTGCTGAAAGTTCATTATTTAAATTGTGCTTTGATGAGAACAGAAAACAAGGGAATCAGTTACTCAGAGTGGTCCATTAGTAGTGTATTAAAGATAAATGCAGAATTCCATGAAACTTTTCCCAAAGATGACATTTATAAGGTTGTAAAATAGCCTCCCACAGAAGCATCTGAAGCCCTGTCACTTCACTGATAGGTTACTGAGACCAAGAGGACGTAATACCTTCCTAAATTAATTGCTGTTTGAACTGGAGAGAAAATTTTAAAAAGTTGGTTTGAAGATTCACAGTGACTGTAAGTATCCCACAGCCCTTGCAAAACTGTCAAAGAAACTGGATTTATTTCTGTTTTGAATGTCTAGGTTTAACTTCTAGCTATTGGCCATTGCTGATCTTTTAAGGCTGAAGAAACCTCATTAGCTAATTCTAATTCTCTCTTTAAATACTTATAATCTGTGATTAAGAAATGTCTCAGTCTTTTCTTTGTAAAATTAAAGAGGTAAATCTTTGCATGTCTTTCTCCAGAATGAAGTTTCCCGATTCTTCACTCATTCTTGTGTCTTTTCCCTCAATTCTTTTTAGTTCCTTAGAACCTGCAGCCTCTGAAATAGGCTCCGAACATCAGCAGCAGTTGTGCCAATGCCACGTTGGGATGTGATATAATTTCTTTGCTTCTTCTACTTGATATTACATCTCTAGTACATGCATTATGCTGCTGAAGACGTCTGTATTAAACCACTTAGATTCTATCCCTTGCTAGACTTTTACCAGTTTGCTTCTGGCCTCCTTTCTCATGTTTGAGAAACAAAATCTCTTAATTTTACCTTCAGAACTCTGTATATGTCTGTCCCGAAACACTGTTGTCTCTGTGCAGTTTATTGAATTCCTCTCTGGATTGTTTTGCTTTATTGTCCTCTTTATTCCATACCACTTCCCAAAATTTCGCAAACTTACTAAATAATAGTTTAACTTTTTCTCCCATGCCAGCAATAAAAATAATAAACAGCACCTGGTAAGCCAGCATCTGTATGGGATTGAAAGTTCAGTTGCTGAGTGAACATTTGCCATTTACTATTTAATTTGGAAAGGTATCAGCTGGTCTCCAATTCATGTACACTGTACTATGTTTATTTTAAACCAGCCAAGTTTATTATTCAATAATTCAACTCTGTTGCTCTTCAGAAGCCTGTTACATCAACCCTATTACTTTTTTTCAACCAGGCTCATCAAAACTAGGACTGGATTAATTAATAAGATTCCTTTTCCATTACACATTTTTGACGAATATTAATTGTTTATTGGTCGAGCTCTGCCACAGATGTTCTGTGTTCTTGCCCAGGACTGGCGTGTAGCAGACAAGCCTGTGATGATTACCCCCTTTTTAATGTATGTGATGTATGGAGAGCATCCACTTATTTACCTCCTTCTAAAATCTTCCCAAAGTTTCAGAAAAGCATTGTGTTGCAGTGTGCTGGGGGCATACATACAGCAGCTACTGGATTTCACTAAGGGCTTTTAATTTTTAATGCTATTCTAGATGTGTCTGTTGGTTTTTATTATTGTATCATACTCCCTTCTGAGCAGCAGTTTGCATACAGAATCTCTTGGGTATGTGCTTCTTGAGAGAAGAGACAGGAGAAATCTTTGGGAAGATCACCTGACCCGGCCTGAACTGTTTTGTTTTCTGTTCTTTTCCTGCACCTGTCAGACGAGCATTGGAATATCTTCCACTAGTGCATTAGGCAAAATGATCATGCATCTTTCAACTGTTGTTTTTACAACCTCCCCTCTGGAGAGGAGTGTATTAAGTGCAGCATATTATTTTCATAGGATTTTAAGGTGGTCTGACTTCTGTGAAATGTGTATCCTCTTACATATTTTAGAATTGTAGAAACATTTAGGTTGGAAGAGACCTTGCAGAGTCCAGCCATTAACACAGCACTGCCAAGACCACCACTAAACCATGTACCTCAGCTCTTGCTGGCAACACTCTTTCTGATACAGGCCAGGATGCCATTGGCCTTCTTGGCCACCTGGACACATGCTGGCTCATGTTCAGCCACTGCTGACAGGCACCCCTGGGTCCTTTTTCAGTGGGCAGCTTTCCAGACACTGCCTCAAGCCTGTAGTGCTGCTGGGGGTTGTTGTGACCCAAGTATAGGACTCGGCACTTGGCCTCATTGAACCTCATATAGGTCCCCTTGGCCCATCGATCGAGCCTGTCCAGATCCCTCTGCAGAGCCTTCCTACCCTCCCACACATCAACACTCCCACCCAACTTGATGTCAGCTGCAAACTGACTGAGGGTGAACTCGATCCCCTCGTCCAGACTGTTGATAAAGATACTAAACAGAGCTGGCCCCAACTCTGAGCCCTGGGGAACCCCACTGGTGATTGCCCACCAGCTCGATGTATCTTCATTCACCATCACTCTGGGCTCGAACATCCAGACAGTTTTTACCCAGTGAACCATGCACTCATCCAAGCCAAGAGCAGCCAGTTTCTCCAGGAGAATGCTGTAGGAGACACTGTTAAAGGCTTTACTAAAGTCCAGGTAAACAATATCCTTTCCCTCATCCACTAAGTGGGTAAACCTGTCACAGAAGGAGACCAGATTATCCAGGCAGGACCTACCTTTCCTAAACCCACGCTGGCTGGCCTTGATCCCCTGATTGTCATGCAAGTGATTGCATCCAAGATGGGCTGTTCCATAACCTTGCCTGGCACCGAGGTTAGCTGACAGGCCTGTAGTTTCCTGGATCATCCTTCTGGCCCTTCTGGAGATGGACATCACATTTGCCAACCTCAAATCTTCTGGGACCTCCCTGGTTAGCCAAGACCACCGATAAATGATGGAGAGTGGCTCAGTGAGCTTTTCCCACAGTTTCCTCAGTATCCTCAGGTGGATTGCTATAGACGTGTGTGTGTCAGTGGTATAGCAGATCACTGGCCATTTCCCCTTGGATTATGGAAGCTTCATTCTGCTCCCTGTCCCTGTATTCCAGCTCATGGGGCTGGGTACCCTGAGAACAACTGGTCTGGCTATTAAATACTGAGGCAATGAAGGCATTGAGTACCTCTGCCTTTTCCTCATTCTTTGCCTTTATGTTTTCCCCTGCTTCCAATAAAGGATGGAGATTCTCTTTGTCCCTCCCTTGGTTGGTAATATATTTATAGAAATGTTTTTTATTTTTTTATGCAGCAGTAGCTACACTTTTATTTCGCATAGGAGATGCTTAAGAATTGAACCACGTACCTTTAGTGAAAGCAGATGACATTTGAAGTAGTCTGCACTTCCTAAACAAATACATTCCACCATTTTGATGAGACACTTTTTTCTATTTCCACTGATTCAGAGGATCACAGTTGCTAACCATTTTCTTCTTCTGGACCTTGACTATGTGTTGGAGACGTCCTGAGTGCAGACAACAAAGGTGAGGGCATAGAATTTCAGTGTTCTTCAGGAAACTGGAATAGACAGTGGAGGAGAGACTTGATGTGCCATGATGTTCTCAGCTGGATGAGATTCTTTTATCAGATATCTCTATGTCCATACCTGTCCCATAGTTGTATTTATCTATCCAGCCCAATCTGACAGACATTGGTCAAAAACAGTAGGTATGAGAGCTTAGCACCAGTGTTCATTGTCAGCTCTACTACTGCATGTTGGAAAGAAAGATTCTCTGAGGCACTGGGGATTTCAGGTTAAAATGTTACTGTACTCAAGTCAGGAAAAAGGGATATTTGATTCAGGAATCTTAGCTCAGAGTCCAGGACATGTTGGCAAAGCTGAGTTCTGGGTATACAGATGGGCCAATGATTAATGGCTAAAACCCAAGAAGAGCTGTGTTATAAATGGAGGGATTCATGTTATTTCTCCCAGAGCATGACCATGCTTCTTTGCAATGACCAGTTTTGATGCCTGCTGGAGTTATGGAGAATAGTTTGCCATCTGCTAACAAGTTGGGGCAAAACTTATAGTCTTCAAGTATGTCAGACAGGTTTTATTTGTCCTGGGTTTTTTCCTGACATCTTGCTTATATAGTAAGCCTCTTGCTCAAATTCATCACCTTCCTAAGAGTAGAAATGCAACTCTGAAATACTGAAAACAATTAGCCCTTGACAAGACATGATCAGAAGCATCTAACTAAATCCCTTAAGAGCAGCAGTTACCAAAGTTTCCTATTTGTGAAGACCTTTTTGTTGCCACGTTATGGTTTTCCTGTGCAATTCCAGGTCTGTGAGCATTTCTAGTTCTGGGCTTATGATGCAGCCTCATTTGGGAAACCTTACTCCTGCCTTGTGGGTTCCCCACAGAGCAAACACTCCTTGTTGAGCCCCTTGAGTCAAGAAGTGTGTACTTCCATGGGACTCTGTTTCTCTCTCCTTTGTGATCTCTGTTAGAAATGAGAAAGCCTCAACAGTGCTACATAAGAGGGATGAAGGCTTTCATTCTTCCTCTGTGTATTATTACTTTTTTAATTTTTAAGAACAGAATCCTTGATCTCCTGTTTTCTTCTCTAGCACATGGGACACAGTCATGAATAAGTAGCTGAGTGGATTTGGGAACAGATCTCTGGTGTCAAGAACAGGGAGGTTTCCACAGAAGGTCTCCCAGTGTCTTAATTTAAATAACTGCTCATTGAAAATTTATGTCATTATCAACTTAGCGCAGCAAAGATGGTGTTGGTGTCAGTGGTGCAAACTGACCACAAAGCCATCCTATTAATAAACAGTGTCTGCAGCCAAAGTGGGATTTTACTGTTTTAAAAAAATTGCCTACTTTTGGCTGTGCAGTGGAAAAATAATGCCTGCTAGAGTGTTTGTGTCTCTGACTGTCTTCTGATTGTGGCCTGGCATGAACTCACTTATGTAATGTTTCCTAGCAGCAGTGCTGCTGCTGGAGACAGGGCTGTTTCTGTGACCAGAGGTAGCTCCACCTTCAATTTTAAAGGTTTTTCTAGCTATTCAACTTAACAAATATCATGTCAGGAAAGAGAAGGTTTCTTCCCAGTCATCACATCACTGTCACTGGAAGCCAGTAGTGTTTTATCCAAGCCTCCTGTGCCAGGTGAGCTTGTTGTTCTTTTGTCTTGTTCTGTGTTGCCAAAGACTCCTCTTTTTCTTGTTTTGCAATTCCTCCCCTCCTGCAGGTAAGGAATTCTGGTTGAATATTGCAGTGAGGTGACTCCTGGTTAATATATGTTGTTTTTTTGCTCTTGCGCTGAATGCAGACCAACCATGTGGTTTGGGAAGATTTTGATGTGTAGCTCAGGATGGTGGATTTTTGGTCAGATTTACAGGAACATTGCTATGGCAGTCCAAGGCTCCACGGCAGACACTTAAAGGCTTTGGTGTCAGACCTTTGAAGGACTCAGTCTCAATCTAACATAATAAACAATAATATTTAGTTTCAGGCCAGGAATTTTCTTCATAATTTATGATATTTGTGGAAGTTATGATTTCTTTAATGTAGCACAAATCTAACTATGCAAGGAGAGACACAAGAATAAACACCAGATGTGCTTCCAGGCCTAAATCCAGAGCTAGAAATCTATACCATACTTCATTCAAGAGCAACAGAAAGAGCGCTTGGATACCCCTTTATTTCTTTGAGCTGCCTTCATATTTCAAGAGCAGAGGCTTTGTAGCATGAAAGTGTAATTTAAGGATATTTCTATGCTGATTGCAAGCACTCAATTCTTTGCATTGTAAGAATTAAGTGCTCTTGGGATGGAAGTGATGAGACTCAACTGAAGTCTATCTTAAGATAGTCTGCTAGTGATCAGCTGTCTATAGCCAGACATCTGGCAAGGATCATATGGCAAGAATCAGATCTATAAGTCCAACATAACTCCCTGAGAGCAGTTAGACTGCTCCAGTGGAGTGTGCTCCCTGGGACAGTACTTCTGATACACATCTATGCCACAGACTTATGCATCCATATACAGCAGATCCCAGACTGCAACACTGAGTACCAGGTATTCTGCTTTCTTTTTTCTCAGATGCTAGAGCTTATTTATAGGGCTTTCTGTTCCCCTCCCCCTTCTCTTTTCTTTCCTCGTCTGTTGTTCTCAATTTTCCCTCCTCTCCCCTCTTTTCTTTTCTAAATGGGTAAAATGACACATCTCAGCTTAGAATTTATGTTAACATGTACTTGTCTCCTGTTCATGCTCATGATGGCTTATAAAGCCTGAAGGGAAATTGTGTAATTTAATGTCCATTCATGTGTGTTTTCAGTACTTCCCGTTAAACAGCTACATGCAGAAATGTTGGCAAGAACAGAAATAACAGAAATGCCATCCCTGCTATTTCATGGAGTACAAAGCAGTCATTACAGGGAAAAATTTGCCTTGTTTTCCTTGGGAATATCTGGTCACTTCTAAGGATTTCTGCCCAATCCCCAGTTTATACTACAGTACACTATGGACGTGTTTGGGCTGGCTCCACACAGAGTAAGACAACACCCACAGTACATCCAAGCTAATGTGCCTCTGGATAGGGTTCATCAGTTCAACAAGCCGTGTCCCTTGCATAATTTCACTGCATCTGGACCAAGCTGATGCATTTCCCTACCAAGTGCTGTCCTGCAGCATGACATAGCACAGCCAGCCCGGCAGGGCATCACCTTGGAGATCTCTCCATGTTGTGACACAAACCAATTAAAAGCTACATGTGAAGCACTCAAATTTGTATTTCAGTTGAGTGTCCTCAGAGACATCCAGTGCGCTTCTGTCCTTTCTCTCCTAGGTGTCTGGTACCCCTTTTTGTCTTTCATTGCTTAAGGCAAGTTTTCCCTTACTGGCAAGCTGCCTCATTTCAATAACCTTCTATTTTGAATTTGCAGTAAATAAGCATGGCTTTGGTTTTCTTCAGATGGCCAGGGCTGTATTCTGCAGTATAAAAACCACTAGTAGAAGGCAGAGAATAGAACTGATTAATCAGTAATAGCACCTCAAATGCATTTATTTACTTTTTAAGTGCTCTGGGAAATACTTTCCTTGAAAACTGCAAACTGTGATACATGTAGATTGATGGCTGGGTGGCTTTACTGAACATAGAAACCAACTCTGTATACAGAGTGACTGGAGGTGTAGAGACCTTGCTGACACCTCTGTGACATAGGATTATTCAAGCAGGATAAGGTCATACTAGAAAACTTGCTGGAATCTCAAAGCAGAATCTGACAAACCTTGGAAGGTCAAAACTATGAGTGTTTTGCATGGATTCTCCTTTCCTGCCTCTGAAGCCTACTTCCTCAAAAAAAGTTAAAAGAAGAAATGCACTTTTAAGTTCCTCTTTGTAAATGAAATCATAATTGATGGAAAATAAAGGCAATTGATGTAATATAAACCTCCTGGTAACTGGAGAAGGTGCTGCAGAGGCTTCCCAGCAGTTATACATCGAGAAAAATTCTTAATCTCTTAGATAATGTGGAAAAGAAATGACATTTATTATCTACAAGTTCTCACAGGCTAAGGATGCAGTTTATAAAACTGTATTTGGCTTTCCCTCCTTTTCCTCCTTTATTGTAATCCTTCACCACGGATCATTTTACATCCAAACTCACCTTCATCTGTTATCATACTTCAGTGATTTATCAACATCACAAAGGTCTGATTAATAAGGCTAGAAGGACATCCATCAGAAGAACTGAGAATGTGTGATCATTTCCTCTCAGGCTCTCATTAGCTGTGCCTGTCCTTCAGGGAGTTTTATCTTTGTCTATTTCCAGACTTAATCATACGAGGTTTAAAAATAATATCCCCAAATTAATCTTTTGTTTCTCTGGGTTTTTAAAACCTTTGGTCAAGATGGAATATGATCTCCATACTGTCAACTGAAATAAGTAGAAACAACCCAAACTGTCCATGTACACTTTTAATGAATGAGCAGGCAAGTCAGAATAATAGAGGGCTTGATTCAGCTTCCTTCATTCAAGATGAACAATACAAAGATCTACAGATAATCTTATGATCATATAACATATTTGTGGGGTAGGTAGGAATTACACTCTCAGTGTCTTTTCCAAAAGGATTTCCTTTTCCTTTACATTGCTTTGGTTTAAAATGAAATACACCTCTGGTATTTTCAGATTGCTACGATTAAGTGAAGCGGGAAAGGTTTTGTTTCAGTTTCTATACTAAGCTCTTTTTTTAATGAGACACTCCTAGGTTAAAAATACCTTTTGAAAGCGACTTCCCACGTTTTTCCTACATTAGTGACAGATTGGAGAAGAAAATGTGGAGTACGCCTGAAAGTGATAAGTTGAGGTTAGAGGTCTAGCCAAAGTCAAGTGCTAGGGAGTTTCAGCTGTAGAGAGCTGATGCTTTGAATTATAATCAAGTGATTAATGTTTCTAATGTAAGTGGGTTTGGGAGTTACAAGGACTTGCAGCAACAGCTTGGATAAGTATGGTGAAACCTGCTTTTAGAGATATTTTATTTATAGCACATTCATTAGGTCAGAGAGAATGGACAACATGTGCCTATGTGGTTAATGATAAATCCATCTGAGGACTAAACTAGTCTGCTGAGTTATGAGAAAGCCATTTGTAGGTCAGATTTTTCTGGAGAGAGACAGACTTGAGAGAAACAATTCCGATTTGTTTGGGGGTGGGGGTAGAGCAGGGAGAGGGGACAAGATGGAACCAGCTTTTCTCCTTTTGCAAAATACATAGGACGTAAATGTTACAGATCTTCATTAATTTTAAAAGGTCATTTGCCTGTGAGGTGCATGTAGTTGGCTTCATAAATACCAAAAATAGCATGGGAAGGAGCAGGCATGCCTGGAAAGGTATAGGAATAATTTTTTTATAAAATATCAGATAATCTAATGTTAACATATGAAAACTGCAGTGATTTCTGAAATTGCAAAAGCCAGAAAAGAATACATCTCTGAGGCATTGTAGTTTTCCTTGTGGGATTCAGACATTCTAGTATGAAATGAAAGGTATTCAAGAAAAAAAAAAATTATGTAAGACTATTCCTTCTGTTTGAATTCACCACACCTTAATCCTGCTGCTGTAAGCAGTTTAAGATACTCTTTCAAATAGAAATAGTTTTGCCACGGTGAGAGCATAGTTAATAAACCCAGTATTTTGGCACATGATTCATGTTGTGGTTTTAGTTATAGGTCTACCAATAAGATAAAAAAAGACTGTCCCTATCCAGGGTTGTGCAGGTCCTTCTACCACAGCTCCCACAGCTTTCCATCATGGACCATGATGCCATTTGGATTAAAAAAAAAAAAAAAAAAAGGAAATGAAAGCAACACAAACAAGCAAAATAAATCCCTTATTAATTCCCTTTATACAGCAGCCAAATGCATAAGTGTGTTATTTCACTCTAAAATCTCAACAGTTTCACACTGCAAATCCTCATAAATAAACAGGCAAAACCTGTCCTTTTGAGACAAGCTTTTCCCTGCCACTACACTTATTTTTAGGTAAAAATGGAAATGCGATGTTCATTTTCAAGGAAGCTAATTGCAAAGTGACTACTCTCAAATGTGTTGCCCATGCCTTTTCTGGGCGTTGCTGCAGGTGTTGTTTGTGAATGAGTTTAGATTATCAGAACAAACTTTCAAAAAAAGCTGACTGATTATACTAAGCATTTTTATAGAGAGAAAATGGCACCTAGTGCAGAAATACTTAGTTACACACGTTTAAGTACAACAAAACCAAGTATAGAAATCTATTTCAGATTAAGTCACATTGAAAAGTCATTTATTACTCTCAGGATAATGAGTTAATGAAAGACATGGTGGCTTTGCTCCTCTCTTGACACTTTATAATCCAGACTGGACACCCTGCTGAGAAGACAGGGTGTCTTTCAGTGCCAGACAGCTTCTCAGGCTCCAGCAGTAACTGCATGAAACCTAATAGCCTAATAAGAGTCTACCTCATTCAGAGGCTACACAAGATAACTTGTTTCTGGCATCAAAAGGCATGACAATACTATTATGATATTTATTTTATAGATATGAAATATCGGTTTTGCTATTCCAGGTAAACACATATGTTGTTTTTGGTCCTCACGTTAGACACTGAAAAATTTGGTGCAGAGACTGAAAGAGTTACCTAGGCTCTCTCCATAATCCCTGGAGTAGGAGGGGCAGCTCCAGAGGCGATTCACCTCACCTGTCTCAAACTGTGTTTGGATAGGACAAATTATCCTCTGCAAGTGCCAGTCTCTCTTTACTAACTACAGAGACAGCACTGTTATTTAGTTCAGATCTACCTTTGAGGTGGCTCAGCTGAGTGGAGATATATCCACTCCATGGATTTATGTTATTCAAAGCACCACACTTGTGCTTTGAATGACAAAGGCAGAGCTCTAGGGGTTGATATGCTCCTTGCCTTGGACAGTTTACAGACAAAAACCAGTATCTGAAGTGCAAGACATAAGGATATTAAAGCTGTGCAGAAAAGTCTGAGACTCACAAGGGCAAGCTTGCATTTATCCAAGGCTTCAGTCTTGTGGTCTTTTGGGTAACTTGTCATTCTGAAATGAGCTATATTTAGTTTATTGGTTAAGTTAATTAAATAGCACCAGGGCCCTGCAACTGGAAAACTTTTATGGTGTTAAGTGTTATCTCAGTCCCTGTTTATTCCAGTCCATCAGCAGGTCTCTGGCATGGCTTGAACATTATCATGGACCAGAGCTTTTGGGGGTTTAAGGGCATTTAGCCTCCAATATGCACATGGCTGGGCTGTGCCTGATGGCCTCAAGGCCAAAGGCCAGCTCTGACCCTGTTTAGTTCATTGCAAGGTACACCAGCAGTCTCTTCCTTTTCTGTTTTTATTTTACCTTGCCAAAATCAGAACTGTGGGGAAACACCTGTAGTATGCTGGGCTTGATACAGGGTTAGCCTTACTTTGAAGTACTCTGGTGCTATCTAATTCCCTTCTGCTGTTCTCTCTAATCTGTAAAGACCTCACAAATCTGATTTTGGCCTGGTTACCCTAATCTGCATCATGGGCTGTTCATTGACTTCAGTGGGCCACACTGGAGTATGTCAGGTTTTGGAGCTGATTGGTTTTTTGAGCTGGTTGAGCAAACAGATCTGCAAGATCTCTTCCTGACAGTACATGAGCTCTGATCTGAAAGGAGACACAGCCTCAGACATCTGTTTTAAGGACACAACTATTCTGATCTTATTTGAACTCAATACAAGGCTCTGTTTATATTTCTTTGATTAATTGAAAATAACCTCTCGTTAAGGGAGTGACAACTGATACCTTACGATTGTGCTCAAGTCATTCACAGGAGTGAAAAAAATACACCAAAGGTTAGGCAGGTCAAAGCCCTTGTTTGGATCAAAGCATATGTTGAACACTGTATAAATGCCAAATCTTAAAGTGTTTTGTATTTAAGGTTGAAGTTTGGAGTAAAATGATACTATAACAATAAATCCCTAATTCAGCTTGTTAGCTCGCTACTGAATTCACAAAGGCACAGCAAAGACAGAGATGCTTCTGATGGAACAACTTCATAGGAGTCCAATTGTGTTAAAAATTTACAGCATAAGTGAGGTAATACCACATTCAGTTCTGGTAGGCACATTTCAAAAAGGACTTTAATGCAATGGAAATGGATCTTGAAAGAGTGACAGGTACGATTTTGTGGTTTGTCCATAAATCTCTCTTACTGTGAGAGACTAAAAAAGCTCAGCTATTTTTATTTATTCAGGACAAGGTTACAAGATGACTTGTCTGTGGTTTTGTAAGGTTGAGCTTACAAGGTGAGGGAGCAGCAGGCTCCAGTTTCCACTCAGAGCTGCATGGCTTGGGTACTTTCAACTGAAATATTTGATTGAAAGTTATGCCTGGGCTTGAAATATTCCTGCTCTTCTTAGGGTAAACTGAGGTTGGGCTGTACCTTGGTGGGCTGCAGCTTTCTCTTGCTTATGCTTGATCTGCAGCTTTCTGGAGTGACTGATGAATGATGGCCAGGGATGAGGGTAGAGAGTGAGACCAGACAAATGCAGATGAAAAAAGCAGCTTTTTTTCTTGACAGCGTGATACCCCCTGAAATAACTTATCTGAGATGGCTCATCCTTCCCTGAAAGCCTCTGATTCAGGCTGGGATATCTCCTTGAACGATGTGCCATAATTTGTAATGATTCAGGTGTGGTTTTGGGACACCAGTCTGTGGCTTCAGCTACGCAGGTGATCAGACCAGGTGACTGAAATGATCAAATGAGTCATCTCCCTGGCTTTAAAATATACCTATTAAATAGGAATATCTAAAAATTCTGATTTTAATAGGGATATTATATTCCTATAAAACTAATTGGGAAATAAAGAGGTCTCAGGGAGTCCCTCTTTAGCCCCAGAAAGCTCAGTTTTTGGAAAAAAAATATAAATCTCTCACCACTTTCAAATTTGTGACCAGAATGACTACGTTCATATTCTCTTTCCAGAAAAGAATTGAATCTGAGCTTAGAATTGGATTCATGGTCCCTAAAGTTTACTGTATCTGGTAGGACATCTTTGAGCAGGATGAGGAGTGATACACCTTCTTCCAAGTGAAAAGTTTCCATTTGACCTGCTACTCAGTCTACAGTCTGGACATCTCATCTACCTTTCTTCAGTGGTGTGGGCATCAAATCAGGAAGACAAGAGGACCCCTCAGAAAATCCTATCAAAGGGTTTATGGCACTGCCTACTGCAATGGTAGGTGGGATTTACAAAGAGCCTAAAGTCAAGCTAGGTCTGGGCTGCCTGTGAGGACACATATTTTGGGGGTTATGTCTAAAGTATGCTTTAAAAATACCACTCAGTTCAATAGTTGTTGTTCCCTTGTACCCCGTATATAGAGAGGTGTTCAGAGGATTTGCTTTGCT
This sequence comes from Pipra filicauda, assembly GCF_003945595.2. Classification (NCBI taxonomy): domain Eukaryota; kingdom Metazoa; phylum Chordata; class Aves; order Passeriformes; family Pipridae; genus Pipra; species Pipra filicauda. The sequence goes on from NW_024104320.1 coordinate 1,699,225, forward strand.
GGAAGGTTAGAGTGGATATTAGGAAAATATCCTAACAGATTAGGAATAATGCTATTAGACAATCCACTAGATTGCATATCACGAAAAATTTCATTACTGAAAGGCTGGTCAGGCATTGGAACAGGTTGCCTGGGGACATCGTAGAGTCATTATCCTTGAAAGTGTTAAAAATTGTGTGGATGTGGTAGTTGGGGCTATGACTCAGTGGTGAACATGGTGCTGCTCGTTGGACTCAATGATCTTTGAGGTCTTTTTCAACCTTAATGACTTTATGACTGTGATTCTGAAGTATCCATCCAACTCGGTTCAATTAAGGCAGTTTCTTGCATCCTTCACAGCAAAGGTTTGACTACATGTGCAGTGTGATTTTCTACGTCTGTGGGTCGTACCATTGTCACATCTTGCCAGTGCCTGGGCTGCCACTTTGCCTTGTCCCCCAGGCGTGTGGAGCCGTGTGCTCCTCACCAGGCTGGGCACAGGACCACAAGCAGCCCTGGCCCATCATCTCCTCCGCTGTCCCCTTGCACTGGGAGCCGCGGGCAGCGCTGCATTTCGGAGCGACCGCCCGCAGCCCCAGGTAGAATGTCCGGGCTCTTGCCGGCAGTAGCTGCCCCACGGAACGCAGGGAGGGGGACCTTGCTCCTGCTTGCTGCCCTCGGGCACACGACGGAGCATTCGAGGAGCTTAGAAAAGTCAGAAAACTGCTGAAAATGGCATTTTGCTCTCAATGTCTAACATCATCGCACCACTCCTGCTCAAGTAAATAAACTCTGATGGGAATCCCCCCCGTCCCCCCTTCATTCCTTGCTTTAATAAAACTTGTCACAGCGATGTTTTCTTTTCCAGTCAGCAGATTTTTACGCTGGTTAATGAGGGGGAAAATTTTCTCTCTTCCTCCCCCCCCCCCACCCCCCTACCCAAATTGCCTCCCCTTTCTTTCATGTCAGGGGCCAAGTTTGGATTGGAGCCTGGTGAAGTTTCTGTGTCATTTCCTGTTGCTGCCCTGCTCGACACTCGCTCCCGCGCTCGCTCCGCTCTCCAATCCTCCCGCAGACGCACAGGGCGCCCGCCCTCCCGGCCGCCGGCTTTTGGGGAGGATGTGAGAGGGCTGGGGCAAACCTCACGCTCCCGCCTGTCACGGCGCATTCCTGCTCTCACCGTCCCCACGGGCTCAGCTCCCGACCCCGCTGCCGGGGACGCCAAGAAAGCGAGCGCTGGAACAACTTTCTCCTCTCCAGGCAGCTCGCTGTACTTCCCAGGCGGCTGGGGAACCTGAGGCGGTGAGAGCAAAAACATCCTTCTCTTGCAAACTTCGCCACCGACGCCGTGGTCCTGTCCATGCAGGTCGGGATGCTGGCGTTGGGTGTTTCGGAGGTGGGTGGGCGACGGGCTGCGGTGCGGGAGGGACGGGAAGGGACGGGAAGGGACGGGAGCCCGGCGTGCGCCTCGCTCCCCAGGAGAGCTCAGCATCTGCGAGGGTTGGCATCGATACTGTTTTTGCAGACGCTGGTGACTTGATGTGACTGATGGAAAAAAGAGCTGTTTAAGGGAGGGAGAAAGCAGCGTGAAGCTGTACAGAAACTGGGCAGGCAGTGAGTGAAGGTGAGGGAAAGAGCAGGGGCTGCTCAGCGTTTTCTCTTACGTGCTTGCCTTTTAGCTTCAGTTTAGCGTTCACAGGTTTTTCCCAGGACTGGCTTGCGGCAGCGTTGACGGGGTTTGTGAGTGTGTACGGTCCCGGTGATTGCTTTTCTGATCAGAAAGAGCTGATACTTGCTGGAATTTGTGTTACACTCGCTTAGAGGAGTGGGCACAAATCAGCTGGCATCCGTAAAATCCTGCATGTGATGCCTTTCCTCTGCCATTGCCTTATTTGCTCGCTGAACACACATATATTTATTTGGTAGGAAAATGACACAAATGCTTGTGCTTTAAAGTGGAGCAATTGTGACTTCATGTACTATTTCTGTCATTTCTGACTCGTTCAGTCTTGACTGTTTCTTGGACAAACAAGGCGTAACAAACTGACGGATAAATCCTGAAGCATGTGCTGGAGCCAGTTCCCGGAGCTTTCAGAGTTAAAAGGCTTTCTTGAACTCACTGACACAGGGCAGTAAATCTCAATGTGTCAGTAAGTGGAGGGAAAAAAAGCACTTGCAAAGCATTACACACCGGCAGATAGAGTCTGTGCTGCACAAGCCCAGGTCTTCACAGGCAGGATTAGCTCCCAACACCTCCAGCTACTCAGCAGCATTTAGAAAGGTCAATTATATGTACAATATTTACCAGCTAATTATGAGTGAGGGAATAAAAGCCTTGGAGTTGGCCCCGGGAAAAATAATCCTAAGGCTTTGTGTACAGTGTGTTTACCTCCAAGTCATTGCTCAATTCATGTTGCTCCCTTAACTCCCCCTCATGCTAATTTTGAAGTAGAGTCCTCTGTTCCCACCTCCCTAGAGGGAATGTGGTGGAAGAAGGTACAAGATAGGACCATAGGAAGGAGGCTTTGGGCTCACCCTGAGCACAGCAGTCCTTCTCCCCAGCCTCTGAGAGGCACCTTCTCCCATGGCTGGGGAAAGTTCAAGCTCCCTGACCAGCCTTGGCATCCCTTGTCTTGCTGCCATGAGCAATGGGGGACCCAGGAGACATTGCTGACAGCTTTGCCTGAAGCTGGTTTCTAAGTAAAAGCTCAGTTTGTTTCACAGTTCCTATATGAAAGCCTTTTTTTATAAATGGAGTTGAGTAGGAAATCCTTTTTTGTGTCTTCCCATCTCCCAGACTCTTTCCAAGTGCTTTGCTACTTCTTACTGATTTATTAAAAAGTATTCACTTTCAGTATTCATACAGCTGGCTTATATATGCACTGTTGAGTTGGTCTTGAGGGTCTGTGCTACCATGCTGGTGATACACATTAGTTGGTCTCAGATGACCTTTGGGTATTGCTGGGATTTAGGAAGGGCCAGGACGCTCCAAAAGGCAGTTTGGATTCGGCGACCTTGTTTGAGAGTGTAAGAGAGTTTAATAATACATAGGCGTAGGGCTGTGCCAGTTGGCTTCAGGGCTGAAGAATGGGCTCTGGCATGGGTTAGTTTACTAGCAGAGACATAGCCAAGAGAATAATGAGCTCATGTAACAGAGGGAGGAGAGAAGCTGTAGTAGGAGTTGCTCCCAGCACCTCTTAGGAGCCTAAGAAACAGTATTTTTATCTAGAGCTGTGCTCCGTATTTCTCAATATGAAAGGGAATGGTGTGACAAACTGGCATTTTTTAAGGGATCCAGTAGTCAAGTCAGCTCTGAGGTGAATGGAATCATTGCCTGAACAAGAGGACTGAGGGGCTAACTGTGCTTCAGGGGCTGCTTTGGGTGCTTGAAGGGGGATTGGAACTGAAGTTCTTAGAAATCCACCCATATATATGTCTATACAGGTCTTGAGAGATGAGCCTCTGTCTCAAATGTGGTTTTTGGGATTCTGTTTCTAAACTATCCTAAAACTTTACCTATGGGAGCTATAGTTGGAGATGAACATAATTTCATCCTTAATTTTTTTGGATTTAAATGTGAACACACTTCACTTTAAGATGGCATCACTCCACTGATTTCAGTGAAGTTACTCCTGATTTACGGCAGTGGAGGGCAGGTAAGAATCAGCCCCTTAATCCTGTTTTTTTTCTACCACATGCAAAGGAGAAAGCAAGATGAGAAAAACCCACTCAGGATGAGATCATGACAGGAACTGAAGGGTCTTGAATACCACCAAGACTTTCTTGGATTTCTGACTTACCCTAAATCTCAGCTTTTTGTTCTGTTAATGGAAACTTGTTCTATGTAAAAGCAAATGCTGGGTCCCTGCTTTTACATAGAACTGCTGTAAAAGCAAAGACAGGTCCCCGTCCCATTCCTCTCCTTGTGTGAGCGTGTTCTCCACACCACATGGTGCTAGTGTAGCCTTGACAGATGAGTCAAGGAATGGCAATTCCAGTTCTGCTCCTTACCTTGGGAAAGTGCTCTGGAGCCCAATAGACTTTACTGTCTGGAAATATTTCCTGTTGCACAACATAAATTGTCTGTTTCAGTTTAATCCTGTTGTCTTAGATTACCTCACCAAAGTACTACCTTGAGTGAAGCCTCTCTCTGCGGCCACTCCACTACAGTGGCGGAACCAGTATTGTGAGAGGCTGCAGGTTGTGAAGATTCTGCAAGAAGGTGGGATGAGCACGTGCTTCCCTTCCCCCTTTCCCTGTCTTGCACAAGGGCAGGGTGAACAAGTCCAGCTCTGTAACAGTGGGTTTGTGCTAATTTTAGACCCTGAGCCAGATCCCTCTGCAGCTCCGCAAGCCCATGATGGCCACTGAGACCTCCAGGAGAGATCTCTTAGCCCTGGTGACTTCTCATGGCTCTGGTGGTCCTTTTCTCTGAGCTGCTTCAGTGCTTGAGCTTGGCTCCTTGTTCTGCCTGAGGCTGCTCCAAGGATGCGCTGCTGCTGCCACTGAGCCATCAGCAGCATGTTGCCTGCCCATCAGCTTTGGTTTCTGATGGAAGTCTCCCAGGGAACAGCAGCAGCATTTGGGGTAGCCTTGGCCCACTAACGCTTGTGGGTTCTTCCCAGCTCCCTGTGCTTCCCTGTCTCCCCAGGCTGAGTCAGACACACTGTGTTCATCTGCTTTGCTCATGCTGTAGCTCCAGCTCCAGTTCTTGTGGTATTTAAATGCTGATGCACAAATTAAGGTAACATTTACACGCTCTAGTGAGTCTTCAGCTCGCCTGCACAAATCTCCTGTTTTCCTTCTTCTAATGCAGTGCCACTACCTGAGGACAGTGCTGCCTCCTTGCTCCGGGGAGCTGCTGATCCCTGCTCTGTTTATGGGACATTGCCATAGCAATGAGGATGTGTAGTGGGGATGGTCAGGATCAACCAGAGTGTATCCCTGCTGCTGGCCAAACATAGCCAAAAAGGTGCCTGCCTCCTCCCCTCCCCAAACAGAACCCTGTTTGCTTTGGCTATTTTTAAACATGCTTGCTGCTGGAGCCTGAAGTTCGCTGTCAGTCTGAGCATTGCCACTGTGGACTCAAGCTGTTTAAAGCGGGTTATTGTGGGGATAGGAAGGACAGTTTTTGTTCTTCTGTCCACTGGCTTGGAGCTACCTGATGTGATGGTGGTTGTGGCAGTCCCTTGTTTCCCAGTAAATTGGCTAAGGGCACAGAATTGCTCAAAGCCAGAGGCTTTGCCTTCTTCCTCCCAACTTTTGGAGTTGAACTGGTGAGAAGGAGCTGAGAGGCCTCTAACCCATCAGCAATTCCCTCAATCATGCTCTCCCTCCCTGGAAGTGTTATTTTTGGTTAATTCATACAAGTCTGGGCCTCCTTGGTCTATCCTGTGGGAGGAAGCTTGAGGCTGGAATTTTGTAATAAAAGCCAGATTTTTCTCTGGAGGCAGAGTGGAGGAGGCCACTCCTGTTGCTTTTCCAGTTCTTGTTAGTTCTTCATCTGCCTAATCTGGTGATTGTGAGAGGTTTCCTTTCCCTGCTGAGAATAAATTTGGCCTTTGAGGAAGGTCAGTGTTTTGGTGTTCACCCTAAGATACTTGATTTCTGCAGAGCTGCTAGCGGGAATCACAGCTCGAGCTGTTTGGACTTCATCTTCCTGATGGAAATTCCCAGCAGTTTACTGGGGATGAATCTCTGAGTGTATCCCAGGCCATTGCAGAACCATGGCATTGCTAAAAACAAGGAGTCTTCTTCCAGTGTCCTTGGCCAGAGTTAGTTTGCTCTTAAGCTGAGGAGCACAGAACAGTCTGTCCCCTTTCACACCAGCAGCAGCTGATTTTCACTGGAGCGAACACGTCTTTGTACCTGCAGTTTGGAGAGTTCTCAGAGGTGTTCTGTGGTTATGAAAAAAACACAGATTTGGCCTCTGATTTCCTCTGTGACCACAGTATTTCAGCGTTCTCTCTTTCACTGACCGTTGGCAATGGAAAGACCACCATTCTGTCTTTGAAGTGGGGGTTGTTTCTAGAGGGACTGGTGCAGTGGAAAGGTGAGAACATCTGAAATTGTCATAGTTTAAATATGCAGGCTGTACCTTAAATATATACAGGGAGCTTACTAATTAAATCTGAGTTTCCTTCTTGGTCATCAAACACCATACTAAGGATGGAGATCTGATTTCTCATCCTCACTGGTACTTGACACACTACCTGTAAGAGTCTTCTGGTGTTTCCCAGCTGGACTTAATTCACTAACTTAATAAAATTTATCTTGTGCTCCTTTTATTTTACTAGTTTCTGTGATTCCCCTCTGACATAGCCTAAATTATGCTTGGATTACTTTTTTTTTCTTCTTTTTTTTAATGCTTCCATGAACTGTATGGTCTTCAGAGATTTATTTTTCTTTAATGAAATCAGCCTCATTTTCCTGGCCAGTGTACTGCATGAATGTCACATTTAAATATGTGCTTTCAAATCCAGTCCTTTCCATCAGATATATTACACATAAATGTATTTACACTACATTTGCCTGTGTTAAGCTGCAGTGATGATTTACTATATCAGTGACTATGAAACACTCCACTTCCTCTGACTCCTGTTTTGTTGTTTCTCGTTGTTTACTGTCCACAGTCTCCGATTTTTTTTGAATAATTCGCAGATTGTAAACTGAAATTTCTTAAATCTTTTCCTCTGATTACAATTAGATTAATATATATTTAGTAGATTTGGATTACAGAGCAAGTACAAAAAGCTCTCCTGATGCCATTCATGATGCCATGAATGTCACAGCAGTGTGTGGTGCCAGGTGCCAGATGTGCACAGGAGTAAAAGGGTAAAGATGTGCCCGAAGTGTAGGAAAGATCCCTTATCCCTCTTCCACAAGCAGGAGGTGGAAGCAGAGAGTGATCACCTTCTGGTGACCAGTCCTTCTTCCTTCCTTTCTTTTTCTTGAACAGGTCTGTAAGTGTTTTCTTTCTCTGCTCCAACTCAGAGGTCAGAAGGGTGCTCTTCAGCCTGCTAAAGAGCCTTGAACAGCATTGAGCCTGCAAGATTATGGTATGAGATTTGGTCAGCAGGAGTCTAAACAGCTTTCAGTCTTATTGTTTAAACATGCAAAATTGGGAATTCCCTCCATTCTGTTTGCTTACTTGAAGAAGCCTAGTCTAGGCAAACCTGCCAGGCATGCTAATGCTTCCTGACAAACTGCTTCAAAACAGGAGTTCTATGTAATGACAGTTAACAGTGGCAGCAGAAACCCTTCCCAGAGAAGAAGTACACTGTGGCCTTATCCTCCATCTTCAGCTTGTGCTTCTCTGTGTGGTTCTGCATCACCTGTCCTTCAGGTGGATGCTGTGCCAGGTGGTGAATATCTCATGCACCACTAGGGAGAACTTTCAGATGATATTTAGGAAAGGCTTCTGTGCCATTTCAGCCAGCTTCTGAGAGTAGCAAGCCAGGAGGTAGCTGCCTATTCAGACATATCCCTGGGCTCAGTGTTTCCAGCTGGCTGGTTCTTAGCAGTTCCTCACTGGGCACAAGGGAACACCTAATTGCCTTACACAGACACCCTGTCTCCCTGGACCTGCATGTGCTCTCACAGGTTCTGAGTCACTCAGAAATTTGGTGCTCTCCTGACTTATGTTGAATGCCTTAACACTTGAGATCGTTGCTCCAGGTCACACTGATGGGTGGGGTGGCTCCAGGTTTGTTATTGTGACACCCAGGTAAGCCTTTCATTAAATGTGGCCTCAAGTCAACTTTTCACAGCTCAGGTTTTGCAGGTGCAAAGGACAGGCTACAGTCCCAAGAAGGATTGCTGGCCTTAATCAGTACTTGCAAAACATTGTGCAAGGCAGTGCCTGTTGTTGTTCCTAAGAGAAGTGATGCATGTTAGAAGGGGATCATATGGCTATCATGCCATGCAATCTGGCTTTATTTTCCAACAACACTAAATACTTGCTGATTCTGCCCAGACCTTGCCTGTTCTGTAGTTTTCTAGAGTTGTTTCTGAGGCAGGAGCTTGCTTGCAGTAAAAAAAAAAAGAGAAAAAGTATGCATCAATGCCTTCGTTTGCTCTCTGCACAGCTTTGACTGTGCAGCTGGCTGCCAAGCATCACACAGCAAGGCAGAGCAGTGCTTGTGAATCACCATGGAACAACATCAGACGAGCCCAGCAGAACCATGTGATTTTAGGCAGGGCTCAAGAATTTTGTTCCTTTAGCTTCAACCCAGGGGGCAAATTTGTTCATTTTCTTGGCATTGCAACAATGGTAAAGCCTCTGCACCCATTTGCCCTGAACCAGTACGGTTTGTTCTCTGAAACACTTGCTGTTCCAATTTTGTGCGATAAAAGCAGTTAAAGGAAAGGTGGAGGTTTTGTGGGACCAATTTTCAGGTACACTAAGCTGCTTTTACCCCCTCTTGAGTATATAAAATGTCCTTAAAGCAAGTGTAAGTGGTGCTGTCAATCTAGTCCAAATGGATTCCAGAATCAGACAAATAGGTTCCCTACTCTGAAGTGAGTATGTTTTGCAAACATTTGTGGGGAGATGGATGTCAAACTGTGAATCGTCATCTGTCCCTCTGAGACAGGTACTTAGGACAAAGTGCCGATGTCTGGTGGCCACAATGGATGTTTGGAGGGAAATTTTAGGAAGGTCGAGGCACCTGTGTCTGCAGACAGTGAGTGCTCAAGGTGTTCATCTTTCCCATGCAGTTGACACATGCAGGTTGCAGAGCCTTATGTGAGTGGGTACCAGTAGGCTTGGACTAAAATCATGGAACCGTAGAAACGTGAAGTTTGGAAAAGACCTCTAAGTTCACGGAGTCCAACCATTAACCCAGCACCACCGTGTTCACCACTTATCCATGTCCCTAAGCACCACATCTACACAATTTGGAATACTTCCAGGGATTGTTATTCCACCAGTTCCCCAGGCAGCCTGTTCTAATGCTTGACCACAAATCATGTGAGATAGATGGTAAAGTTCCAGAACCTATGCTTGTGTCCTGAAATGTTCATTACTATAGAACTCACTACCACAGAAATACCACAAGAGCTTTCATGACCTTTGATTCTTTCCCCTCATGGCAGAGGTCATATAGTTTGAATCAGCTTGGAGATAAAATGAAAGCATACAGCAACCAGCAAAAGGCAACGTGAACTGGAAAGAATGAAGGTATTTTCTGCAAAATAAAGGAATGGAGGCAAAGATATGAAGAAAACCACTTACTTGAGACAAGCACCCTGGAGAAGTGAACATAAAACTTCCTTTACTGCCTTTCCATGTCTCCTGGACAGCCTAGAGTTATTTCACAAAAGCACAGCTTGAAGCAGGCACCCTAAATTATATCCCTATTGCAGTGGCTCCTTGGGACCTAATGTGCCCCACAGAACCACTATGGATCTGGGGAGGAGACTAAGTACAGGAGGAAGAGCAAAGATGCTTATGTCCTCCACCACTCCAACATCCATGACACAAGGAAGGTCATCTTATCCAATTGTAAAATGGGGGTCCTACCTCAAAGCTGTCTATCAGAGGGTTTCATTCCTTTTTGCTTGTGACACGCTGGAAAAATGAGAAGTTCTGTGTGACTGCTTTGAGTTAATAATGAGGGAAGGGTGAAAAGAATCCCCATGACTTTCTGTTGTACATGTTGCTTGAGAAAACATGTGCTGTCCGTGGCGAGACCTCACAGCACGCTGTTTCTTAAAGCATATATGCAAAGTTTGAAACTGGAGGTTTTGTTGACCCTGGAAGAAAAAGCAGTTTCCAAACAGGAGCTCAGGAAAAAAATCTCCCCTTTCATCCATATTTGCTTTTGCTTTACTGATGAATGGATGCAGCTTGCCTGTGTTGTGGTTTTGTCCTGTTTATCTTCTGAATCTGCATATATTTTATTTCTGGGCAATTATAGTTTCAAGACGTGGTCTCAAGGTAGGCAGCTGAAGAGCTGCATCATCTCTTCCATCCTCTGTTTCACTCAATTTCTGATCTTGGAGACTTTCTTTTGAGCAGAAATATTGTGATGGATACTGTAAGGACTAGATGACTACATGGAAAATGTGAACCTCCACCGGGATGTGAACATTTGTCTACAGAAAACAGCCTGATTATTTCAATCTGAAAAATCAGTTTGGGCCATAAGGACCTTCAGATTAACAACTCATAGTATGGGAAAACTTAAAATAAAATCTCCATATCTTTTAAGAGAATTAGTTCTACACAGTTTCTATTGAACTGTGTGACTTAGAGAAGTATGGAGTAAGCCTGCTCAGAAATCCTCAGGAGCAGCCATGGGCTGCTTGAAGGTATCTGTGGGGTTGTTTCCTGCCTTGTACATGGATGGGTCATGGATTCAGCTGTGGCATTGCCATGATGCAATATACAGTGAGAAGTCCTTTCTGTAAGGTTCAAAGAAGAAGGAGGAGAAGAAGTCGGTGCTAAGGCAGGCTGCACTTTTTTATGGGGAAACAATCTGTGATCTCTTGTTCCTTCTTTTAAGTATTTTATGTATCATCCTGTAGAGTCTGGTACTGTAGGACGAGACCAAATTGTTCCATTTGACTTCAGTTTTTTTTGACCCCTTCAGTCTGAACAGCAGGCTCATCAGAGCTGCTGTTTACCAGGAGGCACTGTAGAAAAATTCTAGCATACATTTATTTAAATTACATCTGATATATTCTGAAGGATAGACAGCATAGCGTAGCTATAGTGGTGTTTCCAAAGAGCATCCTTGGCAAGAAAATGGAGAGGAAAGAAAGATACATTACATGTGCCTGTGTTATTGCCCCTAGAACAGGATCAAAGTTATGAAAAGAAAGTCTGTTTTTGTTTCTCCACAGACTTCCCAGGATCTACATTTCAAGGCTATCATCAACCAGATTTTGTACATTTACATTTGTTCAAAATAGTTTCCAGGCGGTGAGTAATTAGTGGTTAGAAATGGCTTGCAGTTTGGTGATAATTTGATTAAGTGAAATCCTTAGGAAAATGAGCTTTCCAGGTCTTTTGGGTTTCCCTGCTTCACCTGTGGACCACAACTCTTTCCCCACCCAATCTCACAGGAGACATCTCCTTTATCCCCTGCAGTTCAGTAAGGAACAAATGAATGCTGGTCAGGAAAGATAGGAGGATGCCTCCAGCCAGAATGAGCAGCAGGAAAAGACATTAACTCAAAAAAAAAAAAATGCCACTTTAATATTTTTCCAGAACAACTTAAAATGCAGTAATTATATCCCTCTTCCCAAGAACTCCATGTACTCTAGTTCTTTGGAATTAATTAATCTGTAAGTCTGAAGCATTCTGCAAACAAATGAAGGTTACCCGTACCTGTACATTTCCATGATGGCCACGGAGGCAGCAAAGGAAAGGGGGGAAATAAAAATAAAGAGGTAAATTTTCAAAGTTTACATGGTTTTTTATGTATGTATAAATGAAAATAATTTTGTAATGTTGGGCAAGCTAGGATATGGATTTTTTTTAAATAAGATGTTGAAGTGATGTAAGAGTATCGCTTGACCTGTCAGTCCTTGCTAATAGAAAGACCATCTTGTGTCTTGCTTTTTCATTTGGAAGTGGGGACAGCGTAAGATGGAGTTAAGTACTTAAGTACATTCTTTTATAAAAAAACTTTTGCTTTACCCATTTACTTCAGGAAATTTTGATTTGAAATATTGATTTAAAAAAAGGATGATGTCTTTCTGCATTCCTGTAAAATTGTGGATATGTGCCTGTCATAGTCGATGACTCACGTGTTTCCAGCTGGTGGGAGTGGATTTACAAATGTTTGGACTTAGAAACACACACATGGATTTGCAAATAGTTGCTTGAAGTGGTTTTGAAGATCTCCTTGTGATAATGACATATTGTTCCTGCTTCCAAACCATAGGCAATGTTACCTCAGGTGACAGAAGGAGAGAAACAGTCTCACTTTCCTTGCTCTCTGCAACTACCTGAAAGAAGGGTGTAGCCAGGTGGGGATTGGTCTGTTCTCCCAAGTAAAAAGTGACAGGACAAGAGGAAATGGCCTCAAGTTGCACCAGGGGAGGTTTAAATTGGATATTAGGAAAAATTTCTTCACAGAGAGGGTGGTCAAGCATTGGAACAGAGTGCCCAGGGAAGTGGTGGAGTCACCATCCCTGGAGAGATTTAATAAACATGAAGATGCGGCACTTAGTGATGTGGTTTAGTGGTGCACTAGGCAGTGCTGGGTTAATGGTTGGACTCTATGATCTTGGAGGACTTTCCTAAGTTAAATGATTCTATGATTCCTTGTGTCCTGGAGCCTTTTCCAGCACTTGGCAAGCCAGCACGGTCCTGCATGTAGCACCCATCACCGGCCACCCTCTCACATCCTTCTGGACACTGTCTCACAAAGTAGGCAAACCCAGCTGTTTTCACAGGTATGTAGTTGAAAGGTGAGAGCAATCAGTCCATCTTCCTGGATAACAGCAGCCACAGACTTTTCTTGAATTAACTCCCAATACAATTACAGCAGGCATCCCACATCTGCTTTTCAAGTGGTACCATTCTTGGCAGTGTATTTCCAACACTACCAGCAGCTGATGTGGGTACAGCCTTTACTGTCTCTCCTTTTGGCCCTGTATCCCTTTGAAGCAGCATATGTGACATTAGTGGTCCATGTATCCTTGCTAGAGACCCCCTGAGCTGCAGTAGATTCTCTCAGGGAGTACATCCAACTTCATTTGCAGGACCCATGTGTGAAGAACATGTGAGATCCCTCAGGAAGATTTTCAGTCTAAACCTATTTAAAACTTTATATGGAAAAAGAAAACTCTGAAAGTCCACACTCAGCAATATTGTATGCATGAGGCTTGGTTAATTCACCTTGAAAGAGGCCTTTAGGAAAACTTGCAAATTCCTGATGCATTTGGGATAGGACATGGGTGAATGCACAAGAGCAGCACCAGATAAACAGAAAACATTGCAGCAGCCTGGTGAGGAGGTCATGGGACCCGTGGGGCTGGCGGTATTGCCAAGTGGATCGGTTTGCACTGCGGCCACTTTTTCTCACAGATGGGATAAAAGTAAGATAGATTAAGTATATCCAAGAAAAAATAGTTTTGCAAAGGCTCGAGCAAGCTGCCAATGTCAGCAAAGGGAGGCAGTAATGTAAGCAAACTTCAGAGAAGCAAAGCTGCAGAGCATCCTGCCGGAGTGAGCAGAGGGGACCAGCTCTGCACGCCGGCTGGATGTGGGGTGAGGGGCTGGCCGGGTGATTTGGTTGCCTTGTACCTTCTGTGTTTACCAAGGCAAATCCCAATGGAGGGGGGAGTTTTTCTTTAGCTCATAAATATTCCTACCTCTACAGTGAAATTTTTTCCCACTTCTGTGGCTCTCTGTACTAACTTCTGCCATGTCGAGTCATTCAGGCTGATAGAGGTAGGTGCTGAGTTCCCTGAAGAAACCTGGAGCTCCCTGTCACTGCTGTTAATGTCTGTTCTGCTCCTCCAGGGGTAGATCTACACTTGGCTTTCATCTGGCACCCCGTTTTCCATCAGATTCTGAGGAATGGCCAGTTTAGGCAAGGTAAGGAACTGTTCGCTTAAACTGGGTCTTGTATCAGAGAGAGAGCATCAATGACTCAGCTGTCAGTGCTCTCTGGTGAGCCCGAAGCTGCAGTTCTGATGTCTGATGGAGCAGAAGCAGGTGGAGTGTCAGGGTTTTGCAGGGCTCAGATGAGCAGTAGTTACTGCTTCTTGGTGGCTCTGTAGTAACTGGCTGTGAATTTGGTCTCAGGCAGTGGCAGACTATCTGCCTTCAACTGTGAACATGGCTTCCTGTGGGTTTCTGCTCCTCCTTTCCTTTTTTTGGAGAGTTACTGTAACTGGGTCAAAGCTAGTGGTGCAAGGGCCTCCATACATCAAGTCTTCAGGGGGCTGATGCATAGAAAAACCCCTTACCTGGCAATAAGAAGGGGAGACTCTTATAAATGGGTATATGTGTATGAAGGGGGAGTGTCCGAGCAGGGTGCCAAACAATAGGACAAGAAGCAAAAGCTGATGCACAGGAAGTTCCACCTGAACATGAGGAACAACTTCTTCACTGTACAGTGACCAAGCATTGGAACAGGTAGCCCAGAGAGGATGTGGAGTCTCCCTCAGTGGAGATATTCAAGAACCATCTGGACGTAATCCTGTGCCATGTGCTCCAGGATGACCTTGCCTGAGCAGGGAGGTTGGACCAGATGACTCATCGTAGTCCCTTCCAACCTGACCCGTCCTGTGATTCTGAGACCAAGTCTGAAATGGTGCTTCTCTGATTTGGCAATAGTTACCCTGCTTTGAAGAGATGTAAACAGAGGGGCATGGCCAGAGGCAATGAAGGCTGGAGGATGTCATTCTCCAGTAAGGAACAGTTATTTATTGGCTCCAGAGTAGTTACTTCAGACAGGTTTTTAAATGCACTTAATTTAGACAGAAAAAAAACTTGCTGAAAGGGGGGTTGGGAAAGTGTAGGGAACATTCTGGGGATAAACATCTGCCTCTTTTTGGTTAACAACCATATTTATTACATTAAAACAAATACCACTATCTGACCCGGAGAGCTTGTGGAAGGAGGCCAGAAAATAAACTGTGTTGCTACTGATGAGATAATGGATCAGAAAAAAAAAAATGGCAGTGCTAAAAAAAACCTCAGTCAAAAAGCTCTGTTTCTCATTTCTTTTTTATGTTGCTCTGAAAATTAAGACAAGTGTAGTTTTTCAGTTTAGCTTCACTTTTTAGCTGGTGGGCTTTACACTTGGCCACATTATTTGAGAACCACATTAGAAACATGTCTGAGTAGCAAAGTTCACTCCCACCATGCATTAGGGCCAGGAGCTTGATGCTCTTTGTATGAGAAAGAGTAACCAGATACAAAAATTGTGTCAAGACTTTTGGATGGCCAGGAGGGAGGTGGATCTAGGCATTCTGGTTAGCCCTCTTCTTTAGAGCTGTGTCCATCTGTCTGGATCTGTGGAAGCAATACCACTGATGCCAACGCAGTGATCCCTCTGTCTGCCTGGCCAGCCACACTGGGTATGATGCAATTTCCTTTGTTTCTTTATTGGGAGATTAAAGAAGCTATTTCTTCTCCCTTTTCCTTGTAGATAATTTATTGTTTCTGGATTTAACAACTTTTTGTATTTGAAAGTTTCCTGCAGATGGATTAGGAGCAAATGCAAGCATTACAATGACAGCATTTTCAAGGCAAGTATCTGCAGTATAGCTACCTGTTCTCTGATCCCCCTATTGTATACACTGGGATTTGTGTATATATACTGTCTGTCATTTCAAAGGCAGCTTTGGCTAATGGGGATTTTGTTTATTATAGTAAAGTTAAGAGTGAAATCGTCTTAAATGTCTTTCTGGTAGCTTTGGGTAAACTCAATGGAGACATTACCTACCTGAAGGGAGATGGGAGTCGATCTCTTCTCCCAGGTAGTGAGGAAATGGCCTCAAGTCACACCAGATGAGGTTTAGATTGAATATTATGGAATGTTTCTTCACTAAAAGGGTGGTCAGGTGTTGTAACAGGCTGTCCAGGGAAGTTGTGGATTCACTATCCCTGGAAGTGTGAAAAAGTTTGTAGATGTGTCACTTAGGGACTGGTTTTACTAGTGGACTTGGCAGAGCTGAATTAACTGTTAGACTCAATGATCTTAGAGGTCTTTTCCAACCTTAATGATCCTATGATAAAGAACTGCTTCAAAAAAATTCAGAATTCTTCTCTTCTTGGTACTTGGCTGATTGGTAACATATGAGCTCTCAAAAAGTGGGACATTGCTCTTTGTCACCAAGTTTTGAATCCAGGGGACCCTCTTATCCAGAAGCTTCTTTTGCCTCTCTCGTAAGCAGTAAATGGCATCTGCCACAACGAGTTAGTAGCGTTATGGAAGGATTTACATTAATAAGACATTGAGCTGGAGATTTGGCTGGAGTTGTTAGCTCCAGCCCACCTGCTGTGGGGGCCAGATGTAAATCCATAAGGTCTCTCAGGGCTATGCTGTCTTAGCACATGCCATCCCATCCCCTTGGAGCTGACCCTGCAGCTGTGGGTTTAGCTGTGCTGACATGACTGTGAGCAGTGGTTGGGTCCTCACAGGGCCCAATTTCAATCCTGACACCGTGGGGAACTTGTTGCGTGGTGTAGCTGTTCTTTCAGGACACAGCTAACTACAGCTATTGATTTAATTTTCATTGTTAAGCACAGGAGTAGCATGAGGGAATACAGATCTGTCAACTTTGCAGCAAGTTCCAGAGATCATTTTGTGGCAAGTTTGTGTTGCTCCCATATTTCCAGTTGTCCCATTTTCTCAGATGTACAAGACTTCCCTGAATCTGAAATTCTGGCCTTAAGCTTTTCAAGGTCTGTTTCTTTCTGGAACAGTTCTGATGGATGTTTTGGATTTTTTTTTCCTAAACAAAAGTCTGCATGGGAATGCTCCATATATGAAGCCCCATAAGGGCTTGCAAAGCTCCTTCTTTGAACACACGAACACTTCCCCCTGTAGTAGGGCAAAGAGTGATATGCAGGGTTTAGCACCCAAAATAAGCCTCCCTTTGGGGTGGGAAGGCACTTCAAATCTGTCAAACACAGATTTTAGGGGTTCCCTCTGGTGGAAAGGTGAACCCACATCTAGTGGCTGTTCACAGCCCTGCAAAGAACACATGCTTTGTAATGACACCTTTTTTCTTCCTCCTCAAATACAGGGTTGCTTTACTTAACTTGATTTGCAACTCCATCAACCAAACTCTATTAATACATTTTCCCAGTAAAGACATAGCTAGTCTCTGCCAAGAAGTTTTCTTTTTTTCTTCTTGTTCATGTAGTTTAACTCTATTGCTTAACAGGAGAAACTAAGCAGCAAATAGAGTTCCTGGCCCCAGCATGAGTTACTGTTTGCTTAGCCCTGTCACCTGTGTGATTTTTCACACATCTCCTGGACCAAGTGTTACTGGCAAAATGTTTATGTACAAAATGAGCCAATGTCACGTACCTTCTCTGTCTGCTGGAGAAGGTCCAGTCCCACTCACCCACCTTTTACTAAAAGCTTTATAGAGAGAGCTGCAGAGCTGGTGGCACCGTGGCATATAGAGAACAGAAGGAGTTAAATGCCAAGTTTTGCTGCAGAGATTTTCCTCGTCAGGACCATGAAAAATGGAAACACAGAGACTGCCTAAATGGGTCTGATGATACTGGACTGTGAGCAGGTTTTAAACTCCCAATCTCCCCAGCACACCATTTAGCCCTCAGTCTCCTGAGTTATACAACATTACACAACCCTCTTAAATGGGCCAATTATTTCTCTATGCAAGAGTGACTCAGAGAGATTTTCCTGTCTGTTGCCTATGAAATATATATTTAATTTTCTTCAAGAAAACCCATTTTTATTTGCAATTTGAGTGAAATCAATATTCCAAAATGGCATTTCAATAAAATCAAGGTTGTAAAGTAAACAGGGTAATGAGAAGAAAAGTGCTGTAAATAGATTTTCAAATGTCAGACAGTTGATATATATTTTCAAATATATAACTTGATTTCACAGCGATATATATGGGAGACTGATAGCGGGTGAACAAGAACCACGGAAGGAGACAAATGATCTGAAGCTGCCTATGTTTTTCTCCTTAGCTATGGCAACCTTCAGGCATGTGGGGTGGAAGAGGGAGGACAAGTATTGTTTTTATCATAGAATCATAGAATGATTTGGGTTGGAAGGGACCTTTAAAGGTCATCTAGTCCAACTACCCTGCAATGAGCAGGGACATCAACTAGATCTGGTTGCTCAGAGCCCTATCTAATTTCACCTTGAATGTTTCCAGAGATGGGGCATCCACCACCTCACTGTGCCAGTGTTTTATCATCCTCATTGTAAAAAAAAGAAAGGCTGAAAAAGGGCAATTTTACACTGTACTTAGAGTCTTTAATGTTTCAGCAAGTCACCACCTGAATTCTTTGCCTCAGCAGTGGAATGCAGAGGGGTTAAAGGAGGAAGAGGGCATTAAGGAAGAGCTGTGGGGGTCATTGCAGGAGTCAGTACTGTTGAAGCCAATGGTCCTGGAATTGCCATCTCTTCTATGCCTGCAAATCCCCCACCTTTACCTAGCCTTTCACATGCTGCACAAAGGACTCCCTCTTGCTTTTCCCAGAATTGTACCGTGTGTTTCTGCTCTGCTGAGCAGTGGCCACGTTCCAAGCAGCAGCGGCTGCATTTTTACACTCTTGTATTGGAACAGGACTTGCATAGTTTGAATTGTCACTTGCAGTCACTCTCAGCAGAAACCCTTGTGATTAGAAACTTGTGAGATCATTCCTGCAGCTTGAGAAGAGGGTTTGGCGTCTCTCTGGGGAGAAGAACAACTGGAAGACTGAAGAAATTTTATGCACCCAGATGTGAAAGCTGACGCAAAGGAGGCAAGTGTAGAAGTGCCATGTTAGCCCAAAATGGCTTTGAGGTGGTGCAAGAATAGCAAACAATGCTATATATATTTTGTGCTTTCTTAATCACAGAATCCCTCCCTAAAATGTGATCCTGATTTCTCAGGGGTATTGTAAGAGTAAAAGCTGGTTGGCTTGCAGGTTGGAGAGGTGTGAATGTGCCTAATTCACCTTTCTAAAGCTTTCTAAATTAATTGCTGTTATTTTGATTAGAAAGTTTGGGAACAATTTAACAATTTAATGAAAGAAGCTTACAAGAAAGTAATTGAGTTAATAATGTGTTTGAGGGGAGAATTGAAATATGATTTCAAAATGGTTAAGAAAAAAAAGACAAGATGTGGAGGCTGAGAATTAATACAACCAGCATCTCCTATCCTTGGAGAACTGGTAGGCAGGGATGAGACCTTTGGTGGATGAAGAGAGCATTGCTTGGGGCCTGGAGTTCTCCATCCTAATGCATTTTTCAGGCTTTTCAAGTCACTACCTGAACGTGCATTTTTGAGAGTGGGAAGCTTCCCCTCCATGGATGAGTGATCTGGGGGGGTCGGTGTGTCTGTGCTGTGACATCCAGCAATGGGCTGAGCTTGGCTGAGCTGATGTTTGTTACCTCGCTGGTTTTAGCTGGGTGCTCTGGATTTCTGAACAATGGTGATTTTTTAATTTGGGAAACTCCTGTTAACATTACCTTAAAAGTGGGCTTGGGCATTTTCTAGATATGGGAAGCAGATGTGGTGCTGTCACACTTTGCTGCCAGGAGTCCAAGGTAAGACTTAGACCTCCCAAGCTTTCCTGTTGTTTTTTCTTAATCTAGGAAATTCAGCTGGCATCTTTCTTATTCCTGCTGGTTAGAGAGACTTAGAGCTTTCATTAGATGCTGGATTTTGATCTTAGCTAATAAAAAGCAAAGAAAAATCACACTCACAGTCTGGCAGGGGGATTGAATATTTGCGCAATACGAAAGGTCCTCTCAGGTGCAGCTTATGCTATGTGGTTTGTGTAGTGCTCAGCAAGGCCCTGTCAGTGCTGAGGTTTCCTGTTGCTCATGGAATTCTTTTACTATTACTTTTCTTTTTTGTCTTGCTTTGTAGAATTTGATCCCTGCTTTAAATTATGTCTCTGGTAATGTGTATGCTTTGATTATTGCAATGTGCCTTGCTGAACAGGGATCATTCCCTTCCTCATTCTCAATTTGCTTCACCTTCACTTCTAACTTTACTTTCTGGAGAAAGGAAAGGTTTGTTTTCCTTTGGGATTGCCAGAGATGATGGTCTTTGATTTCCATGTCCGTGGCCTGAAATGGTTCTCAAATCCAGCCTGTCATATTGAAATGATTTACTTCTTTCATTATTCAAATCTCCCCGTTATTCCTTGCCAGTTCTGTGTGCGAGAATGTTCATTCCTGCATTTACCAGGGCTTTCTGCATCTGACTGGACTGGCAGGTTCACATCTGTCTTTCATAAGGAGAATTTTATAGACAAGAACTCCCTGGGAAGGGATTAAGGTTTTTTTCTTTTTGTTGTTGTTGTTTTTCCTGAGTTTGTCACTGCTGAGAGGATGCTAAATGCTGTGCAGGAGACACACCAGGACGAACTCATGCCCTTTGAGGGGATGGATGCCATTGTCTCTTTGTCCATTGTGGCAGTTTGAGCCAATTTCCAGGCTTCCCCCATCCCTTCCCACAATTTATCTCAACACCGAAGAGAAAACTTTCGGGCCAGAGGCTTCTATAGGGAAAAGGGAAAGTATTTACATTTATTTACACAAATAAATATATTGTACAAACTAAAAGCAACTATATATATATATATATATATATATATTACACTTCTATCAGTCCCTTCAAAGCTTTTCCCTCAATTAGTCCAGGAAAAGCCTTTTCAGGCTGATAAGTAACCAATCTCTCTCTCGTGTGAGCGTTCGGGGCCCCTGAACACTCCCTACCCACCTTGAGCTGTTTGCTGCAGTTCTTTCTCCTCATGAACTCCAAGATAGCTCCGAGTCCTTTCTTTTTGGTTTTGTGCCATCTCTGTTGCATGGTTCTCTCTTTCGCTTTCATACCTCGGTTCGCTGCTGCTGTAGTGTAGCTTATCACAATATGCGTTGGAATCTTCATTCCTCCAAGTCAGTTTTCGGCTGCCCCTGGTCAAACCTCGGCAGAGCAACTCCCGAGCCTCTCTCTCTCTGGCCCATCTCCAATTTCACCTGGGATTCTTCTCCCTAGCGCTGAGCTGCTTCGTTATCAGCCCGTCCACTTGGCTCTGCTTCAATGCTGAGCCTTGCACCACTGCCACTAAACAGTGAGAGGGAAAAACAGCCCCCTTCTGCAGCCTGGCTGCAAAGGGGGGGGGGAAGAAGAAGAGGGCCTGGCCGCAAGGCCTGCACCTCTCTCTCTCCCACTTACCAGTTGTTTGTGAGTCGCGTCCCTCACAAACATACACTCACTCCAATGCTGTCTCTAACTCTGGCCTAGGCAGAGTTGGGGGGCCGCAGGGCTCCCCCTCCCCCTCCCAGAGGGGGGAAGAAGGAGCCCAGCCACCCCCTGGCCTTCTCCACCTACACGCAGCAGATACCAACAGATATTGCCAACAGCTTCCGGTGCTGTGTATATATGATTTTTTAGAAGCGAACAAGACGAGTGGTGATTGGCTCTCCAGGGAACACTGCCCTGGCACCCCATCACCTCTGAGCCCCCGACTCTCGGGGGGGCCAGTCTTAACCCATGACATCCATCATCACCTGTATTACAATTTATGTTAATGAAATGAAATGATCCATCAGATCTGGGATCACATAGGCAGTGTGGGGTGGAGCAAGGAAGAAGCTTTGCCAGCTTTAGTTTACTCTGACACTGATTTACTTTGGTGGCCTTGGGCAAGTCAATGTCAAACTTCCATGTTTTGGCTTTCTCACTCGTGAAAGGTAAATGCTATACTGGTTTTACAACATTGATGGTGTTTATGAGAGTTAATTCGTTGGTGTTTGAGGCACAATAGTTTTACATAGGGGTTATTCACTGAGTTCTTGGTCCCTTTGCTCCAGAGGGTGTTAATTGCTGTATGCTTATGGGATGGCCCTGATGAGATGAGGGTAAAGGCATACGGAGTTGAGTGTGTGATTAACAAAACAAGCCTGAGGTAGAATAGATTTCCCAGGTGAGAAATTGAGTTGCTGTTGGCTGCTGGCTTTCTTTTTAGCATATATTCCCGAAAAGGCCCCAGCGCAGGAAGCACCTCTGATGAATCCCATCCTTCATCTATCTTGGAGCTTTCAGGGCTGCTCACTTGCTTTCAGAAGTTCTCAGCCACGTAAGGGCAGGAAGGATCTGAAATTCCCTCCCTCTCCTATCTGTGTGGCCAGGTGAGGAAGTCAGGAACGTAATTTCATGCACCATAAATACTAATAATTCCAGGTACTTAGGATTCGAGCCTGCACATTACTGTGGTGTGAGCTCTCTCCCCTGGCTGCAGTTGGTGTAATCACACTTAGGACCTGTTTGTCTTGGCGGAGCTGCCCTTATGAATGAGGTAACTTTGGAAAAGACATTCCTTCACTCATGGCAAATAGCTAAAAATATCTGAACTTCCACAGGCCTGGGGAGGAGAGAAGGAGTCGGGGTAAAGCACAGAGCATGAACCTCTGGAGAGGCAATTTTGAGCTCTGTACAGGGCTGAGCAGGTGCTGCAGGTCCCTACCACCCTACCACACCACCTTTGTTGGACCAGGCATTACCATGGAGCTTGTCACAGTGCTCAAAATGCTTTGCTGAATTTAGCCACTCAGAGCAGACAAGTTACAGCAAATGACCTCTATCTTTGCTGAAACCCCTGTTTTGCTTCTCACTTACGTGATACAAGAACTCTGCAAATAGCTGTGAGTGTGTCCTGGACAGTGCTTTGGGATAGAGTACACAGCATTCTTGTTAACCAAAGATGGATTGAAGATTAATGTGCTTTTCTTTTGCCCTTTAAAATTAAATTTAAGCAACCTTCCTTTTTGCTGATAGAAGAGATGCTGGTAAAGGCTTAAATTTAGGGCTGTTGAACTATTTGGATATGCAGGGATGCTGTAGTGTGAACTGACCGAAGGCTGATAGCTGCCTTTCATGTGTGTGTGACTGTGTACAAAAGAAGCTTTTCAAAATGAAACAAAAAGGGCATAATTTCACAACTTGAAGGAAGCTAATGAAGTGATACAGTTATGCCTCTCCCTGAAGATCTGTCCTCAAGCCTTCTCAGAGAAAGCAAAGGGCCTCAGGTAGTTTATTATGCAGTGAGAGTTCCTGCTGCCGCTTTTCCTGTGCAGCTGGAACCCCAGCCCTGGGTGTTTTCATGTGTCCAAGCATGTGCTTACTTAGAGGCACTTCATAAATCACATTTGGAAAGTGCCTTTTTGTGTGTATGTGTTTTGTTTGGTTTTGTTTTAGAATTTGGCAATAAACAACTCAACTAAGAGAAAAATCAAACCTGGGATTGGTTCATTCACCAGCTCTGGGGGAAGGGGGGGTTCCAGAAATCAACATATTTATAAGTGTGCAGTAGTTGGATTGGGTGTATTGGCTACTTTTTTGGCAACGCTGATGTTGCTTGATTATTAAGAATGATTCTATATTATTTATGTCACCCGTCTGAGGTTCCTGTGTCTCTGCAGATGTGCCCTAAAGCGGGGAAGCAGAGCACAGGCAGTGCAGCCAGACTGCTTAAGTTTTATTGGAAAGCACTGCTTTCATTGTAAGAACAGCTTTTTACAGCCAGCCAGCTCCGTCTGTCCTTGTTTTCATTCCAGGAATGCAAGAGGCTGGGGAGAACGAGAAGCAGGGAAATGCAACTTTGATTGAAACTCAGGGGAGCATGAAAGAGAGCAGAAAGGAAAGCAAGAAAACCATAAAAATACTGTAGTGGGGGCCAGTGAAAGCATGACACAGTCCTGAGAGCATGACAGGGCTGTAGGAGCTGTAGCTCCTCTTTTCTCATGATGCTTTTGGACTCTTGCTATGAAGACTCCTCCAGCCAGTAACTGCACGAAAGAGATTGGAGAATTTGGTTCTTTTTGAAGTCCAAGGGAACATGAATGTGGTTTCCTCCTATAGTGCTGCAATGGGAAAGGCTGTACCTGTCTATAAGAGTGACTTACAGGTCCCACTCACTGTCATCAAAAAGCTTTGTCTCAGCTTTAGTTCTTCCCCAGAGCTGCTGAATGCAGGACTGAGGCCAGAAGGGGTGTAAATCCTGATCCCTGTGAGCTCTTATGTGCTTGTGTGCATCAACCAGGAGTCAGAACCACACACAAGTTCTCCCAGTCCCAGCTTGAAGGCTGCAGGAGCCAAATGCCATACTACCAGCAATTTTTCTGCCTCCCTGGCCTGGCCTCACTTGAGGCACCCAGTAGGTGTCTGCCTTGTGTGGCTGATGGCTGAAGCAAGGAACTGTTCATGGTCTTCTTTCCCTCACTGGGGTAGCTGGGATGGCCAAGCTTTTGTTGCTGATGCTCCTGGAAGAAGAGCAGCAGTATGGACCATCCTGGCTGCTGTCAGGACACAGCCCTTCCTCACTGGGGCCTTCAAAATCAAATCCACCCATGTGGTGATGAAGCTTCACAGCAGGGCTCTGAGCCCAAAAGGCACAGGGCTGTGCAGCAGCTGAGCTTTCCCAGGAGGAGAAAGCAACTCCTCCACCAGGGCTCTCTGGTCCCTTCAGGGTGTGGAAATTATCAAGTCCTCCCGAGGCTGAGCTGACGTTTGGAAGCGCAGCTCTTGCCTCCTGAGCTCCACTGACAAAGTTGCAGAAGGTGGCTGTTGTGTGCACTGGTTTGATGGAGAGTGGCTGTGACTGCTGGGCTTTGCTGAAGCCGGTGCTGTCAGTGTGACAGGAGCCCACTGGAGGAGATGGGCCCTTCAGGGGCACTAAGCTGAGCTAGTGGCATTCCTGGGCATGCGCAGGGCGTGCCAGCCTTAGATGTCAGAGTAAGTCTAGGTGTGAAGAAATTTGGTGAGGTGCCTGAGCAGGAAATCAGTATTTTTTTTGTGACTCATTTTGTTAGTGTTAAGCACTTACCTTCTCCCTGAAGTGAAATTCGTGTGCCTGATTGCTGCATCATGAATCCTACTTTCAATGGTGCTTCTGGAGTGAGAAATAAAATGAGGGCAAAGAAAAAGCAGGCAGAGTCCAAGCTGCTGCTCCAGGGTTTTCCTACTCCTGGGGACCAACCTTATGGCTTTGTCTTTGCTATGGCTGATGTGGTAACACCAATAAAATCCTTCATGCCGGTGGTCACAGCTCTGGAGTTCTCCTCTGTCTGTTGTAGTGTCTGCAGAGAAAGGCCACCTTGTCTGCTTCTATTCTTTTTCTTCTTGTTTGCCAGGATGATGTATTTATTTGGGTTGAGTGTCAAGCAACATCCTCTGCTAGAACAACACCTCTGGCTGCCAGAATCGGGTCACTGCTGGTCACTTGCTGAGTCCTTGGTAATTTCAGGCTTTGGCACTCTGCAACATTTAGATGATGATTTTAGAAATGTCTCGGTGTGGAAACTTCCGTCCAAATCACGTT
Organism: Pipra filicauda; assembly: GCF_003945595.2. Lineage (NCBI taxonomy): Eukaryota > Metazoa > Chordata > Aves > Passeriformes > Pipridae > Pipra > Pipra filicauda. The sequence goes on from NW_024104320.1 coordinate 1,724,197, forward strand.
CCACTTTATAAGACACAAGGTTGAAAAGTGTTTTGGTTAAAACTCCTGGTCTGCTGGTAACATGATGCCTTGGTGACTTACTATAGACCTTAGCACTGACACTTTGGAAAAGAGAGATGATCAAAACTGAGTTGTCACATCCAGGTAAGAGGATTTGATGACTGAGCAAACAACTGTGACTGAATTAGCCTGAATTAAGTCTGGAAGGCTGTGGAGATATGTGGAAAGCAACTGGGAAACCAAGAATTATTTGTAATAGTACTGTGTTTATGACTAGCAGCCAGTTTAAAGGTGCTAACAGAGTTGGACTTTGTCAGCATCTTCTTGTTCCCAGTTCACTCCTGAGTCATGCAACTGTGAGCTCCTTTTAGGAGCTCATTAGTCACCAAGCAGGATGGACATTGACCACTTCTGACAGATATTCAGTCAGGGGAGGCTTTTCTGGCAATGCACTTCCATGCTTTCCTTTCCATTAGAAGCATTTTCCTAGTGACTAACCAAAATTTTCCTGATGTAATTTCTCACATGACGCATTGCTTGCCATGTGTCCAAATGAGCACAGAAAACAGAATTATTTCTTCCTCCTGTCTAGCAACCTCTGTATTTTTGAAGACTGTTTTCATGTCTCCCAGGTCCTTCTCAGTCTTCTGCTGTTTATGGTGACAGTATCAGTTCTGTCTAAAATCAGTGATAGTTCTTTTCCTTTCCTCTGGAATGTCTCCTGGAGGTTTCAGTTGCAGCCAAGAGCTCCAGAGCAGGCATAGTACTCTAACCGAGATTATCCTACTCTTGAGCAAAAGGAAAGGGTTCTGATCTGAGGTCCATCAGCCACTTGACATCACTGGTTGATGTCCTGCAGATCCCTTGTGATTGCTATGTGGAAAGCTGATTTTCATCCTGTATTTGCCTAGTAGAATTTTCCTGGCTGATTTTGGTATTTTGGTATCTTGGACTTGCCTGTATGTCCAGCCTCTCAAGATAACATTGAATTCTCTCCCTCTTACTTTTTTGCAGTCTTTCCTAGTATGGTGTCATCTGCAAATGTAATAAACATTATCCATATTCCAGCATCCTGGTCATCATCCAGGTACTCTGTGTTCAGGAAAATGAAAATATTTTCATTAGAACAGGATCTAGGACTGACCTTTGCAAAACCCCACTTGATGTATCCTTTCACTGTGAAAAATGAATCCTTGATAACGACATGCTAAACACTTTTCCAGCTAGTTTAGCTCCTGCCCTAGTAGCACACTGTGCTTCTGTAGTTTGATTTTGGGAAGGTCCTGAGAGACACTGTTCTTTCCAGGACACTGCTGATGTGGAGCCTCTGAATAGGGAAGGTTCAGATTAGCACCAAATTAATCCTCTGGTGAAGGCAGACCATAAATGGAATGCTAGAACACACAGTGGCCACACTGAAGGCTACTGCTTATTTTTGTTAACCTCATTTTCTGAGCAGCAGCACAGCTCTGTTTCTCAAGACCACACAGCATTTGATGCTACAAGGCAAACAGTGCATCTTTCAGAACATTTTATGGACTTTCATACTAGAGGCACATGGAGTCTTCCCTCTCCAAAACACCTTTCCCAAGACAGGGAAATACTGTGTAGAAATGAGTGTTGGTGTTCCCACACCTTTCTGAAGAGCTGCACAGTTGGAAACCGACAGTCAGCCTTGCCTGGAAAATGAGGAAGAGGGATTTTTTATACGGGCAGATAGTGACAGGACAAGAGGCAATAGTTTTAAACTGAAAGAGGGCAGGTTTAGATTAGATGTCAGGAAGAAATTCTTTACTCAGAGGGTGGTGAGACACTGGAACAGGTTGCCCAGAGAGGCTGTGGATGCCCCATTCCTGGAATTGTCAAAGCCAGGTTGGATGGGACCCTGAGCAACCTGGTCTAGTGAACGGCATCCCTGCCCCTGGCAGGGGGTTGGAACTAGATGATCTTAAAGTTCCTTCCAACCTAAACTATTCTATGATTCTATGATACTGCATATAAATAAGTGCTCAGCTGGAATATGCTGTTAGGTTTTTTTTATAGTGCAACTGCATTAGCTGGGAGATGGATAAAAATTAATTTTCTTTCTGTGGTGTTTGCATTGCAGATTCTGAGTTTAGCTCATCGCTGATCAAAATTTATTCATATTAAATATAAAGACACATGGCTTTTTGTCTGTGTGTCTGACTACTCTCATCCATACCAGCAAGCTGCATAGCTCCAAGGTGTGGGCTCAAGCATCATCCAAATGGTTTCTGTGCTCTTTGCCCTGGCTTTGCCCACTGCTGTATAGCCCTTGTCCATCCATGGTTCTTCCCAGTAAGCAGTATGAATGAAGCCATGCCACACGGGAGGATGCAAGGGAGAAAGTTTAGCCATATGGACACAAGCTGGGCTGTGTCACTTGCCCTGAGGGTCGGAGAATGAGCCTTAACCTGTCTTATTTATAAGCAGAGACCTAATGGCTGCAGAATTCTTGCATTGTAAGAAAAGGTACAGAACACTTTAATACACATTTTCAATTATTCGCAGGGTCTCCTTCCCTTTGTGCTTCCACCAGGCTTGGTTTTAAGTTCAGATGTTAATACTTGCACATAGGTGAGTTTCATGACTGTTCACATGAGTGTGTTTGGACAAAGGTTCTTTTGTGATGGACACTTAGTGCTTCGTGAGCCATAGGTTTGTCTTCAAAATAGTTTTTTTCGCGAGTGTTATTAATACCTAATTTATGGTGTGGAGGAAGAGAAAGGCAAGTTTGTTGTTTAGATTTTTGACTCATTAACTTTATTGCGCGAACAGCTGAGTAACTGTCTACACGTGCTTCATGACATGACTTGAGCTAATTACAAGCTCTTGAACACCAAAGCAGGGCAAACCTGGCTGCTTGCTCCTGCCAATTGTTTGATAAATTGGCTCGTTCAATTAACTGAAAAGGCAGAAAACTAAACAGGCAAAAAAGTGTCTCTTTGGATTTGTAAGTAAAACCAGTGTACGTTGGACTGGGCAAGAGGGAGAGATCAAGTGTGGGTATGGGGATAGCTAGAAGAAGGTAAAGAAAGGGAATCAGGGTCAGAAGGAGGGAAAAGCAGGGAAGAAGTGAAGGAAACAACAACCTCTCCTTCTTGTCAAGGTAGACTCTTTAATGGCTGATTTGTTTTGGTGAGAACTTGCTTTTCTAGGTGATGGAGAGAGATGGCTGACTTGAAAGAAAAGGTCCATCCAAGAATCCATAACACCTATTGTAGGATGGGCTGAATTGCCTTGGGAAGGTAAGTGTCTTCACTAGTTAGTGACATAGGAGATTTCATCATCTAGTTTAAACTAACCCTTTAAATTTTAGACTAGGCCTGACAGTGGGTGAAGCATCATGGTAGACCAGTACACGTGTAGCATTTATCAGATTGGTGCTTCAACATTAAAAAGTCAAGACAAAGATGAAGCGAGACATTTCTATATGTTTAGTTTCAACCTAAATTTCTATTCCTTCTGTTAGTGGAGCTAATTTTTGTTACCTTGAATGATAGAAAAACTGATTAGCAGAAGCATTTCCTGATGCTAAAAGCCATTGGTCGCCATATGCTCCCACACCAGACATGTTTGATGTTGTGCCTCGTTTGTGTCAGCTGGTTTGTAGACGACACCAAGAAGAGTGATGCAGTTGATTGGTTTGAGGGAAGGGATACCAGCCTAAGGGACCTTGGCAGGTCCCATGAAGTTCCATAAGGCCAAATGTAGGGTCCTACACCTGGGCAATCTCCAGTACCAATACAGACTGGAGGGTGAATGGATTGAGAACAGCCCTTCTGAGAAGGACTTTGGGATGAAAACTGATGTGAGCCAGCAATGTGCACTTGCAGCCTAAAAAGCCAACCGTTTCCTGGACTGCATCAAAAGAAGTGTGACCAGCAGGTTGATGGAGGTAATTCTCTCCCTCTATTCCACTCTCGTTAGACTCCACCTGAAGTACTGCATCTGACTCTGGACATGGACCTGTTAAAGATGGTCCAGAGAAGGGCTATGAAAATGCTCAGAGAGCTGGAACCCTTCTCTGATGAAGACGGGCTGAGGAAGTTGGGGTTGTTCAGCCTGGGGAAGAGAAGGGTCTGGGGAGACCTAATTTCAGCCTTTCAATACTTAAAAGGGCTTCTAAGAGAAACAGAGAGAGAGTTTTTGTGAAGACCTGTAGACAGGACAAGGGGCAATGGTGTTAAACTGCAAGAGGGTAGATATAGATTAGATATAAGGAAAAAAATTCTATCATGAGAGTGGTGATGTACTGGAACTGGTTGCCTAGAGAAGTCATGGATGTTTCATCACTGAAGTGTTCAAGGTCAGGTTGGATGGGGCTGTGAGCAACCTGGTCAGCCCCCATGTCAGGAGGTTGGAAATACGTGATCTTTAAGGTCCCTTCCAACCCAAACCATTATGTGATTCTATGATTTGGACTCCTGATAACAAATCTTGAGAGGTTTTCAGTTTATTTTATTTTATGCATCAGATATCTTCGCAATTCTCTTTTGCAGATTTCACAGAATCACAGGATGGGTCAGGTTGGAAGGGACCACAGTGGGTCATCTGGTCCAACCTCCCTGCTCAAGCAGGGTCATCCTGGAGCACATTGCGCAAGGTTGTGTCCAGATGGTTCTGGAATATCTCCAGTGAAGGAAACTCCACGCCCTCTCTGGAGAATCTGTTCCAGTGCATGATCATCTGCACAGTGAAGAAGTTGTTCCTCATGTACAGGTGGAACTTCCTGGGCATCAGCTTCTGCCTGTCACCTCTTGTCCTGTTGCTTGGATTTAAGGCTTGCTGTTCTTAAGTGTCTCTATTGGGTCAGGAAAACAGTCTGGGAAAGCATGCAAAGCCAAAATGTGAAAGAAACTCATCCTAAGCTATAAAGGAAACATTTCATCGGAAGAGTGGTTTCTGTTTGGAGTTCAGGTGCATTAATGGTAACCTCAGCCCCTGGTCTGTTCCCAGGCTATCATTCCTTGTACTAGAGCTCTCAGCATTATCTGTCTGTTCTTGCCTTGAGAGGCCATTTCAGGTCATTAGACTAGAGGTGATAATTGCTTTTCTTCTGACATTGTGTATGTACTGGTCCTGAAAAGGACCTGTGTACCAGCACCTGCTGTGTCACACCAGCACCTTTAATGAGGCATACAAACTCCCGTGGGAATTACCTAATGGAACAGAGTAGAACTGTATTGGGTTTTTTTTCCAGATGATGCTTCTAAAAATTCGCGGGTCTCTGAAGTCCCCACTTTGATCATTGTCTATTAGACAAACCTTCTGAAATGTCCTTAGAAGCTCCAACAGGAACTGATACAACTCACGATATCCCCAGCTTCCTGATGTTGATTAAAGATTGATTGTTTTTCAGACTTGTGATTGATTGGCAGTTATGAGGTGTGTCTGTTACAGGTTTCCAGCATAGAATCAGTGATTATTTTTCTCTGTAGATGATGTTATGAGCCAAGCTCTGACCCTCTGGCAGTTTTCTGAATTGCTCATCATCATCTTGGATTTAGATTTCATGATAATTAGGATGTCTGAGTTGGGCAGTGAGAATGATCTAACCCTGACCTAACCCTCTATCACATAAATTGCTATTTTCAAGCCATCTGCATGCTGTGAAAGCAGACTGGGAAGCTCCTCAAATTGTTAAAGGTGAAGAGAATAAGTTTTCTTTAACAAGCCATTTCTGAGTGTTTTGCAAACCTCATCTTGGGTGTCAGCAGGACATAGAGGGGTGTGTGGTCATATAAAGATAGAATTAGACAGACTGTGTTTTGTAGATGCACGATGCTGAAAGTTGTTCCCCACTTGCTTTTGGGAAGACTCAAGCCCTGCTCCAGCACAGCGTGGGCTGGTTTGCCCCCTCTATCGTTGCTGGTTCTCAGTGCTTTCAGACGCTGTGGGAGCAAAGGAACCTCGAGCCAAAGCGGGGCACTAGTCACAACCAGATGTGGAGCTGCCTGGTGTGCCAGGAAGTGGCGGGTGATAAATCCCAGTCAGGGCTGTGCTGGGGTGCACATGTGATTGCCATTAACGACTCGGTTTGCAAGTGCAAGCGAGAGTGAAGGAAAACAAAAGGGCAGCAAACAAAGAGGGGCTTGGCGTCAGTGGGGCTGCGTTTGGGTTTTCAAAGGCGGCAGGGTAAGACACGGTAACTGGCCTGTTGTCTCCATGAGACAAATGCAGGCACAGCAAGGTTTTAAGTGGGCTTCCGAAGACAGGAATGTGAGAAAAGAACATGAACTTGAAATAAATACATGCAAAATGCATTTGTTTAGGCTGAAGGGTCTCCTTAGCTCATCTTAGAGAGAGGTTTATGTGGAAAAGACTCCATTGCCTGCTTAGTATACTATGTATGATCAGGTGAAACTGCCTGCCTTTTTCCTCATTTACTTTTTCCCCTCCAAGCATGTGATCTACAGTGTTGAGAGCAGGAACACACCCAGAGCCAAACCAGGTAAAATAAACCCTAATTCTTGCAAGTGGCTTCAGGCAGCACTCCATCACAAATAGGCAATGAAATAGGATCATAGGATCATTTGGCATACAGTAAGTCAGGTTGGGAGGGAGCTCTGAAGGGCTCTGGTCCTACCTCTTGCTCAAAGCTGGATCAGCTATGAGGGCAGATTGGGTTGCTTGTGGCTTTGCAGCAGGCAGCATATAGGATATTGGGAAACAGGACAAATGCTGAGACGGTGTATATAGCCTTTCTCTCTGCTTACTGAAAATCTCAGCCTTTAGCTTGGGCCCAGTCTGGTTTTAAACTAGACTGGTTTTAAACTAGGCGTTTCTATTTGAACCACAATTAAATAGCTTTGAACTAAGACCCCTTACTGTATAATCATCTTCAGCCACTACTGTGCACATAGATATGGATACAGCATAACTTGTGCAAAGTGCCTTAAATTGTCTGTGTTGGCAATGCAGAGTCTGGAATGGGAAGAGGGAGAGGATTAAGAACTAGGGAAGACTCATCTGTCTGTGTACTGGGAGAAATCTGGCTCCTGGAGGACTGGCCTGAAGTAAGACAGAGAGTTTAAGGAGTGATGTCTCATTTGGGGAGTGATGTCTCATTTGGGGAATTCCTTAGAGACAGCAGGGTGGAACAGCAAGAGAGACACCAGTTAGGGGGAACAGGAGAGGGAAGAGTGTTGGCTGCATGAGTACATGGGGAAGAGCTGGGAGGGTACCAGACAATTTTGGCAGAAAAGAAAGGAGTCTTATGGTGCTGAGATCACAGGAAACATTACCTTCATGTGAATATAAATCGTAATGGCAATGAAGAAGCTGATAGTATGGGAATGTAAGCAATGTTTGGAAAAACATGAGTTTAAGTGATGTTAGAAGCAGAGTTGAAGATGCATGCTTTAGCATAATGGGAAACTCATACATACATTTAAATATCATCTCTAGTACAACCCGTGCTTTACAAAGGTCATAGGCTCATTTGTGGAGTTTAAAAGCCAGAAGAGACCGTGGGATCATCCAACATGATCTAATACATGTTATTACATCTTATCCATTTGCTTTTATAGTAAGCTCAGTACAATAAGCACATCCCATCTAGGGGTTTAGAACTGATTTGGACAAGATACCTGTGACAGTGATAGTAAAGGTTAGTGATCCTGACTGTTTAAGACCTGAACTGTTTCTATACTTTGGGATGTGTGCTATGACTCTTGCTAGACTGAACTGTTCATTGGAAGCTGGCAGTTTCCTTCTCATCACACATCAAGGCCAGTCATCTTTCACAGATTCCGTGTTCATCACTAAACATCACACTCTTTCCATTTTCCAGCCTTAAGCATTTTGTTAGGTCTTGAATCACACCACAAACTCACCTCTGTCTTCATTCATCTTTTTTCCGAGTAAAAGCAAATGGACTGAAAGAATTATATGTGATGTTCCTGTTTCAGTCTCACCCATTCCACGTAGGAGAGGTAACATGCCCTTCCTTTTATGTCAAGAAACGTGCAGAGCATTGCACTGTGTAGTCTTTATCTACTCTGACCTCTCTGTTTCTTTCTAGTGCTGCTGCTCCCAATGTATAGAATCATAAAATGGTTAAGGTTGGAAAAGGCCTCTGAGATAGAGTCCAACTGTTAAGCTAGAACTGTTGTGTTCACCACTGAACTGTACCTCTGAGTATCACATCCACACCTTTTTCAACACTTGCAGGGATGGGGATTTCACCATCTCCCTGGGCAGCATGTTCCAATGCTGGAACACCCCTTCAGTGAAGAAAAGCTCCATTCTTTGTATAGGATTCGACTTGACTCCTACCCTGTTGCCATGCTGAGTGATGGTTTGCTGCCATAGTTACGTGGGCACAAGCAGACTGAGGTCATCAACCCAAGAACACTCTGGGGCCAACGACCAGCAACAGATTTTCTCTTTGGAGGATATGTTTTTTATCTGAACAATTCCAAGATTTATTGCTTCCCCTGAGGTTCTTTTAGGACCAGATTTTTTTTGTCAAATTGTTTGTCTAACTCCATCCTCACGTGCAACTTTCTACCCCTACACAAAATCAGCTATGTTCTATTCCCTGGGTGGGTTTTTTTTTGTTCATTAGCATTAACTTTGCATTTGTTACAATATAATCTAGGTCTCATAATTTCTAAAATTGTAGTCCTCCAGGTTGGCATAAACTGTCTGGTATTCTGTAGATATGCTGGAATTATGCTCACCTCTACTGTGGGATTTATTTGAATTTGAAACCATGGCAGTGTGGGACATGTAAAATGTTGCTAAAGCATAAAATTGCAACAAGCGGGGAATTTGTATGTGTGCTAATGTCAAAAAGAGTGAATTAAATTGGTGAATGATTGCTCAGTGAAACAGATGGACGATAAGGAATGCACATACAAACTGAGAAGGCATTTTTAGAAAATCCTAAATTTGACCATTCAAGTAGTTATTAATGGTTCTGTCTGAAAGAAATTTGCATGTACAGTAAATTTGATGTGAAGAATCCTTTCAACTTTTGTTCGTTGTTATAGTTTGCATTGCAAGGGAGGATGCATGTAAGTGCTTCAAGTAAGTTATGATCATTTTGTCTCAAGCTCCTGTAGAAAAAATATGAATTTTGGAGAGCTTTGAAAAATGTAATTAATCATCCCTGCTTCTCCCACAAGGAAGAATGGTTTTGAGATTAGGGCTTTGGAGGGGCACTTGGAGGATCTGGTTTGTGTTTCCCAAATCTGTCACAAACATCCATATGTCTTCAGGTTGTATTTCAAAATAGTTTATCTAGCAGCTCAGTAGAAGCAGAAATAACCATATTTTCAAATGCAATAATTTTGTTAGGTACTAAGCCCTCTGTAAACTCCTTTGCAGCTGTGGGAGTTCTTGAAAAGACTAAACACGTCTCTCTGCACCAAGTTCCTACCTTTAAAATAGGAATAATATATTTCTTTGACCTTTTTACTTTCATCTTCCCTTTACTTTCTGTGTTGACTATAAACATTTTGGAGCAGGGACCTCTTAAACTGTGTTTATGTGGTTCTACAGAGGACCTCAGCCTTTTTTTTGCCTTTGGGTACAATTGTACTATGAATCCTAATTTGTAGTCTTTTAGCCCAAAAGTCTGGGAAGAGAGTACGTTAGTAGTTTTCAGATGCATAAAAGACTCTGGCAGAGATGGGGAGGACTGTCTATTGGTCCCCTTGCTGGAGAGGATAAGAACATAAATTGTAGCAGAGGAATTTCAAGCTCTATATTCAAAAAAATGTTATAGTGGTGAAAAGAAAGATATTCTGGAACAGTCCGAATGGTTATTGTGGGGTAATTTGCAGCCCTATTTTTCTGTGACACTCAACTTCATTTTGCAGTTGCCTCAGGTTGAACTAGCGACTCGCCTAAACTACGGAGTGTGTTGTTCAGAGGGCCAGGATCTACTGTGCTTCTCCTCTGACTATTTGCCAGTCAAACTCTCCTTGGACTTCTCTTCAGCAGTGCCAAAGCTAATGGTGCTCTTTCACTTTGGGATGTTTTTTCCTGAAGCACAAAACTATGTTGAAATATGAGTTTTCCAACTGTGAAGGCGGACGTTTGTTTTCACACAGAACTTGAGGCAGGACAGGAGAAGGTGTTTGGTTTTTGGTGACGCTACCCACATGTGATTTTTGGCTGGGTACACAGAGCGTGCAGTGGAGAGTTTTACTTTCCAGCTGGCTTCACTCTATAGCACAGGACTCCCAGCCAGATTTCTCAGGACAATTTAAATCAGCTCAGACTCTGGCTTGCTCTCTCTTGTGCAAATGGGAAGGTATGAGCATGTGTGCTGGGGGTCTTACTCCTTACTAAAACTCCTTGAGTTAGGGTGTTAATGAGTGATGATGAAAAGGCATTGTTCAGAGCACAGGGATTGCACCTCTCCTGTGAAAGAAGACATGCCAAAACCTCTATCCTGGGGATGAGTGGCGTAACAGGACTTGCATCTAGCTAGATGTTTTTCCTTCAGAACAGGGCAGTCACATGTACCCCAACTACCGAGGGCAATGATCCAGTCTGTGGCCAGCTGTGACTGGGGAGAGCTCTAGCTGGCATGGGCCAAGTTTCTGTCGAGCACTGTGTGAACATTTAAAGAGTACAAATGATCATCTGCTAGTGCTTGGACCAATGCCCTGGGCCTCCTCAGTTTGCAAGGGGGTGTAGCTCATGGACCTACAGCAGGAGTGCCAGCCCACCAGGGAGCTCAGTGCTGGGAGGACCACGCAGCATTGCTCCATAGGATGCTCTGGAGTTCCATCCTGGGGGAACAGTCTGTCACGCAGCTGAAGCCTGTACTGATGCAGCAATTAATGACTCAGAGTAGAAATCTGGGGTTCAAACCTTCTTCTAAACTCATGTCAAAAAGCTCCATGCTGTGCTCCCCATGCTTTAACCAGGTATCCAGCCACTCAGCTGGGAGCACCCAGGCAGGCTTGGTGCCAGGTCTAACCCCATCTTCCCTTGTGTTGTGGTTACTCTGAGAGCTGACAGTGCTTGTGGTGTGAGCCAGTGCACCTTTGAGACCTGGTGGCTGGGCTGAACGTGCCCATGGACTTAATGCATGGTTCTCTTTGGGGAAATGTTTTGATTGGGTTCATTTTTGAGCATAAGCAGTTGGTAATTGTCAGCTATGGACCAAGTCTGGTTGAAGACTTTAAAAGGAAATGTTTTCTCCTTGACAAAAGAATGCTTTCATTCAATCACAGGATTGCAGAATATGCTGAGTTGGAAGGAACCCACAAGGATCATCAAGTACAAGTACAAGTACAAGTCCCTGCACAGGACCATCCCCAAGAGTCACATAAGTTTTGATGGTAGTGCTTGTATGGCACTGGAATATTTGAATCTAAAATGCAAATCAAATTTACTTGGTTTTTTTATGGTCATTGACAGCCGTGTAGCCTGGGGTGGATGTGCTCTGGTTATTTGCAGAAATGATGCAGTCTCAGACATGAAAGCTTCACACATCACCTGCCTGTCATGAGCTTGCTTTGGAAGGACCATCTCTGCATATGAGAGTCATGCTGTCCCAGGGTATAGGGGACATTGATTATGATTTTAGCATGTAAACCATGACAGCCAACAAGTCTTCCCATTAGCACTGTTTGTAATTATGACTTTTCCTACTGACTCCTGGAACATTTCATCTAATTCATGACTCAGACATAATCTTTTGCCTTTTTTATGTATTTTTTGACTGACATCTGTGTAGTGCTTGAATCCCAATCTGTTGATACCTTTTAAATGGCCAGCTGACTGGCTGTGTCCATACAGGGAAAAGAGCAATTCCTGTGTCCAGACATTCCTCCCAAGAGGCCAGGATGTGATCTGGTTCATGCTGGCCTGGCAATCAGAAACCTCAGCTAACTCTGTTCAAATTCCACAGTGCTTACTTCTGCACAATGAATGCACAAGGGCACAACTGTTTTAAATTTACTCTATATTTGTAAAAAGAAAATGATTCCTAATAAAATAATTATGAGTGCTTTGTTTGATTAAGGCCCACATTTATTGGCAGAATTTTTACAACTCTTTTCTGCAATTAGTGTTAAAGCTGGAGCACAGAACAGAGGAGAAGAAGGCTACATCTACTGACACAGCCAGTTTTTAATCCCTCTCCTGACAGTCCATCTTTGGCTTATGTCAATCTGTGTGCATGTGCCAGCACTAGCAGAAACCAGTGTAAGATGTCCCCTTAAGCTCTGTACCAAGGTGTTCTGGGACAAGACTTCCATTAATAATTAGTTCTAGGATGAGGTAGTGCTCTCCAGAGTTGGAGTCAGACCTGGGAGCACAGATGTGGTAAGGTGTACCTGTATTTAGGTTGGGTGGAATATTTCTGTCTCAAGAGAGTTGGAGTGCTTATACTTTTTGGCTGTTGTGGAAGTGGGGAGATGCAGTTTGTCATGTCTGTGGGTGATCATCTTGCCAGAGCTGTATCTCTGCTCCACATGCTTAGTGCTGATGTGGCTTTACTTCTCTAAGACTGTTTCCTCTGTTGTTTTTTCTGATAGTGCAATTAGGGTCTTCCCTGCCAGGAAACCACTGATAAGTACTAATAGAAGTGCAAGAAAATAAGTAAATGCAAAACATTCCTGTAAGAGTTCATAGCATTATAGAATCATAGAATGGTTAGGTTTGGAAGGGACTTTAAAGATCATCTAGTTCCACCCTGCTGCTGTGGGCAGGGACACCTTCCACTAGATGGGGTTTCTCGAAGCCCATTCCAAGGATTCCCATTATAGAATCACAGAATCATAGAATCAGCTGGGTTGGAAGGGATCTCCGAGATCATCAAGTCCAACCCTTGATCCAACACCGCTGCGGTTGCTAGACCATGGCACTAAGTGCCACATCCAGTCTCATCTTAGAAACCTCCAGGGATGGAGAAGCCACCACTTCCCTGGGCAGCCCATTCCAATGCCTGATTACCCTCTCTGTAAAGAAATTCTTCCTAATATCTAACCTAAACCTCCCCCGGCAGAGCTTAAGACCATGCCCTCTTGTCTTGCTGACAGTTGCCTGGGAGAAGAGACCAACCCACCTGGCTACAACCTCCTTTCAGGGAGTTGTAGAGAGTGATGGGGTCTCCCCTGAGCCTTCTCTTCTCCAGGCTGAACATCCCCAGCTCCCTCAGCCTCTCCTCATAGGACTTGTGCTCGAGTCCCTTCACCAGCCTTGTTGTTCTCCTCTGGACCTGCTCCAGCCCCTCAATATCCTTCCTGAACTGAGGGGCCCAGAACTGGACACAGCACTCCAGGTGTGACCTCACAAGAATCACTTTCCTGGACCTGTTGACCACACTGTTCCTGATACAGGCCAGGATGCCATTGGCCTTCTTGGCCACCTGGGCGCACTACTGGCTCATGTTCAGCTTCCTGGCAATCCAAACTCCCAGGTCCCTTTCTGCCTGGCTGCTCTCCAGCCACTCTGTCCCCAACCTGTAGCGCTGCAGGGGGTTGTTGTGGCCAAAGTGGAGGACCCGGCACTTGGCCTTCTGGAACCCCATCCCGCTGGAATCAGCCCAACTCTCTAGTCTGTCCAAGTCCCTCTGCAGAACCCTCCAAGGAGGGGGTGTCAACAACTTCTGTGGGGAACCTGTGCCAGTGCCTCACCACCCTCACAGTAAATAATTTCTTCCTAATACTCAATCTAAATCTACCTTCTTTAGGTAGGGCACTCTTCTTTAAAGAGCTGGAGATGTTGGTCTGAGGGAGATCCACCAGAAAATGGACTTCTGTTTTCACTCAGTCAAATAGAGAGGAAAATGCAATCAAGATTAGTTGTGTCCAAGTGTGACTTTAAAGCCTTGTCTAGATTGGAATGGCTGGGGGATGAGAGCATGAACATAGGAAGTTGTCTTTTATCTCTACAGCTGGTTCTACCACAGCCATGACTGGAGAAAAGCACTGATGGGAAACAGTCTTGGGGTAGCTTGTTAAATCAAAGGTTTGATACAAGCATGGCTTAAGAATAAGTTCCACTGTAGTTTCACAGAGTGGTTGTAATGGTATTTAAAAGAGAAATCTTAGGAACCCAAGAACATGGGGGCGGTTTAGCCGTGCATCTGTCATCTAATTTAGCTATCTGTCATTTGCATCGTTTAATTGAAATATGGAAAGATTAAAAGTCAAAGCCTTCCCTTTGACATAAAGAGGAACAACATTTATGGCTTGAATTTGACCCAGGAGACTATTTTATCCCACAATCTTTCGCTTAAACCCTGCTGGTGTCCTTGATGGATGAGGTGCCCAGTATAATATCCTTTCGCAATCGCATGAGCCTGCTGGACTCTCTAACACAACCTTTTGTGTTTCTTGTATTTAAAGGGAAAGGGGGACATTAGGGAAAGATATGGTAATGCATGTCCTTCCTGCTTCTGGGCAGTAGCAGCTCTACACTGTAGTTTGATAACAGTGTTCAGCTTGGGCTGGCTCAGTTCAGTCTCTTCATTCTCGTATTTGAACACTGCTCTCTGTGTAGCTCTGACAAGTCAAAGGGATGTGTACTGCTCCAAGAGGGCAGATGGTGCAGCACAGATGGGCAGTTGGAGCAGGTACCGCTGTATAAATCAATTCTTTGTCACACACATGGCTGGAGCATGTGTGCATGGACAATTCAGGGGAGTCCACACAAATTTTTTCAGCCATCTTCTTTGCCTGTGGAGCATTTCAGCATTCAGTGTTTCTAAAGGGCTGTCTATTCAGATAACACACAGCTGATAACATTCCTGAGCTGAATGTGTGTCACAGCCCTGTCTCTGGGTACAGTCCCACAGGGCTATTCCAGCTTTCTTTGCTGTGGACAGCCTGAAAATCCAACTCTATGCTTGGCCTGACACATCAGGTCCCATGTCTGTTCTGCTGCCACAGACCTGTGATTTGATGTCCCACATGTTTTGAGCCCTGAGGAGCAGTGGTGACCTCTCAAGCTTGGACAGCTACTTAGTCTTCTGTTTGACCTCTGGGCTTCACTGAACACGTCTGTACTGACAAACAAAATAGAGTCAACCCCAGGAGCTCCTGACACCTTGGCCAGGTTGGAGGTGGCCTGGGCAACCTGATCTAGTGGGTGGCATCACTGCCTGTGGCAGGGGGCTTGGAACTAGGTGATTTTAAAGCCCAAGCCATTGTAGGATTTCATAATTCTATGATCCTATGACACTGGAACTCAATGCACCCTCCTGCCAAATGGTAGAAATGACATTTGATGTTGCATGGTCCAGACATGGCTTAGAAGTTAGCATGGACCACATCCTATTCCCAGCAGGCATTTTGGATGGAGTCACCTTGTTTTGAACATGAAGAGAGTTTAATGACGTGAAGGTCACACTGTATCAGGTGAATGGTGTGTTTAATTTTCTTGCATCACAGTAACCACAGTTTACTTCTAAGAACATGTAAGAGTGAAGGTTAATGCCTCTTTTGTAATGTATTTCTGTAAACAGTTTCAAGGATCTTTATTTTATCTATCACAAAATCTTCACAGGTCTAAACAGAACACTGGAAGGACCACACACACTTCCTTTCCCAGGTTTCCTCGTTGTTTAGGGCAATGAAACTGGTGAAGAGTCTAGAAAACATGTCTTATGAGAGGCAGCTGAAGAAGCTGGGGGTGTGTTCAGTCAGAAAAAGAGGAGGCTTAGGATGAACCTCATTGCTCTCTACAACTACCTGTAAGGAGATTGAAGAGAGGTGGGGGCCAGTCTTTTCTGCCATGTCTCAAGTGAAAGGATGAGAGAAAATGGCCCTAAGTTGTGCCAGGGGAGGTTCAGATTAGATATTAGAAAAATTTTTTTCTACGGCAGGAGTGATCAGGCATTAGAATAAGTTGCCAGGGAGGAGGTGGTGGATTCACTGTCTGTGGAAGCATTTGAGAGGCGTCTGTATGTGGCACTTGAGGATATGGTTTTGGGGTGATTATGGTGGCGCTGGGTTGATGGTTGGACTAGTTGATCTTGAAAGTCTCTTCCAAACGTGATGATTCTGTGATTGTGTGATCACTTCAGGCACCCGTTGCTTGAAGGTCAGAGTCTGCTGATGAGGGTAGGGTCATCCTTCCTACGTGTGGGTTCCTTTCCAGATCACAGCATCCCTCTTCCTCTACAGCCAGGTGCTTGTTGCCTGCAGATAGCTGTAGATACTGTATACTTAGTCTCTGACCTTTCAGAACAAGCTAAACAAAACAAAACAAAACATCCTCAGGTGACATCAAGACCCCACTGAGGAAGAAGAATCCTTTCTACCTCTGAAGACTATCAGCAGAAATACAAAATGTGAGGGTGGACATTGTCTTCATGCATAGCAGTCAGCACCAACCACTCCATTGCCTGCTTGGCCTGCAGGGAAGGAGGTAGACTGGGTCTCAGACTTCGAGGCCAGGTAGATAACCCTGCTCATTGCAGGGGTTTGCATTAGATGACCTTTAAAGGTCCCTTCCAACCCAAGCTATTCTATGATTATACGAAGAGTCAGTCTGACTGTTCGTGTCACCTCTGTTATTTCAGTCCTGTGACAGCAGATTTACAGTGGGGTACAAGCTGCATGAGGGCTGGTGCAAGACCCTGCTCTGCAAACTGCTGTGATTCCCTTTGAAAGAGCCTGGAAAACAAGTGAGATATCAGAGTTACCACTCATACCATTAGATGTCTGAGTCTGAATGATGTCCCAGCCATTTCACTCCTTTTATCAGCCTCCTATAGGGAGACCAGATTGATGATGGGTTTTGATTTCTAGCTCTGTGAAACTTGGCTGCAAATCAATACTTAGGTACCTCCAAAGCTTGTGTTGCTGTTGGGAAACTGGGCAGGCAGTTCTTTGCAGCAACTGCTGAACAAGCACAAAAATGCCGTTTCTTCTACATACTGTGTTTGTAATTAGTGTGCCTCTTTCACAATGGGCCTTACTTTGAACTCTGTTTGTCTTAGACTTTCCATTACCTGGAACGTAATTGAAAGTGAATTATTTGCTCAAGGGTGAAGAAAATAGCTTTCATGCAAGACTTTTTAAAAAATACATATTTTTTCAGATAGGTTCTTTATTTTTCACAGAGAAAAGTCTGAAGCAACAAACATGGAAAGCTCTGACTAGACAGAACAGTGATCCAGTTTTCACCCTCCACTGTAACATTGATTTTAATGTAATGGTAGAGGTGTAAACAAAGGGTCGATATAACAGATTTCTACATGGGACTTGAAGTTCTTGCTGAACTGGGAGAAAGTTAGGAAGGAGATTTACCTGAGAGTAAATGAGATTAATCTCCTGTCTTATTCCACTAATAAAGCTAATGCTTTGGTCTTTGTTCAATTATTTGTTTGTACTCCCCCTGTGCCCAGGAGTTATGGTCATGAATCACAGCCTTCTCCTGCCAGGCTGAGGTCAGTTTTAATACTTCAATATCTGATATATCTCCTATCAGCAGTCTGCATCTGGCAGTCAACAAGTTAACAACTATTTTTCTCCTCTAGCTGTTATGATTCCATGCAGTTATTAGAGTTAGGGTAATTAAGGTGGATTACTTCAGATTTTAAGCTACATGGATGGTTATTGGAATTGCAATTAATTACATCTTGTCCCTATAACCTGAGCAGGTTGTGAGGTAGATTTTATCCTATGCAGTTGCATTGATAGGGATTAATTTTCCTTTGGAGGACTGGCAACTCTTATTAGTGAGCTGAGCAAATTCTGAAGAATGTGTCCTTACAGAGATGGGCAGTGGCTCTTCTGGTATGAACAGGGATTATCCTGGCATGGGACAGAAGTGCTTTGAAGGACTGTGTTTATGAGTTTCTTTGCTGTTTACAGGGTCTCATAAACCATCCCTGCCTATATCCCCTTCAGGAAATTTGTTTGTTAAAGGTTTATTGTTCAAAAGATGTTCACAGCCTCTTTGTGTTGGATTAATCCTTTCATCTGATAAGATATCAGGGTTGGTGGGTTCAAGATATCCAGTGGAGGGAACAAATACTCCAATACAGAGCATTATATTCCACTTGAAAGAAGTGGCAACTTAAACTGAGTGCATGCCAGATAAAGAATCTGCCCTGGGTTCAAGTTGCTAGCAGCAAAGGTATGTGTTGAAATCTTCAATTTTTTTCTAAGAGTCCTAAAAAAGAAGCCTAAAAATAGAGGTCCTACAGTATGAAGTGAATTCCTTGGCTGTGAGTTAGCAATCTGCATTTCCTACGGAATATGTGATAACAAACACTTTCAAACACATGGAAGGTTAAGACCTGTCTTCATTTACACTTTTTAAGTGGCTGAATTCAGTAATTTTGAAATGTGAGAGATGCCAGTGGATGGGCCTTGCTACCCAAACAGGCAGAAACTGGGCTGTGCTTGGCAAAGGCCACCAGAAAGAGGGAATTGCTGACATTCCCAGAATGAACCCCTGGGGCTTGGCTGGGGTGGCAACCTGGTGAATCAGGTATTACAAGTGGTCAGGATCTATCAAAGACCTGCCAGTCTGTTAGGGAGGACTCAAGGGAGTTCCAAGTAGTCCTGAAATAATTTATGTACTAATTGGTGGGTAGAATTTGATTCAGGATTGTTTAGCTCTGTTAAATTTGGAACAAATGAGATAAGCTTTTTGCCCAGCAATGTCCTACATCTGAATATATACATATATATAATTTACATGCTTGAAGCTCAGTCTTGCAAAGCCTTACTTACACTAATGCAGGTATTTAGCTGAAGTGGTTAAACTGAGGGATTAGTCAGCCTATCTGTATAATTGATGAAGGGACAAATTAACCACCTCCCGTCCCAGTAAAATGCCTTCCATTAGGTGGCATGAATTCGGGTCTCATTTGTGATGGAGATATTCATAGAAGTGAATCTTAATAACACGTGTGAAGGTGGAAAAGAACAGACTGGTGTGCATGAAATGTCCTGGCTGAACATTTCATGAAGCCTAATAGAAACAAACGCTTAGCTTTAAAAAACTTGTGTTCTCTTAAAAAAAAAACCCAACCACTATTAAGTACTGGAAAGCTGCCACAAGCATCCAGCACTGCATATTCCCACAGTTTCTTTTCAGTGCTCCCAGACTGTAGCTGCAGGGCAAGTTGCATAAGAGTGTAGAGTAGGTGCTCAGTAACATCCTTGCTGGGCTATAACAAAACCCTGGCATTGTTTTCCATGGTGTGTATCTGCTTTTATGTGGCGTCAGGAAAGTGACTATAATTTGCTGTTTCACAAAACTGGCAGTTACTCACAGTAGCAATTGTAGTAAGATTTGGGCTTGCAGTCCTTACTGCTCCCTCAGGATATGCATGGAAGCAAGATGATGCACGCTACGTGTTTTTCTATCAGAAAAATAAATAAAATAAAATACATAAACCATGCAAAGAACTTTTCACAGTCTCCAAGCCAAATGATTTAAAGCTTATGCTGTGTGTTGGAGAGGTTCTGCCTGTAAATGTACTTCTTTGAAAAACAGGGGAGGTTTAATACTCTCATAATTAAAAAACATCTATAAGGTTTTTCCTCAAACTTTCCACTGTGCTCAGGAAGTCTCAGCCCCAAAGGAGGATGTCTCACAGGTTATGACTATGTGAATGGAAGGATTTATATTGAAAACAGTTTTGCCACTTTGTTCACAGATCCTTGGATTTCAAGTTTGTTAGTGTAGCCTGGCTTCTATAAGCCAAGTGCTGAACCACTGAGGAACCAGTGATCCCCACACTGAGTTCTGGATCTCAAAATAAATTGTGTTTTTGTTCAGTAAATACTGATCTGCATTCAGCTATATATAACCAAAGGGCATTTAGCACTGTAGCTGCCTTACACAGTTTTGTTCATTCCCAGTATTTACCCCAATGCAATTGATAACCTTTCCTTGTGCAGGATTCCCAGTTTGGGCATCTCATGGGATCCTGAGAATTGCCACACTAAGTCAGCCATGTGACTGCCTTTAATGGCAGAGGTTACCAGCTGCTTTCTGATGACATTCC
The DNA here is from genome assembly GCF_003945595.2 of Pipra filicauda. Taxonomy (NCBI): domain Eukaryota; kingdom Metazoa; phylum Chordata; class Aves; order Passeriformes; family Pipridae; genus Pipra; species Pipra filicauda. The sequence goes on from NW_024104320.1 coordinate 1,744,163, forward strand.
TCAGCTCCTGCTATTAAGGCACCCCTATATATTTGGGAAAAAATTCTAGTCCCTTGTCTAGTTCTCTGCTGTTTGATTGCAGAGAGGAAAAGCTGATGGACTGGTAAAGAACTAGCACACACTGTTGGTTAAGTAGCTCTTAGATAAAAAGAAAATATTTTTGTACAGAGCATAGTTTTACTGCTGTAATTACAAACATTTTAATTAGGCAGGGAGAGCAGATGGGAAGAATCTCCTGGCTGTGCCTGCCAGCAGACACCAAGACAAAACATGGGGGAACATCCAGGGGTATGCTGGTTGTAGTGTTTTCTTAGAATTAGGGGTTTTTTTCTGGATCACTTTTCTGGTGCCTCACAGGTCACAGTGGTCTGTGGACTACAGAAAGGGTGATATTGCTACAGAGATGGGTGCAGGAAATTCCCTAGGTGTCTGTCTTGGTCAGTAGTCTCAGAGGAGAAATGATATTCCTAACTCTTGGAATATAATGGTTAGATCATATCAGGCTGGCTGTTGGCTCAGATGATGAAGCATGAGGCTTCTTATGCTTTATTCAAATATTTAGGCAGTACAGTGTAGCTGTAGATGTTGTTTTTCCTAGTACCTTCCTTTCCTGTTGGAGCTCTGGCTTCCCTGCCATCCCTTTCCTGTCCTTGGTAGAGGCTGGCATGGCTTCCCATCAGCTCTAGAGTGCTTCAGAGCTTCTGGCCCTTTATTCCACCCCTTTCTCCTTACTTTGTCTTGGATATCCTTGCGCTGGCTTTCATTTGAGTGTCTCACAGTGATACATAGTTCTCACCCACCACTACCTCTGGGTGCGTAGTAATAACATCTCCAAGGGACACTTTCCCTGACAGTGCTTGTCTATACTTTTCACTGAAATTTAAGGGAGTATCTTCTACCCCAAGGTTTATGGAATTGGTTGCTGTAACTTAGCTGATTCCTGATAACTTGCAGAGCTGGAACCACTTGGGTATGTGTTGGCATCCTGAGCACAGAGACTCTCCCTTGCTGGTGAGCAGTTCCTCATATGAGCAATGCCCTGGCTCTGGATCAGCCACACTTGAACACACAATACTTGCTGCTCTGTTGGCATCCTCCTGGGAGCCACATATTATGTCACATACTTTCCTGAAAAATAGATAAACTGCGCAAAGGAATTTCTGCCAAGCTCTATAGCCTAAATAAGTCACAACAGTTCTGTACTTTGAGTAATATAAAATAATAAAATCTTGCAGTGTTAAATGTTTGATTAAACTGAGTGAACATGATGAGAAGAAATAGGAATTGTGTCAAAGTGCGAAATTTAACATTACTCTGCTTTGATCCAAAGTCAAGTGGGTATACTTAGAGCACTGCATAAAATTACAGTCTGTAATAAGTCTCCTCTGAAGAGACCAACAAATGAATATCCAATAAATGCCAAAGAAATCCATTCATGAGTGGGCTGGTGTGTACCAATGGAAGTGTGTGACAGATGCAGCCCAAATACAGGGAATAGGGAACACTGGCAGAATGATCCTGACTTCCTTACTGATCTTATTCTTCTGAGCCTCATGGAGAAGCGATGCAGTCGTACTGCCAGAGAGGTCCTACAGCTACAGCTGGCAGAAGGTCCCATGGGGGATGTAGCCGAGCATACTGGAATTTGGACAAGACTCAACTTGAGTCTCATTCTCCTCAAGATGAAATATCTTGTGAAAATGGAGATTCTCCTGACTTTGGGAACAGTCAGAAATCTGCCAGATGAAAGTAACTCTTTGTATCTGCAGGTATCTCTTACAAGGCTTTCTTCCTTTTGATCCATTTTTCTTTCCAAGTAGAACATGTAGGGAGCAGACTGGTGCATGTGATGCTTTCCCCTGTGCCCTTTGGAGACCAAAAGCCACATCAAGCAGGAGATTTATGAGTTGCTGGCAATAGATGCTTCATATTCTGTTATTACATTTAAGACGATGAAAGAAGAACAATGACTTTCAAGGCTATGAAAGCAGTAGGAAAACTGCCTGTGGATAGATCGAGCACATGCATCATTGGGTAGAAATTAGGGTGTTTATAGCTTCAAATCCTGATTTGGAAAGTTCAAGATAGAAGAAAAATATCTGAGTAAAAGATGTGAGGCATTTTGTAAGATTTCAACTCAGATACACTCAGGAGAATAAATCCAAAGGTAACATTATGATTCATTAACTATCCCTAATTAGGCTCCTAAATTTAAGTAGACAGAATCTCCCCTGGGGGCTTTCAAAGGCACCCACCTTTCACTGTTGATGATACAGGGAGCTTAGGAACATAGCTTATTTAAGGAGGACTTCTTCCCTAGATACCTACAGGGCATGCTTGGGTTGAGTTTCCAGATTAGGCAAACTGGCTCTTTTAATAAGTTTATTGCGTATCTGGGCAGGCAGAAATCAGAGGAGTCAGGGGAAGGTGCTCCTGCTGCCCTGTGCAGGAGGGGGAGAGGCTGGGAGAGAACAGTGCTCTTGTTTGTCTCTGCCCTGTGGAGTCTTGGTTGGAGGTGCACTGTTTCCTAAATCTTCATCTCCTAAAGCCTCTCACATCGCTGGGCCATATACCTGCGAGAGATTTCACTGGGAGGAATGGTGAGACTGGGCTAATTCATGTTGCATGGGCTTTGTTTCTGGACTGGAATCGTTTCCACTTCTGAAATCACTTCTCTGGTTGCAGCTGCATGAGAAAAAGATAAGTATGTCCTTTTCTGAGGAGAGCAAACAAGAGAAAGGGTTGTCTGTATTGTATTTATATTCTTATTGCACAACATTTCTGTAGTTCACTGCTGTCAGGATATACAGTAAAGGGCAAAGCATCTGGGCTGTCTGAGGAGGAGTCTTGGCAGAGTTTGCATGGGTTGTGTCAGACATCCCAGCTGGTACTTCTTCCCACCAGCCCCAAAATCACCAGCAGAATAGATGGATTTCTGCTTCAGGCAGTGTCTGGAGGGAGGGGCAAGGAGGATGGCCCTGGCACAGGCTGTGGGCTTGGGGAGGTGTAGGTGGCTTTGGTTATTACAGGGCTATTTTCCCAGACAGTCTCACTTGCTTTCTGCGTGGTGCTTGGAAGTGGACTTACTGTAATTGGCATGAGTCACTTCCTTGTTATTGGTGGTTTGGAACCACTGTGCCTGGAAAACATGCCTGCAGGAGGCTGAGGAACTCCCTCTTTCTCTTGGGTTTTGCATTCGGTTTCAGAATTGCAGACTATATTGATACTGGGTGAAAAAAATGCCTTTTTAAAAATAACTGAAGGAGACAGAAGCTGAGGTCTGGACCACTTGCAATTGTTGAGCCTCTGCTCTATTTTTTTTTTTTTTTTTTTTTTTTTTTTTTTTTTTTTTTTTTTTTTTTTTTTTTTTTTTTTTTTTTTTTTGAGAAATGAAGGTTTTTTGTGGCAACTTGTTGATCAAATCCCAAGTTTCAGACTTATGGTCTGTTGCACATAGTCCTTTCATGTCTCCTGTTGTCTCCTGGGACCCTTTACACTTCTTATGTAAAATGTACTATATATTTACTCTAAATACGATATGTCTTTGCAGACAAAGAAGAGAGGTGATGTTGGGTGCAGTCAGCCTTTTCCGTGGGGATGTTCATGGAGACATTTTAAGAGCTGTAGGATCTGATCATCTCCTATGAAGTGATTATACTTATATCTGACCAAAAAAGCCCCCCTGTCAGAATGTCTGGTGTCAGGTCAGGACTTGAAGGTAGACTTTGGATGTCTGACGTGACACAAGAAGAGGCAAAACCTCTTTCAATGTGATGCAAAAGGTGCTTTATTCACTTGAAAGGGGCTCATCCAGCACTGAGCTACATAGGGCATGGGCAACTGGAAAAGGTTTCAGCTTGTTCCTTGACCATGTCTGAGACCCTTGGGAAAAAGCCAAGGGGGTAGGTTGTGCCTCAATTTGCTTTTGTTAGTCAAATTAGCATCTCCCCCCCCCATGTTTCTAGCTACACAGTGATGTTAGTGTTAGTGATGTTAGTCACCAGGTGCAGAGTCTTCTTATGTGATTGTATTGTGTTATTTTGTGGTCTGGCACAGCCAAAATCTATTATTTTAATAGGCATTGTTGACTGAGTGTTTAGTGAATTTAGGTTTTACAGCACATAAAAACCACTTTTAATTCTGCAGTCTGAGAGAGCCACATACCATACATGTGTGCAAAGGAATTGCTTTCTTGTGATAACTCAGAATCATGAATGATCCCATTACAGGCTGGATGCCAGGCATTTTCAAGTCTCAAACAAAAATCCTTCAGAGCTGCTCCTTCTAAAAACCTGCAGTAGTTTATACTGGGTGTTTACTCACAGGAGGATTTTTTTTTTATTATTATTTTAAAAATTCCTGGCCCCAACCTCCCCAGATAAAAGGCTTGGTTGTAATTTTCCTAGGTGAGGGAGTCATGTTTTCAAATTGCACTCTGCTTCAAGCAGGCTCAGGAGGATTTGCTGAAGGTCCTGCAGATCTGCTTTAACCATTCTGAGCTTTGGGAGCAAACCTTATGGGCTGGAAATGCTCAGGAAAATATACAGCAGAGTACTGGAGAATGACAATCCCCTTGCCTGAGCTTTCATTGATCCGCTCCAGTTGACTGATGTGTATATATAGCGAAGGTGGAGGTCATAGGGTAATTTCTTCCTGGGAGTGGAAGTCTTTCAGCATGTTTAGGACTGAGCGAGTATCAGGAAACACCAAATGATCAAATTAGCGAAGAGAGGGAATGGTTTGAGTACAAGGCTGAAATACAGCGAGCGTCAGCTTGTTTTTTTTCTTTGGCACAGACTCCCTCTGTGAGATTGGACAAATAATTTTGATATTTAAACCCTTTCAAAACTCTGTCCCTGAGCCAATTCCCCACCCATAAAATTTGGGACCTATAGCATCCAATGTTTTGATTAGGGAAATAATATATTTCCTTAAATTAAAACACTCAGCAACATATTTGAAAAGAATTCCTCAGAAAGAGCAATATTCCTCTGAAAATAATATGTTGTGGCAATTGGTCGAATCCCCAGGATTGGAGTGTTTAAAACTAGATAGATCAACGTAGTAGAAAACACAGCAAATTATCTTATTATGACCTTTTAGGACCTGAAGGGGACCTACAAGAAATATGGAGAGGAATTGTTTACAAGGACATGTAGTGATAGGACAAGGGGGAATGGCTTTAAACTGAAAAAGAGTATTTTAGATTGGATATTAGGAAGAAGTTCTTTACTGTGAGGTGGTGAGGCACTGGAACAAGTTGTCCCAGAGAAGATGTGGCTGCCCCATCCCTGGAAGTGTTTAAGGCCAGGTTGGATGGGGCTTGGAGCAACCTGGTCTAGTGGAAGATGTCCCTGCCCATGGCAGGGGGGTGTGACTAGATAATTTTTAAGGTCCCTTCCAAACCGTTCTGTCATTCTCTGCTCTTGATGAACAGAGGCGAGGTATCTGCTGACCTTTTCCTTCTCTTAATGCTGTATTTCAGAATGTGGCTGCTTGTACACACAGTAACTTTTTCTTTTCATCAGCCCTCGGTTTTCTGGCCACACAAGAGAGTGCTTGTGTGAAAATCCCAGGAGAAGGAGTCTCCACCAAGTACAAATAACGATACTGTCAGCAGCACCAGCATGTGCCTTTTCACACTGTCCTGCTGGTTGCTTGTACTGACTCTGATGGATCTCCTCTGCCCATGAGAGCACACTTGATTTTCCTTTACCTTGTTCCTGCTGGGGGAAGGAGAGGGGGGAAGGTGCCAGGCAGTGGAGGAGAGGTTTTGTTGTGAGATTGGTACCATTAATTCATTGCAAATGGGTATTGCAGGTCTTGGTTTGGGAACTGGTATAAATTATTTCTAGCATGACGTTGATTCAGACAGATGAGCAGTAGGAGCTGGTAGCTAGCATTGCTTTTAAAGCAGACACAGAGGGATTATATAAGGACTTGAAAACCTGTAATGTCAGAGGAATGCTGTTCCGAAAGCTGCCTTGCAGATTTATAGCCTAGAACCAACTTCTGCAGGTGCCTTCACGGAGTGTCACAGCGATGGTGACACTTTGCTCTCCAGATCAAGTCCTGGCTAACGTGGAGTCCATGTGGTGATGTCCCAGTTGGACCCCGGAGTGGGTGGCAGAGCAGGGCTTGCGATTGGAAAATTACATCTCTGCCTGTGCTGCTCAGCTGCCCAGCACGAGTTACTATAGAATTTTATCTTTTGGATAAATATCCATATCTCAAAGCTGACTGCTACCCCTTGAGTGACTGAAAGTCCCCAGAGGTCCCTATAACAACTCTTTTCCTCTCTTCCAGAGTATCCCAGCTCATTTCTCTTGTGCGTTTTTAGGTGCAGGGCTCCTGAGTATGAGGTGTGTTAACACTTTGATTGAATCCCTCTTTCTTCCCCTCTTGTCCACATACATCACTTCTGCTGACTGAGTTGCTTTAACTTCTCTGCTTGATTGAATGGAGCAGGCCAAGTGCCAACTCTTTCCTGCCAGGATTTCTGTGCTTAATACTGAGATAAGACTAAAATCCTAGGTACTTTTTTCTGGTGCTTTTAATAATAAATAACTTTTCTTGACATCTTGCTTCAAATCATGCCATGCTTTGTGTCAGATGCACTCCTCTCTGGAGAATTTAAGGAGGGCATTTCAAAGGAACCAGATGTTTAATCTTTCTTGTGGAGTTGGCTGCCACACAGGAGCTAACTGGAAATTGTGAGGTGTTTTACACTTGAGAAAGGCTTTCCATTTCACGGTCTTTCTAAATCAAGAGAAAGCTGTGTATTGGCTGAGCATCATATAAACCAGAAAAAGAACAGACTTGCTGCATGCCATCTCTCTGTTTACTCTTTGCAAAGATGGGCCTTTCCTGGCAAAATGTCCTCAAGACGTTTATGGAGTCCACAGAGAAAAATGGTCCCTTGAAATGGAAAAGTTCAAGGTTATATGCTGTAGACATCCTGTGTTGCACGAAGTTGCTTCCAGGGTTTTAAACTGATCTAGTTGCTGAAGTGAAGACAAGCACAAGCACCTCTTAGGATTTTTGAAAGTACCAAAGGGTGTGCTAATCACGTATGTTAAGCACATGCCTGCTTTTGGGAATCTGTCCTCACAGCCATCTGTGTTTTAAGGCACCAAATGACTACTTGATAGTCTTCTTACTTCCTCAGCTATCCCGAAGAGATGAGAGCACAGCCCTACTCCAGTAAGGTGACAATAAATAGTCTCTATGAATGCTTCCCCCTTAACACTTCTCCATTTCTACTCTTCCTTGGGATGCTGTTGACCAATTGCTGACTGATTTAGCAATGTTTCGCTTTACCTGACTCATCCCCTAGTCCCGTAGCATTTGAATGGTTGTGGCACAGATGCCAAGGTGGAAAAGCCATAGCTCAATTCCCTGGGTGTGCTTAGATGGTGTTAAATGTAGAAAAGATGATGTTTCTTCCTCCTACTTGTCTCAAATGTTTAAGTGTCTGGTGGTGTCACATTTTCTAAGAAAGATGCAGGCCCACCCAGCCTGTGTTGTGCCCTGGAGATGGTCATGAGTGCTGGGAGGTGAAAGTAGATGTTTATGAAGAAAAGTAAGACTGAAATGTGAAAGACTAGTCAAAACCTGCTAAAAAATTGTCTTTGTGTCCCTTTTGCTTCATTTTCTTCATTGGATGTCTATCAATGTGTTACTGGGATGCAGTTTGGATGAAACCTGTGTAAAGGAAAAATGCCTTTCAGGTCCTCAGTCTGAGATATAGTAATAGGGCAATTTATTTTTGGAGAGTGCTGAGCTCTATACCCTCTGGGTCCCTTTGGGTGTCTTGAATTAGGCAGTCAGAACTGCAGTTCTTCCTGCCTATGGTTTGCTGGATAATCTCTGTTCTACTCACCTCCTCCCCAGACTTTCTGATATTTCCCTGGCACAGGTATCCTCCTGACTCCTGTCTAGTTCCTACCAAGGGTTGTGTTTCTTTTTCTACCTTCCAACAGTTGCCAGTTCAGGATTCACTAGAAACCGCTGTGCCAGCTCTTTGATATTCAGAAGCTGTGGGGTTTTCTTTCTGTTTCCTGACCTAGCATGACTCTACTAATAATGCAAAAACTTCAAGGCTGATGTCCTGGCAGCCTAAATCAGGAGGTCAGTCTGTAAATCTAGTTACAGTTTTCTTTGCCTCAGTAAAGGCAGTAAGTCGAACATAGTGTAAACAAGGTGGTTGGATCACTTCACCCACCAGTAGTAATGTGGTGGGTGATGCAGGCAAATTTAATGGACGTGATTAAATCTCCTGTTCCAGTCTGGCAGCTGATTAGCTGCAGGGGGCAGGCAGGAATTTCCTTTCTGCTCTGGAGTTGCACTCTTTCCAAACCCTCCTTCATGCTTCTGCCAAGCATCTCAAAGTGCTTTGCATTTTTAATTATGCTTCTTAACGCCTCCGTGAAGAGTGGAGATGAGAGATAGTATGATCCCAAATGGAGCCATGGGACAACTGAGGCACTGGGAGGTGGCAGCCTGCTTGGAATGAGAGAGGTTGGTGCCATTAGACTTGGAGAAAGGGGAGATGAGCATCCCAGAAACCTTCTCTTGGGGTTCATGTTGGTCTACTGAAATTGCGCCTGGTTCTTAACAGTCTGTGTCTTTAACACACTTAAGTCTTGGTTGTCTGCTTTATGTATATATTAGTATATAGTCACTGATGGGGAAATAAATCTTTCTCCTCTGGAAGTTTTAATTTATTTTTGTCTTTCATCACTCTCTTCCTCTGATTTCTGAACAGAATGGCCGGTATACATGCTTCTTCTCTTTGTATGGAGAAGCACTTTGCTCTGAAATAGCCTGAGGTATTGGCTGTGGCTGAGGCAGAGAACTGGTTCAGCTCTGTAAATGACTCTGTGCTTTGTCCCTATGGGGGAAATTAGTGAATTTACTGTGTGGGTTCACCTTCAGAGGGTGTACCTGGAGGTACACTGGCTTTGATTTCTTTACCTGAGATGTACAGCTGAAGAACTGGTCTTGCAACATCGAGGAGGAGAAAATACTCTTATTGAGACGTGCTTTGGTCCAAAGAGGAGACCAGAGATGTCCAAAAAAACTGTCACATATTAACTTACCATCTTGCCCGCATATTGCTAATGCCGTGGCTGACAAAACGCTGAGAGCAGTAGTGATTAGCTGAGTCTTCACCCTCCTCAGAGTGGTGGGAGTGGGCCTTTTGCAGCTTACTTACAGCCCTAAAGCCCAATGGGGAACAGTGTATTTTGGATCTCATGGGGTGGGTCAGCGTTTCTTATAGGTGGGATTTTTTACTTTTGTGGTGGATGATTTAAGCTTTATGATTTCATGTGAACAGCATCCTCTAGAGTCTGGTTTTGTGAATCTGGAGTGGACAGAAATCTTTGATGTTGAGGCTTGAGCCAGCAACTTCATGGCTGGAGAGAGGCAGTGTTTCAGGCATAGCCTATAGCTCCCACTGCTATAGGGCATCCTGCCCAGCACCCTGTCATGGTAGGAATAGAGGTGTCTTCCTGAAGTGCTCTGAAGCTTAGGGCTGAGGCCAAAGTCTGTCTTACTAGGCATTTAAGTTTCTAAGATGTGTGACTAAATAAAATGTCTGAATCTGATCCTTAGCCTAGTCTCAAGGCTTAATTGTAAATAAGCAATATCTTAATCACTTTGAATGTCTCTGTGCTGGCGCTTGGAGAGCATTCATCATAGTGGAAGATGAATGTCTGTTTGGGCTGCACATGGTGTAATTAAGTATCAGCCTAGCCTGTAGCATAATGTGACAATTCTCGTTGTGACCAGCTGAAATAACTCACTCTAACAACTGTGCTCTTTTTATTCCTCTATTTCAGTTCCCAAGAAGCTTCTGCATGAAACTCAGCCAAGACCAACCAATTATCAAGGATATCAGAAGCCACATTTTCCACTGCAGCCAAGAGTGTTTGATCTCAATGTTATAGGGGACGGAGTGTTCCTTTCTGATGTCTCTCCTTCCAGTATAGGACGAGCTCTCCCAGGTAGCTGTGACTATTGTGATGTTGCCCCAAACCTAACTGTGTTGTGATAACTGTTCCTTTCTATCTCCTCATTTCTGTCTCCTGGATTTCTCTATTGTGCCTAAACCCCATCCATGTCACAGTCAGAAAGGAAGCTTTGAGCTGTGATCAGTGACGGGCTAAAGTGAACTGTGAAACTGTTCAAGAAACACTGAGTTTCCTGAAATAGCAGTCGTGGCCATGCATGTCAAAACTCATCACAGAAATACTTTGCAGACCTGTCTAATACAGTGGCAAAGGAAAAAAAACAACACAGGGCAGAGACAGTAGATCTGCCTCACAGGGGATGGAGAAGTTTTGAACTGAGCTTTGAAATATGATGCTATTTTCATAAAATGCAAAGTGAAGAGATGTGAATGAAGTCTGAAGTATCTATAGGGATAGGTGAGTAGAAGGAAGAGGTGCTGTATGAATAAGGGAAAAGCATAGGTGAGCATGTATTGGGTTACTTGGTGGGTTTGCATTGTTTCCCAACATGCAATGGATAGTATATGACACTACTGAAATTTCCAGCCTGTGCTCCCAGAGGTTCAGCTCTAGGGTGGGTATGGGCTAAGCTGCCTTGTCTCTGTCTACACTCCTGACAATGTTAATCTGCAGCTTGGATAGTCAATCCACAAATAATTAAGAACTGACAATAACAAATTTGTCCCTTTGGAGGCCTTACTGAAAAATCGCCAAGGAAAAGAATTTTGAGTTAGCACCAAATAAATATTGTGATCCTGGAGATACTTTTAAACAAGAAAAAAGATATCCTGAACTCATTTTCATTCATCTAAACATTTCACTTCAATAAGTGACACCTTTTATTTAGTTTTCACATTGTTTATTCATTCATTTTCAAAATATACACTACTTTTCAAACAAAGATGTCATTTTGAAATTAAAAGCTAAAAAAATGTTTGAAAAATAACAAAGCAAATACTTGGACATTTTCTGTTTTGTTTCTCTTATTAAAACTATTTGCTAAAGTCAGCCTGGTATCATGAATAACCTCTCCTGTGTTTATACTGTGGTGTTGGGCAAATTATTGCTGGCTGAAATAATTTTACTCAGCTTTGGTGTAAATGCATGGAGCAACCATTCAAGTGACTGGGAACAGCTAAGAAGGGTGAGGAGAAAACCAATAGTAGTGAGCTGATTAGGCATAGACAAGTTTTCCAAGCTAGCAAGGAAGAGAGGGGATGTATTCTATTATGGTCCTGGAGTGACTTGTGGGGCCAGGGAACCACATAGTGTAGCAACACATGGCCCTTGTGAAATTGTGTGTGTTTGTTTTTTTCCTTCTGCATAAGTCCAGTTATTTTCTGTCTTCCATGTCTGTGCTTGTACAATCCTGCCAATGATAAAACCAGTTCTGTGGTTTTGTGGTATTCTTTGCTGGAGTTTAGTGTATGCAGATGAGTATTCATTTAAAAACTGGTTTGATTGCATCTCTTCTTTGGATAAGTTAGAAGTTAAAAAAAAAAAGGTTCTTCTATGTCTCACTTGAAAAGTGTCTTAAATACACTGTTATTGCACAGTGTGGTTTACAAGGGATGCATCATACCCAGCAGAGGTGTCCATCTGACATATGGCTATGAAATATATATGTGATTATGTCCTGGAGGTGCCCTTCATTTATTGTGAAGGGATTTTGAATTAACCAGTTCAGAGCCAGACCTCAGTAAGGACGCATCTCAGGCAAGATCAGTTATCCCCATATAAATGTGTAATTTGTGATGACCTGGGGTGTTTACCTGGCTTCTGGAAGGGTGAGAGTTTCCCCTACATCTTACCTGTCATCTCTACATGGATGACCTCCATGGGGTGTCTTAGATGGCTGTGTATGAGCAAATACATCAAGCTTTAAGTGTCTGCTACAGGGAGAGCTGAATGGCTTTCGGATATCCCTCAACTAATAGCAGGATTCCATTGCCTAAGTTTAGATGCATGGTGCTACTTGAGTTGCTCTGAAGTATCCAGGTTTTAGGTTCAGTTTTTAGAAATCCTTGCTTCTGTGGATTTCTTTGGAACAGTGGTAGGGAAAAATTCAACCACTGGTACAGACAGATTTACCGGACAGGGAGAATAAAGGAAAGATTAGGGAGCACATTAGTGCCTACATCTGAATTGAAAGATTTTTTTAAGACTTTGCTATTGGTTTCCTGCTGAATGTGCCCTTGACCTTCTGCATCCCATTGCCTCCATTTGCACAAGTGATCCACAGTGATCTCTAGTCTCCTAAAGCAACAGGTTCTTGGAATATTTTATCCGTTGGGATATGAGCCACCCATGTTTAAAAACTTTGCTTGAAGGCCAGTCATTAACACCTTGGTGGCCTTTAACATGTAGGTTTCCCAAGGCCATGCAGCTATTCAGTGGCAGAGATGCAGCAGCACCTGCATTCCTTCAGGCTGATCCCTTACAGCGACACCTGGACAACCATCCCCATTGCTTCTCCTCTGAGGCAGATGAGGAGTTGGCATCACAGCATGCACGTTCATGCACTCAGTCCCTCTCCATCCAGTATTACCTGTTCTGTTTGACACCCCTCACTTTCTGTTGCTGCTTCCTGGGCTGAGCCGCTTCCTGGCACCTGCAGCGGGAAGCTGAAGGTGACGTCTCACACTGCTGTTTGCAGGGAGAGGAGGCAGATCAGGCAACCAATGAACAAAGACCATCTCTCATCATGACTGCTGACAGAATGCCTTTGTATGTATGGCACTGGTGGCACCACTGGAGGTGGAGCTGGCAGTTTCCTGAATTTAATACCTGCAGATAAGTGGGAGCCTGGTGCAAGTCTGTGATTTTACAGAGCGATGCTTGCTTTTGTTCAGAACTAGACACCCAGGGAAGGGAGCCTGAAATTCTGTAATAACTGCAGTTAAACACTCATGTGGATAACAGAGCTGCATCCTTTGCACTGACTTTTTCCTGTGTTGAAAACAATTAGTGTTTTGTCAGCAGGGGGGTGTCTGCCTGCAGATCAAGGTGCAGGGAGCCCTCAACAGTGAGGTGATAAGATCTGAAAGGGTCTCTTTGAGCTCCTGGAATGAGCTGCCTCCTTAGCTTCAGTCTTCAACAAATAAAATCAAATCATTAACCCATGTTCACTCACCTCTCCAAAGGGGAAATGGTGTCTAGGTGAAATACAATATGAGCAGGCTTCTGAAGGAAGTCATAAACCAGGGTCTGCCCTTCCCCACAAAGGCTGGAGAGAAAGCCCGTCTGTTTGCCAGGTGTGGATGGGTCACTACAGTGCGGCACCGGCAGAGGGTTGCTGGCTCTGCCTGTGTTTCCCAGTCCTCCTTACAAGCTTAGCTGAACCCACTGTTGATAAAGGCTCCTTTGATTTACATAAGAGAAAAGAAACCTGATTATGTATTTGCTGTAGCATAGATGGGTGTGTCTAAGTGGTGACATGAGATGGGGGAGAGAAGATGATGCCTGGATGCAGGCAGAATATGTGCTCAGCTGAAGCTACTTGAGAAGGTTTAGCTACCCCCCAAAAAAGGGCAAATCTGTGTGGCTTGCTCTTGAGCAGCTCCAGATTTCTGAACACAGATGCTCACCTGGTGGGGCTAGGGCAGGGTAGGGCTGGGTCACGTTCGTCGTTCCTCATTCCATTTCTGTTTCAAAGCAGAGAAGAAGAAAGGGAGATCTGCCACTTTCTACCCTCTAGACAACACCCCTCTCCTGCTTCCTGTGGATGAGACACAACCGCCAGTGCTCTCCAGCAGCATGGAGCCTGTGGGCGTCAGCACGGAGATGGCCCTGCTCAGCAATATCCTGGCAGCCTATGCCTTCATCACAGGTAGGTCTTGTGGCTGCCATCTCTCTGGGCTCTTGCAAGCTTTTTGAAGACCCTCATTTTGAAGTCACCTGAGGCTAAATCTGCCTCTTTGAACTGCTTACGTATTTCATTCGTCTCTCTGCAAACTCTCCCTTGAAAGACCTGACCGGGGCAGCTCTAGCAGGCAGTATATAAACCAGAGTTTATTGTGCTCTGCTTTCCACTGGATTTGCTCTCATCTGCAGTTAAGTACAATGTAATCTTACATGTGGTATTATTCCTAATGCTTCATTTTCCTGGAGATCAAAGCCTGGCTCATTAGGGAGGCAAGCTTGTTGTCCCGTAATTTGGAAAATAAGCAGCACTCAGAACATTATGCTGCTTAAGAGAATTTGGCCTATCTTCAGTAGAAGTGTGAAGATGAAGTAACTTGAGAATCTACTTAATTGAATATTTAAATTTAGTTTAGAGTAAGATTTCCTTATCTTTCACCCACATATATCTTTCAAGTAACAGAGGAGCAGTCTTCTAAAAAGATTCACTTTAAAAGGTGAAAGAAAAGTGATAAAACCAGGGGGAATGACTTTAAACTGAAAGAGAGCGGGTTTATATTAGATATTAGGAAGAAATTGTTTACTGTGAGGTTGGTGAGGCACTGCCACAGGTTACCCAGAGAGGTCATGGCTGCCCCATCCCTGGTAGTGTTTAAGGCCAGGTTGGATGGGGCCGTGAGCAATCTGGTCTAGTGGAAGGTGTCTCTGCCCATGGAAGGGGATTGGAACAATATGAGCTTTAAGATTCCTTCCAACCCAAACCATTCTGTGATTCTATGAAATAAAGATTGTGTGCCCTACTGAGTGCTTGGGGTCAGTACCACTGGTAGTGACAGGACAGCAGAGGCAGGTGATAGACTGCAAATATTTCCCACAGCATGAGATGCCTTGTCAGCAGTAGGGATTGCCTACACTAGTTGCCTACATTAGTTGAAGGAACTAACCCAAAAAATGGAGGATAGAGGAGCACTGGCTGAATAGCATCAAATGCTCTAATTCAGCATATTTCAGGCCAATTTCTGCTGCTTTCCCAAAAGGAAGGCCCTGGTGACTGTGTAAATAGCCTCTCAAGGCAGAAAATACTATCTCTGGTCACTTTTTTCTTGGGTGTCTGTGTGCCATTCAGTCCTGCTAATTCATTAAATACTAGTGCATTCCTGGTGCCTTGCTCTCGATCTTGCTGAGATGCCACCATGCTGCTACAGACAAATGTTTGGATTTGAAGCAGCTAACCTGGGCTTCGCATTTTGGAATCACTGAGTAGTAAGTGTTTCTGCACATTACTTAGTGAAGTGTCATTCTAAAAGGACCATGAATGGTTATACAAAGTTCTGCTCTTCTGCACATCCAGTGGTGTCATCAGGATCCATCCTTTCATGACACCTGTAAGAATCCGGCACATTGAGTGGAATTAGTGGTGTTCACAGAAGATAGCTGAGTAGGGTGTATTTTTTCTTGTGTGGGTTTCTCTAAGGAAAAATTACAAAAAACAAGCCTTGAAGAAGTCTTCTGTCCTATGCACTTCTCCCTCCCTTACCTCCAGCTGCCACTTTTTGACATGAAAATACTTGCATTCCCAACCTTTCTATAAAACAGTAACAGGCAAGAGAAGGTTGTGGGATTTATGGTCAGGGTCAGTTGGGACTATGATTCAGAGCTGCTGACCATCCCCCGTGGACTTTGCTTTCATTGATCACAGCAGAAGTCTTTGACTCTGCGTTGGTTTTTTAGGGCACCTCCCCTTCCTGAGGTGTCAGTCTTGGAAGGAGCCTCTAGGTTTTACTGTAGCACAAACAACTTTAACTGTCTTATTGCTGGGGGATTTGCTTTGCTTGCTGTTGCTTGCCCTCTCATGATGTGGTCTCCTTGTACTGAGTTCACATTCACTGGATGTCACATAGATAAAGTGAGACCTCATGACTCAGTTCAAGACCTGGTTGCTTGTGTTTTCCAGTGTATCGTAGAATCACAGAACGTTTTGGGATCACAAAAGGAGGAACCTTAAAAATCATCTGGTTTCGATGTTCTTAACCATGGCTGTTAGATGGGTTTTAGACTCAGTGATATATATATTCAGTTTGTTACTTACTACAAAAATAATTGATGGACCTCCTCATGGATTGAAACAGCAGATGTCCTAAACCCTCTTTATCTGCTACATGTAATTTAGCCCTCTGCTTTTAGCAGAAATGATGGATTTGTCATGATTTTTGGCTCAAAACAGGAGCTTGCAGAAGAAAATTGTAAATAGGCAGGGGCAACATAGAAAAATGTTTTTTTTCTTGTGGCAGAGGGTCGTGGATACCCTCAGACACACTACAGGAAAAAGAAGCTATGAGCTTCACCTATTTCATAGGTGAAGTGAATGCTTGAAAAGATGATCCACTGTGCTACTTTTCCTGCCTCCTGGTGCTGGGCTGTCTCTTAGCCTGAGGAGAGTATCCACAAATGGTGGGATCACTTCTGTGCTCAGTGCTGTCCGTGTTTTCAGCACAAAATGGCAGTTCTGGGTGGGCAGCTGCAGATGAAGAGACTGCAGGCGCGGTCACTTCCACATGCAGAGTCTTGCGGTGCACAGAGGGGAGAAGTGCCAGTACTAGTGAAAGCCTCCGTGCTCATTTCCACCATTTTTTTGACTGATGTTCCCATATAAAAGTTGGGAACGTTCATATGGACAACTGAGTAGTAAAAATCACAGCACAGCAGGAAACAAAACTTCTTTACTGGAATCTTGATTTGCAGTTGTCATCATGGTTAGGTATCAAAACCAGTTAGGTGTTAATCTTATCCCAGCTTCCAGAATCTCTTTCTTCAGAAACAGGGAGAAAGTGTGAACAGTGTCAATTAGGAGCAAATTTAGTAGCTGATCAAACAGATGAACATTATTTAGAGTTCAGTCTTGCACAAGACTCAGACATACCCTTAATTTGAAAGCTGATTATAGAATTAGGTTTTTAACTGGATGCAATCTCTGCCTACAAACCTCAGACCTGTTATTTGTTGTGGACCTGTTCCAAAACTTGCCTGAGTGTTTGGAAAGACTTCACCAGTCTCAGTGACAGCTGGAACAGTCTTTGCAGTCACGGTCTATCAGCAAGAGCAGAACCATTCTTCATGCTTTTGTAAATATTAAACATTCAAATTGTATCAGAGCTCTTCCAGTGCCTCCTTCTTGGGCAAGGGACTTATTCCAGTTTTGTCATTGCACTCAGGATGAAGTGGTTGGAGGGAAAATTCCACAAATCCCTGTTTTATTCTTCTTCCATAAACAAAGCTTTGCTGCCAAGGTGTTAACAAGGGGCTTCTAAAATACAACCCAGGAGATATCATTCCAACTTTTAGACTGCTTGGCCTGAGCCTTATTAATAAGGGGCTCCTGGAGAGCTTCTTCTATTCTACAAGGGGATTTTAACAGCCTGTGGGGCTAACGGTAAGTTCCCAGGAAGATATTGCTCCTACTGTTTCTCTGGCCATGCTTAATGCTGTACCTTTTGCTGGGGGCCCTCTGAAATTTTCCTCCCAACTGAGGTTTCAGAATGCATGAAACCGTCACAGGAAGCCAGCAGCGTTAATGTCTTGATTGTTTTTTATTTATTGAAACAATTTATTATGATAGCAATAACAACCTTGGCCTGTGGCATTTCCTGGGGAATTGATGAGAGTCTGGGCTGATGCTCCCAGCAGATTGTTAGCCCTCAGGAAATAGGCTCTGTAATTGCTGTTGGTTTGGTTGGAAAAATAAAATAAAATGTGTTTCTAATTTTTGGCCAGTTTAAGTCCCTAGAAAATGGTGGCTTTTGTATAGAGGGTTATATAGAGCATATATATTTGTCTGCATGGATTAAATTCAGGCTTGAATCAGTGACATTTTCATCAATGCTTTCAACCAAGAAAGAAAAAGACAAGGAAGGGGAAAGGTAACCCCAGCTAAAGAAATTGATGGCAGCTGGGTCCTGCTAGAAGCTCTCAGCTGTCACCCACAGCAGTGGAAAAGCTACACTGGTTAAAATCTATGTGTTAATGAGTGTACACACACACACATCTGAATGAATTTCAGAATTATGTTAATTCCTGCTGCTGATGTCCATACACTTTTAAAGAACTTTTTTTCAAGTATAATGAGTGTTTTGAGGAGCCTCAGTGTTGATATGATGAATCTGACCCACTTTTGAGCTTTTGGAAGCTGCTGAGCATCCATTTGCTGAAGAGGGTGCCCCTCTTGGTCTTCGCAAGTAGAACATGCAATGGGGGAAGCTCTCAAAATCACTTATGGACCGTCAAACTGCTAAATCTAGGCTATTGCTGACTTGGCTACTTCAACTGAGAAAAAGCAGATTGAGCCCATGGTTTTTAGCTTAAGTTGCTCTTTCTGCTGTGAAAAAAAAAGAGATGCTGCTGCTGTGCAAGTGGAGTGTACGTATGATAAATGCCAAGACTGCAGTTGAATGTAAGGTTATAGCTTTGTGAGGAAATCCAGACAGTGTCTCAGATATTGACAGAGTAGCTGTAGGAGCTCATAAATGCCACTGGAGCCCAAAGATTCAATTACAACCATCGTGCTGCATGAAGGGCTGTAGTACAAGCACGAGCAGGGGATGAAAGATGGTTACTTAAGTAGCAATCGAAGTGCATTTTGTTCATGAGCTGGATACAGTAGCACGAAAAAAAAAGTGTGGAGGAGAAAGGAAAAGCAGGACACGGGCAAAACCGGGGGCACAGAAACCGCATGTGTCTGTGTCTCAGGCTCCAATCCATGTTTTTTTTATGAGTTGCTTTAAAGGAACAAACAGTGGAACTAATGCAACCAAATTAAGCCCATGTGTGTGCAGAACATGGTACTCAGGAAAGTGTGCCTGGTGTTCTGTCAACCAGGCAGAGCCAAGGCAGGGTGGACCCAGCGCCTTCCAGTACAAGCACATCAGTTGTGCTTGTTTGCTCTTCTCACACTCCCAAGCTCCAGATGTCCCCAGAGCCCTCCTTAGGACTACTTGCAAAAGGACCTTGGTGATTAGTGTCCTCAGCGTCCTCAGTTACATTGCACATGGAAGCAAAAGTGTCATCAGGAGTGATTCTGCTTTCCTTGGAGTTTTCAAATCTCTGAAATTTAAGCCACTTCTTCACTGTTCACACAAGACCAGATGGACAGCAGCAGCAGCTTTGCTACTGCACAAACAAGGCTGAAGTTTTAATTTGGGTCCTGTCCCCTGAGTTCAGGGTAACCATTAGCTTCATTGGAGCAAGGGTTTCACTTGCCAGGCTGCTGCAGGGGTCATTGGCACATCCTTCATGCCTGCTCTGGTATCTTCTCTTTTACCTTTGGATTTTGGCTGTCTCACTTTTGTCAAAATATCTTAGTTTAAAACCTTTGGCTTTGGTCTCACTTGGCTTTCCAACTAACTACTGCTGCTTTTAATAGAATGGTTTGGTTGGAAGGAACCTTAAAGATCATCTAGTTTCAACCTCCTCTTCATGAGCCCACTGGCACATTCAGTTTAGTGTCCAATTTTTTGTGTCACAGCAGAGTTTGCAGGAGGCTGATCCACCTCTTTCTCTTTTTGGGCTTGCTGAAGGTATCTGCTGCACTTTCCTCCTCCTTTTTTCTCCCTCTGTTCAGCCTGATTTTTTTCCCATGTCATCCACGTCAACCACTCTTGCATCAGTTTTATGTTTTATTAGCTAGTTTTCAGACTATCTTGACATCTTCCTTCACCTTGGCCTGTCAGTCACCTTTGAGATTCATTTGGGAGAGAAGTGAAGAGCACAAAGCTGTTTTGTCTCTGTAACTGTTCCGTGAGCACATCCAGATACCAAACTACACACTGCCTTGAACGGTACATGAAACAGTGTTTGGGTTCTGACCACAAAATTAGAGAATAATTTAGGTTGGAAGAGGCCTCTGGGAGTCTTCCGGTCCAACCTCCTGCTCAGAACATGACTAACTTCAGATTTAGAGCCAGCTTTGAAATTAGAGCAGGGTTTTGTCCTGTTGAGTTTTGAACATCTCCAAATAGTCTCCAAACTTTAAGGAGACCAGCTGGAAAGGGCAGCTTTTAAAAACACAGTGGGGGAAGTGAAAGTAGAGTGTAGTCTTTTAACTACAGAGATCTTTTGAGGCCAGATGTCAGCTCTCAGCTGATGGGAGCTGTTACAGATCCATCACTCAGTTCAAGGGAATAAAACTCATCTGAGGAACTGACTCCATCCTTCAACTCAGGACGCTCATCAGACACTGCAGAGTAGAGCTGGCCTTGGCACTTCTGCTGGGTTCACCTTTACCCATTTAGTGTGCCTATAAAAAAGGTGATTCAGCCCAGAGGAATTGCAGTTACAACATTTATGATAATTACACTTCCAAGTAGTCCCATGGAAAAAAAAAAAAGAAAAGAATGTGGTAAATAAACAAGATGGCCTAGTTTGAAAAGCATTGTGGATCCTTTGGAGTCCTGTTATATCACCTCAGAAATGTGGTTATGCAGGATTCATCCTGTTAGTGCACTGACTCCAGCTATGCCTGTGTAGCACAGGTATACCTTTTTGGTGGTCTGGGCGGGAAGCCAGCACACTTGCCTTAGATAAGCAAATGAAATCTATGAATAAATAATATGCATTTTTTTCATACTGCCAAGCCTCCCATTTCAGCTGGGCCAGAGCACAGAGAACATATAAAGTTTTGTAATCATCTTTATGCCTGTTATGAAGATAGTGGATGTGACAGCAAGATGCACTTACCTGCTGCTGGGTGTGCAGCATGCTGGTGAAAACCCCGTGAGAAATAGCTTTTAATTCCATGGACTGCTCTCTTGCCTTCCAGACAACTCCAAGACACGGCTGCAGCAAACCCACATTCTGCATGTGGGCAAATGCCTTGGCAGCAAATCTACCGTTTAAATTCTCCTTCCTGATTCCCTCAGGGGGAGGAGGCAAAGAAGGGCAGAGAAGTAAAAGCAGTCATTGGAAACTCTGCCCCTCCAGAGACCGTGCCCGGTGTGAGCATGGAAAGGCTGTGTGTGTTCTGTTCTTTTGAGGATTGTTCTTGACCACCATTTCCTTTCTCCTGCCAGAAAACCCCGAGCGGGCTGCTCTGTATTTTGTCTCCGGAGTGTGCATTGGACTTGTCCTGACCCTGCTGGCCCTGGTGCTCAGGGTGTCCTGCCGGACGGACTGCAAACGCTCCTCCTCCAAAAAGCCTCCTCGGGAGCGGGAGAGCGACAGCGACAGCAGTGACAGCGACGACGATTCGGACACCACCTCGGACCTGTCTGCCCGCAGGCACCGCAGGTTCGAGAGGACTTTGAACATGAACGTCTTCACTTCGGCGGAGGAGCTGGAGCGGGCACAGCGGCTGGAGGAGCGGGAGCGCATCATCCGGGAGATCTGGATGAACGGCCAGCCCGACATCCCAGGGACCAGGAGTCTCAACCGCTACTACTAAAGTGATTGGGAGTCCAACTGTCCTGCCCTACGCCCTGGGGCTGCTCCACACCGGATAGAGGAGGGGGGGGTGGAATATTTTGTGGGTGTCTCCCCTTTTCCTATCAGGTGTGCCACCTGGAGTGGTGTGGATGGACAGCAATAAAGCTTTCCCCATCTCCTTCTCCCTGACATGTTGCTATCACCCCTCTTCACAGACACTTTCTGGTTTCAACAGAGGTGGTTGCCAACTTCATTTCTTAGTAGCAGGCAGGAAGGTGACAATTACAGTCCTCCCACATGGGATATGGTGTTCAGCACGCTGCAATATGAGTACTTCTCTCTTGGCTGAGGAGAGAAGTCTCCCAGGAGTTGGTTTTCATGTAGGATTTTTTGGTTTCCCTTTCCTGAGGACTGTGGGAGCACTATGAACAAAATGACAAATCTGGAAAGATGATTTGAGGGGGGAGGGGGAAGTGCATCCTGACGGATTGTCTTGTGACTTCAGAAGCCATGAGATTACCCTGATTAAAACCCAACAGCAAATAGGACTTGTTAAGAACTGCGGGGTGGGGGGGAGGGGGATTCTTCCATCGTGAAATCATCTCGGTGCTTGGATGTTCGCCATAGTGTATTCAGTTATTTATGGCTGTCTTTTCATCTTCCTTTTCAATGGGAACATTTAGTTTTTTTACTGACACCTCAGGGATAAAATCCTATTATTTTTTTGAGTCTGTTCTCCCTGCTGGCCCCTGTCAAACACAACCCAATCCACCTCCAACAGTGAAATTATGGTAATATAAGAGATGTGTCAGTGACTGGTGAGAAGTTAACAACCTCAAAGAGGTTGAAAAAGGTTTTCTTTTTGTTTTGTTTTAAATATATATATATATATATTTGAAGATGCTGCACAGGAATGTGCCTTATTCTTTTTGTTGTTGTTGTTAAACTACAGTTTTCCTATGGATAGCAATGCACAATGTTTTATATATTTTATTAAAAAAAAATAAAAATAAAAGGTCTGTGTTTACCAGAGGAAAAATCAAGACAGAAGAAGTAACATATGACAACAAAATGGGTAATAAATGCTAAATAAACTCTGGTTTGCTTCAATGGGTTTGAATTTGCATCCTCGGTTTTAGCACAAGTGTTGCTTGAGGGAGATGCTTTAAAAGAGCAGCACACCTCTGCAAGCAATCAAGTCTGATGTTTTCTGCATGCTGGAAACTGAAGGCACTTTTTTTCTTTGGCTACAGCCCATCAGTCCACTTCTGTGGTGTACATGGGCAGGAGCAGCTGAGCAGTGTGGTGGTTCTCAAGGGGCCACCCTAAAGCCTACCTATCCCCAAGACTCAAGTCATAGCTGGGCCAGAAGCAAATGCTAAACAAACCAAAAAAAAAAACATATGCAAGAAAAGGTGCAATGTTTTAGTGCTTCTTCAGTTGTCCCATGGAGTATTCCATGGGATATCACCACTGTGCTCACTCCCAAGTGCCAGTTCACATCACTTCAGTCACAGAACTTGCTGTTTTTAACATCTGTGTGACACTGCTGTCCCCTGCATGACTTTGGGTTTGCTCCTCTCTCTTAAATAGGCATGTTAAGGGTTATATTAACATATATATATTAGGGGTTCACCAAATGCTGACAGTGCAAATAAACATGAAAAGCTCTGACTACCCACAGCTTTCCCTGAGTCTTTAGGAGATCTTAGCACAAGATAACTGAGGATGTTTGAGTGGGGCTGTAAGGGTTCATGTGCTGTGACAAACAGCTGCATGGTGGGACTGTTCCCTGGCACCAGGGGCCTTCTTGGCGCTCTTTGGGATCACCATGGGGCTCTTTCCCCGGCTAAGGAAAGCTGCATCTGAAGTGCCCACAACTACTACTTCTGGCTCTTGCAGGATGAGAGCAAAGTTGAGTAACTGCAGCTGGTCATACTGGCTGATGAGAGGTGGCTTCACTTGGGAAGGCAATTCTAGCACTGCAGGGCAATTCTGGGTCCTGGTTCCATGAAGATTCAAATGGAAATACTCAGTATTGAACTGGAATGTAATTTTGCAGCTAATATTTAGAAATAAAGCAGGAGGCAGGTCCCAAGCCCTTGATTCCCATCGCCAGGTGCTTTAGCTGGAATGTTGATTGTACTCTGCTGAAGGTGTTGAGGAGCAAAATGATGGGGTGAGGTCAGAGGGATCAGTTTTGTTGGCCATGTGTTTTCCCCTATAACCGTACAGTCCCTTAGCCTTGGCGACTAAAGAACAGCATATTTAGAGATTTAGAGTGCTGTGTCCTGGGAGATAGCTTGCAAAACTGATTTTAAAAATGTTATAAATGAATGGATTTATGGGTATGATTTTCCCAAAGGATTTTTTTTTGACCAGAGGAAAGAGCAACAGTGGTAAATCTGAGTATACCTGATATGTATCTGAGGGATTAAAATATCTGATTTAAATGTAAATCACAACAGAACTTGAGTTACAAATGGATGAGCAGTTCTCCCTTAGCATTGCTAGTGCTGCTGTAAATCTTCCAGATGAAGTCTGCAGTACAAAGGAGCAGAGTTGAGCAGACAAGCCCATCCCAAGCTTGCCCTAGGTAAGAAGATGTAACACAAGTAGTCTCACTGCCTTCATAGCACGTGCAATACCTTCATGTACCTTCTGGCTCCTGTTTTTGTTCTCAGGGAGGTACATTTCTAAGAAGACAGAAGAAAAAAGAAAAAGTGCAATCCTTTGAGCAAAATAAAAAGACTTTAAGTAATTCTGTAGCTATTTCTGGATTTGTCCCAAAAGTGCTGAATAGTTTATCTGGGGGACAAGACACAGTCAAAATTTGTGGGGCAGGAGTTGGTGGTTTGCCTTTAGATCTATCAGTGGAGCAAAATCAGTCACCTAGAGTATAGAAGAGCTGGGTTCACTGGGGGCAGGGTCAAATCTGTATTTGTTACCCCACAAAAAAAGTATCTTAAGTTTACAGAGGTTTGGACCTGTCTAGTTTCTGTCTTTTATATTGTACTCACCGTGTCATATGAAGTATTAAAGCACTCGTAGAGCTAGAGAGCAGAGAATAAATGCTTTTCTATCAACCTAATGTGAATCTCTCTTGTAGGAGATTATGCATAGCTCTTCTCTCTTACTTCCATGCTTATTTAACTTTTTACAGTAAAGTGAAATAATATTTCCAGAATAATACTATTCAAATTCCCTGAGACAGATAAAGAGTTGAAATAAATTTGTCCTGTTTCATGAATGAATTTCTTAATCAGTGACCTTTTGGATAGAAAGAAGCTGAGGTAATTTTCCATGTGAATCTGTTCTTTATGCCTCAGTTTAAGTTTAGAATTTTATAACTGAGGATAACAGAATGATCCTAGACTCTGAGTTGTTCCGCCATTTGATAAAAGGGGGAAGCACATGACACTGTATTTAAAAGAGTCAGCATTGTGTTTGCCATGTACCATCAGCTGGGCTGCAGGTTTGGGGCAGATGAGCCTTGAGAAGTAAAATGCCTGTGCTGGATACTTTCTCACCTCTACAAGTTACAGGATTAGTGGCCACAGAATTGTGCAGTTTCGTAGCTTGTACCATGTTGGCTTTGGAAATGAATGTGGTGGGTTGGAAATTACAGTTCATCCTCCTGGGAGAAGCCAAACACATGGGAGTGATGGGTCAGGCTTTCAAAGCATCTACTGGATGTTCATTATCCTCCTGTCTGGTGGGACAGATGGGGCTAGTTACAGAGGAAGTCACAGCTGTGCGTGGAGAGATGGCAGAGAGGAAGGTTATTCCAGTCAGATACTCACTCTGCTCTCCTACTCACTCCCCACTACCCCTGACTTCTCAGGGCTGATTTCCCCTCCCACTATCATTTGGCCCATCAGCACTGACCTCTTTTGCAGACCTGTGTTCAATGTACCCTGAAAATCTCAGTAATATGGTGTTTGCTGCCTTTCCCATGTCCACCCCAGTGTTCATATCCTCGATGAATTCCAGCTGGTTAATGAGGCATGGCTTTCCTTTCCAGAAACCTCAGTGCCACTACTTAACCCCTTGCCTGCCATCTTTCCCAGCACCCCAGGGGCTACGCAAATAAAATGAGCTCTCTGAGCTGCTGTACTGCCAGGATATACAGCATATGCCCGTGGTGCTGCAGGGAATCTGAATTTCCTTTTGTGCTGCGTGGAGTGTCTTGAGTTTCTGGAGGTGTCACAAGCAATTAATCATCTTAGGCTGGCCCAGAAATCCTTCTGCTCAGAATCATTACGGAGGTCTTCATCACAGTGAAGTTTTAATAATGCAGTCTGAGGTTCTAGTGTCCTTAGATACCCCCAAAAAATAATTCTTGGTGGATTTTGCTTTTTCTTGTCCACTCATTAGAATTGGTGCAGCTTGCCCCTTCACGTAATTTCCTCCCTTTTTGTCCATTAGTCCATTTTTGTGGTTGTCTCAATGACTATCAGTTAAACAGAGTGAATCAAAAAGGCAGTAATGGTTTTGGTTCCTCACATGGCAGCTCACTTTTGTGTTGCACCATGTGTGCATTGCTACACCCCTGGTCTGAAGGTCTTCATTCACTCTGAGTGGATGTGGTGGTTTAGGAATATTTAAGCAAATCAGTTGCTTTGGGGGTTTTTAGTTACTCACCACTGAATGGATCCGTGACAGTGACAGTGATGCAATGTCAGCATTTGGAGTATTGCACCAGGAAGCCCTGGGGCACTGGTGTGATGTCACTGGGATTTACATGTGGGCTGACCCCTGACCATGAAAGGTGCTTGGAGGTGTATGTGCCATGGATGCTCTGGGAGGTGTGTTTTGGTGGACGCTTGCTCATATCATCAAAGCCTACCAGTTCCCATGTGGACCTCTCTGGAAGGATATGTGACTTTGTCCTCAAGGCTAGAAGAGTGCAACTGGCTCATGATTTCCCTTGGGAAGTATCTGCTTGCTGAAGGGAGGAATAGATACATTCCTTGTTTGAGTACCTGGAAATTTGGACAGAACTACTCCAGAGTCAGGTTTGATGGGTGTCAACGCTGATTCTCTTTTCCCTCTGTCTGTTTACTGGTGGATAGCTCCAGAAGGTCCCCAGGAGAGGAGGTCCTGCACCAACATGCTCAACACTGAGCTTCTGATCAGACCCCTTGACAGGTCGGGAATGGGGGACAGGGGATTCCTGCTGCCAGACCCGTAATCACCGAACGGGGTTTCCTGGCACTGAAGCTTCAACAAGAGCCAGGGGAATGGAGACACGTTCTGGTGGCAAAAGGCTGTTGACGTAGTACTGGGGTGCTGTGGTTATGGACAGGCACCTGGGATATTCATCGCTACTACTGCTACAACCTGCCAAAAAGGGCAAGATTTACTGACCTGCTCTTCTAGAACCAGTTCCCGAGGGACAGTCTGATTTTTCAGTGCTGGAGAAAACACTAATTTGGGGTATAAATTACCTACCTGTATGCATTTGTCAGTGATGGCTTCACAGTGCATTTGTGCACTTGCAAACACGTGGTTGCTTCCCAAACCACTCAGGTGTTTTGTTACAACTGCTGTCTCTTCTTCCCTCCCATCCTAATGACAAAATGAATTGACAAAACTAAAGTCTCATCAAGATCTGAGCAAATAAAAGTATGTTTTATTTTTTTTCATTCTACAGTAACAGAGTCTAAATAAAGCACTTGGAAAAATAGTCAGATAGGGATTTTTTAATTTTGATTTAAAGCTATTAATTTTAAAAGAGAGTTTACCAAAGAATATGTCATGTTTTCTTATCAGCTGTCCTTCTAAAGGAACTTCTAATCAGTGGAGGTGGGCCTGCTATTGTGCTAAAGCCCAATCCATCACTCTTTGGAAGTGATTTTTCTTTTATATGTCCCAGTCGCTCCTGTTACTTCTTTGCTGAGTAACCCCTCAGCATTTGCCTCCATTTACCCCATAGATTGCCCAGCTATGATTGCAGCTGTAATTTGTGGCAGACCACGTTCCTGTGGCTGACCTCTCCTCCTTCTTTACTTCTCCTGGATGGCCAGGGACCTGTGCTACCTGTTTTTCACTTGCTGCTGAGGAAACATGGAGTTGTGGCACTGGAATGGATCTTGTATTTCAGTAGTTCATCTGCCATTGTTCTGTTGTGGATTGGGGGCAGAGATGAGGGGGGGAAGGAAAAATCTCAAAACTTTGGTTTGGATTTTTTTTTTCTGTTAAAGGACATTGTTCTGAGCAAAGCTGGGTGACTGAGAAGGAAATTCTCATGTTGAGGCTGAGCTTGAACAGGGCAAATGCAGTCTTGAGGGGAACCTATTTCTGCCAAGGCTTTGTGTCCTTTCCTAAATGAAAACATTGCTACTTTGGCACCTCCTGAGAGCTTCAATCATTTCTCCTGCATAATAAGCTTATGCTTTTGAACCAAAAATTTTCCAAGGAAAAAGAGTGACAGCAGATGGGAAAAAAAGTCAAGTTTCTTTCTTTGAGCTATGAGAAAACACCTTTCCCTTTCCATTATGACATCAGGAAGAAATATAAGTTATAGGGTTTTGATGGAAAGTGTCATTTAAAAAAACCTGAAATGGGACATTTACGTGAAAAGGTATATTCCTTTGCAGTTTCTGGCAGAGTATTGACTTGGCTTGTTTATTTTCTGGTTGTATTTGGAGTCTGATGTGACTCTGTATCATGAGTGAAACAAAAATTCCCTGCAGCACTTTTCTAGGGATGCGGTGCCATGATGGAAAAACATCCTTTGGCTTTTGAAAAGGCAGTAATTTGTACATTCCATTTCTAGCAAAAGTCTTTAAAATCCCTTTTTTATGAGGAATGGTCCTCTTCTCATTCCCAGTGTGAGGGGACTTGTTAAATGAATGAATTGTTTAGAAAGGACAGAAGTAGTTCTCCTTCCTCCAGCTCCTGCATTTTTGAAGCCTCTAGACCACCCAGGAACAGCAGAGTTCAGAGGCATCTTACGGTTTTTCAGAACTGTTCTTTGTATGAATTTCTTTCCTTTCTGGAAAGAGCTCTGTGCTGCTTTGAAGGAACAGACCCAACCATATATGTGTGTGGTTGTCCTGAGTGTCCGAGTTCCCAATATGATTACGGTACCAGTAAAACATCTGTGCATTCCTGGCATCTTTTGAAAGGGCAGTTTAAGAGAAAAAGTTCAAGAAGGATCAAGCAAACCAACGTGAGTCAGAACTGGTGGATCCAAAGCCAATGCAGGATTTTTCTCCTGGAACTGGAAGTGGTCTGGCAATGACAAGTTTGCTTCTGAGAACTGACTGAAAAACCAGAAAAAGTGATTTCTAATGATAGTACCTTGAAGACTACAGACCTTACCAGACAGAACTTCCAGAGGATGCTTTTCCTGGAAGATTAAATGCTGCCTGACAAGACCGTGAAACCTGCCACCCACAGTCTTGGTGTACTTTGGAAACTCCCCTGATGTTTCTTGTACTGGGGTTGCTGGTGGAGAGGAGAGGAGAGGAGAGGAGAGGACAGGACAGGACAGGACAGGACAGGACAGTGTCAGGAACAAGAGGTCTGGGAAACAGAGAGCCCCTTGCATTTAAGCACCTTGCTTCGCAGCATCCAGGTCCCTCTCCCAACCTCCAGGCATTCCAAAATCCCTCCCAGCTGAACTTCGTTTGCCTGATGACATAGGTTATGACACAGTCTCCAGTAGGTTACTTGATCCTTTTGGAAGAGAGGTCAAGCCTTAAAAGTTTTATTTCCAGAACATGACCCACTTTCAGCAGTGAAAACTTTTTCTGGTGCAGAGTAAGTTCTCTCTACCTTCTGCAAAAGAAAGATCCTATTTCTTCTTGTAAGCAGCTTGGTGTGGTTGGAGCTGTATGGCCAACTGATGGGTTGTGATTTACCACAGGCATATTTATACTCTGGCTATGAAATATACTCAATTTTCCAGGATGGAAAAATGCCATTTGAATGTGAACAAATTATATTTACTTCCTTATTGTAAATTGCCGTTGAAAACCAAAAGCAGCGGTGACAGCAGTTAGTGTTTATGTCTAATACCCCCCCACAGATCTCTTCCAGGGAAAGGATGAAGGAGTAAATAGTTTCTGAGTGTATCATTTTAATTTGGACCATTTCTAGTTCATATCAAGTTATTGTAGTGACATAGAAAAACAGCTTTTGACTTGTAATCTGGAATATTTCAATTAAAAATTGCCTAACAGGGATGAATCAAGAAAATCCATTCCAACTAACCCTTTTCCACAAAGCTGCTCTTTTTTTTTAAGCTAGCAAATCTTTTGCTGAAAACTACTTAAGTAATCCTATTCACCAGGAGCCATTGAAGCTGAAGTTATAGTCAGGCTGCACATAAACCAGACTTTTTAAATAACAGCAAAAATTAGGGCTTGGAAGAAATTAACATGTGATGGTTTCAATGTGATGGGAAATTTTTAATCATTGTAGGGGATTCCTGAATGACATTCTTCCTTCTGGAAAAGATGGAAATTCAGAGAAGGTCTTGACATGTGGTACAAAAGTGCTATTAGACGGTCTGAAGAGCTCTTGCCATCCATAAAATGTGATGAGACCCTCTTCTGTGGGTAATACATTGTCCTCAGAGAAATGCAGGGGTGTGCTATGGCCCGTATACTGGTAGTAGAGCAACCCAGCAATAGAGCTGGTCAACGCCCTCTTCTAGGTGGTGGTCCTGCCCATGAGGGGAGACTTCTGTCCCTGACCAGTAGCTGGCCCAGTTAAGGGAAACTGGCTTGTCATAGAAGTAGTCACTGGAGATTTTCCTTTCATTTAAGTGGTTGAGGAGCTGGAAGTCCTGAGCTTACTTTCTTGACATCGTGTTGACATATACTCACTGGGGGCCCTGATGGGATCTGGGTCCCCTCAGTGCTTCCTAGAGTTTGTAGCCATCATTCACATAGCTCAGGGAGGAAAAATGACATTTTGTTTTCAAAGCATATTTTGGGGCTGAGAGAGAGGAAGGTGGGAGAGGGAGAAGTTGGTGTGTGTGGAGCACTTTCTCTGCCACCACTCAGAGGTGGAGCACTCTCCTCCAACCTCTGTGAAAGCCCTCCAGGATGTTTGGATCAGGCACCCAGAAACAAAACCAGAATGAAGGTTGACAGCTACCTTTAAGTCCCTCGGTGAACAATATTGTTAATAACATGGTTGTATGCTCTGGTTTCGTGACTCCTGTGAGTTACAGTGAGGTATTTCTTTGCAGATGCTGCTCCCTTGGGCTTGATTTTCTGGAGTTGCCTCTTCAGGCATTTGCCTGGCTATGAAACTATATCATATCTGGCAATGGCTCCTCCTCCCTCTTTACGGGGTCACTCCTTTAGATGTCCAAGCTACAAGAGTGTCTAAATACAAAAGGGTAGTGAGATACCAATTAACAAAGTCTATGAAGTGGAGTAACCACAAGGCTTAAGATAGGTCCCTTTTAGGTCATTGAAACATGGCCTTTATATGTTTTACCAAGGAGATGTTTTTCCTAACTTTACTTAGATGGAAAAGCATTAGCTACTGTTCAGATAGGAAGACATCTGGGATGTTTCAAGAAGACTCTAACCAAATTCCCCTTGTGATGATTGTGAGCTATTTCCTGAACGTATTGATGATGTGGAAGAACAATATTTTTGATTTCTAAATGGGGATCTGAATTTGTTGCTGATCCTATGGAAAAAAACTAGAAGTACAGATGCACTCCTGTGTAAAATGAAACTACTTAGAGCAAAACAGTTAAAAAAGCTGGTAGAACTTCCATCTGAATGTATGAAATATTGATGTACTCGACGTCAAGGGAAGTGACTTGCACTGATTAGTTCAGTGCAGGACTCTGAATATTGCTTTAGAGTCATTTGTCTCAAAACCCACTATCTCTTCTGAGAGAGAAACCTTTGCAATGTGATTCATAATTGCAAACTTCTGAATACAAGGTTGTCTTGGTTGTGAGTTTTTTAATCTTTCAACCTCAATTCCATGTCATGTGGTTCTAGTGTCATATTTTATCTCTGATTTTAGTCATAACATGACCATAATTTCCTTGCTGACCTTCTATCAGTGTATTCATTATGTTCCAAAGGCACATTGTCCTTTACTGCCTTATAACTGTAAAGGCAAAATAATTTAATGGTGGTGGATATTTTGAGCAATCACTGGGCAGAGATGCTCTATAAACATGACACATTGCGTGGTACAACTGTGTAATATGCCTTGAAAATAATGAGTGTCCATGATTTTTCAGTCTACAAATTATTTTGTGACTTATTTTAGAAAGATCTCCCTAAGAATTAGAAAAGTTTTTGGTGTCTTTCGTATCCAAAGTCCTCACTGTGATTGCTGCTATAGAAGTTACTCCCGCCTTTGTGCATGAGTCTTCCTACCACTGAAGAGTTCAACATCTCAAACAGAGGCCAGCCTTTATTAGTGACAACAGCCTGGCTGCTGCTCCTCCTTTTCTGAGTGAGAGTTGTGGTGATTTATTAATATTGGAGTCATAGGGGTCTGAAGAACACAACTCAGCTTTTGCTATAACTTTTAATTCTCACATTTAATTCACAGAATTTAGAAACATTTTGAAGATCACTCCTGGTTTCTGTCCCAGAGAGAACTCTGTTTTCCAATGTAGAAAGGAAAACTTCATCTGGAAAACAGAAAGCACATTAAAATGCATGTATATGCATACACATACAAACAAATACTCAAAACAGAGCATACTCAGACCTACATCCTGATGATCAGTCACTCCTTTGGAAAATGAGCACCGTGTACTTAACCACAATAATATCTTAATTTTACTTCAGGAGGATCAACCTCAAAGAATTTTCAGGCTTTTTTGCCTTACTACATAAATTTTGCTTAAGGATTTTGTATTCAGCACTTGAAAGCTGTTGATTTTGACAAGAAAGAGTTTGTCACCAAAACTGGAGAGCAAGAATTACTCTGGGTAGGGGAGTTCTGGTGGAGCAGGACTGTGTGTCTCAGCATCCCTTGGGGCGGCAGCAAACAGCTCTCCTTTCAAAGACTGCTGAGGTTTGTGAGGAACAGTTTTTGGCCACAGTAAGGCTGCAACTTTTGAGAATGTTGCCATGCATTTATAGGAAAAAAAAAAAAGAAGGTATATCCAAATCATGGCTTGACTGCTGGTCTCTGTGAGCTGTTCCATCATGTTTAACATTGCAGTCTTCCCAATGATTCCATTGTCATTGTTCACTCAATTGTCATTGACATTTGCTCATGAATTTCAGCCCAACCTCCATGCTGATGTATGCAAGAGCTTCTCATTCAGGTACAGCAGATGTGTGTGCTGTGGATCTTTCTTTTGAATAGAGAACAAATAAGAGAGCAGATGGCAATGGGCCTGAATTTCACTTCATGCTGCTTTTTTACATCACATTTCTTTTAGTGATTGATGTTTCATCTGTTTTATGAATGTATACATAAAAGGTTAAGAAGGTCCTTGCGATTGATTTGGTAATTAAAAGCAAATGAACTACAGAGAAACGCCTACACTGCTCTGTTACGAGATGCAATTGAATCATAGGATCATTGAGAAAGACCTCTAAGATCACTGAGTCCAGCCATTAACCCAGTACTGTCAATTCCACCACTAAACCATATCCTTAAGTGCCACATCTAAGCATTGGCTTCAGCAGAGTTATTCTGATTTAGGTTATACAAGAGAAGGTGGCCAATAAATGCATCAATGAAACCAGTGAAAACTCCAGTGCCATCACTGAATCTGCAGGAGTGAAAAGTATAATATTCTGGTTTTACTAAGAAACCCACTTCTGTGTCTGAAGCAGACATAGTTTTCTGGTAAACTTCATGTACAAAATGATGAGATGGGTCTGTTAGACTCACCCATGACTTTGCAAACAGGAGGCAGGAAGCAGGGACACGACTAACACCCCACTGACGTGTACAGACTGGGGGACAGTGTCCGTGACTATAGCAACGTTTGTCTGGCTGGAAATAACATTTACAGAGTGTTTGACAGGCAAACACAAGCTTCCCATAGCTTTTGTCTGGGATCTGTGCTCTATTGTGCTATATCTGTGCTATATAATTTCTTCTGTGGTGTCCTTGAGCAAAAACGTCATGCAGAGATAGAAATTTGATGCTTTTGTGCTACAGTCTGGCTTTGTGGGACAGAGATAGCTAATTCAGAGCATGGGGTGAGAGAGCATGTGTCTGCCTGTAAAAGTCTTAGACCTGCTCATCACAACTGTTTATTTTGATACCTCTGTCCTTCACTATCTCAATGATGCAAAGTTGGCATTCAGACCATGTTTCCCCTTGGTTGTGTAGTTCCTGGGACTTGATCCTCCTTAGAGCTTCTTACTGATGTTAAGTGAGAGTGCCAGTGCTAATCAGGAGCCTGTTTAGTGGAATATTTCAGATTTTGTATCCAGTGCTTTATTAACAATTGTGTTGTATATTGTCTTTTTTGGTGTCCCATTAGAGCTGCAAGGCAGGGGCAGATAATTTCCAAGAATCAACAGTTGTGATTCTGGGACTAGTTTGTTTGGGAACTGATTGCTTGGTTGTGGAAGTAGATATGCTCTGTCTGAGATACATCCTTCAAGCCTTACTCATGAGCAGCAAGCTGATCTCCAGATGTCCTTAGAAAGTTCCTGCAGCTCTGTACCACATGTGGTCTCTGTCTGTCTGCCCACAACTGCTGTCAGCTCAGTATCACTGGCTTTTCACAATGAAGCCTGAAGCTGGGCAGGCTGCATTCAAGTAATGGGCTGCTGAAAAATTAATCCACTCTGACAAATTAACAAAAAGAAGCTTTGGATCCTTCCCAGATCTGTGCTGAAAACATCATTTGAGCTAAGCAATGTCAGCTCTCCGGTGTTAATCATAACCAGAAAAACATGGCATGGACATCATTAAGTAGGCTGTTTTCCTGGGTTTTCTCGTAAACTCTGTTTCAACTTTTTCAATGGCAGAGCTATGTACACAGCTTAGTGGCATTTCCCTGCGTGTAGCAAACAATCTATAATGCTCATCCTGAGCTTTGAGGAGAAAAAAAATCTTTTAAAGACAGAAGCATAAAAACAGAACTAAGGAGTGGTGGGCACTACTTAAAGATATCAATGCCTTTGCTTAGACTGAAAGAAGTGAAGTGATCTGAATAATAACCTTGAAACTGAGCTGGTGCAGGGAAAATACTTTACCATAGAGTTACTCTCACTATAACTATTCGGTCAGATTAAACTTGGGCTTGAAGCAGTGTGTTGAAAACTTTTTCATTGTTTTTTTCCATTCCCCTCCTGTGAAGGTTCTAGAAAATGTGTCCATAATGTGTTTTAGGTATTGCAATGCTTAACTCTTGGCAAACATAAAATCTAGGTAAATTCACAGTAGAAGTCTAGGACTCTAACAAAGTACCCATCTGCAGCATCACCTTCTCATCACTTGCTCTAGGACTCCACGTTCAAAACAATCATTACATACTCTGAGAACTGGCTGATTGTCTGGCTTATGTTTGGTGTGGGGCAGACCTCGGCACCGTCTAGCAAAGCCTCAGAGTCAGAAGAAGTTGATTGCTGTGGTCCTTTTCCTGTGACATCCTGCTGTTCATGCACCATGGTCAGGACAAAGGTGGTCATATGTGTGTATTTTGGGAGAACAATAGGCACTACAATAGTCTTTTGATATTTCCTCCAAGTGTAACTGAAGCACATGAGAGTGTTGCAAAGGAATTATCTATCAGACAGCACACCCAAGGGTGGGACCAGTCTGCCCTAAGATAGGGCAAGATTAAGCCATTTAAGTGTGGGTTAGTTTTTGCTGGCCCCATAAACATATAGAAGTGAGGAGCTCTCAAAGGTGCTTCAGCTTATCCTGAGATAGGTATCTAAGGCAGCACGAATTACTTGCTCACTGAGGGCTTTTCTGGGCACCATAAAGACCTTGAGACTTCAAAGTCTGGTTTGTCTCTGATCCAAGTACTGGAAGGTGATGTAAGGTCTCAGCACTTTTGCTTAGGGCCAGTGAGAGAAGTCTGAGGCTCTGGAGAACTTTGGATTGAGGTGGTTCAGAGAGAACCTTGGTGGATTCTGAACACTGAGCAGAATTAAATGTTCAGGGTAGGAACCTACTTCTGTCTGCAGCTCTAACCCCCTTTACATCACATTTTGTAGCACGTTACCTCGGAGGACAGTGAACCCAATGCCTTTGACAAATGTTGCTTTTGCATTAATATTTTAGCAAATCTAAGAGAGAAAAACTTTGTAAATGGTGCACTGAGTCACCAGGCTGGTGTAACAACATGGAGTTTCTACATAAGTGACATGATTAATTTTGACTAAATGAAGCTACATTTCTAATTAGATCTGGGTTTCTCTGTATCTCATATTTCCTGGGCTTTTGGAGCAAGGCTTCACCATTTCATGCTAAGGGCAGCTTAATCCTGCCAGAGAGACTCAGGCTGTGTTCTCTTCACAACACTTTGTTTTACTCCATTTTTTATGATTCTGATTTTAAAAAGAGGATTTTTTTTTTTAATTTAAAAACAATGAAGAAAAGCTGCAAAAAAGCACTAAAGCCTAAAAAAAAAGAATTAAGACAAAAGTGTCTGGATGAGAAAGCACAGCTTGCATGTCTGTGCTGAGAAGAGTTTAAGGTTAGACATCTGCCTTGTAATAGGTTGCGTCTGGACACAAAATGCCAGTGCTCACCAGTAAGCCTCAAGAAATGCAAAGAGCCTAAGCATAAATTTTTTAAAGTCTTGTGTAAATCATGCATTTTATTTCCAGGTGCTTTTAGTCCTGAAAACAGATCTTCTCCCTCCTTTGGGAAAGAAACAAAACAAGACAAAACAAAACCCCAGAACATTCCTGTGGAGATTAAAAAAATCATAGTACTTTATTAAAAAGAAGAAAAAATTATGGGAAAAACTGATTATTTCTGATGAGATCTGGCACTGGAATTTCATTTTATCTAATAGACAGAAAATATTTCACCTTTGGAGGACTCCTCAGCTCTCCATGCTAACTTTTTCTGAGGTACCTGGGAGCAAGTAGCCTTGTTCCTCATCCCAAGACAACAGACATGCACTGCAACCGATGGAGCAAAATGAGTTTTACAGGCTGATCCTTTCCTTGTGTCCAATAGGGAGTGGAATCTCCTTGCCCTGACTTCCTAGCCGTGTTGACTGCCCCTCAGCAACACCAGTGTCCCCTCCACAGCACCTCTGTTTCCTCGAGAAACTCCTGAACTGACCTGTTGTATCCTTAGTTTGCCATTAGTAGCTCCTTCTATACCAGCAAATTGGTGAGGAGCTGCCTTTGGCTCTGAGGCCAATTTGTGCCATTTATGTTTATCTTAATCCCTCTAATCCCCAAACCAGGATGGCTGCATCCAAATCACCTACTGGTCCCTGTGCTAACCTGTGCATTGTGTCCTGCAAGCTGGCTCAGGTCTGACCTGTGCCAAAGGGGATGCAAATACCCCAGCAGTGTGGATGATTGAGTGGCACTTTGGGGGCCCATGTCCTCATTTCATTTAAGTTATTAGCATGGAGAGTGAGTCCTGACAGGTACAGAGGCAAGGAGAAGGCAGAAAAACTGCTCTGAGTGCTCAGATATAACTGAAGGACTAATTCTTATTTCCAGGTAGTCTCTAAACAGAGAGATGGACACAGACCCCCTTTCCACTGAAGTACTTTCATGTCAGTCTAAGACAGCAGCTGCAGGGTGACTATCCATTGCTGGGATTCTGCAGAGACCTGGCAAATCGAGTGTGACCCGGATCATCTTTTTTACCACCAGACAATGAGGGAAGGAAATTGCAACCAGACGGGAATGAATGGGGACAAATTCCCCCATCTTGATTTCTCCAACCTCTTACAATGAAAGGGAGGATAGAGGTGATATGATGAGAAGCTGTCTGCAGAGTAAGCAGACATGGAGAAAAGTGTAGAAGAACCCCCAGATGAGGTTTAGCTTAATCCTCGAAGGGTAAAACTCCTAATGTGTGGGGCGCTGGGAATACATTTAGCTGTGAAAGTGTTTAAATGAGTTAATCGTCGCTAAGCTCCTTGTTGAGGATTCAAAATCTTTTCACTAAAAAGCAGATCATGTTAATCCAAATAAATTTCTCAAATCCATTTTTATTCAGATTATCAACCTTTAGGGCACAATAACTGTTCTCCAGCACATATGTGCAGGCTACATGGCAGCTCTCCCCTCGTTAAATCTTTTAAGCATCTGGATTAAGGGACAAAGCAGTGTTTGGATTAACTGGACATTTATCTCTCTTTCCTTCCAGGCTCTCTCTCTTTTTTGGGGTTGATTCTGTGTTCAGCTATGAGGACAGCCTGGCACCTGATCTTTTGGAGATGTTTTTGGCAGAAGGGGGATGAATCACCTCCACCCAAAGGAGCTGTGAATCGCATACATTCACAACCTGCTTCAAGCTTTGTTTTGCAATCAGAACAAATCCTGGAAGGCACGTAACCCTGTTGAGCTGAGAACAGGCACTCAAACCTAGGCTATTTTAGTTCTGATTCTAGATGGTCGTCTTCTGGAACAGGCAACATTTGCAAGAGCTTAACATCATGACAAAATGTCTTGTGTAGTTGGACAAGCTATTGGATTTATGGTTTTTTGAGGAAAATTTCATGTTGGTTGGAAGGACTGGTCTGGCTTCTTTTGACACCCATATCCTGTTGACTTGGGGAGAAGGACTAAAATTTCCCTCATTACCTAATGTGCTTTAACCAACTTATTCAAAAGTGAATGTCCAGACATTTTAAGTAATGCAATGGGCTTGTTCAAAGCTCCTGTTTCTGGGTCCTGCATGAATAAGTAATGTATACTAAAATAAAATGGACAAGAATTTCTAAGTTTGTTTTGAACTACATTAAGTGATTGCAAATAAATTAACAAACATGGTTGTCAGTGCTGGTTTGGGAATTGAAATATTCTGAGACACCAAACAAGTTGAATCACAAATATGCATGTCCTGAAATAAGCATCTGTAAAATGTCTGCATTAGCATTGCTATTATATATATACTATTATATATTTATTATTATATGAATTTAGTCTGAAGAGACTTTCAAGACTTTCAAGGGACCACTAGATCATTCACTTGACTATCTCCATAACACAGGATGTAGAGTTACAATGACTGATTCCTGTCTTGAGTCTTCAGGCTGTGGCTGAGCCAAAGCAAAGGGAGGTGAAAAAGAAAAGATGAATATTTGCAAGGGCTTGGATGAGAATAGAGGGGGGAAAACTTGAACAGTGTAGAGAGTTGAAAGGTAAAGCTCCAGATCAGCATCCGAAGGTCAGTCACCATATGTTGGTTTAAGGTCTAAGGTGCAACAATTGACCTGCAAAACAGCAAGGAAAGTATTTCTGTCTGTGGCCATCAGTCACATTGCTCAAGCAACTGTCTCTTCCCATCATTGACTTACTGCTGTGGAGCCAATTCCTTTCCCATGAGCCATCAAATGGGAGCAATAAATCTGAATTGCTTCTGGGATCAATTGACAACCACATGCTGGGAGAGGGAAATCCTCTTAATTTTCTTTTCACTGAAGTCACATAGTCCAGATAACTAGAAGTTGAAATTAAGGATGGGACTACAGCAGAGAGTTGGGAGTAGGGTCCAAGTTTTCAAAAAAAAAAAAAAGGGGAGTGTTTGGAGGCAGGCTGAGCCAGACATGCAAGATATGAAGATACCAGGAAAAATATTCTGGACACCTACTTTGGAAAAATGTTCCTTGTCACTGCAAATTGCCAGACTGGACAAATCCTACTGGTTCCCCAGCATGTCCCTGTAAACATATCTCAGAAATGCCCCATTAGCTTTTCTTTTTCTTTGTGAGCTTCTCTCCTGTTCTGTTCCTTCCTGGAGATCTTCACAGATAGCTGGGAATGGATAGGAACTTTTGTGTTGTAAATACCAGTCTGAGACCTCATGGTCAAAACATTAAACTAAGTCTTCAAGCACCAGTCTTCTTCATCACTCGTCTTACTTGATTAGGTTAGAGGTTTTGTTGAAAACCACAAATAAAAAATGGAGATTAAGAAAAAAAATTAGGCAGAAAATAGACAATTTTGCAGAGGCAGAAATTAGGGAGATCTGTTCAGAAGTTTCTTCCAACTCTTTTTCAGAATATAATTGGAGACAGTTTCCTTATCCTTGTAATGCCTAGGTGGTCCAAATGAGATTCAGCTGCTATTGGTGCCAGACTGGTATCCTAATTCGTTTTTTTCCATGCTTGGGCAAAGAGAGGTTCTGGCAGCTATAGGGGTGTCTGGCACAATACTCCTGGGTCCTCAGTTTATCCCACTGCTGCGTGGTCTGAACAGAACTCTGCAGGGAGACAATCTCCAACCCAGTAAAAACAGCAATGTAAATATGCCAGGCAGGCAGGAGAACTGGGGGACTATTATTCTTATCTTATTGGTAGAGAAGGGAGACCCACAAGATGAAAGTTAATTGTATCCTGGGCTGCATCAAAAGCAATGTGGCCAGCGGGGGGTGATCCTGCCCCTCTACTCCACTCTTGTGAGACCCCACCTCGAGTGCTGCCTCCAGCTCTGGTGTCCCCAGCACAGGAAGGACATGGACCTGTTGTAGAGTCCAGAGGAGGCCACCAAGGTGATTAGAAGGATGGAGCACCTGTCCTACATAGAAAGGCTGAGAAAATTGGGTTTGTTCAGCCTAAAAAAGGAGAGGCTTCAGGGTGACCTAACTGCGGCCTTCCAGTACCTGAAGGAGCCTACAAGGAAGATGGAGAGACTTTTTACAGGACCGTGTAGTGACTGGACAAGGGGGAAAGGCTTCAAACTGAAAGACAGTAGGTTTAGATGAGGTATTAGGAAAAATTCTTCACTGTGAGAGTGGTGGGGCATTGGAACAGGTTACCTCAGAGAAGCTGTGGATGTCCCATCCCTGTAAGTGTTCAAAGCCAGGTTGGATGGGGCTCTGAGCAACCTGGTCTAGTGGAAGGTGTCCCTGCCCATAGCAGGGGAGTTAGAATTAGATGATCTTTAAGGTACCTTCCAATCCAAACCATTCTGTGATTCTATGAATACAAAGGATCCAAACGACTGAGAGGTCTCAGAAAACTGGAAACCTACATTCCCACTTGAAAACCAACACCCCACTGGTATGTGTGGAAATTCAGTGCCTGGGTGTTATGGAAGATAACGTGCTGAAATACGCCCTGACCCGAGCTAACCTACAGAGTCCTGGCTCAGTGCCCTAATTACAGGGTCACTGTTTGCTCTTTGGTTGAGACCCACTCTTCTGTGTACACAAACCCGATGCCACAGGTGCTCACACACAGGCGTGTGCGGGAGCATGTCAGTTTAAACCTTTCACCCCTATTTGGCTTCAGCCTCTTATGACACTAAACCTTCTCATGGTCCCTCTGCTTACAAGCAGGTCCTTTTTTTTTCTCCCTGCAAGAAATTTCTGTTCAGTGTTTTGTCCTCTGGAGCTGCTGTCCTAGAGCTTTGGTTCTGTTTCATTTCAAAAGCCAGTTAAGAAATATCTCCCTAGTCTTCTGTTTATGTCTATGACAATTTATTAAGGTATGCTTCAAACATTTCAGATCACAGTTGGGCTGCAAGGCATTGCACAAAATAGGAACTTTTTGCTTGCTGAGTGCACAAGATGTTTCTTTGCTTTCAGGATTCTTTGTGATGTTTGGTGTGTCTCTTATTTGGTTTATACTGATGGGCAAATATCCTAGTTCTTTTATTTTGATGTAGATTGTTTCCTGGACTAACCCCATATTTTAACTCAATAATAGGAGAGTGGGTGGAAGCAAAGAACTGATAAAATCTCCCTTTGCTGCTGGTGCATTTCTGAGATGTTTTCTTCAGCTTGAGTTTGGGGTTTTTTTTATATTCTGGTTAGTAATCCACATTTAGTGCCGCATTATCTGATATTGAAGAAACTCTGACTGGGGGCTGGTTTGGTTAGAGACATGAGGATGCCTGGAAGGCAAAGTGGAGGTTTCACTGAAGTTCATGGGCATGTTCAGTGTGCAGGGATCATTCATTCATATGGACACATCAGAACGGCAGTGAACTGACAAGTATGTGTAAAAACTATTTGTCTTCAGGTTTGTGCTGATATTTGGAGACTCCTTCTCCAAGAGCTGGACAGCTTGCACTGGGATAGCTACAGAGGATTTCTTGGATATTAAGAAGAAATTTTTCACTATGAGGCACTGGCACAGGCTGCTCAGGGAAGTTGTGGATGTCCCATCCCTGGAAGTGTTTAAGGTCAGGTTGGATGGGGCATTGAGCAACCTGGTCAAGTGAAAGGTGTCCCTGCCCATGGCAGAGGGGTTGGAACAAGATGACCTTTCCAACCTGAAGCATTCTATAATTTGATGATTTGTCTCTCCCTGTATTGAGCCCCCTTTGCACAGACACCTTGGGCACTCATCTGGCAGTGCCTGAACATTCCCAGCATCACAAAATCATGGCTTTTAGGGTAAAACAGTATAAAATTCAGCTTGCTTTGAACACAGGACTGTGATGGTATAGAGGCAGCTTGTCTGTGCAGGAGAACAGGGCAGACAGCATAGGGCAGGAGACTTGTCAGCTGGTCTTGTTGTCTGGCCTTGGTCAACACTGCTTTGGCATGGGTTGTTCCTGCACACAGAGTGGAAACCAAAACACATGGAGTTTCTTGAGGCTTCCCTCAAATGTAGATTCACCCCATGCTTCCAAACATCTATCTTGGATGCAGGCAACATGCATTCCCCAAATCTTCCTTCTTGCACCCATGCTCAGAGGGTCGTATCCAAATGTCCTTGCTGTGTAAGAAGAAGGAGGACAGTGATGCAAGCTGTCCCCAGACATGGAGACTATTCCATAGGCTGCTTTTCTTTGAGCTGGTGAGGTTCACAGAGCTCTTCTGGGGGTAAGAGAAGGGAGGAGGTGCAAGTGAGGCTGCCATATGAGGATGTGTAATCCCAAACATGTGCACTGATTCTTCTAGTTATTCACTGGAGAGCAGAAATGTCGTGCTCCTTGACAGCCAGGGCAGGAGGGGCCCCACATCTGAGCTGGAAGCAGCGCCAGGGACCATAATGGAGTCCAGAAGACGAACTTCCGTGAATCAAAGGCACATGTTTATTTACAGTACAGTCAGCAGTGGGGAAGCCGCCCCAACAAGCTCATAAACATATTTACAGGAATTTCACAGCAAGGTTTGTAAGAAACAATAAAGCAATCACTCAGCACCTCTGCTTAGGAGCTCTTTATGCATGGAGTCTTACCCAGAATTGCGAGGCACTCACTGAGTCACTCTTTACAAGGCCTGCGACCCAGACTACTTCACTGAGGTTTATTGCTTTTCTCTCCCAGAAGTTTTCCCAATTCCCTCTGCTCCTGGAAG
Organism: Pipra filicauda; assembly: GCF_003945595.2. Lineage (NCBI taxonomy): Eukaryota > Metazoa > Chordata > Aves > Passeriformes > Pipridae > Pipra > Pipra filicauda. Next base: position 1,786,828 of record NW_024104320.1, read on the forward strand.
GAGATGGTCTGTTCTTTAACCCACCTGGGGCTAGGACAACTCAGCTGCCCTTCCTTCTCCAAGGGGTGGAAAAGCATCTACCCCCTACATGTACTGTCTTTGACATTCTACACTTCTGCAGATGTGTGGGCATCATGTCCAGTCTGGGTGCCAGTACTCCTGTAACCAGCTGCTTTCCAAACACCAGGACCCACCCAAGCTGTTCTCCCAAAGCCTGTAAATCCAAGGCCCGTGGTCCTTGCATTGGTGCTTTATTAAAGATCTTATTCCCACAGCACTTTCCCTCACCTCTGTGCCTGAAAAAGGAGCCAGGTTAGACTATTATCATCAAGTTTTCCAGTCCAGGGGATGTTTTCTTTCTCCAATAATTGTTTTTCTGTCTCTGCAAACAAGTCTTGAGGGGTAGATCATACCATGTGAAGAAAAAACCCCAAACATAAGACTTTGCACCGTGGTTACAAATAGGGCCAGGAGGAGTGGATTAAATTAAGGCAGTAGCAAGAAGGAAGGGGATAAAAAGAACCAAGAGGGAGAACCGTTTTTCTCCTTCACCCACCCCTGAGCTGCTGGCCATCAAAGAACATACTGTGCTGTCACCTTGGCTCAGCCAGCAGCCTCTGCTGTAGTGTGCAGCCTGGTCCACAGCACTCCTCCCTCTGACAGGGCATGTGAGTCAAAGGGGTCTGTGGTATTTTTAGCAAAGAGCACAAAAGTATATGGGAAGGGTCATGACACGAGTTGGCTTGTGGAACAGCAGCTGTTTCTCAAGACATCCTGTAAGAGGGCTGCTGGTCTGGAGGAGGAATTCTGCCAGGCTCTGGCGTGCATGGAACCCCTGGGAAAGGACTGGTCTCTCTGCTGTCTTTGAAGATAAGTGTTCAGAATAAAAACAAACTGAAGGATTTTAATGGTTTCAAGCAAAAGGCAAGCTGGGCCCATTGCACTTTGGATATCATGCATTACTGAAACAATTCAGTAATGAAATTTTATTTCATTTTCTCTCTAAAGTGTCCAGCTGGCAGCATGACCTTCCTAGACCTTTAAAAATGGTCTGTGTGTGAAGAGGAAAAAATAATTTTGTCCAAGATTTTTTTCTGACTGTGGAGTCATTGGGGGTTATTGGAAGAGTGCCCCATTTCCCATGCTAGATGTTGCTGTTCTTCTCTTTCTGGAGAAGAACATGGTGGTGGCAATGCTTGCACCTAAGGCTGGAAGCAGGGCAGAGAATGAGAGGTTAAGTGCAGCTTGGAGGCTCCAGATGGTCTCTTAGGCGAGACCAATGCTGGCTTCTTGAGTCATGGCTCTGCTGGAAATTTGGGTTCAAGGTTCTGGGTAGTCTTCTCCAGCATCCATGGTTCTCTGCAGAGTCAACTTATTGCATACTTGAACACAGAATCATATAATCATTAGAGTTGGAAAAGGCCTCCAAGTTGGAAAAGGCCTCCTGTGTCTCTGATTCCCAGGTTCTAAGCATCTAAGCAATCTGAGCAAACCCATAGTAAATCATTAGTAAAACATTACTGGAGCCACATATTGTTTTTTCAACCAAAGGGTTGTTTAGTATTGGAACAGTCTCCAGGAAAGTGGTCACAGCACCAAGCTTGAGAGAGTTCAAGAAGTGTTTGGACAATGCTCTCAGCACATGTGTGACTCTTGGGGATGGTCCTGTGCAAGGCCAAGAGTTGGACTCGATGATTCTGACGGGTGCCTTCCAACTCCACATATTCTGTGATTCTATGTTCTCTTGCCCCTGCTCATTGCAGGGTGTTGGACTAGATGACCTTTAAAGGTACCTTCCAACGGAATTATTCTGTGATTCTATGAATTCAGATGCCTTTAAATAAGCTAAATATGCCAGGAGTTCTAAGATGGATATTGATGACAAACAACAGTCTTATATGCCATATGTATGCATGCTCTTTAGGAAGGCAAGTTCCTATTAAATCCTCCTGAAACCGTCTGAAGGATTACTAGTATTAAGTAATGGTACAGCCAAGTTTGGAAAAATGTCTTCTAATTCTGTTAGGTTTTGTTTGTTTGTTTGTTTTTTGTTTGTTTTTTGGTTGGTTGGTTGGTTGGTTTTTTTGGGGTGTGTGTGTGTGTGTGTGGGGTTTGTTTTGGTTTTTTTTTAATGTTGCCTTTATTTTCAATTATTAATGATGTATTTGATTTGAGGGTTTTACTTTTATTTTCTTACTCGTGTTTTCCTTATTTTCCTGTATTTTTCATTGGTTAGGTGCCAGTGAAATGAGGAGTGTGTTGCTGATACGAAGTATATCAGAGAGAGTTAGCTTCAAAGCTGTTCAAAGGGAAACAACTTGGGTAATTTCTATTTCATTATGAAATTTGTTGAATTGTATTTTCAGCCCAGAAGAGACTGGAAAAAAAAAAGAAAGAAACCCAAAATTGTGAGAAATTTTTGCTAGAGAAAACTGACTTGTCAGCTACTCCACCCTCTGCTGAGGGTTCCATTCAGTTCTGAAGGGCAAACATCTTCTATTAATGTCCTCAGTCGAAGATTTCCTTGAAGGCTTCCCATGCTTCCTTTAGCTCTTGAGAGCTGCTAAGAAGATAGTTCTGTAGATACTGTTGAACTGGAAATTCACATCTTGCAAACATTTTTTAAAAGTCCCTTTTCTCACTCCCAGAACCCTTGCAAATATTTTAGGAGCAAGAAGACATTTGGCCAAGCAGACGCAAACACATGGCTGCATGGAGACTGTGACCCCTCAGGTAGCAGCTCATTCACTCCAGGGTTGTATGAACTGTGGTTTAAATGAAAAAAATAACATCTTGCTTCCTGAGGTCTGCTGAGGCACTGATATGTCCTCTCTCCTCCTTGGAATGAGAGTGCAAGCCAGACAAAGGTGAGAAAATACAGTCCCTCCCTGTGCTGCTCTTCTGCAGAGGAAAAGAATAATTGTTGCCTAAATTCAGTTTATTCTGCATTCTGTCCGTCAGTCCCAGGCTTTACTCTGTACCAACCAACTGTAAAACCCTAAAGAGCACAGAAATAAGTTATTTTTGGCTTTTGAATTGCATAATCTTTCAGGTGAGGTGTTTAGTAGATGACAGTGCATTAAGGGAGATGCCTGTGCAGCTCATCCCACTATGGAGCTGAACGTGCTGGGGAGGAGCGGTGTTAATGAGCTGTAGCACATAGGAAGCGAGCAGGGTGAGTGATAAGGCCTGGATCTGGGGTCTGACAATTCCCTCAGGTCCTTGAAAGATCCAGAGTTTCTGCCTGAGCTGTTAAAGGGTCTACTGCAGAAGACAGACTGTACGATTATTAGAACCATCTGTTTTTTGCTCTTGCCACAGCAAATTCAATATTAAGGACTCACAGGGGTTCCAGCTGGGTCCAAAACACCCTATTTGCTGATGTATACCACATGCAGTAGCAGTATCTAACTGGCTTCCTCTGACAGCCTGTTGGTGGCTTTGGGGACTGTAATGTGCTCTGCCAGTGTGTGACAGGCTACTGAACAGGGCCAGTAGGCTGCACAAGCCCTGGAGAAGTTATGGGTTGTGTGACCCTGTCCAAGTTCACTGAATTCTTTGGATAATGTAATTCATGACTGGAGCTCTTCTTGCTTATTCCCATCAAAAGAGACAACCCTTGGTACATGGCTAGCTCATGGCCGAAGAAACAAGGCACCGCCTGGGAAATCCATTTCCATGTTTGACCATCAGGGCTAGAAAGATGGGAAAGGGCCATATCTCTGCTTCCCAGTCTACCATGTCAGGCTAGTAATAGAATAATGGAATAGTTTGGGTTGGAAGGGACCTTTAAAGGACTACTAGTCCAACCCCCCTGCAATGAACAGGGGCATCTTCAGCTAGATCAGGTTGCTCAGAGCCCTGTCCAACCTGGCCTTGAATGTTTCCAGTGATGGGCCATCTACCACCTCTCTGGGCAACCTGTGCCTGTGTTTCACCACTCTCAATGTAAAAAACATCTTCCTTACATCTAATCTAAACTGACCCTCTTTCAATTTAAAACTGTTACCCCTTGTTCTGTCACAACAGCCCTGATAAATAATTGTCACCACCTTTCTTGTAGGTGACCCTTGTAGGTACCCTTTAGGTACGGGATGGCTGCTATAAGGAGACCCCAGACTCTTTTCTTCTCCAGGCTGAACAACTCCAACTCTCTCAGCCTTTAATCATGGATGACTGTGGTATGCCTCCTTTATTTAAAAAAAAAAAAAAAAGAAAAAAGAGGAAATTCACCCAAGATGTCTAATTTTTTGGCTGCAGGAGGCAGCACAGCTGTTAGCATGGCTTTGACCATACGCCAGTGTGGTTCACTGCCAACCTCAGGTGGTCTCTGCTGGTCTCCCACCTGAGAGCTTTTTCTCATTTTGTGTTTGCCTGCCTGTCATATCAGCACTTTCTTTCTCTGTTGACACCATTACCATCCTGCTGCAGTGGTTCCCTGCTAGAGACATCCAAATAGGAAATCCTCTCCTCTGCTGCTCGTGGAAATGTCCTGTGTAATAGATGGCTCTGACCAACCTGCATAATAGCAGCCACTTGAGAGAAAACCCTGCTCCCAGATGCATGTGTGGATTATCTGCTGTCCAGGGGGAATAAAAAGCTGTTTTTCTGTGCTGTGTGTCATGACAACACCCTCCAGAAGCCATTCTGGACACTCAGAGATACAAAGCATGGAAATCACCACCGCAGTGAAATGATGCCAAGCAGATTAGGAAAATACTAGAAAATATTAAAATCCAGTGCTTAGAAGCAGGCACTGAGTCCCATATGCAGGCATTTAAATGAGTGTGATTTCACAGTCAAAGGTATTGAACATCCAAAGTGGCCATGAAAGAGGAGGATATAAACCTGATTTACAGATTCAAACAGAGCTGAATACCTACTTGATCGTGCTCTTATCAGCTAAATCAGAACTTCTATTGCAAAAGAATTATTGTCCTTCTACTTAATGCATGTTAATCAACACAGCAAATTACTCCATTCCCCCAGGTCTTATTAAGAGCTAAAAGCAATTTTCAGCAAGTTACCAGACTGGGAAGGCTGTGGCTCTGACAGAATATATAAGAAACTGTTCCCCAGCTTATATAGAGTAACAACCATGATTTTAATTGTTAGTTTGTGTAGTTCTGTAGTTTAATAATAAACATATTCCCCTGTTTGGTGATCCAAGCTTGGCACTGAGAAGTGGGTAAGATTAAAAATGAGTCAATTCCAGTTAGATGTGAGCTTCTTCCAGCCTGCCTTGGGCTTTCCACTAACTTAGTGATTTAAGAAAGCCACTCATTCATGGTAGGGTTTAGATACAGCAAGAATGACTAGCTATGTTTCTAAAGCAATGCATTAAAACAGGTATCTTTAGGGACAGCTAATGGCTATGTCAGCTCTCATTTTCCTGGAGAACAGAATTGTCCCACACCACCTTTTTTCTGCCCAGCTGCTTTGAATTAAAGGCATCTCTTCAAGGGCCCATTTTTCTCTCCCTCATACCAGTGTAAATCAAAAGCTAACAGTGTTAATGTCACTGGTGTAAAATTGGAGGAAATGAGAGAAGAATTAGCCTGGGAAAAATCTAATTTGCTTTCCAAGTAACAATCTAGATTAAAAATATTCACCTATCTAAACAAATGGGAAGCCAGCACATCACACTGTCTGTCTGTGAATGGCAAAAATTGGATTTTTTCCTGAACTCCCAGTCTTCTCATAAAGCAAGCAAAAATAGACAAGACACTTCACCAGTTTTGTGCTAAGAAAACACCACAAGAAAGCTGCACAATACCTATGGATTTCAGTTCAAGGCATCTGGTATAACCCAGGCTTTGGTGTTAACTGAAACCTTGGACCTGCAGGGTTAATGTGTGTTTATACAAGCACTACAAGCTGTCATTTTAGTTCTCTTCCATCCATATTTGCCATGGCCCACATGTACAATAGAGCTCTTTTCAGAGATGACATCATGCAGTGTTTTGCAAAAAAAAAATGGGGTGAAAGTTTTCTTTTCATCCTGCCAGTGGGAAATGTGTCTTGTGTGCTTCAGCAAATTACTGCCTGGAGGCAGAACAAGCTCTTTATAATACTTTGGTGCTAAAACAGGTACCCAGTCATCTATCCAGCAGGGTCTCACATAGCTGTGTTCTCTGGAGAGAGCTGGATGCCTTTGAACTTGCTTTCCCGTCAGTGCTGCTGCATGGAGTTATGCTCTGAGATGCCATTTGTCTCTCAGGAGCTCTGCTACAGCTGCAGTGCACATTTTATGGGTTCTGCAGAAAGAAATAGTCCCTCAGAAAATATAGTAGCTACATTCAGTTGTGTATTTTGCTAGCCTGTCTATTCTTCTGACATCCACTGACAAATGTGAATGCTCTGGTTTTGACAGGGCATGCTTGGTGCATCTTTCTCCTTATAAGGAGCTTGACTGCAATAAGTCACATTTTCAAACTGAGTTTGGGTAAGCTGGAGAGGGGAGGATGACCAGCACAAGGAGTTTAATGCCTTCCATGAGGTTAAGTGCAGGGGGTACTCAGAGTGGAATACACATATCTAATGTCACATCTTGGTGGGACAAAACAGTGCAGCTAAGCTATTCATCCTAGTGCCTGAAAACACACTGGGAAAATGAGGTTGGACCCAGACACTTCCAAACCCTGAGTCACACCAACTCTTTAGGACTTGTCTACTTCAGAAAAAGGTGAATTGCCTGCAAAGCAGTTGTTCAGGCATCTTCCTTGGGCACAGCAGCTGGGCTGGGGTGCTCTTGATCCAGCCTGGCCTCACACTGCATATGGTGGATATGGTCAGAGGGAATGGGATGGCATTTGCCAGAGTAATGTTAACCCATGTGAGTATATTTTGGAGTTCACATCACCATGGAAAAAACCCACTCAACCTGTTGTTTCTGAGGAGTTTGTGTAAATAAATATCTAACTTGGAGGAAAAAGAGACTGAATGAAGTGAAAATGGTCTTTGAATTATCCAAGGACAGAGTTGTTTTAGTGGTCATGATCTAAGTATGTGACCAGGACAGAGTTTGTGGACAGAGATCTTAACTCTCCCCACAAGATTTGTCTCACTCAAAAATCGCAGCATTTAACATTCTTGTCAGCAAAGCAGCCCTGGTCTCTCATTACTGGGTCACTATGTGGGAAGGAAAATGCTTTCATCTTGCTGTGGCTCAACTTGATTTTCCAAGTTTCCAGTTGATTACTGAAGTGACTGATTGTGCAGGTTTAGTGATTTCTACCAGCCATCCCTTACACAGTACCATGTAACTGAAAATTGACTTGCCACTGAGGATAGTTACTGGATAACTTGAATTTCTCTTTATCCCACTGTGTCCCACAGCAGAATGTATTCCTAGGAGATGGAGAACTGACTGTCAGTTTGTTTACTTTTAAACTGCCCTTTCTTAAAGCAGCCTAGGTTGAGGAGAACAGGTTGTTTAGTTCTCGTTCTTAATATGGCCTTCTTAAGAGCTCTGAAAGCTTGTCAGTATTTTCTGATATTTACTCATAAATGGGTTGGTACTCTCAGACACTCTCCAACACTTCACACAAAATGAATTCATGGAGTTATACAATGGTTTGGGTTGGAAGGGACCTTAAAGATCATATAGTTGCAGTCAAAGTTCTTAAAGGATTCCCTGTGTAAGGTGTTTTTCCAAATCCTTCAATCCATGGCCCGTTTCTGTGCTTACTGCCATTGCTTTTTCAACATGGTTTTAAAACCAATATGTGTCAGGACCCTTTGCAGAGCTCTATCAGCTGTCTCTGGATATCTATTTAATACTTGCCCATCAAATGAAGATGTGTCAACTCTCTTGCTCAGAACTCTCTAGAGTTTTATAAGACCATCTAGTTAAATATCACAAGACTTCTATGAAACGAATTCATGTTAAAGCTTTGTTTTCATGTGGTTAAAATAAAATATAGGTAAGTGACCTGCCCAAGGCAGAGACCAGACCTGTGCCTAGTGGTCCCCTCCTTTATGGATTAGAAAACAGGGTTGCCCACATGCCTTTTTACCTTGAACTCCAGCCAAGTGACTTATATTCATCCCAGAAACGATCAATTTTATTGCTTTCCCATGTAAATAAAAGCTGCATATCGCCACTGGGTGACAAGCAATTTCCTCCTACTCCCCCTCTTATAATAAAGGAGAAAAGTTGCAGATGACATTGCTGCAGAATGACATAGAAAATAGCAATTTGTGCATTTCCCAGGGGGGAAAAAAAAGGACCAGGGAAAAACGTGCCTCCGTATTAAAACTGCAGCTGCAATTTGTCAGTGCAAAGCTACAGTTACAGAATCTTTTTTGGAAAGATACATTTATTTTTATTGTCTCATGACACCTATAGAAGGAAGGGAGAGGAATAAATGTGATGGCAAAGTGCACCTCTTAGTGGGAACCGTTGCAACTGCCACCCCAGGCCTGCCTGGCAGCCCTGGACAGATTTCTCATGCTCTCTTCCCACAGCTCTGGTCCCTCCCTCCTACTCACTGTAATGCCCAGACCCAAAACCCTGCAGATGTCAAACCTGATTCTCTGTCATCTTCTCCTCCGGATGTAATAATGTGTCAAAGCAGAACAAGTCTGCACAGGGATAAACGTGCGGATTCAAATGTTGAGCCTGTGGGTCTCATTGGAGTTACTCTTTAGGCCAGCAAAGAAAACCTCAACCACTGAAACTGGACTCTGGGCCACACTTGAGCCATATCCAGGTCATTCTCAAAATGAATCTTTTCATTACTATAATGAACCTACTACTCCTGTGGGTTGTGAATACAATGTCCTTACAGGTTTACCACAACAAAACAATGCTATCCTTTTCTGTCTGTTTTTTGCCTATGTTGTGCCTGGTACTTAATGCAAAAAAAGTGCTGTTTAGTTGCTTTGGAAGTTTTGAATGTTATTCATCTCACCTGTTCCAGTCTGTGGAGGGAAATGGGGCTTTGCTTGTGGTGCCAGTGCTGCTCTATTTCAGATATGTACTTTAGGAGGAACCATCCTTCTTTCATTCCTTTCACTGTACGTCTTTGATTAGTTCAGACAGCATTACCTACAGATAACTCCTGCTCCCTGCGTCTCAAAGGTCTGTTTAATGCTCTTGTATGATTTGTTTTATATTCCACTGAAAGGGGTCACTCTGGGCAATAAAGAAAGGATGGTGAAAAAGTGAAATACAACAAAAAAAGAAGGAACGTTATCAAAGACATTACAACAAAGAAGGGCATTCTTCTATCCCAGACTGCAATCACTAAATAAAAAAAAAAAAAGAAGAATGCTATGTTTCCTCTTCCCATATTGTCTCTTGACTATAAGGCAGCACAGCCCCTGCCAGAGTAGCCACTGAGGTCTACCTGCAGAATCCCTCTCCACCAAAACCTCGACCTTAGGAAGTTGCATTAATCCAGAGAAAGCCCACGGCACCATCTAGAGGGAAGAAGGAAATACTGAAGCTTCTGGATTGTAATGTTTCCTCTCCTCCTGTGAGGAGTACTGTCACCTGAAGGATCAGATGGACATGGAGATAAGCTGGAGGGAAATCAGAGGAGAGGCTTTTTTAGGTGTAAGAGGAGGAGAGGAAACTGTGAGAAGAATAAAAGAGATCCAATTACTTTCTCTGGGGCTGCCTGCGATCAATAGTGCAGTGGTTCAAGGATTAGATTTAAAACAATCTGTCTGGAGATGATGGAAATGTCACAGGCAAGAAAGTATTCATGAAAGTCATCCTTTAAAGATGTGTCAACTTCTTGAAAAAGTCTGGACAGCCACTCTGTTTTTTTCCAGCTCTTTCACCTACAAAAACTTACTGAAAGAATGATGGTTTCCTCCAGCAGTCCTTCCCACCTCCCCTTTGGTGATATCCATATCCTATTTTGGTCCTTTCCCTGCCTTATAAGTTCTCCAGGGTAAAAAACATATTTTAACCTTTCTAAGAATCTCTGTTATAATCAAATACCCTGGAGAAAACCCAGAATTAGATGTTGGGAATTCTAGAGTAGAAAATCATTAACATTATCAAGTTCAGATGGTATCTTCTGTTTGTGTCTAGTTTCCGAATGAGTGATGTCATCTGCATTTGGCTGCTTCCCAGAGCTTGTACATCTCAGGATAAAGGTCATTACTGAGTTATCCTACATGATGGGACATTGGTCATCCTCTTACCTCTACGCTACTGGGCCAATGCACTTAAAGCTGCTGCGGGGTGCTATGCATCCCTGTGTAGGTTCTGTCTGCAGCCCTTTCCCCATGGCAGCGCCGCTGCTCTGCCATGCCCTTTTGGGAAGGACCCAGTGTAGGCACCAGTTACCCAGGAGGAGCACAGGTCAGGGAGGGTGGAGATGTGCATGGGTAAGCTCAGGACATTTCGTCCTCATCCACAATCAAAGTAAACCTCACCTGACAAGATTCCCCTTTGCCAGGAGCTTCTCTGCAGTATCGGTGAAGCTGGAATCTCCCATCTCCGTGATGCCCATGAGATGTCACAAAGGGTTGGTGCAGAGGGCAGAGCACTGTGCTCCTGCCTGGATCCATCCTGTGCATCAGCTCATCTTCAGGCGGATGCAGTGGAGCTGAAAAAGCCAACAGGTCCTGCCTGTGAATAGATCTGGGTCCCTACTGCTGGCCAGGCTCATGGGAGGGTGAGGAGGCTGCGAATGCTCAGAGAGGGTGGTGGCAGTCCTGGGGGTCTTCCCTTCATCACAGAAGTCCAAGTCACATCTTCATGGTGGCACTCCAACTCAGCCTCAGTGTGGCTTTTTGCTGCTGCTGGCCTTCAAAAGCTCTGACTGAGTGGAGCAATACTACAGACACACAAAAAAACCTTGAGACATAGAATCACAAAGGTTGGAAAAGTCCTCCAAGATCAAGTCCAACCTTTGAATAAATACCACTGTGCCCAGTAAACCATATCACAAACTGATCTACCGGTTTCTTGAACACTTCCAGGGAAGGTGACTCCATGACTTCCCTGGTGAGCCTGTTCCAGTGCCTTACCACTCTTCCAGTGAAGAAATTATTCCTAATATCCAACATGAACATCCCTTGGCACAACTTGGGGCCATTACCCCTTGTCCTATCAGACATATTCCAAGATCTTAAAGGGAGTAGGGAAATTGGTGGGATCTGAAGGATTCTCCCTCACTGTAAATTTATATTTGGTTACATCTCTCATCATCATCATCATCATCATGGCTGGGCTTCGCGAATGAAGATTTGGGAAGGCTCTAACCACATTTGTTACAGGCACGTTGGTGACTTATGAGGCCAATATGAGATAGACATATCCGATTGCAAAAGGCACAGTAGAAAGACTCTTTAGATGGTATATTCTGCAGAACACGATATTTGGTTACATCTCTATCGTGGTGACAAACGAGACTGATGTGGTGAGGCTGCATCACCACACGGTGGCACACGCTCCCTTCGGCAGATGTTAGTGACTGTGTGTTGCAGCACAGGCACTGGATCTGCCGCTCCAGCAGCCCCGAGCATTTGTTTGTCTCTTGAAAAGCAAGGATGAACTTTACAAAGACATAGGGAACTGCAATTCCAAACAGAACAGTTTACACAGGACTTCAGAAGTTTACAGAGACTCCACTTCTGGCTGGAAGAAAATACTGAAGAGCACAGAAATATTGCTGAGCTGAAATGTTCTGCTGTACATGTACAGTCAGATCTTTCCAGTACCTGCTTATCAATTATATGTTCAACACTAGGAGAATTATGAATAGGGTCATTGCAATCCTACATTCCTTTGTTTTGGTTTCACTCCCCCTAATCTCGGCTGATGCAGGTGAAAGTCTCTTGAATGTGTATTATATAGTGCTTTGCACAAAGTGGTTTTGGCTGGTTTGGTCCCACTGCCAATGTACATGTCAAATGAGAAGACAGAGTGGATGCAGCACAAACTGCTAAGGATGATGTAAAAGTTTTAATGCTGGAACTAGTGCTGATCTTTGGCATCTGTCTGCCGTGTGGGAAGATGATTTAGGGATAATCCTGTCTACCATTTTATTTTGAGATGCTGCAAAAAACCTTCACTCCATGTGCTCAGGATGAAACCTGGCATTTTTTAAATGGGAAAGTGCAGTTTCATCAATATAAAAACTTTCCATAGGAACATGTCGATTCAATTACGTTATACTCAGAAAAGGCATACCAAAGCCAATGTTCTCAATTCCAGCTATTATTGGCAATGTGCTTGGAATGGAACCCTGTGATTTTTTCTATTCCCAAATGATTGGTTTCTAAATCACTTTCATTTAATGGTTAAGTTATGCATTTTGACAATAGCCTCTATTTACCTTTCTCGGTAGGCTGGAATGAAAAAAAAAAAGTGATTTTCAAGAGTTTGATTCCCAAGTAAAAAAGAAGGGAAAGGATTTTTTTTTTTTTCTTTTGCAAGAGAGAAAAATCTGTGATTTTAAAGGCAGTTTTCATTCTGAAACTGAAACTGTAATGAAAAGTGTTTGATGAAGATTGGATGTGTATTACAGGGCTTGAGGGAGTAAATCACTCTGCTGTGCTGAACTCAAAAACAGCAGAATGAAATACAGCAGGTTTCAGGACTGTGACCATTCACTGCTTCTTACTGCAAGCACAGGCAGCCTCAGCAGATCTGGAAAGTTGGAAGGGCCTCGGTTTGCCAACTATGTAACCACAGTGGATGTTTAACCAGAGTTGTTCTTAGCTTTGTAAGGAAGCATCTGCTTCTTTTCTACTTTAATTTTGCATTAGCTATGATCTTGAACCCAAGTACAGCCAGCCATCATCACCTTCCTCCTCGCACTCTTTCAAAGCCCCATCAGACAGAAAAAAACCTATAAAAATCCATGTATTTACTGACTCTCCAGAGATGATGACTAGGAAGAAATTGCCTCCTGTTAAATACACTGAAAGAAGCAATTAAAAAGCAGTTCAGCACCATTGTAGACCTTCTTCCAAGTACAATTCCTGCTGCATGAAAAGCCTATGATGAATGGATTGCAGAAATGTCATCATATTATACTACTGTGTAAAAGTAACAGGATCTGTGGAGAGGTTTAAATAATGCTGATATGGCCTTGGAACAAATATAAAGTAGGTAACACATTTCATCTCTATTTTTCATGATTCTATGGATTTTTTACAAGTTTAAAATGTGAGAATAACCATTCTGGACCAAGCCAAATACCTATGAGCTATAGTTATAACTAGTAAACTAAGTGAGGACTGTTCATTTTTACTCACATGGCTAACCCTTCTAACACCCTGCTTTTCAAAAGCAGTGGCCATGTCCAAATTTTCCAACATCAAGAGTGGTCCCTGATCTGTGCTAATCCGTGCATAGTGTAAACATATCTCTGGTATAGCAAATGCTCAGGAAGATAAAATAAAAAGACAGGAAATTCTAATGGTATTTCACCGAGGGTCTGGCAAACTGTGGTTTAGTGATTTAAGGAACAAGAGGGATTTGGTATCTGCTTCATGTTTATAAGCTCTAAACAGACCTGCAGCCACTGATAATAGTATAATTAAATGCTGAGTCTTTTAATTATAAAAAAAAGTTTGTGGTTAAAGACTCAGCATTTCCTGTTTACTGAAACACATTGTCTGGGTGTCACTTTTGCCACTCTTCCTTCTAGAACCTCTAGCCATATCTGTGTCTGGTGTGATCCGTGTGTTTTCCTTGTCAGAACTGTTGTCCAGACTGTCATCGTAATCTGTCAAAATTACTAGGCTATACTTGTTCAGGAATCCCAGTTCAACTACACCATTCAATTCTATTCAATGAACTCCCGCAAACACATTTTGTCCCAAACTATTGTCGCTGTTACAACACTCGATTTCTCTTTGAGTTCCTCTTCTAAGTCCAGGCTTTTCCTTCCCTGTGACATAGTAGGCACATGGGACAATTAAGGGAACACGTGGGAGTTGTTTGCAAACAGGTAAAAGACAAATACAGAAAGAGGAATGGAATCAGTGACTCTAGAGATCCACTGCCACCTTATACATAAATAAAGCCCAGTACAGTGTAAGGCAACACACAGACTCTTCATACTAGTATGATGATGTAAAAGATATTAAACAGGAATAACATATTAGAGTAGTGTTTTTAAAGTCCTCCTTCTGTCTTAGATGTAGGCACCTATACAAAAGTTAGATTCATGTACTTGAATTCTACTTTTGCATACACACAGCTGGCTCATTTTCCATTTGAACAGAGAGGTAACAGAGAAAGAAGGTTGCTTTTTTTGTAAGAACTGTGATAGTTATTGTTTTCAACAAGGATGGAGGACATCTGAGCTCCTCAATCTAAAGTTCTTCAGTCTCAGCTACTCTTTTTTCAAGTAGAAGTGCTTGAACCAGCTAGCTATTAACTAAAAACATCTGCAGGAACTCCCTACTTCCTACTAGTTGAGACTGTGAAGACAAGCCCGCAAAATTTATTGGGGACACAGGGAGAACAAGAAGTGAAAATTTGGTCATGAGACATGACTGGGGAATGACAGGCTCTGCTCCCTGCTCCCAGGCTGTTTTATTAAAGAGGCCTTAATAAAATACATGATGTTCCTTGAGGTTCATGAGCCCAGTTACCTGAGGCAACAACCAGTAGATGTCGAATGATGTGCAGCAACCTCTGATTTCTGCTTTGGGGGCTCCTTGAGGGGACAATGAGAGTAGTCATCTGCCCCATCCCAGAGTGCTGGGAGGCTTTGGTTCAGCTGCTGCTGAACAGGGAGGATCAAGCAGCCTTTGAGCTGCTGTTTTCTCTAGGATGTACTACATTATGTGCTTTCAGATCCACATACGGAACCGTTCTTCCTTCCCCGAGGAAGCACCGGGTTGGGAGCCATAAAACTGTGCAAGCCATAGCAAGAAATCCTAATTATCTTGTCCTTTCTTATAATCAGCTCCTGATTCTTACAGAACCATAAACAAAAATGATTAGAGAGATATACCTCTCTCTGCACTGCAACTGTTTGAATTTTAACCTTTCTTTTAATACCTTCTTACGACAAATGTGCAGTTTTTGATTTGCCCTGTTTATTTTTAGGTGAACATCAAATGCTCAAATACTTCCTTCGGTGAGAAGGAACATTATGACTGTCTACAAAGTGACATTACTGACTTTAGCAGATGTGCATGTTTTGTAGTTGGTCCAGAGATGACATTTCTTATATTCAGGAGGACTCACTTCATGTCATGAATTAGTGATGCTATTGTACATTTTACAATATTTTACATAATTAAACGTGACGATGCCATTTGATATGGACAATTAAGCAAAGTGTAATTAACAGTATAGACACTGTGCCATTTTGGAGTTTGCTTTCAGTGAGTATAATTACCTCACATAGCTTAAATGCAGTTGAAAGTTTGTCTTTAATTTAGTTCTATCCTTTGCAATTAAACCTTTTAATAGAGCCAGATTAGAAACAGAATGTTCAAACATGATGACAGCTAGAATGCATATCCGAAAGCTCCCAATTTTAGGCTATTTCAGTAACAGATATTGTAAAGAAATTATACTCCTTGCAGAAAATGCATTTTATGACTTTATAGATGAACATATTTCTTTGGAAGATCCTGGGGAAATGTACTTTCTATTCGTATTCTATGTCCCTTACTACTTCTCTGTACACCTAAATGTTTCTTTGAAATTACGAAAAGATTTGGCTGAAAGTGTGCACCAAACTTGTTACTTTATTTTTTATAAATCAAGGATATTGTCTGCAGCTGAAATGATACCTCATGCAGGAAACCTTGGGATATTTTACAGGTATATCTAGAGGCTGATTCTCTGATTCTACGATTCTAGGGGTAAAAAGTGCCATGGGCTAGGCATTGGAATTTGATTGTCAAATACTCTTAATGGGGACCCCTAATATTTTCCCATGTGATTCCTGTGCATGCTGAAGAGTTGTTATAGACTGTACATCATCCCTAATAAGCAATATGAGTGCATTTACCCATTTTTCTGATTAAATCAGAATTTAATGGCATGGCTGTGGTCATATTGGGCCAGTTAAGGCAATGCTATTAATTAGCT
Source organism: Pipra filicauda (assembly GCF_003945595.2). Taxonomy (NCBI): domain Eukaryota; kingdom Metazoa; phylum Chordata; class Aves; order Passeriformes; family Pipridae; genus Pipra; species Pipra filicauda. Next base: position 1,802,858 of record NW_024104320.1, read on the forward strand.
GAGCAGTACAGATGTCAGCTGCCTCTCACAACAGTGAGCTTCATTACACAGTCAGCTGATGCCATAGGGTTTGATAGGTTGAAATGAAAGGCTAAAAAACGTATAACCATTGAATCATGTCTACCACAATTTTTAGTTTCAGTATTACTGAGTTAGGGCATAGCTGGGAATGGCATTAAAGATAATTAACTGTTGTGGTTTTTCTTATCTTACACAATATTATTGAAAAATAAAGACCAGAATTTTTTAAATGCTATCAGTTTTAAACAGAAGCTCAGACAATTAAAGTATTACTTCTCCACCCAGTGCTCCGAACAATGCTAATCAAATGAAGATGTTTTCAATATAAACATCTTCATTTGAGTTGATCTTCTAGGCTTCTTTTATAGAAAACAGAGAAAAGCAAGTACTTTTAATCTCCTTCTTTCTATCTTAAATGTCCAAAAAAGCTCTGATGACTCACAGGACAGTAAGTGCATATTTTTGAGAAAAACAAGAAATATTAACTGAGAAAAAAAATTAAGCTGGAACTGAGTACTGCATGTCATTTAGAGCACCCCTCTGCTCAAAGCAAGAGGAACTGCAATGTTAGATCTGGTTGCCAAGGGCTCTCTATGTACTGTTTTTTACTGGCCTAGAAAAGGCAGTGATTGGCTCAGATGTGGGTGCTCATACTGCATATATACTCATGCAGGCAGAGCAACTCTTTCTCCTTTAGCCTGGTTTTTGTGTGTGTTTGATGAGTGCTCAGATGTCATAGTCTTCTAGCAGCTGTCAGGAACATCTGGAGGACAATTAAAAGTAGGAGAAAAACTGTGATGCTTAATAAAGAAAAGCTATATATCAACCCACCAGAAACACGCACAAAGTTGAACTAGTTCCATAATAATTTACCGAAGAAACACCTTTCTCTAGAGAAGTCACATTCAGACCTTTGTCAAATGCACTTGGCATGTCAAGTGAAACAATTTATGGGCTTTATGATTTTGGTTGAAATTTAAACTAGATTTAAACAGTTTGAAGTTAAGTGCCTAAAATTAGCTGCTTATATAAAGGTATATATAGGCTCTTCAGGCTTAGCTGTGCTGTAGTCAGCAGAATTTAGAGACATTTGTGTGCCCAGTGGCTGGGGCTGTGGTATAGATGTACAAACACATGTCTTGTGTCACTTAGGATGCCCTATGAAATCCTGTCTATCCCCATCTATTGTTCCAGAAGAAGTCTTTCCTGTAGGTTTTATCTTGTGCCGCATATGCCAACTATGCACTTGCTGGAGTCCTTCATGTCCTTCCATGATGCTGGGTGTCTTGGAAGGCCACCTAAGGTGTCTTGATATTGAATTACGAACATTTTCACATACCTGGCTTTTTTTCAGGTGGCATGACTCGTAAGTACCATTACTTTTCTCTGAAAATTGCTCCTGAAAAGTGCTCCCTCTGGATTATCCACATTCCTGGTACAAGCTGCAGGAAAGTACATAGAGTATAAAAGTTTCCCTCCTGAGACCAACACAGCCAAGCACGGTGTCATAATAGCACAACTGAACTCCTTAGGCACCTTCCACTATTCTCTGGGAACTAAAAAAAAAGTGAAAGGCTTAGTGAAAGCATCTGTGTGATGAAAGACAGGAGATCTCAGTGCCATTGACAATTTTGCCACAGACTTACTGGTTAATTTTGGTCCAGTCACTCTATTGCTTTTTATCTTCATTTGCCTGTAAATTAAATTGAGCTGATACAATTTCTAAAGTCTTTGAGATTCTTGAATGGCAGTGACATGTAAGAGATGAGTAAAATTGTTTAATGCTTAAAATAATGAACAAAGATTTTAATTCAAACTGCTGCTGGATCTTTTGAAACCCTGAGAAAGAAATGCCGGGGAAGTGAAATTATGCTACAAAAGCTTTAGGAAAAATAATTAGAGAATCATCAAACAAGCAGGAGAGTAGAGGCACTTATATTACTCCAATAAGTAATTCACACAAGTGAAAAAATTAAGCTCATTATTTAGCTCAATATTTTGCTTGACTGATAAAGAAATAATGTATCATTTTTTCATTAAAATATTGATAGGAATTTTTTGTAGGAATTTTTTGTAGAAATGACAATTCAGTGCTAACTTCTTGTGACAACATTTATAAATGTGCAGAACAGTGCTGGAATATTCACAGTTTTGGATCAATAAGACCAAACTTAAAGTGTGGAACTTTGGTAACTTAGTATGAGTCCTTCCTGACTACAGGACTCTCAGAACGGGTTAGTATTTAATTAAATGCAATTACATGTAAATCTTCTCCATGAAATTCAGAACTAATGTTACTGATATCAATGGAATGAGATGTTACTCCATTCTTACCGGATGAGGTATGGGACAAGGTCTTAATACACAAAACATTTTTTCCTGCTTTCTTCAGTCCCATAATTTATTCTATCAACTCTTTGAATGGCCATGCCCAGAAGATGGTAATAAGTGGAACAAAGTCTAGTTGGAGGCTAAGAACTAGATTTTGCCCTATTTTCAGCACACACATAATTTGAAACATATAAAGAATCCTACTGAAATCAGTCAATATTCCTCAGTATTTAAAATTATGTATGTTTAAGTGTTTTGGATGAAAGAGCAATTGCAGATTAATTAAAGCTCAGATGCACAGTGGAAGTCACTTGGACAGGATATGAAAAAAATGCCTAATTAATTTATTGTGGAACAGAATATACTGAAATATCTGAATAAGGAAAGCAAATTTCATGATTGCCACAGAATTTGAGGCTACTTATGAAATTCTAAAATAGAGTGTATTTGAAATGCAGTAATTTTCTTTTTTTAACTGAATAACAGGAAGTGAGTTTTGCTGAAAACAAATCAGCTATTGGCATGCTTCTTCAGCAATCTATCATAGCTCTTCAACTTTATTTTCTTTTACAGCATGACATATAAAAAGAGAACAGATATATTTATTCACCTCTGTTACTTCCCAGAGACTCCAAGGTAAGTGTGTGATTTTGAGCAGAGGACAAAACTATGAGCATATGGGACTGGTATAGGTGACAACTGGGCTCAAGAGCACATGGGGCTAGACAACCATGTTTAAGGAACATCTGTGCAGATGACAAAAGTTGCTTAGACACTTCCAATGCCAGTAGACGCACAGGTATAGACACCTCCATGGAAGGGTCATTCTTGATGTCAGAGTCACAGAATGGTTTGGTTTGTAAGAGCTATGAAATATCATCCACTTCCAACTCCCCTGCCATGGGCAGGAATGCCATCCACTAGACCAGGTTACTCAGAGCCCCATCCAGCCTGGTCTTGAACACCTCCAGGGATGGTGAATCCACAGTCAGTTTGGGCAACTCAGTCCAGTGCTTCACCACCCTTATAGTAAAAGAACTTCCACCGTCCTTAGAGTAAAGAATGCCCACTCCAGCTATCCTGTGATTTTTCCTTCATCTGCAAGTTCTCCCAAACCAACACCTGCCTTTTCAGTGAAAGTAGGAGTGCTTGGACTTAGTTGTGTTATTTCCACAAATTCTCAAGGAAATCCCTTTCATCCCTGTGTTCAAGTCCTCACGTCAACTTTTACAATTTTTAGGATTTCAGGCAAGGATATTTCTAAAGCAAAGGTTAGTTTTAGAACTCCTGTGATATACAGGACCAGACAGTTGCTGCAAGTCTCTAGAAATATCAAACTACATGGAGTTATGCAGTTTTTCCAGCTGGTCATCCTTTCTGGGGACTAGAAACTTTGAAGTCATATGGTAGTGTTTCTGTGGAACCTTTCTGGGTTAATGCTTCACTCCTTAGTTTCAGGTACATGTACAATCACCCACCTGTTACCATGCTTACCTGGTCCTCCTTCTTATAATACCTGCTTTCAGTTGTTCAACTGAAGCAAAATAAAATTTTATCTGCCAATTTCTCCTTTAGAATTATGACATTGCATTCTGTAAATGGAACTAGGCCATGGAGCTTGTCAATATTTTAAGCATGTTAAGACACAAAGGGATTAAAGTATTAAACACATGCCTTACAAACAAGAACACAATGAATTATAATAAACTTACACTAAAATATAATTTACTTAAAAATACATTTCTTAACCTATAAATGCACGTAGCTTTCAAAAAATAATATTTTTTTTTCCTCCTATAAGGTAGCTTGGTGAGTTGAAACAGTAAACCTTTACTTGAAAGTAAAGGATTGTTCAGCTCATAGAAGAGAAGGCTACAGGGAGACCTTAGAGTCCCTTAAATGCCTAGAAGGCTACAAGAGAGCTGGAGTCAGACTGTTGTCAAGGGCATGGAGTGATAGGACAAGGGGGAATGGCTTCAAACTGACAGAGGGCAGATTTAGATTAGGTACTAGGAAGAAATCTTTTTCTCTGACAGTGGTGAGGCACTGGCACAGGTTGCCCAGGGAAGTTGCGAATGCTCCATTTCTGGAAGTGTTCAAGGCCAGGTTGGATAGGACTCTGAGTTACCTGGTGTAGTGGAAGGTGTCCCTGTCCATGGCAGGAGGGGTTTGGAACCAAATGATCTTTAAAGGTTCCTTCCAACTCATCCTTTCTATGATTCTATGACTCATTTTCTTCATCTGCACGTGTGTCAACTGTTATTGCACCTAAGTTGATATGTTTTGTCTGTTACTAAATGTGAATGAACCCATGATTGATCCCTCCACTTTCCATGTTAAATAAAATATTACCCTTCATTAAGGGTCAGGATCTTACCAGATAAGTTCAGCTGTCTAAAAGCAGTCATCTGGTCTATACAATGCATATAAGCTTTCAGATGTGAGCTAGACAACCAGAACCTCTGTCCAAACACACCTCATATGTTACCTCCCTTTCCTTATCATTTAGCCACAATTTACACTTTTTGCTCCATAGAAGTTCAATCCTGACCTGTGTGTGTTTGTATTGCTACTGTTCAAAGTCATATGCTACAACAATTCCCAACCTGATTGGATTCATTAATGATTAAAAGCATCTTACTCCTGCATGGTAATCCTAAAGCCTTGGGATTTATGGGAGCTGAGATGCTGAGCAGCATAGGACAGGCTGGCAAACTCCAAAGTAATTTCCATAGCCATATAAGGGAAACCTCTCTTAGACAATGTGTTTCTATTATTTTCAGACACTGAGATAGAAGGAGTTTTCTTCTGTAGGCAGTGTTGACTTTGAGGAATTTGAGGCAAATTCAAGAGGAGATTTTAAGAATTAAATGTGCAATGCTCAGAGGCAACAGGATTGATTTAAGATTCAGGCAGGAGGCAAAAGCCTTTAAATGAAAAGGTCATGGATTCTGTTTTTATGAATAGCAAGGCATCAAACCAAGCAAGATAGAAGCATTTCTCTGCATTTCTTAAGATGACTTTGCAGAATTGCTAATCCAGTAAATACATATCCCAATACACTGACCTTCCAGGTCCTTATCCACTGATCTAGGAAGCCAAATGTCCTTCCTTGTATTTCTGCAGTAGAATGAACATGTGCCAAGTTCAGACCAGAAGTATGAAATGTGTGCTGCTAAGGCTTACATTAGGATATTAGGATAGTAAGTAGAAACATTGCTGACCAGACAGCTCCCAAATAAGGCAGTTATTTTGATCTCATTTCTTTCAATTATATCTAATAATAACAATTCAGTGCAATTTTATGTCCACGGCAGGTTCCAACATGATGTAAAGTGATAACAGTGTTTATTTTCACAAAAGGTAGATTTTAGGTTCTGATTTAGAAGTGAGTTAAATATTGTTGAGCAGGGCTGAATTAAAAACACAAAGATAGTCATCCACTGTTGATCTCAAGGTCCTATGCAGTAAATGCTGTGATAGCAAAGTTTCCTTCACCCATGGCCATTAAGCCTCCACTGAAGCACTTCTATCACAGAAGCAGCTCCTTAAACCTGTCAGCTGACAAAGTTAGCAAGGAAGTTGTTTTCTTCTAAATAACTAATCTTTTGTGATGCCACAGAAAGGGATCGTATTTTTCAGTTGTTATCTCAAATAACACCTACCCAAGATTAATCTATACGTACTGAGGTTTCACTAAGGGCTTAACTAGAGAAGGGGAATTTGCAGAGAAAGCACATACTTTGATGCTTGAGTGTGTGTACGTTTTTATAAACACAGGAAGATGCCTTTGAAGCATCCAGAGGGAACTTCATCTTCCTCATTTTGAGGGTTTAACTTAGTCAGACAGATGACTGCTATGGAGTTTATATTGTCTTATTTGCTGTGTCATTTCTCAGTGAGTTGTGACTCTTTGAAACTCAGGGAGTTTCGTGCTCTCTCTACTGCACTAAGCCATGTATGACCTGTCTCTGCTCACATCTTCTGGCACCTTTTTAATGCTGAGTATAGGGACAAAATGCATACTTAGAATCATAGAATCATTTATGTTAGAAAAGACATCTTAAGATCATCGAGTCCAACCATTAATCCAGCATTGCCAGGTCCACCACTAAACCATGTCCCTAAGCACCACATCTACATGTTTTTGAACACTTCAGAGACAGTGATTCCTTTGCTTCCCCGGACAACTTATTCCAATGCCTGACCACACTTTCAGTGAAGAGATTTCTTGACAGATTCCACTGCATCAAATAACTTGGCACATGTGTAATAGATTTGGAAAGTGGAAGTGAAAATTAGTATATCTTGGGTGTTCTTGCCCATATTTAAACATACTTGTTTGGTTTATTTATCAAATCAGACTATTGTAGAAATTTCAATTTGAACAATGATAATATTAACACAGATACTATTTTAAATCTTGCTCCTATAATACCTAATTTTCTTGAAGCTCACACTTTGTGGAGATCTATTAGTGTGTTAAGAAATGCATTCAGTGAGGGGAGATGAAAGGCTTTCATTGCTCCTACAGGTTTTATTTTTGATTTAACTTGTCTTGCACCTTTTCTCAAAAATCTCACCTGTTTTTGCTGATCTGTTCTAGCAAAGCTGTCAGCAAATGCCAATCAACTGCTAAATGGAAATAGTGCACACTATGAAAAAACCTACAGTAAAGTAGGATGTAGAAGCCTGGGCACTGCAATGTCTAAAAAACTGATGACCCTTGTGCAAATGGGCAAGTTAGAACAGGATCTGGTTGGAGAAGGAGGCTGTGCAGAGGTAGGATAACACTTTGTGGGGGTCAGCTTCCCTTTTTTGGTCCATTGAGGGAGGGGGTGAAGGAGCAGGCAGGATGAGTAGAGGGGCATCAAGACCAACAAAGATGCTGAAAGCCCTTTGGCCCATTTTCAGAAAGGTCTAGAAGAATGGACTGTGCATGATAACTCATTTGAATAAGAAGTAAGAAAACCAGCCCCAGAGCAGGGAAAACTTGTCTATAAAAAGGATTACCCACAGAGTTCAGGTGCTGCCCCTAGGGCACTGGACATCCCATGGGCTGGATCAAGTCTGGACCCATGAACGGTGTTCTCCTTTTCTCTCTTATTTGATCTGTCCCCCCGCCCCCCCCCCCCTCTCTCTCTCTCTTCCTTCCCTCTTTTCTCTTATTCTTTCATTTATCTTACTATTAGAAGGAGCAAAACATATACCAATTTCCATACTGAGTGTGTAATTTGCTAACCAAATTTGTAGGGTCTTTTGGAGCCTTCTGGCTTTTGCTGTTCCTTTTTGATGGCAGTCATCTCCAAATCTTGGGTGCTCCCTTCTACTTAGGAGTGAGACATGACAGTGGGGGATTCCAACCCCAGTCACTCAGGACATCCTTCATTTTGGTTATAGCTTTGCTTCAGAGTGATTGGGCTCATAATCTGACTCCTGGAATCTGTTTTGATTGTACATCACATGGTGAATGTCCAGGTCACACACACTGAACAGTCTTAGAAGCAACACCACAGCCACATTCTCCAAGCATTTGTTCTTGAGTGGAATCGATCGTTTTGAAATCAAAATAAATGAATTGACTGAATGGTCTGAAAGTTTAAAATATGTATTCTGACAAACACATAGGTTTGATTTTTCGTTTGGTGTAATGATAATTTATTTTTTTTCTGTGAGAAGCTGAATCAGATTTGTGATTTGGGTTTGTTAGCATTAAAAAAAACCCAATAAAAATACAAGGAGTGAATGGAAGCTTTTATGTGAAGAAATAAATAAGTTGCAAAAAAGTTAAATTATGTGAGGTCTGACGAGAACATTTTCTGGCAAAAGTTTTGTTTGCACTTAGCATGACTTTGGATTTTATTGGTTTGGAGACACCTGAAATAAATTTCAAATAAATATAAAATAGATCTGCTTCATATTAGAAAACAATTTAAGTGCTTGACTTTCTCAAAGATCATCCTTTCACCCCAAGGGATTCAGAGAAACCATATCCTTCTGAACCACCTTCAGGACCACTCAAAATGGTGGCCAGGTAAATACAGATCTTGCTCCCAAAAGAGATCCAGATGTTTCTTTCCAAAGCACTTATTTTGTTGCTCTACGGACATTGTCATGGTACCTTTGGTCAGATAATGAAGCAGGAGATGGGGAACAGACTGCAGCTGGAGGCTGCTGGGCTGGGAGAAGGCTACACTTGTACCTGCAATCAAGAATGAAACCTGTAATATCTAATGGGTCTTTGCACTTCAATGAGTTAGTGCAATACTTCCACTCAAATGCATTTTCCTCTTGACTACTACTTACCTTATAAGACTGTTACTTACCTTATTTATTAACTCCATCAGGCAAAAGCTAAAAGTGTCCCACAGGAAATCTTTCAGAACCTACAGTTTCAGTTATGGGAGAATTTATAGCTCAGCAACACTTTAAAAATTTAAAACAACACTTTAAAAATCCACTAAGAGAACCACACAAGCACCAGCTAATACACATTTTTAATGTCCTTAATGAAACTGTACACAGCAATCTCAACAAGGGATTTAATAAAAAACATACAGTTTATATGCATAATATCTTAGAATTAATATAGCACAAGCAGTCAGGTGAAATCAATGTAAAAAATATATGTGACATATCTCATATTAAACACCATTTCTGACAGAAGTCTGTGTTGAAAGCACCTTATAATAATCTTTCTGTGCTGTGATATTAGCAATTCTCTGTTCCAAAATCCTACAGCAATACTGAAAATGAGAACTCTGCTAACGTGAAATGGATATGTTGCTTAATGGCTCATATGAACATCTCCATCAGGAAATAGTGGACCTGTAGTACTTCCCATAATTGTTATATGTAGATATTTTCTACAGTAAGTATTGTGTGTTCCCCCATTAGCCCAGAAGCATTCTCAGCTTCCAAAACTAGGACTGCAGATCTTAAATGCAAACTCTACATAAAACCTACTAGCTCAAATCCAGTTGAATAACAAAGATCAAAAGTCATTTTCATTGAGGCAAGCTTTGAGTTGCTATTCTACTGAGGAGAAAAGACTTGTGTAATTTTTATTTATTTCAGGCTGAATCCTTTGATTCGACATCTCCTTCGAATCTGCTCCAATGCCTGCTGTAATATGAAAGTTGAGAGCACTGTTTTTCTAGAAGTGACGTGGTTTCTGTTCCCTTTGAAGCTGTCCATCGAAATTCTGATGTCAACACGGAACTGCAGAGAGGAGAATCATATTAGACTTTTCTTGGGGCACAGAGTGAATTGACATAAATATGAGTTATCTGTTAATATTGTTGTTATCGCTGCCTGGCCTGATGACTGTGACTCCTATCTCCAATGCTGGACATTATATTCCATCAACAGAGTTATGTTTTACCCCTTTGGACAATAGAAGCTGTTGCTAATAATGTCTTTGAGTCAGTTGATTCATTTTTATTGCCACTTTTGTTTTCTTTGTGGTGATGTTTCTGAAGTATTTCATTGACTCTGGAAAAACTATTTGAAATAAATGTATTTAATTTTTTTGTATGGAAAACCATACTGTGACTCCAACTTCAAAATGAACTGACAAAAGTTAAGAGTATCTCTCTTTAAGTTAGAATTGCTCTTCATTACTATCTGCAAAAAATTTTAAAATCTCTTAAATATCTTTTAGTAGAGTTAATTCATAATTTTATTTCAAAAATCCATCATCATTGTAAATACTTGCATTCTTTATCTCTTTCCTGCTGTAGAATGAGAGGCAGAATTTTTAATTTTATTACAGGACAGCCACTGCTTTGAGTGTATCTAATGTTTTTAAAAGATTTCACAATTTTCCATTGTTAGTGCTAAAAAAAAGGATCAGAAAATTAAAGAGTTTCTTTAAAGATATTTTCTTAATTTTTCTGAGCCTGACAGTTTATTTTTCAGTTTGGTAGAGAAATTGAGTTTGTTTTCAGCCAAATTTTTTATATTAGAGCTATGGCTGTACATCCTAAACTTGATCTTATTTCTTCCTTCTGGTTTACTGTGATTTTTTCATATTACTGTCAACTGAAAGCACAACCCCACACTGCTGGATGCTTAAAGTAAAGCAACCATCATCTGGAAAATCTCCTAATCTAAATCACCCAGGCAAAAGAAGCATGAGAAGAAATAAGTCTGATCCTTGTTTTATTGCTCAGGTACTGAAACACATTGGAGATTAATGGCAAAGTTCATATTAGAATGCTAGGAAGATGAACAGTTCTCTCTCATGGCTGCAAGGCTCCCAGAGCTTGCACTGAAGGACAGATTAGTCCTGGATAACCAGGTATGGGTTGTGGCCCCACAGATTCTGTTCCAAGGTGATTGGTCTGCTTGCCTCTGCTGTTACGATAGTCTGAAACATGGCAGTGAGGAGGAAACCAGAATTTTCTGTGGAAAACATTTGCATAATCACATATATTATGTATTTCCCTTGTATTAGAGTGTAATGAAACAGATTTACGACTACTTTCAATTATTACATTCACAAGCCACAAGGTATCTATAACACATTAGGGTTATTTAATGGTCTCTGAAGTTCTCAGAAAGCATCGTTATTTTTCTGTCTCTCTTCTCTAGACCCTTTGATCATTCCAAAAAAAGATTCTCATAGACTGACATTTCCCTCTGTCAAAATATATTTCCAGAGGAAAGCTGGGTGACTGCTGCAAGCAACTGTACTCTAAAGAGCTACTGGGAAGTTAAGAACAAGAGTTGTGTTTTTCTGGAGGGGTTCTTCTCTGAATACTGATTCTTCTTCTACCAAGTAGAATCCATTGGCATTCACATTGCTCCCTTCTGAGACGGGGTCAGATGCAGCAGCCAGCCCTATGACTGTGCCAGCTTCTTCCAGTGTGAGAAAAGGGCACCTGCTTGATTAGGCCAGATAAGATGCTGAGGAGTAAAGCTCCTGCAGCTGAGAAAGCTGTTAACCCTCTGAGATCAGGAATGGGTGGCAGATGCTCTTATTTTACTTACTGTACATACAGCTCAGGCAATACACAGTTACCTGAGTTTGCAGTGGAGAAGTCCCTAGCACAGCTTTGGATGAACTGTCTCAGGGAAGGGCAGCAATCCTGCTGTGACATCCTCAACCTCAGTGAGGATAATTTACTCTTGTTCCCAGCAGGCTAAAAAAAAACCCATTCAGGTTCTCTATGGCTAGACCTTGTTTTGCATTTTGAGTATTTCTAATTTATTTTACAGCATTTCCTACAGACATGCCTCAGGTTGCATGATTTAATTTGCTTGTGCTGTGCCCTGGGCATCTGAACTCATGTGGCATTACAAATGGGAGAGATGGATATTTCTGCATGGAGTTTACGGCTTTGATAATATCTGGGTTTCCTTTTTAATCCCTTTGGGTGCACACGTGTAAGATCTGCTGAGCAGGAGGGAAGGGAGGTAATTGATCACCTTGCACACATGCTGCCTTTCCCCTTGCTATGAGTACTTAACTAATACTGCTAAAAGTAGAAGGGAGATTGAAGCATGTGACAGTTTTGGAATTGAAGGGTTTTATTCCTGACCTCCAAATTAGTGATGAAGATTCCATTTCCTAGAGTCCTTAATATTCTCATGATCCTGCAAGAAGATAATTACCTATTTAGTAAGGTTAAGAATTAAGTTGCAGGCTGGGCAGTTCTGCTGACTGTGTAGACAATACATTTGGAAGCATGGCTGGAGAGCATCCTCTGGAGCTTCCAAGACTATGAGCAACTCTCTTGAAAAAGGCTTTCTCAGGCATGTTCAGGGAGGCATGCCGGTCTACAAGCTGCTTTGGAGATATCCATACCTACTTAAAATGGTGAAAGATGGGATGAGACTGAATGTGGTACCTCTTTTGTTCATTCTTGCTCTGTAAACCTGGTCTTGGAGGTGGGAGAGACATTTCTTTTGTCACAAATGGTAATTGAGTATCTACCAGAAAGTCCAGAGGAGAGCCAGGATGAGAGTGCTGGAGCACCTCTCCTGTGAGGAAACTCTGAGAGAGTTGAGGTTGTTCAGCCTGGAGAAAAGAAGGCTCGGGGGAGACCTTCTAGTAGACTTCCAGAGAAGGGGACTTATAAAAAGAGAGGGAGAGACAGTGTTTACAAGGACATGTAGCTTTAGGACAAGAGGGAATGGCGTTAAACTGAGAGAGAGCAGATTTAGGTTAGATATTAGGAAGAAATTCTTCCCTCTGAGGGTGGTGAGACACTGGCACAGGTTGTCCAGAAAAGCTGTGGATTCTTTCAAGTGTTCAAGGCCAGGTTGGATGGGGCTTTGTGCAGCCTGGTGTAGTGGAAGGTGTGCCTGCCCATGGCAGGGTGGCTGGAACTAGATGATCTTTCAGATCCCTTCCAAGCCAAACCAATCTATGATTCTATGATACCAGGCAAATTATGCAAATGAGTTCAATAATTACATCTAGATGGTAGTATAATGTTGTACTACTGTTATTAATTCCTGCACTTCTATAAATTTATTAATTTGTCCCTCTGGGATTTTAGTCTTAGGAATAGTATTCTACGCCTTACTAATGTTGATGGACTTTTTTTGTCTGAGGACCCTGACTCTTCTTTCCAGCTTGCTTTGAACCTCTGGTTCCTATATGATGCATGTAGGGACTGGTGCTCTTGAGGTTACTAGTCCAGGATAACTTGCTTCTGACATTTGGAATGTCAGAAAAAGAAAAAAGAAAAGCAGCTGAATCAGCTCTTAAAAAAAAGGCAGTTCACTTTCATAACAGGTATTGCTGATCCAGTGATATCATGGATGTATCATTGACTTCCAAAGGAGCAGTTACTCCGTAAATTAGGCATAAAAAATGCAAAGAGGATTTTTTCCTGCCTGGATAAGAAATGCAGAGCAGCTGACTGCCTCTTTCCTTGTCAGCAAACTCCTCATGGAAGTTCTTATTGGCTGAGAATGTCAGTTCCATGAAACCTTCAACCACTCAGCCCCCGGAGAGACTCTGTGCAATACTCCTTGTACTTGTCTCCAAGTATGTATGGGAGAAACATGAATAAATGAGGCAATATAGAAAGAAAGAGGCATTCTGGAGCTTTTTCACTGATTGAAGAGTGTGATCACACACAAGTTGGATGTGTCAGATGTGTCGGCTCCAGCAGAGAAATGGGAGACCCTGCTACTCTCCAGATCTGCTTTCAGCTCAGGCTTGGGGAGAGCCTCTGGCTGAGGGATCGTTGGGTTCAGAGTCGGTTTTAGAGCTGTGCAACTTGCTGAGCTGACCCAGAAACCCTCTCCCATGACTGGCAGAAAAGCTGGAAAAGGAGTTGCTTTTGTCATGATGTCTTGATCTCTGAATCACAGAATCATAGGATCATAGAATCACTAAGGTTGGAAAAGACCTTTAAGATCATTGACTCAAATGTTTGACCAACACCACCTTGTCAACTAGACCAGAGTGCTGAGGGCGATGTCCAGTTTTTTCTTGAACACTTCAAGGGATGGTGATTCCACCATTTCCCTGGGCAGCCTGTTCTAGTGCTTAACCACCCTTTCATTGAAGAAATTCTTCCTGATGTCCAACCTGAATCTCTCCTGGTGCAGCTTGAGGTCATTTCCTCTTGTCCTGTCATTCATTACCTGGGAGAAGAGACTGACCCCCACCTGGCTACAACCTCCTGTCAGGTAGTTGTGGAGAGTGAGAAGGTCTCCCCTTGAACCTCCTTTTCCCCAGGCTAAATAGCTCCAGCTCCCTCCCTCCCCTGAATTGAGGGGCCCAGAAATGAACCCAGGATTCGAGGTGAGGCCTCACCAGTGCCCTGCACAGGGGGTGGTCACTGCCCTGGTCCTGCTGCCACACTATTGCTGACACAGGCCAGGTGCCACTGGCCTTCTTGGCCACCTGGGCACTCAATGGCTCATGTTGAGCCACTGCCAACCAGCACCCCTAGAGCCTTTTCTGCTGAGCAGCTTTCAGGGCATCTTTCCCCCAGCCTGTAGTTCTGCAAGGGGTTGTTGTGACTGAAGTGGAGGACTCGATAGTTCACCTTATTGAACCTCACACCCTTGGTCCTGGCTCATCCATCCAGCCTGTCCAGATCTGAAATGCATTCAGCTTAGGGGAGACCACAGAGGGACAGAGGAGACCTTTCAGGCATTGAAATCTGGATTTTAAAATATATTTTGGTACATTTAATTGTCAGCTAGAGGTCTTGAAAGGCTTACAGCACATTCTTCACATGTTTTGCAGGTGGAATTTTTTCGCATAATCATAGATATCTGTCTGACCAAATGTCTGTCAATGGCAATAGGAGAGAAACTGGTGCTTTTAGAGAAAATTTTACCCTGATTGCTAAGTAGATGAGGTGAGAAACAGTTCATATGTATCTTTCAGTAATGATGCCCATGCCTCTCTAATGACTATGAAGAGAGCTTTCATGACTAGATGATATTTAGGGACTTCTAATATAGATTTCTGAAGTTATGGATCCCACATTAAGTAGTGAAATAACTTCAGAAATCAGGCTCTTGGTGAGCTGAGGTTACCCTTGGACTTTCTCTAAAGCAAGTGAGGAGTTACTGGGAAAGAGAATGGGCAAATAAACCATCCCAGATGAATGATAGAAGAAATGTGACTACCAAAGGACAGTGTTTGTTTCTACAGTTCCTATCCATAGATGCTCTCAGTATACTTTACGGACTGTAGTGAGTGAATCCTGACAAGTCCCACCTGCAGCTGGTGTTTACCAGGGCTCCTAGCTCAGTTGGGGCATGGAGAGGTGCAGCAACTGCATTTCCATAACATCCAGGAGACAGAATTATCCCCCAGTCTCCCTAAAAGCATCCTGGGTGACTTCTGATGAGGTCACATAGAATTGGATGCTGTTAAAGATACAGATGAACTTCAGAGAGAGGGAATTAAAATCAGAGCCCCTCAGCTCCCTCTGCCACAGCTTTCTGTATGAAAAATGGAAATAGTTTTGCTGTTGATAGCCTTTAACATTTTGTGCATGCAGATCATAAATTCTAAGAATAGGTATTATCTCTTGCTACTTGTCTGTACAGTAAGAGCTTAATCTTGGCAAGAGCCTGTGGGTTTTCAAGTAACTCAAATAATGTGTTATGTGATTTACTTACTTAAAAGGAAGCAACTCATCTGATTCTGTTCTAGAATTTAAAAGGACCATGTACCTGATACTTTGTCCACCACAATAATGACAATAACAATTCCCAAACATACCATATAAAATGGTTAGATTTATGAGAGTGTCTGGTTCTTTTTTGGACTCAGTTCTCACAGATGTCTTGACAATAATTCAACACCACTCTTCCCCCACCCCTGCCAAACCTTAACAAACCTCACTGTGTTAGAGCTGCAAACAATTTCTTAGATATATAGCCCTGAAATAAGTATTCCAGGCAACATGCTTTTTATTAACTTGAAAAAATAGGTATAAAGTCAGAGTTTCAGTACTGATAGCTCACAGCCAAAAAGCTTGTTTCTTTTAAAGTGGTAGAATATGTAATTTTAATTTAAAAGCTATGGTGTCTCTGCACTGGAGTTCAGGATATGTGCAAGGTTCAAAAGAAGTTATTCAAAATCAAAAAGTTAAATACAAAGTTAATAAATTTAAAGGGAGACATACAAATGCAGACAGAAAAGATGACTTTAGAATGAAGCAATAATTCCTTAAAATGTGACTAAAACTCTGTGCCTTAATGAAGTGCCATAAAGAGAACTTCACAAGGAACCGCTTCAGCCTTGGGCACCAGGAGATGAGTGAGCAAAGGCTCAATGTCAAGGGCAATGCT
The DNA here is from genome assembly GCF_003945595.2 of Pipra filicauda. Lineage (NCBI taxonomy): Eukaryota > Metazoa > Chordata > Aves > Passeriformes > Pipridae > Pipra > Pipra filicauda. The sequence goes on from NW_024104320.1 coordinate 1,818,989, forward strand.
ACGTTCAATTCCCAGCAGAAATTCATTGTAGCTTCCTCTCAGTCCTTCCACCACCTTGGATTTGATCTGCGGACTGATGGTGGTACTCTATCCCCTGGGAGATGCCTCTCACCTCCTCTGTCTGGGAGGCTGGGAGGTGATGGGGATCAGGCCTGGTCTAGCTCCGAAGCCTGGCTTAAAGCCTTGCCCAGACTGTCATTGAAACCTCACAAGATTTACTGTCAGGGCTGTGCTTTTTCTGGATAGTGTCTGACTTGGTGGGCATCTGGGAGACTTCACAGTCTGGGATTTACACCTCTGTGCCTGCTGGAAGGTACAAATGGGCCATAAACCAATTGCAAATGAATACTGGAAGTCTTCCCTAACCTTGACTACATGTTCTGCTTTCACTGCTCACCTCCTTGAGGAAAGGGTGTATTGGGAAGGAAATACTGCAGATGTACCTGCAGCAGGGTGAAGCATGGCTCCATCACTCAGACAACGGGTTGTAACAAGGGTGAAGTGCAAAAGTTCTCAGTCCTGAGGGGATGAATGCAATTCTGGGTACAATTTCAGTGGCTTGACTCTAAATGTGTGCAGAAATATTAGAGTGATTGAGTTTGGATGCAGAGACCAAGGCAGGGCTGGATGTGTTTTTGAAAGGTGCAGGTTTGCACTATTGGCACTGCTTTCAGTCCCATTTCACTTTCCATCGTGGCAGACCTGCCTTTTAATAACAGCACAATCTTTTCCTTGTAGCAAAGGAGGTGCCACTGGACTTCCTCAGCTCAGAGGTTCTTAGCAGAGTCCCTGAAAAGTTTATCTTAGATTTAAGCAAAATATACCACAGCTTAGCACAGTGACAACAAAGGTTGGATCTTAGGGAGCTGGAAGGCACGCTTAGGAAGGAGTTGGACTCATGACGAGTTTGGAGCATTAAGTACATTTGCAAGATTGAGAATTGAGTGGATCAGCAGGAGGTGTTTTGTTCTTGTATAAGCAGCTACCACATTATCTTAACCATAAATCTTGCCCTCTCAATTTTGTAAACACTCAGCATGCGGCAGAACTTGCTTAATTTTCTCATTCGATTACCTGTCTCTACCTAATAGGAACCATGGAATCCACAAACTAATACAAATACATTAAAAAACTAATTTTGTGAAACTACTGTGCTTAGAAAAAAATGTAGGTTGCCATATGCATATGGCATCAAATACCCACTTTGGTTTCTATTATGGTGATGGCTTTGTATTAGCAGCAGACACAGATTGGCAGACAAATAAGAGAGGATTGCAAATGCAACTTTAATTGATGAAATAGTAAGTCTGGAAATTAGGATTCTGTTTCTCTGCAATCGTCAGTCACACATAGTAAGTTTTCAGCTTTTGAAGTACATTTTGCAGATTTTCTGCTGTGCATAATTTAATACAGTTCTCTATGCACCTGCCTCCCAGCCTTGTCCTCCCCACAATGACTGACAAATTCTGAATCAAAGTGGGAAAGGAAAAAACCTCTGCTTCTAAAATGGGTGGAATTACCCATCTGGATCAGAAAGGGTTGCTCCTTAGTTGTCTCCCAGAATACAAATTGGCTGGCTCATTCTCTGGTTTATACCAGTTTTATCATCCTTGTTCAAACCACCAAAGAAATTAAAAATGGGACTTCCATAAACCTATTCAGATTTACACTAATTGCCCCACAAATAATTTAAGGCCAGAAAAGTTTATTATGTTCATCCAGCCTTACAACACAGGCCATGGAATTTCATCCAGTAATTCCTGTGCTGAGTCCAAAAGGTTATGGATGAAATAGAACATAGCTTTTAGTAAGACATGTAAGGCTGGAAGATTGACTGGAATAAATGACTATAAATCCAAGATATGAATGGTTGCTGTGAGCTGATGTTCCAGAATTGAACCCAGCTTAAGGACTCTAACAAGGAGAAAGTTCATCACATTTCCCTGTTAATCTCTTTGAATTGCCTCAACTATAAAAATACACTTATGTTTGCAGTTAGAAATTCCCCAGGGCTGAGATCCATCTGTTGGATTTGATTAGCCCTTCATCAGTGATATTGGAAAGCTCTCTTTTATCAGATATCTTTTCCTTGAGCAGGGTATTTTAGTTCCTGATAAAGATATACCCTTTCTTTTCCCTTCACTATTAGGATTCATTGAGCTCCTAAAGTCACAGAGAACTGGTTCCTTCTTGAACCATCGAGAATCAGCCCAATTCCAAGTGGAGAAGATGAACTTGAGGAGCTGTTTAGAAACTCTGTACTTGACTGTGGGTGGCCTCCTATCCCTGGTGCTGGTATTGCTGTGCTTGAAACCCTCTGGGGTAACAACTGGTAGAGGAGAGGGAGCTATGAAGCAGTTTGTCTTTTTCCTTGAGTTTCATGAAGTATTTAGCAACACAGAAGGGTCCTGGCCTGGCTGCTGTGCATGTAGGCAGTGTGACTGCATGGCGGCCCAGATTCCCATCCCTGGAAGTGTTCAAGGACAGGTTGGATGGGTCTTTGAACAGCCCGGTTTGATGGGTGGCATCCCTGCCCATGGCGGGGGGGCTGGAACTAGATGATCTTTAATGTCCCTTCCAACCCAAACCATTCAATGATTCTATGATTTTATGTCAGACTGTTATGCTGGGGTGTGACTGATGTAATTGCTGCCTGAGTCCCTTCACTGCATCCCTGGTGCCCTGGCCAGCCACAGCTAGTGTGGTCTGCAGCTCAAAGTTTCAAATAGTTAGAAATGGTGCTTCAGCAGCAAAATATTTTAAGAACACATCAGTTAATTGCTGGGGAATTTACCTTCTTGGTGCACACAGTTGGTAGTTTTCCAGCTATTGTTGCTTTACTTTCTCAATGACTCCTTAGACTTCAAGCTTGGGAAGGTCATGATGTTGAGAGGGGACTTGAGGCTCACACCTCTGGAGAGACCTTGATGTTTCAGCCTCTGGTGAGAGCTTTAACTTTCTCTATGTGCTAAAATTACCACCATCAGCTCAGAAGAATAAATCCAGCTGTATCACTTTGTGGTGGCTAATGCTTGGGTAGATTCAATGTGTCAGGTACTCCTGGAGAAACCTAGAAGGGAGCTAATGTGAATGTCTCAAACACCGATAGCTGGATAGCTGTGGAGCTAACCAAGGATTGGTGTAATAACAACCAAAGGTTGTTGGTAATAACACACTGTGAGAGATAACAGGATGTGTCTGCAGAAGGGGCTGTACAGAAGTAGGGCAGCATTTTTTCTGGGACATAACTTGTTCTGGCTCCCAGAGATAAACATAACACATTAGAGGGCAAGAGCAGGAATGAGGTAGAGAAGTGTGCATGGACTGTAGGAGGAATCAAGACCACGAAAGACCTTGAAAGATCTCCAAGGCATTTCCAGACAGGTCTTGAAGAAGGGACTGCACATGATAAATAATTTGCACAGAAAGCTGCCAGCAGACCGTCAGCTTACAGAAGCTGGCACTGACTCGGTCATTGGAGCTACATATTGATTTTAGTGGAAATATGCCAACTTCCGTTGCTCAGGATATGGCTAGGATCCTCCCTATTGTCTGTCTCCCAAGCAGTGCCACTTCATATCTGCTTTGCATAGCTGTCAAAATCAAGCTGAGGGTGCAGGGCAGTGAAAAGCCAAGCTATTTATTTTTTATTTAATTTTTTTTTGATTGGTTGAATGACAATAAAAGTGGTATCTCATCAAACAAATACAGCTAATGCCTGTGCCAACAGGCAGGGCTGAATGACAGATCATCTGCTGGTGCAACCAATGCGTAGAGCGAGAACATGCCTGACCAGGGAGAGATTGATTGAATTGGCTGCTTTGCTCCAGCTTTGCCCTGAGCTGCCCTCTCTTCCATCTGCTCCATGTGCACCATCCTCAGGAACAGCTGATGCAGAACAGATCGGACACATTCACGAGTCCAAATTGCTACAAATCAAGTGTCTGCCATTCTGGAGTGCTCTTTGGGCAGCTGTGGGGGCAGCTGGATGGGGCAGCTGTGGGTGGAGCCAACTCACATGGTATTGCACACTCGGCTCCGTCAGGTTTGGGAGATGGGATCAGTGATGCTTCAGCAGATGAGGACACAGCTCCCTGGTTAGGAAGTGATGAAGGTATGGGCTCTACCTAATTTGCAGCAGAGAACTGATCCAGGACATATACTTGCTTATGGAGACAATTTCTGTTGTTGTAGCTGCTCTGCTTTGAGACACTGAGATATTTATTTGCTTACTGACTGCTAACTGTTCCTTGTCAGTGGCTGAGCACTGGTTGCATACAAGCCAGTTCAAATCCATCCTACAAAATCTCACAGGTGAGATTTATATCTGGACTGCCTACTTCCCACATGAATATCCTAGCCTCAAGGCTTTTGCTTTCTGCATGTTCTGGGGTTTTTTGGGGTTTTTTTGGAGGGCCTAGATGACTCTGAGGCACATGGTGTAATTCTTGTGGATGGTCCTGTGCAGGGCTAAGGGTTGGACTCGATGATCCTGTTGGTCCCTTGCAGCTCAGCATATTCTTTGATTTTGTGAAGAACAAAATTAGGTTTTTATTTTTTTTAAATGATATTTAGTTGTCATAGTTTTGGTCAGCCCTTTTTCTCAACCAAGTCAAACATCCTTGTGCACATGTAAAAAATAAAAAATAAATATAATAAGAAATATAATACAACAATAACATAACATAACATAACATAATATGATATAACATAATATAACATAATATAATATAATATAACATAATATAATATAATATAATATAATATAATATAATATAATATAATATAATCTAATCTAATGTAATATAATATAATATAATATAATATAATATAATGTAATATAATATAATATAATATAATATAATATAATATAATATAATATAATATAATATAATATAATATAATATAATATAATATAATATAATATAATGTATGCAAAGATATTAAAGTGACATTGTGGTTAATGTGACTGCCTAGGTACTGGAAGGTATGAGTGTCTATCATATCCCTGCCCTTTATTTCCCATCACTGCCTGTAAAATAGATGTTTGTCCACTTCTTGGAGCTGTTGAAAGACAGCTTACCTGAGAGTTTATAAGTTGCTATACTCTTGTGTAGGTGACAGCTGAATGGTGAGTACTTAGTCGCTTTTGCACATGAATAGCTGTTTTTACAGACTCACACAGACTGTTCTGATGTGTCAGCTGCATCGATGGTTTCATGAATGAAAGATAAACTGTTTCGGTTCCATCTATCCATGCAGTTTCTGCTGAGTATGAGGAGTTTCATTAGAAATACACTTTTCTGCTATGTACAGTCTTTCAAAATGGTGTAATTATCTCAAACACAGCATGTGCTAAAAGTCCTGTAGAGAATATTGTGAAAATTCCTTCACTGTTTTTAGGCCTTGAACCAGAACTACATTTTAGTGAAATCATTGTTTGTAAATCTGTGCCTTCTGCAAGCCTGTTGCTTGAGCATCAGGAGACATTGGCTTTCTCTGGACATGTTCTGTGAAAAACTTTCCATCTACACCAGTAGCACTTGCACCCCAGTGACTCCACTGTTTTTTCATTGTTTCTCCCTGGAATGCAGGATGTGGTAGCATGTTTTGGAGTGGTTCAAACCTGTGGAAGGGAAAGTTTACACTGGACATTAGGAAGCATTTCTTCACCAAGAGGGTGGTTAAACACTGAAACAGGGTTCCTAGAGACACGCTCGATGCCCCAAGCATTGTAAGAGGCACCTGGACAATGCCCTTAACATGCTTTCACTTTTGGCTGGTCCTGACATGGTCAGACAGTTGGATTCCATGATCATTGTGGGTCCCTTCCACCTGAAAATTTCCTATTCTGTTCTGTTCTATTCTATTCTATGCTAGGTCAGGAGCAAGGGATATGTACCTTTGATCTCTCCCATGACATAGGAAGGGAGTTTTTGGCTAAGGAGTATCAGCAGAGCAGGTGGGATTGTTCCTGCTTAGGAAGGTAAGGTCCAAACCTAACCTGTGAAAATGTCCTCCTCTTCTAGTTACTCAAAACCACCTTAAACTCTGTTCAAATCAAACTCTCTCACCCTCTTCAAAATTTTAACCGAAGAAAATTCTGGTTTTGACCAAAACTCTACAGACCAGGTACCTGAGTCAGTATTTCACCATGGCAGATATGCTAAATTTTGCCATGTTCCTTTTTTAGGTTACATTTTTAAAAATGGTTTCACGTCCTGCAGTACTGTAGCTAGTCTGATGACACTGCTCTGCCTAAGATGGGACACATCTTCAAGGTTCTCTTGGCTCTGACTTGCCTCTGGGTAAGATTTAGGGCAGAGTTAAGTGATGCTTGCTGGCTGGAAGCAACCTTAAAAGCAATCCCCCTTACACTAGATAGGTTCACCTCCAGAGTAAAAAGTGAGTCTACTGTTTCACTTGCACCTTCTTATCCTTTGCCCCAATGGTTTATTCTCTGATGGTACAGTTGTGTCAGTCCAAGAGATCTCTGCTCTCAGATCCCAGCTGCTCATCACTGCGGGATGTTGCCATCTTATGACTGCATAGGCTTCTGCACCGTGTTCCATTGCTTCCTGTCCTTTCAACGCCCAGATGAGCCAGGTACACAGAGGCCCCTCTGCATAAAACCATTTACACTGACTGTAACAGATTTGGATCCTCTCACATGGTAAGTGCATTCTGCAGATCACTGGCGACAGTAAATGTCTACTCTGGATGCTGAGAAGTGGCTGAAGAAGAGTCTGTGGATTGCAACTTTTTTAGATGTAAAACTAGACCTGGAAGCAGGCATGCATTGTGATCCCCGAATCCCAGAATTTTTAGGGTTGGAAGATCATCCAGTCCAACCCCCCTGCCAAGGCAGGGTCACCTGAAGGAGCTGACACAGAAGGACATCCAGCTGGGTTTTGAATTTCTCCAGAAAAAGTCTTCATGACCTCTCTGAGCAGTTTGTTGTTCTTACCACCTTCAGAGTAAAGAAATTCTTCCTCATGCTGAGGTAGAACTTCTTGTGTTTCAGTTTATGGCCACTGCTCCTCATCCTGTCACTGGACATCACTAAAAAGAGTCTGGCACCATCCTCTTGGTACCCACCTTTGAGATATTTGTATGGACTGATGATCTTCTCCACACCCGCAGGCTAGGGGCAGCCTTTGGAAAGGAATGATGTGACCACTCACATCAGTCACAAAACCCTTGTCCAAACCCTTGGTGACCTCAATTGTTCCATGTCTACCTTTTTCTACCAGAGTTTTTTCCAGCTAGTGCAGCACTTAGGATCTTTTTCAGCACTAGCACACATCTAATGTGGGGGAAGGAAATTATTGTTCAGATTTGTTTACTCTTGCACCCTTCTGGGTTTGACAATATGCCAGGAAGCAGGTGCATCATTTGACAAATGCCTCACTGTGGTGTCTGCCTCCTCTGTATATCCTCAGCTTGTAATTTTCAATGGATTGATGTATGGCATCTAAAACACAGGAAATGCAGCTTCTTGACAATTCGATTTTTCAGTTACTAGAAATAAAAAAAAAGTAGAAAAGGTACTGAACAACATTACTGGACCAGATGGGGAATTTACCAGGTGCAGCTGTAACTCTGTAAGTATGGAATGTTCCTGTGTAGTTACTTTACCCATTACTAACTGCATCATGCATTAGCAAAATCTTTGAATACAAGATCTGCAGAGAAAGAATATTGCTGAAAAAGAGTTGCACACTCTTCTACTCAAGGAAAAAGAGAGGTCTGCACATCGATGACTTTTTCAATTTCCTGGCCGAAGGGAATGGAAGATAGTGTGACTGACGAATTTAGTGAGCAGAGTATAGGGAAGAGAAAGTAAGCAAAGTGCTATTTTGAAGCAAAATTAGGAAAATGGGTGATTGGGGATGGAAATTCTGATTTCTGTCCTCAGTCTCTCTTTTTTTTCTTTTCTTTCAAAATTTACTCAGTTCTTTGTCCAGAATGTTTTGCTTTCCTTGGCTTTCATGACCCCCTTGTCTTCATTTCAATCAGTCTCTTTTGTGTATCATACAACTCCTTTTATTCTCTTGCTTGTTTTGTTTCTACCTTATCTTCGGGAGATTAGGAGAAACACGTTGCTCTTTCCACCCAGATGGAGATCACTACTTCAGCTGCCTCTTGTTCCATCCATGTCCAAATTGTTTTCCTTTGTGTATTGGGCTCTTCACATGGTCAAATCTTTTTGCTTTTTCTGTGTGATACAACTACACTGCTTAAAAAATCAAACCAAGATATGAGCTAGGGCCTTGTACCACTGATTTTTTTGTGCTACATAACTACCTGCATATGCCTAGGACACTTTTATCCCATCTCAAGGTGCCACTGACCAGACAAAGCCTAGGCAAGGTTGAGGGGAAATCATACATCAGGGAAAAAAACTTGCTGGGCTATATGTTCAAGATCAAACTGGGTTTGGGACCTGCGTTTCTACACCATCTCCAAAGCTATCCCTGCATGCTTTGTCCCCTTGAATATCCCCCGCAAATCCTCAAGCCAATGCCACAATCTGCAACACCCATCTTGAGTTTCCTGCTACTGAAACAATAATGTCCTGGGATGCAACAGCCCTCACACATCTTGAGTTGGAATATATATGGTAAATAATGATAATAAATGTATCTTCAAGCCATCTCGGGGGGCACAGAGCTATGAAGTGTCCTTGTGGTTGAGGACAGTTGTTTTTGTCTCCTGGTTTATTTAGCAGCAGAACCAAAGTTTGTGTGTCTGCAAGCCTTGTTCTGCTTGTGATGGGGACCATTGCTGTCTTTGTGATTGTAGCGACTCTCCATTATCTCTCTTTCTTCTTGTTGTATTTTTTTTTAATTTCTTTTTTATTTCTTTTACTTGGATGGGATTAATTAGCCTGGTTTTGTGGTTCCTCAGAGAGCTGATGTCAGGTAAAGCCCAGTGCCCCAATGCCTTAGAGCATCTGTGTCTGTGATTTCTGCTCTAAGCAGACTCAGGTGAAAGAAAAGGTCATCAAATGATGTTTTCCTAGATGAGGGTGTGATTAAGCAATAATTTTCATCTATAACTGTTTTAATCAATAAAGAGCTATTTTCCAGCAAGGTTTAGGAAACCATGGGAGAGGTAAGGCATTGGGACTGCCCCTGGTGGTGCCAGACCCACAGATTGTGTCCATCAGAATCTCAGGCCCATGTTCTAGTATGGTCCTTGCTGAGTGGTGCAAATCAATGTGAACAAGCCACGCTATTCCTTCCCTGTTGTGATGTGTCCTCTCCCATTTCACATCAGTGCCCTTCCCCCGAGGTTCTGCTTCAGCCCCACTCACAGTGTGGGTGGGAAAGGCTCTCTGATAGAGAGTAGAGCATTGGAGATAGATCCTTTGCCCCTCATACCTACCTCTGTGTTGTTTCATCACAAAAAAAAATCAGAGTAAAGCAAGCTGAAGCCTTGTTCATGGCACAAGAAGAGTGACAGTGCAGTTAGTGGTACTGTGAGGAGATAGCTGACACCTGGTTTGATCCCTGTCCGTGGTGGATGTGGAAAGATGAAGAGAAATCACACAAAGCTGCCTGACGTGGAGGTGAAAAAAAGAAAGCAGTTATCCGAAAATAGAACAATATATTTCTGCTATTAATAAGTGAGGACCCACTCTCTGACCTGAAGGCCAACTTGCACAGTCTGGCAATAAACCTTGTAGCTTTCTGACATCAAGGAAAGCAAATTTAATGTGGAGCTAAACTCATGCTTTTCCTTTGCTGATAAATTCAGCTTGTTTCCTGCTGTTCAGCTGGAACAAATTCTTCCATTCCCCCTGCCCAGACATTAAGCTCAGGAAATAGCTGAAAACCTGGAAGGGAAATTTTTTACTTGCGATGTATAAAGAAGTGTTGTGGGGCTTTTTTTTTTTGTCAGTTAACCTATCTTTTTTTTACTGGCAAATACCTTTCATCTGGTAATTTCTTACATTCATATGAGTTTTATTTAAAATGTAGCTATGTATGAGGAGTTGGGTTTACTGACATCAATAACAGAATCAGAGAAGCAATTATATAATGTCTTTATTTCTGCTATTCACACCTGGATTAATCAATTAATATTTACAGTGGACAACTAACTCCCATGAGAGCTGATTGTGCTAGACTTGCAGTTTGAAAACACAGCTGCAATAATTTTATTTGTTCGCCTCCAGCAGCAAAGATATTTGTTTTCTTGTAGCAGAGAAAAGAGGAAATAATGAAAAAAGGAGGCTAATGAGAAAACTAAATAGTCTCATATCTATACACTGATGTGAAAATATGAGGAATCATCTCCCTGTGGATTTGCTCTGCTCTTAAGCCATTAGAATTGTCTCAGATCTCTGCATCTGCTCTCTGCACACACTGAAAAAAGGAAACTGAGCTAGAGACTGGGTCTTTGCTTCTATGTTCTTCTTCTCTGACCAAGGCTAAGTGTGGCTTTTAAAATAGGAAAATAATTACCATTTCCATTTAAATTTTCTGGGGAAAGAACAGTTATTAAAAGATGTTCTATTATCAGTCTGGCATTTTTTCTATTGCAAAACAAACAGATATTTAGAACTGTGGATTTACTACACTGGAAGCAGTACCAGTATCATGGTCCCAAATCTTCTCACTCAATAGAAATCCCCATCAGACCATAAATTTGATTGTAAGGGCAACCTGCTTTCACTAAATAAACAGTGTCTTTTTACAAATGACTGCAATGTTTTCCTGAACAAACACTTTGCATTTCAGTCACTGAACACAGTATTTTCAGGTGGCTGCTGCAGAGAAAACCTGGAAAATCCCAGTGGAGGAATTTTACAAAGAATAATTCTGGACTAAGCTGTTGAGCCCCCTTTGCTGAGGTCTAAGGGGAACTGAGAAACTAAGACCATGCTCAGTCTTGTGAATCACTGCAGCTTTCCAGATAAATTAAATGAAATTTATAACACAGATAAAAAAATTAATTTGTTATGTATGACATCTGTTTCTCTACTTATTTCTGCCACTGTGGATCAGGTGTGACTGTACTCAGGTCATGAGAGTCATATTGCACTCAGTTTGGGAAAAGATTTTGACTCTAGACTTTGTTTGACACTACCTCTGCAACAGTGCAGATACTTGTCTTGAACGGCTGTGGATGGACTTTGGTTGTGCTCCACTGCTCACTATCCTGCAGCAACCTGCCAAAGATGAGATGGAAATAGTGAATTAGGACATCAATCCCATCCAAATAAAATTCACAGATGAGGAGAAGTCTGCCTTCAGTAAGCTTAAGGATTGCATTTTTATAGTATTAGATGTTCTTCCAAGACATTGTGGCGCAGTGTGATGATTATTAGCTCAATTTGGTGACACAATTACTACAGGCCATTTAGCACAAATGTTTCCCCTGTTGCTATCCATTATACCAGGAACTTTAATAATGTCAGTGGGTACAGCTGAGAGCAGTGCACGTCATGAAAGAAATATGATTATATGTTGCCAGCACAGCTCAGCCATACATTTATAATGCAGAACCTATGACAACACCGTTATCCTTGAATATTTAGGAAAAGGCTACCTGGCATCCCAGCTGCAGGCTATGGAAATCAGGTGTTGGGCCAAAATTCAGTTTTTTTCTATCACATTGTCAGTTGCTTATCACATGGACAATTGCTCTGTCCTCTTGGATCAGGTTCTTCTCACCTGTTTTCTTCATCCAAAATGTCACTGTTGAAATCTGAGCTAATCAGCTTGGACTATATATAGAGTCAGTACAGAGAAATATGTATCTCCAGAGGATGATTTTTCTGTTCCTTAAATAGATGTCTAGGATGGCACAAAGGACCATTTGCTTACAAGTAATTAGGTGAATCTTCTGATCTAACTATAAATAAATAAATAAATAAATAAAACTAATTATTTATAATAATTTATAATAATAATAACAACAATAAGTAGTAGTAGTAGTAGTTTGTGTTCTGGTCAAATAAGTTCACTCTTTTCTCTTAAAGCCTGTCTAGCATTCAGAGTCACCTCAGTGTGTCTGGGAAGACATGGAAATTCAATTCCCACAGGAAGAGTGATCAGAATTAGAGGCACTACTCCATCCTGGCATTGCACAACATCCCTCACTCAGATCTCTGGGATCCACAACAGTATGTGGGGTGTTACTCCACTAAGATGCAGAAGGATTTGGGTACCTAATGCTAATTTAGGACAGATGTCTTTCAGTGTCAACAATCAGCTGGAGCATTTCTTTTCAGTAGACTAAGGAAAAACACACCTGAACTTCCAACCTCTCTTTGGGATTGTAACAATAGTAACTCTATTTGCTTTACAGAATTACTTTGAATGTTTAAATTAAATATATTAATTGAGACCTGGAAGTAATCTTTACTGAGGATTTTAAACTGTCTACCTTGAGATGGAGTACAAGCTAACTGTGCAGAATGGCTTGCAGAGATGGGCACTGAATTTCTCCTCTAATAAAGGTCAGCAGGAATGATCATTCTCTCTAAATGCAAAAGGGAGCTAAGGTTATGAACCTACAAGATGCTTAAATCTCTCTAAAAAGGTTTTTGGAGATGAGATCCTGTGTGATGGCAAAGTAATGACACTTGATGCTGGAAGCAAGGTCATTGAAGAGCCCCCCTCAACACTGCAACCATCACACTGTCACAGCCTCAGAGAGCATGGAGAGCAGCACACAGCCTGATGCACGAGCCTCCAGTCTTGTGCTTGTTCAGCCTGTGGTGCCCAGAGATGCTCCCACCTCTCCTGTGCAATGCCCTTGATGCAGAAGGGGAGAAGGGAACAAACACTGATGCCCCTGCAATGCCAGCCTGCTCAGTGGCCAGTGGAGTGAAAAAGAGCATTAAAGCATGTTGCACGAGAGAAAATGAAATGAGGGTTTGCTAGGTAGGTCAATGATGATAGCCTTTGCAAGTCCTGGCTTTAAAGAAATTACTCAGGAACATACTCCAAAAAAAGTGCTGAGGAATCTCTTGAAGAAATCCCATTTCAATTTGCTTATTTAAGTTAGTAGAAAAAAGACCTCCTTGTTATCTAATTTGTTGATGAGTTCAGACACCTTCTGGAACGATTTCTTGCATAATTTACCTTATTGATACATTATTTATACGTCCTCCTTCAATTTCAGGCTCGGGGTTTGGATGTAAGTGTTACATAAGGAGTAGCTGGTGTCACCTGGTATCAGAAGAATCAAAAGTGGTTTTGACAACCCTGGGATTGTCACAAAAGCAGCAATTTAATCAGAGTTAATTTTTCACTGCTGAATCATTGCAAAATGCTCCCTTGCCATTATCTCACAGAATCTAATAAATTAAAATGTCCCTTATTGTTTGAAGAAAACAATTTCCTGAGGAACATCAGTTCCTGGCAAAACTGCTCCCTAAACTGAGATCCAATATCTATGACTGGCAGATGTACTTTCATGACTTTCTAAGACAATACATGAAGGATCCTTTAAAGTTTAATCTGGATACACAGATATGGGAAGACTCACAGTGTTTGCACCATGGGCTTCAAATCACGGGTGTTCTCCAGACTTCTCAGTGATACACATTGAATTTAAAGAATTCAGTGAGGCTTTGGCTTCTACACTGCCCCTCAGAGCTCAGGATTTCCTTTCACTTCCTGGCAAAGTGGTTCAAAAAAAAAAAAAATATATCCTGAGAAGAGTATATGTATATTGACAGAGTCTCCATTTACTGTGGATGGGAGACACCCTTTAGTGACAGGCGGATAATACGTTTTGATAGAGAAAAGGGAATTGGTTACTTGAGATAATAAATCACTTCCTTTTGTTTGAAAGTCTGGTGCTAAATTGCAAAAAACCTGCTTACCCTGTCCTGCTGTGAGCTGAAATATTCTGTTTCTGCCTTGTTGTTTTGTTTAGTAGAGCAGGAAAAAAAATTATTACTTGAGGTTTATTCCTTGCGAGTTTGTTATTTAATATGTCAAACTTTGAATCAGGCTAGCCTTATTAATGTAAAAATCATTCACAGTGTTCCCTGTGAAGTGTGCTGAGTATTTTAGATGGCATCAAATCCCTACCTGTCATAAGATCTGCTGTAGGAGCCTTTGCTGCTAACTTCAAGCAAAGTGAGTTTTGCTTCCAGCTGTATTTCAGAGTTTAGAAATAAAGATATGAGTTTGAAATGGTTTTTCAATTTCCCTCCAAAAAGAAATCACTACTTCTTACTTAAAAATTGCTAAATCTTTAACTGTAGTTGCCAGTTCTCATGGTGTGGTGCTCTTCATGAGCTGTATGTGAAGAATCACACCTTACAGTTCCCATTGATGCCAAAGTACCAAGTACCTTGTGATTTATTGTTTCTGGAAACAAATGTTCAGTTCTTTTTGCCTGATGACTTTTGAGGGATTAGTGGACACTGTGGTGACATTTTCAAAAGTCTCCGCACCGTTCAGCACGTGATACACTTTTTGCAGAAAAGGGACAGTGCAGATTCCTTCTAATTCTCAGGCTTGTGCTTTGAAAATAGTATCTTTTCTCAGACTCCCCCTGCCCTTTTCTTCTTTTTTTTTAATTATTATTTTTTTAGAACTTGGGATTGGATTGGATGAGCATTCACACTGAACATCAATAAAACCCCCCAAACTCCAAATAGACATCATTACCCACTTTCAAGCAAGCTGGCAGTAAGTCAGCTGCCAAACATTAATTGCTGTCCCTTTCCTGAATCCCCATTGAAGTCTGAGGCCCATCATTCCCCAGCCCTGTTTATAATCACCCTTCCACACCATGGCCTGGTGGGAATTCATTAAGTGGTGTATTTAATTATGTAAATACAGTGGCTTCTGCCTGCCCTCCGTTTGCACTTTCAGGTTTGTTTATCCACTGATGGCTGCTCCCAGCTCCAGACTGTGCTCGGCACGCCTGGAAGTGAGCAAACACTTGTTCTTACAGATCAGCAGACAGCAATGCAAACAAACGTGTCCTCATCAGCAATATTCCCCCAGGTAGAGACCATGAGGAGAAGGAAAAAGTAAAAAGTGGTGGTGACTGGGACAGGTACTTAATTTTGAATACCATCTGGCACTGACAGTGAGATGCATCTTTCCAAGTCCACCCTTTCCTGTCATTCACAGGACACCCAACCTTGACACCAAGTGTGGATCTAGGCCAAACCAGAGAACTTTTGGAGGGCAGGACCTTGTGCACATACTGTACTTAAGGAAGGATGGATGAGCTACAACTTTGGCCACCAGCAGCTGCCCTGCTTTTGAATTTCCCAGTCACTGTGTGAGCTCTGTGTCCACCTACAACAGGCACAGAGCCAAGACTGAGAACAAAACACGTGCAGGGCATGGATACATGTTTCCCAGAGTTTTCCAGCCACTTTGTTGCAGAAATGTAAGCATAGAGGGCTCTGGAATGTTGTTTGCTCCTATATTTTGGGACTGAGATAAGGAGAAAGAGCCTAACTGGAGGTGGCCACAAAAATTAGCTTCTCCCCCCCCCCCCCCCCCCCCCCCCCCCCCCCCCCCCCTTAACCACTAACCTTCATTCTAGCACAATGTTTCCTGCAAGGGGGTTTGAAGAACACAATTTAAGGAAGTTTATTCGTATTTATGGAGAAGTTGTCAATGTAGACAACAGCAGATAAAAGTAGGGGTGAAGTTCTATTGCATGGGAGAAAACCAGCAGAGAATTGACACATGCTGAAGGTGCCTACGCCCACTGTACTCTGGCAAGGGAAAGATGCAACCTGAGAGTCAAGGGATTGCAGATGAATTACAAGATGATAATCCAGAGAGGGAAGTCCCCTTGTAAGAACACTTCAGCAGCTGGATGCAGGTCAGAAGCAGGTCTCCAGTATGCTAGTACAGGCTGCCTTGTCCCCACAGCTTGGGTTCCAGAGGCTGGCTCCTCTGGTCACACTCTGCAACCACCCTACTTACAGTTTGCCATCCTGGATGGTGCTATCCTTCCATTGTTTAAGGCATCCCAATCAAGACCATTCCTAAATGCTTCTTACCCCTTTATAATGCACACTGCATTCCTGTTTATCCATTCAGAGGGGTAAGCATTTTTCAGAGGGCCTTGACTATGACCCAATATGCTGCAGAATTCAAAAGGATGATGGTGTTAGACTCTATTTTATTAGGGTTTATGGATACCTTAATAGCAGAAAAAGGGTGAAAAGAAGAACTATGGAATTTGAATTTATGGACAGACATTAGCTGAGTCACTGTGACTAATTCTGGTCTTTGGTCACCTTTTAAATTAAGGTTCTGAAGATTTGTGTGCACAGATTTTAAAGATTTATTCTTTTCTTGTGTGTCATTTATGCACAGATTTATCTTCTCCGCTGGTCCTACAGAAGAAGACAACACAAAAAATAGTCCCACGGATTGGAGTGAAAACTTCATTTAGACTTGCTGGATGCAAGAGACTTTTCTTTGAGTTCCTGAATTTTAGCAATAATTTAATTACACCAGATGTGTCAGCAGCTTACTTAATGACACAAAAAAAGCAAACCCAAAAAACCAAACAAGGTGCTGCTTAAGTTACTTTGATTGAATAGGAAAGGAAAATAATACATTGATGTATTGCTGGGTGGTTTATTTCATGAAACTGGTAGAATGCAGCCAATTTTGCTGTGTTACCTGACTGTGACTGTCAGTTTAATAAAAGAATTTTGATTTGCACTGGAAACTGAGCAGAAAGTTCTGAGCTCAGTTTTTGGAGGATGTGCATTCAAACCATGTGCCTTGTCTTTATCCATCAGATGGATAATCTCTGAGGTTTGGTAAATGTAATCAAAACTGCACAGATATATCTTGCTGTACCAGTTTCTAACAGCATGAGCACCTGGATTTCGTGATGATTATGAAACAATTCTGTCACATTTGCAGACGTATTTGCATTGCATTTGCAATAAAACTGAAGCAGAAAAAAAAAAGAAAAAAAGAAAGGAAACACCTCAAAGGAAGAATAAAATCTAAAAATACACCCACTCTCTCTGTGTTTTCAAACTAGAGCAGAGCACCAGAGATGAAAGGATCTGCTTTTCTTTTAATCTCACAGTGCAGCTGTCTCATCTGTTGCCTGCAATGTGTCCGTGTCACAGTAGCAAGTTTCATCTTTCCCCAAAAGCTACCTCCTTCTGACAGCAGTGATGAACAGTAGGCAGACAGCCAGGCTCACAGGATCTTTGGAAATACCAGCTCCCTGGACCCAACACTCATTTCTCCAGGATAGCTGTAAATCATACTCCAACTTTTCTGGCTCCCAGGGATCTCAGGGAAGCAGAGAATAGCAAAGCAACCTGCCCTTCCTGATCTTTCCAGCTTGTTGCTGTGTGAGCATCCCAGTCCCAAGCAGTGATAGTTTTGTCTTGGCCTTTTTCATATAACAAATAC
The DNA here is from genome assembly GCF_003945595.2 of Pipra filicauda. NCBI lineage: Eukaryota > Metazoa > Chordata > Aves > Passeriformes > Pipridae > Pipra > Pipra filicauda. The sequence goes on from NW_024104320.1 coordinate 1,836,379, forward strand.
ATTCAGTTGAAAAGTTTCACAGGAGGGACAGGGTTGTTCCTTTTTTCCTTAACCCTGCCAAGGGGAAGGCAAATCTCTCTGGGATATGACTGATAGCCATTCTTATCCTGTTCTGAGCTTTCACCATAGGATTACAGCAGGAAAAACATAAAATGGAGCTTTTTGAGCATATTTTCTGAATTCTTAGTGCGTCAGCTCAGGGACCTCCTACGCCTTTTTTGAGGGAAGAACATCAGAGAATGGTGCTCCCTTATCAAATGCCATCCCCAATGTGATCCAACACATCAGTGGATTAGGCACAATAGTGGAAATTCAGTGAATAATCACATCCTCGTGATCTGTATGAGCTCCACCAAGACAATATTTAAAGATTATAAAAAAATTTTCATGGTGTCAAAGGAAATAAAAAGAGTTTCTGATGCAAAAACTTGATTTGTTGGAACTTTTTTTCTCTTTAGGAGTAGGGCAAAATTGGTACCTGGGGCATACAGTAAATTTGTCTAGCTCTGACTGTGACACATTTGATAAAAATTAAATGAATACCACAAATCTTCAGCAGTAAACTAGTTAATAATATATCAGTCCCTGAATTGAATGGTAAAAGTACAATATATCTTTTTTGGAGGGCACACCTCCATTTTCAGGCATTCTTATTTACCCTGGACACATAAATCTACATTACTGAGAAGAAAGTTCATGAGATAATAGCGGCTACTGATCAAAAATTTATTAAAGAATGACTTAGTCACGTAATTGGAACCAGCACAGGCAAGAAAGAAAGAAAAGATTACATTTACATTTTCAAAGTAAACGCAGAAATGCGATATTTCTTCTGATTCGTATAAGGAATAGCAACTAGGTGCCAATAAGGCGTAGGCCAATCTTAATATTCTTTGTTTATGCAAATATTTGTTTTGATATACAAATATATGCATAGTGCTTAATTATAATCAGAAAACTTAATTATAATCAGAAAACTTAATTATCACAAGCAAGAATTAACTTTCTCTTTCCAAAGCACTGCCATAGTGAAGCAACTGGGATGGAAACTTGTTACCACTGAAATCATGGATTAAAAAAAGTCATTTAGAGGCAAAAATCAGGCTCCTAACTCTCACCTGAGTTGCTTCATGGCTGATGCAATTGCTCCTGGTTCACCAACCCTACGCTCGTCTTTCCAGCTTATGCAAAATATCATCGTAACTCACTGTTCATTAAAAGTGAGGTAGTGGTTTGGGCTGCCTTTTTCTCCCCTAGTTAACTGTGATATTACAGCACAGTAAACTGTAGTGGACACCTCCTGAGCTAATGCCAGCTGAATTCACAGAAAATATCCCTGCAGAAGCTTGCACAACATTGATGATGGATGCACAGGAAGGTTTGTGTTAGTCTGTTGAGCCAGTGCTAACGTTACATTCAGGACTGGCCGCAGAAGAGGAAAATATATAGAGGGCTGACAGAGCAGTAATTGATACCAGAGGAGAGGTCTTCTTCCTTATCTCCACTTTGCTTGAATATTTTACTAACCTAGACTTTCAGTTTGCTATAAAACTGTGTGAAACTTGAAGAGAGGAGAATGGGCTGCAGAAGGAAAAGTTTGAAGATAGGAAGAAGATAGTTCTTGTTGCACTTATAGAATCAATCACAGAATTGTTTGAGTCGGAAAGGACCTTATAGATCATCTAGTTCCAACCCCCTGCCACAGGCAGAGACATCTTCTGCTAGACCAGGTTGCTCAAAGCCCTGTCCAACCTGGCCCTGTCCAACTTGGCCCCTTCCAGGGATGGGGCATCTATAACTTATCTGGGCAACATTTTCCAGCATCTCATCGCCCTCAGAGTAAAAAATTTCTTCCTAATATCTAATCTAAACCTACTCTCTTGATGACAAGCCATCACCCCTTGTCAAAGTCCCTCTCCATCTTTCTTGTAGGTCCCCTTTAGGTACTGAAAGGCTGCCATAAGGTCCTCCTGGTTTCTTAATACTTCTAATACTTCCCTAAATAAAGTGTCATTTACCTTACAGTTGTAAAATTCTCTTATGTCAACTCCTAGCACATGGAGAGAAGACAGAATAAAACAAAGTGTGTGCTTTTCTGCTCAGAAAATGCTGAATAAATGTGTTTTTGTGGTTAGCAACATATTACTTACAAAAAACCCACACAAACCCCAAGACTGACTTCAAGAGCTGCTGATAAAAAATGGAAACAATTATTCTCTCTATGTTTGCAAAGCAGTTTTTGTAAAAGTGAACATTTATATTACCAGAAATGTTCTTTGGCTCTCCTTTTCTGTATTTCTTGTTATTACTGCAGGGATTCTTGTATTACAGAGGATTTTTTTTTATATCCCTCTCTGTTTGCTTGATCATAAAAGGAAATCATAATCCTGATTTGGACATCACTGCTTATTGCTATAGATGTGATGGGGTGCTACAAACAATATTATAACCTGCATAATCTGATGTGTTCCTTAGTCCTGGGTGAACATTCTATGATGTCAAGTTAATTATAAGCTTTTACAGCAAAGGCTTTACCCTCATCTGTATTGTTGTGTTACCTTGTAAAACTTGATGGAAGCAAGGAAAAATGAACCAATTAATTCTTGGGAAAGGAGGTTGTCCTGTTCAGAAAGTCTTGGATCAAAAGGACAATTTTGAAGTAGCCTGGTGGAACTGGCCCTTGAAAGGCCCTTGTGGTGGAAGATAAGCAGAGTGTCCCATTATCATCTTGGCCACTAGCAGTATCTCAAAAATGGTTGCAGAAAGACTTGCTCTGCTCTTGTGTTGTGTGTATGTTAAATAGCACAAAAGGCTTTACTCAGGCCTAGGATCTGATTTGACATATCTGCTGTGAAAGGACAACTTGCACAGTGATTGATCAATTGGTCTGGCTATGTTGGTTTAGATATAGAGACCTCTTTTATGTTAAAAAGAGAAAAAACATCATTTTTAATATCACTGGGGAGCACACTGAGCCTTTGCTGTTACATTTGACTAAGAGTCATTGCAGGAGTGTTTCTGTGCAAAACCTCTCTGCATTCTGCCTTTTAGTGCACAAATTATGTTATAGAGTTCATGTGTTTCTGATAGTTTTTCTTCCTCCTTTCAGGAAAGAATAATTTCCTCAAATGAGGAAATGCAACTTGTTCCCACCTCTGTCTAACTCAGCAACAAAGCTGTTGTTTACACTCAAAACTCCCAGTAGCTTTGTCCTGGTTTGTGTTCATAGCTTGAAACATGTCTCCATTTCTCCATATTTGGTTTGTGGACAGCTCATTTTTCTAATGCTTTGAAAAAATCTACAAGGGTGACACTTCTGCAGAAATGCCATCAGTCTTCAGTAGGATGTTCTATTGATTTCAGATTAGCAAACATCATCTTAGAAAGGCTAAAGTTAGCCTGGGATAAAGAAAGCCAAACTGGGAAAAACAGTCGCAAGGATCTTGCAAAACACAGTTTTTCTCAGACTGGGGACACAAGTTGGCTAATTGAACACTGAAGGTGTCTCTCATTGCTGAGCATGGCAGTGGGGTTCGTCTGCTTGTATCTTTATCATTTGTCAGCTGGATGGATGTGCCATATATGTGGAAGGCATGATTTTAGGTTCAGAAATTCATTGTGATGGGAAAATAGAGATTTCTCTCTCAGAGTGAGGATGTACTGAGGAGTTCTAGTTGCCCTCCAGAAAGACCAGCCTTCCCTGGGGTGTCAAAATATTTAGGTATGAGCTATTCAGGAGGTCTTAAGCATGTGGGTAAAGTTAAGCACCAAACCAATTTTCTGAAAAGATGAGAATTGCAGATGCAGGCTCTAAGCTGTGAGAAATAACATTATACTCTAAAGACAGATCTTTTTTTATATTTATATTCTGAGCACATTTGGAATTTTTCATTCCTCACCCTTATGATGTTGGAAATAGCACAGGGTGAGGCTGAACTGAAGGGCAGACTTGAACCTGAGCACTCTGATGCCTTTATCTGTAGATTTACATAATCTCGGATGTGTACTCCTGCAGTTAATTACATGTATTTATCATCTTCTGATGGCATATTTCCATTACATGACATCTTTTCAGTATCATTATGTGCCTCTTGGCATAGATTGGTTTGTTCTGAAGAATAAAGAGGAAATAACAACAGTCTTCCCACCATCACCCTCCATGACCTGAACTTCAGTGTCCATAAATAAAAGTGGCAAGGACTGTTGTGTGCTCCCAAAGCCTTGCAGGTTTCTCAGATCATTTTAAAGAAAGGGTTTAAAGCATTCAAGGGTAGAGTACTATTTTCTTATGAGTTGTAGATTTTCTCATAGGAAAAACTTAGATTTCCTGCTAGTAGACAAATTTCTTTGGAGATCTTAGACCTTCTCTCTAGTAATATGACAAATCTTAGTGTGTTGTGTGAAGAGGGAAGAAGAGACTGAACTTCAACAGTACTTTGAAAAATGCAATACACAGGTGAGCCTTGAGTCATCCCCTTCAGTAACAAAGAAAACTGAGGTGCAGAGCAACGAGGTGACTTCACTGAAGCCACCCAAGGGCAGATCAAGGTCTTTTCCAATGCAACGACTCAACTGTCTTCTCTTAGCAATGCCATGTGAATTTTAAATATTGTCAGTCATTCGTTCAAACACAATAATTTTTGGACAAAGCCAAATAAAAAGTGTTTCTAGGGGATTTCTTTTTCTTTTTTTTTTCCTTAATAATTTCTGAGAAGAAAAAAATAATTAATTGAACAACTCTGCCATTTGTCATGAAATGTGTGCTCAATCCAGGCTACAGGTGTCCCTTTTCCCAGTAGACAAGTGCATACATATTGACAGGTCTGCATCACGCCTCATATTGCCTAGGTGCATTTTTTGTTCTTTTAGTTCTCAGAAAAGGCAAATACCAACTGAGCCTGAAGACTGAATTTCCCTTTCTTGCAGTTATACTTCTGCTCGTGTATCCTCAAAGCCAGAACAGGTGACTTCTGTAATTCCTGAGGTAGGATGGAGGGAAATAAAAGAATATACAAGTAAACTGGGAAAATCTGTTAAATGGGAAAACAAACTTGAGCTAAGCCATCCCAACTATCACACTGAGTTCTGCTGAATAGAGCTTCACATTGGTTCTAATGGGTGAGGGATGATGCCACCCTATTTGGTGCAGCACAGAATTAATGGAGCATCTGGAAAATGAAAACAACTGACATTCAGTACTCTTTTGTGGTGGAGAAAATCAGCTAATGACAATAAAAATCTAGTTTCCAGACACTGCACATGCACACTGCAATCTCAAACACTGAGGCCTGGAAATAAAATGTGAGCAACTTCATGCATATGCAACTGTGATCAAGGAACACTCAGCAAGAAACTAAGACTTAAAAAAATGTCAAAGTTAAGACTTCCAATGAAATTTTAATTTGCCTCTCTTGTGTGCCATGTTTGGAAGTGGTCTATAATTCCATGACCACATTTTATTTTGTTACACGGGAGTTTGATTTGCTTGGTTTACAGCCTAAGCATTGTTTTCAAGGATTTGGACTGTGAGGGCAGGTTTATATGATTCTTTCCTTTTTTATTGCAGAAGTTGAAAAATAAGTGGGGATGAAGACAGATCAATATTCTGCTTCATTATTCATTTAAATGCAACTCAGCATAATTCCTTTGAGTAGCTGAATGTGTTTTTTATCCTCCCAGCATATGGCCCACAGGAAACACATACTTTCTAAATAATCTTAAAAGGACTTCTCAAAGATCACTTTTTTCTTCACCTCAAAATCTACTTGTAGATCTGGCCCTTTCTCTCCCTTCCAAAATTATTTCCCTCAGCACAGTCTCAAGTTTCATCCTGGTACGCCCCTAAGAAATCAATGGTTGGAAGGGGTGAAGAGCTCAAAGCAAGCTCAGAGCTACTCAGGCTGGCCATGCTCTGTGCAAGTGCAGTTAGATACATACTTTATGGGTTGGACTCTTATGAATCTCTGTAAACTATATAAAATGAAAAGATTTTACAGTTTAAAATCTTTAGTGAAAAACGTGGGTGCTTTTTAAAGAAATGGTAAAATTTCCATACTAAATTGATTTTCCTGTCAAAGCTGAGAGATGAATGAATTTTCTCACCAAAAAGTTGTAAGACATATAATAGATGTATATACAAACATATGTTTATATCTCTTCATGCATAAATAGAACAGACAACTGAGGTCCCCCATCCCTCTACCCTCACTTTTTCAATCTGAGGGAAAACCCCACAACTTCTGTTTGGTTTTTTTTCCCCCCGAAGCTTTCCATTAAAAATCTTCTTCAAATTATAAAAAAATATTCTTCCTTTCTGGACATTGATTCTTTCCCCTACCCCATGGAGATTGAAAGGGTTAAATTTTCAGCCCAGGTTTCCTCAGAAGCATGATTTTCATTAAGAGCAGGAGTGTGTGAGGGCTGAATGATCAGGGATCAACGTTTAATTTTACACTCTGGCTTAGTATTGCTGTAGACCATATCAAATACAGATGGTATTGAATTAAAATAGTTTCTGTTCTCTCTCAAACCCCTTGTGCCTCAAGGAAGGGTTTGTTGGTTTTTTTGTAAGTTGTGAACCCAATAGAAATAGAAACTGTGAATGTGTACATGCAATAACTTTCCACTGGATTCCATTCAAACTTTTATCTGAGTCTGGATAATTAAATTATGAATGGTTCTGATGTTCACAATATTAGTTTCTTTATGAAAGAACGAACCATAAGTCAGAAGAAATGTCAGAGCATTAAAAACCTCTCAGAAACTTTCCTTATGAAAAAATGAATTATTCCGGAGTAATTTCCTTGGATTCTTGGGGCTGTGTTGGGCTCTACTCTCTCAACTCAGATTAGAAACCTCTGAGTTGCAGTGCAGTGATGTGAGTCAGGACCTCATCCTCTGTACACAGCCTGCATTCCCTCTGATGATATGACTGTCAGTGAGCTATTACTGACATTTCAGAGAGGAGCATGGCAGTAAGGAACAGAAGAGAGAAAGGAACAGATTTCTCCTAAGTACTAAAAAAGAAATGCCTAAGTTAAGGGCATTTCGGGAGGATATGGTGACACTACAGTCATCAAAGACACTCTGAGTCAAAAGACTTTCTCTATGTCACAGACCTTTGAAGTGGGAATCACAGTGTCTCTCTTCTCTGATGATGGAGGAGTTCCAAAGAGGGATTTCCCCAACACGATGGAGTAATACTGGGACAGTTCACTCAGATAGATGTTGCTTGACATCCTCATCCTTGGAGGTTTATAAGAACTGTCTAGATAAAGCCACAGTTGACCTGCTCTAGATTTGGTGAGTAGAAGCCTCAGTGTCAGAGAGACACCTGTGCTGGTGGGAAAGAGCACATAGGTGACTGTCAGTACCACAGACATCACATCTATTTGAAAAGATTTAAGAACAAAAGCAGGCATGGAGTTGAGGTTTACCCACACACAACAGTGCTGCAAGGGCAGATCAGTGCGTGTGGCTTTCAGGGCACCACTTATCCTAAGGGACAGTTGTGTCTGCCCTTCACAGACACCCAAGGTCAGCCACCACAAACTGAGAGCGAGACCACTATGGTATATTTGCCTCCTGCTTGAAGTGCTCCTAGACCATTCTATTTTTTTTTCAGAAGCCTAACCAAGTGTACAAATTTCTGTCTTTCAAAACCCTGCACGCATTGCAGTCTTCAGGCAAACACAAGAGGGTGTGGTCCTGCAAGGCGCTGGGAGACTCAGTGGTCCTTGAAGTTGGAGCTTTACGGCTGAAATGTTCTATGCTTCCTGCTTCAGCTCTTTCATGATGTTTTTCCCTTCGTTGATTCTTGCTTCCAGGAGGAAATCCTCCATTTAATGCAGAGGGATGCCCGTGGCTCTGCTCTGCTGCTAGCATTTCCAAAAGCATCAGCATTTTTTCATTCTAATTAAAAATGAAAATTCATCAATTATTAGCCATTCTTGTGCATAGATCTGAGCTGTGCTTGAAATACCTTTTTTTCAGTGTGTGTGTTTGCTCAGTATAGTCGTGTTCACTCATGGTTAAAAAAAGAGTGTGATTCTAGTAAAATAAAAAAGCACCATTCATACTTATCCAATCCAGGCTCATTCATGCTTTGTAACTTCCAGTTGCAGGAGATAATTCCTCTTCATTATTACTTCACTTACTTCTCCTGCAACCCACATTCAGGTTCCCAAGTTCCCTGAAGGATCCTGTTTGGACACTTCACCGTGTACTGACCATGCCATCTCCAGCCTCACTGATTTCCACGTGTAATGGGATATATTCAGAGCATAAATCCTCTGTTGATGTTTCACTAATACAGTATCTATGCTATGACAGATCTGATCTTTCTGAAGGCCATGAAGACATAAATTAATGGACAAAATATATAACTTTTTCTTACACTGGAAAAACCTGAGCTCTGGCAGTATCACTTGCGCCTTCTAATAGTGCAATTAGGGGACAACACAGGTACCACAGAGTTGGGCCACCTGAAGCAAATCAGACTATTCCCATGTGCTCAGCTCATAGAACCATAGAAAGGTTTGGGTTGGAAGGGACCTTAAAGACCATCTAGTTCCAACATCCTTACCATGAGCGGGGTCACTTTCCACTTGGCCAGGTTGCTCCAAGCCCCATCCAACCTGGCCTTAAACACTTCCAGGGATGGGGCATCCACAGCTTCTCTGGGCAACCTGTGCTAGTGACTGATGGATGCAATATATTTTCATAAACCTTTTGGCTGACTCAGGTGACAGACTTTGGTGACAACTGTGCCTGTGCAGTAATGATAGTATCAGTATGTTAGTGAAGGCTGAGATTTTTTACTAATCCTCCAACAATAGTGTAGGGTGGTCTAAATGACTCATATACTCGGGTAAATGGAACCATGTGCTTGACTCCAGAGTGACAGTCATATGTCTGTTTTGCTTTTGTAAAAACACCCACTAAACTGAAATAGTAATTTCCTCTTTCTGCAGGGCTTTTTTATTTCACAGTCCTTGGTTTATTTGCAGAATAATGTGTTGTTGAGTTGACTTCATCAGGATTAATTATATACTAATGATTTTCAAAAATCTATGTTTAGCCAAAAATCCATTGAGAAATCTTAGGTGATGTAAATAAATGTAGAATATTGTCCATTATGCCTCACTGCTCCTACTGCTTCAGCATCTCACTGCTGCAATAGCAGATTTATCAAATTGCACCTGAGCAATGTATGAAATCCATTTCTGACTAGCAGAACTGTGAAGGAAAAAGTGCTTTTTATTTTTTTTTGGGAAGTGCCTGTGTGCTGCTTCACAATGCGAAAATGACTGGGAGCTTCTAAAGAGAAGCTGCAGCTTTGCAATTAATTTCAATTTGGTAGAAACATATTTTTACTTGACAGTTTTGTTGCACTCAATTTTTTAACAGTCCAGTCTTTTCTGCCTTTGAATATTTCTAGTCAATATAATCTCATTATTTTATTTTGAAGAGTTCTCAATTTTTATGGTTTTCAGTGTCTGACTTGGCAAATCAATCAGAACTACATACTGACAAGACAGAAAATCCATTGGAAATGAGATCAAATCCTCAAAAAATCACAATAGAAAACTTAGAAAGGAAAGAATATTTCAAAATATATGATAACAGCATCTGAATTCTAATAAGAAGCAGGTCTCACATATATTTCAAAATATTCAGAGTTAAATCTGAGCCAAAATCAGTAATAACTATTTCTGAAGTGGGAGAAAAGATGTGCTTGACCAAGAGCAATGACTGACTCATGAATTTTTGAATCTTGTTTAACCCGTAGAAGCTTCCGGCCAGTGTGTTACCCAACATTACTTCCCTGTAATAGCAGTAATATGTGTATCGAGGTGATGGGGGCTTTGGCAATTGTTAAAGTGTGCTTGATAGCCATGTCTGCAAGCCAGCAAAGCCGGTCAGACCAGAGAGCCTGTGCCAGCTGAGGATCCTGAGCTGGAAATGGCATCCACAGTATGGACTCAGACAAATCCGTTGGCAAAGCAGAGTGAAGCAGAGATCACAGAATCACAGAATTGTTTAGGTTGGAAAAGACCTCTAAGATCATCAAGTCAAATTGTTAACCCAGCACCACCGTGTTCACTACTAAACCATGTTCCCAGGTACCACAGTCAACTTTTTTTTTTCAAAACTTCCAGGGATGGTGACTCCACCACTTCCCTGGGCAGTTTGTTCCAATGCTTGACAACGCTCTCAGTAAGACATTTTTCCCTATTATCCGATCTAAACCTCCTCTGGCACAACTTAAGTCCATTTCCTCTTGTCCTCTCACTTGTTACCTGGGAGAAGAGACCAAGCCCTACCTGGCTACAACCTCTTTCTAGGTAATTGCAGAGAGCAGTAATGTCCCCCCGGAGACTCCTTTTCTCCAGGCTGAGCCCCCCCAGCTCCCTCAGCTGCTCCTTATCAGACCTGTGCTCCAGACCCTTCCCCAGCTCTGTTGCCCTTCTCTGGACATGTTCCAGCATCTCAATGTCTTTCTTGTCATAAGGGGCCCAGAACTAAACACAGGATTTGAGATGTAGCAGATGCTTGCAGTAGTTGCATAAACTCATGGAGGAGGTGATAGTGAAAGTGAGGTGTTGAAGGTGTGAGATAGTGCAAAAGACATTTTAGGACAATCATTGCTTCCTGTTTTAAGTAAGGACCCATATGTGGACCTCCAGGGAAAACTTCTGACTGGTGCCCTGAGAGGAGCAGGAGGCTGTCTTGCATTATCCAACTCAGGGTTGATAGAAAGGCTGGATTAAAACCCCTTTTTGCCATCAGCAGCTTCCCACTTACTGCCTGGATGCCTCCCAGAGCCAGATTTTCTGAGTCACTCACACAGTAATGACAAAATAATGCTAACCATCATGCTTCTGCTTGGGTCTTCATCCTTAAACCTTACCATCCCTCCAGCATCCTGCAGAAGTAGTGTATGTGCACAGCTGAGGGCCTTAGGAGAGCTATTTGCTATGAATTTCCTTTCAAACTGACCTGAAAACCTGAGCTGTGAATAAAGAAAAAGATAGCTACAAAACAAACAAAAAAAAGAATAGAAAAATTAGCAGAAAGCAGCAGAAAGAATCAGAAAATGTGGGTTGGGATTAAAAAATGGTTAATGTCACTTGTTCTGGGGCTTCCAGGTCTATTTTTCTTTCCAGGTTGTGTTCAAGATTTTCAGCCTACATTATGAAACCTACTGTGCAGTCATGTGGATCAAGACAAGCTGAACATTCCTTCTACCTGGGATTTTCGGACCTATCTGACATTTTCCAGACAGACACAGCTGTGCCAGAGTGGTTAGAAAACTCGAGCAGTTATATTACAGTTTAATTTCTGTGGGTTATATTTCACTTTCTTCTGGATGATACGAAATTAATTGAATTTTTTCTTTTTTTTTAAACTGAACTTTAAAAAATTGTGTGAGTTGATCAAAAGTCTAAATGCTTTTAAGTATTGATGGAGCTGTTGTGCTTGCCGTGGATGGGAATTCTTTCCTCACAGTGCTCAAGAAAACTATGACCTATTTCTGTGATGTGATGTGTTGTTCTATGTTTTATTTATTCAGTGCCTTTCACTGGATGATTTAGCAGAAGATACTATAGATAGTAAAATGTCTATTAGCTAAAAAACTGTCCAGACAAGTAATTGAAAATTATTCTATTGAAAGAATGAAATAAAAATAAGTTGTCTTTGGTTTAAGAATGAGTCTGAGTAGCAAATGGTTAGATTCTGAGAGGGTGTACCAAGGAAATATTAAAATATATTAACTGTGTTACACTCTCTTTGGACACACTCATCTGGATTATCTATTGATGAAAGTTAAGAGTAGTATGCTTATATTTAGTCTCCTTAAAAAAGAACCACAAGGAGGCTGAAATTGTATGTGGACCTTGCCTGTACTGTCCTTCATGGCACAGGAGTAATAGGACTTTGAGTGAGCACAAAAATCTCTGGTTGAAGGTGCAGGATGCAAGCAGTATCCTATGTGTTTATTTCTCTACGACCTCGGCTGAAAGCTAAATGTTCTTCTCTCTGATCAGGGACACTATCCAGGGTTGTCATTAAATTCTGGGATACGGAAGAGAATAATGAATAGATTCACAGAATAACTCAGTCTGGAAGGGAGCTCTGCAGGTCTCCAGTTGAACCCTTGCTCATAGCAGGTCTAACTTTGAAGTTAGTTTGCTCAAGGATTTGCTTGCTTTCAAGTTTTAAATATCTCCAAGGACCAAGATTTCACCATCTCTCTGGGCACTTGTCCTACTCCTTCATCACTTAGAAATTATTTTCCTTTTAAACCAGAAATTCTCCTCCTGCAGCTCATGTCTGTCACATTTTTCCATTGTACCCTCTGTTTATGAGAAGAGAAGGCCCCCTTTCTGTGCTGAAAGCAAGCACTGAGAGCCCTTTTTCATAGAATTATAGAATCACAGGATGGTTTGAGTTGGAAGGGACCTCAAAGATCACCTAGTTCCAACGTCCCCACCATGGGCAGGGATGCCACCCATTAGATCAGGTGGCTCTTTAGGATAAAACCCGCAATTAGTTCACTCCAACCTCTTCCAGGAGTGGTTTTTGGTAAGAATATCATTAAAAGACAAACTACCCCTGCATGGGGTGCACCAGCCCAATCCTGCTCACAGTCAACTTTGAACATGATCACTGTGCCTGAAGGAATAAGGAACAGCACCGGACAAACAAGCTGAGCTGTCAACTGCAGAGGCAGATGGGGATGCCACGATTCAGGTGCCTGTATCTGCATCTAGTGAAACAATTCAGCTGTGAAAGCTGGAAGAGATGAAGGTAGATGAGCAGGGGAGGCTGCTCTGGATGGTTGTTACAGATTGGGTGAGTGGGACAGTACCCTCTCAGTGCTGAGATGAATTCTTAGTCTGTCTTGGTACTGCTAAACACTGTAGAGATGGAAACACCACTGCATAGCAATCCTCTGGGAAATTAGCCTGTTGATTACAGCATGAGAGATAGGATTTATTTATTTTTTATCAAGAACTTTGTTATTGAAAAGTGTCAATAAATTGACAACAATATCAAAGTTCAGTAAATATGTGTAGTAATGTACTCAACTTGGCAAAAAGTTCACCTGGAAGGGTTTCTCTTAAGTGAGTCGTAACTTTAACTCAGAATAAAGAAAGCAAATCTTTCAATGTTGAGGGAAAACTCACCCAAAGCACCCACTTGTGGTCAGCTAGTGTTGCAAGGAGCCTAAGGTCTGTGAATGTTTTGTGCCAGGATCACTGATCTGGTATATCTGCAGGTGCAAATCTCTCCTTTTCTCCATAAAACAGTTTGAAAAGCCTCTCTTTTGTCTGCTGAAAATTAATCCAAATAGTGAAGGATCAATAGTTTATGCAAAACATAATTATTCTTCCCTGGTTGGCTCTGATATTATGCAACCTGTGTTCACAAGATACAAGTAAATCGTTTCCAGCAACAAGTCAACAACATTCTCTTGTTATTTGCCATTTGATTTCAGTTGTTTTATACATTTATTTTAGAAGGCATTTTTATAAGTGTTTTATTCTCTCAAAATTGGAACTAACCGCTTAAATAAGAATTATAGTAGTTACAGGTCTGCTAGCAAATAAATAAGAGCTTAGAAAATTATTTGTCTGGCATAGAAACTGCAGCAAATAAAGACTTTATCAACAATGAATGAAAGTTTCACAATCACATTTATTTTACACAGTTTTACTTAACCTATAGATCTGTAGAATATTTCAGTTTCCAGTGCTAAAGATCTGGACTCTTCCCTTATCACTGAAATTCACTTTTTATGCAAAGGAATAGCAAACAGGCAAGACATGCTTTTATAGTTTAGGTCCAGTTGCAGCATTCAACAAAATTTCAGTTCCAAGAATGACATGAAGCACTGAATTACATGGAGTTCATGTTTCTTGATTCTACCTGTTGCTCTTTGGATTTTTTGATTTCTCTTACTTTGGCAAAAAAGTGTAAGATTTGATCTTTGAACATAATTAAATGTGAACTGTATAAAGAACTGGGATTCATTTATAGGTCTTGCACTTCTGAAATCTGTTTTCCTTTTTAGTGTGAAAAAATCAATGAGTTTTAAAAATTCTTAGGTAAACCCTGTCTGATATTTACTTGTCTCGATTGGGTGATTTGGAGATGCTGGGCTGTACGGTGAAGCAGGAGACCCCAATTAAAAGAAACTTTGCACTATTAAAGACCTCTGTGGAAAATTTTCCAGTGTAACTCCTATTCATATTTATCACAGTGCTATTAAAAATGACCTTTCCACCAGCAAATGCATATTTTCTACTGCTTATAAAATGTGGGGCTTGGGGTGTATCCTGCAGTGGTTTGAATCAAAACTGACAGAGAACGGGGGCACGTTACCATGCCCTGCATCTGGTGTCTCATTTTTCTCAAAAGATCCAAAAGTGTCAAGGAAGCTGATGATGCTGAAAGCTGGTTAAAGAAAACACTTTCACTCTTTTCCCTGAAACTGGGTCACATATAGGAATTCAGCTGCTGCTAATTAATTTTTCTGTTAGTCTGCTGTCACATCTGGCTTATCACGCGATGGACCTTCACTGTCAATGCCACTTTGCCCTCTATTGTGGCTCTAAGCCACTTTGTTCTCAAGGTCAGACATCTTTATTAGCAGTTTTACTGTACGAACAGTAAGCTGGCTCATCTGCTCTGATGGTATCAGATAAAACATGATTTCAGTGTCTCCCTCAGAGGTGACCTCATGAAAGGAGCAAGACATCATTGAGCTATAAAGGTGATGATTTAAGTTGTTAAAAACAAACAAACAAACAAAACCCCCCAAAAAACCCACCCCATATCTAAAAAAACACCCTGAACCAGTAGGCTTTTCTGGAATTTATGTGTTGCCCTGGGGTACCTGCTGTCGAAATTGTTTGCTCTTTACTGTCTCTCTAGTGGTAGAGGGGCATATAGATATGTATCTTCACTGATATCACCTTAAATTCCCTTTTGATTACAGCTGCTATCTACCTCACTACAGGTCAGCTCTAGCAGAATGATGAGGGACACAGCATGAAGAAGCATATTTTTTACCATTTTGGCTTTCACATAAGAACTAATGTGATCATATACCCATGCCTTGGTTGCTTTTAGAGAAGTACTGCACCACCTCCTGCCCAGACTGAAGTCTGGGTTATGACAGTTGTGGCCTCAAGTTTTGCCAGGGAAGGTTCAGGTTGGATATTAAGAAAAACTTCTTCACTGAAAGACTGGTCAAGCATTGGAACAGGCTTCTCAAGGAAGTGGTGGAGTTGCCATCCCTGGAAGTATTACAAAAAAAGTAGAAGCAACACTTCACAGTATGGTTTAGTGGGCGTGGTGGTACTCAGTCAAAGGTTGGACTTGATGATCTTGGAAATCTTTTCCAGTCTTTATGATTCTAACTCCATTCTATGATTCTATGATTCTGCCTTTTTCTGAGTATGGACAGTGCAATGGTGACACACAATGATATTGTCTGCACTGGATCCTCATGAGCTTGACACCAAATCACAGCCCTGATAGGGCAGAGAAAGTTCTTACCTGATTTATGGAAAGAGTCTCTAAGATTTACTGCAAGGTGTTATAACAATTTCACTGTACTCCACAGTGCAAAATGAAGACGGGGATATATTTTGCTGTAAATCTTAGAGGAGCTCAGAGAATAGCACAGGCTTTGATTTGTTAGTGGTTGCCATTCTGGTAAAGGGCTTTTTTTTAAAAACTGAAATTGCGGTAGAGTAATTGTAGAGAAATTACCCTTTATTTGTTTGACTAACAAAGACTCTGAGTGATGCATTAGGTCACCTATTGAGGTCTTTTCCAGCTTTTATTGCTAAACTTATGTAACTCTACTGGGATGACAAAAGCTAAAGAAAAAGATTTGTCTCCTCAGAGTTTTCAGTAATAGCAAACAGTTGCTGAGTATGACCTTATAGATGAGTTTTGCAGCTTTGGGACAATGGGCCGCTCAATCCAACAACTTTTTTCTTTCCCTTAGTGCTGTTTGTTTACTCTTGATGAAGCACTCTCTTGGTAATGCATGCTATCATCCTTCTCAAACAACAATCGAGGGAGCTTTAAGAATGTAACAGAAAAGGCCTGACCGTGTTCCCAGAGTGGTGTGGGTAAACTTTAAGTCTGACTTATGCGTGAGCAGAACTTGGCTCCAGGGACAAGCTGACTGAGCAGAGACCAGCAAACACTTGTTTCATTGCTCAGACTTGCAGAGTGTTATCTGTCTGCATGCAGAGCAGAGCATGAGTGTGGATCCCACCCATGGAACAGCAACCACCAACTCTGTAGGGCATTGAGCAGATGGAGCACCAAAGCATCAGAGTGTTGACCTAATAATATTGCAGTGGTATTTTCTTGCCTATCCATTTCTCTCTTTCTTCCTCACACAGCTCACCAGTTACAGGAGGTTCTGTGAGATGCAGCCCCTCCCTGTGGAACCATAGCCCATCACATCAATTAACTGCAGAAAGTGCCAAGTGGGTTCCTTCAATTTATTGGTCCTCTATCTGCCACAATCAGGTTTAGGTTTCTCTGTGTTTCCACTCTAGATGTGAGATGTTGTCAGAAACATTTTTGTCATGTTTCCTGTGGACCTGGATGTACCCTATTCTAGAGTAAATATCTGGGAGGCACTGTCTTGTGTAAGAGTTACCAAAGATCAATTTAAATTCAAAATAACTTTGCCACAGAGAATTTAGAATGTTTTCACTTGTTTGGTGTTCCCTTCTGTGTGTTGCTATGAAAGACTCCTCGCCTTCTAACTACAAAGTGAGAACATGTCTTTCTAATTTTCTTATGTTGGCTTCCTCACTTGATTCCTGAAGAGCAGGATTGAAAATCAGCCAAAAATTCTTCAGGAAACTAAAGCTGCTAGGCAGAACCTAAATTTTAGACTAATGGTGAATGAGTTCTGCTGGACATAAATATCTCCATTTCTTGAGTAGGTAGAGTCTTGCATGAGCTGTCTTTGAAGGCTTCTAGAGGGAAATCCTGTCTGACATCCTTTGGTACCAGCTGCTTAGGCAGATACGATGTTTAGCTGGAGATCCTTCACAAAGATTGGCTTGCTGGGTGTCAGAGAGCAACTAATCTTGTAAGCATGTATTTCAGGTTAGGAGAAATTACCCTCTGCTCCTTTATTTTCACTAAAGCAGCAGGATCTAAATCCTCCATGTAGACAGCCAGACTTTTGATACCCAAATGAGACCAGAGAAATTCACATCTCCTGAACCTCAGGCTCATCTACTGAGGGAAATTTGAGGCAAATTTTACTGACAGGCAAATTCAAAACCATCCTGTAGTAAGAAGCATGTTTAATATTTTCCTTCTTTTTCTATCCAGGTTTTGTAAGACTTATGCAAAATGATGTCTGTTCCTTCCAAACAACTCTGCAGCCATCTCAACTGCTCCTGTGCAAATGAGAACTACCTGGATTACTTGATGTTGTTCCTTCCTAGTCCAAGAATCTGCATCAGATACCTGATTCACAGCAGAGAGAGTGGTCAGCCATTGATCAGTTTAGTGAACTCAACTAGAATCGCAGAAGTCTCCAGCAGGCAATTTTTTTCTGAATTGTTTCAACTCATATGAAAAATAACTGTCATTAAAAAAAAACTCAGTAAAAGCCACTTCATAGATCCCTTTGTGTGTAAGACACTTGTTACATTTTCCTCTGTGCACGTTGATGTTTTCACTAACTTCATGGGTGCTGAGACAAAATACTGACACTGAGAGAATCACGTTTGTCTTCTCTACTTAGTAAAGTTTGGGAAAGTAAGGTACCAGCAATCACGAGGCCATGGACTAATAAAATAATCTACTGCTAAGTTCTGCTAAAGAAAAACATGAATCACTTTTGCTCTCCTTGTTATCTCTCTCTTTCTCTCAGATGCACAAAAATTCATTCGCATATTGTCTAAAAGGAATATATATAATGAATCCTCTTACAGTGCAGTTTGGGAGCTATGTCTTTACTCCTTATGTTAAATGACAAAAAGAACAACATATAGCATAGTTTTGTCATACTTTTGTCTTCTTTTCCAGTCAAAACTGAATGCATGTTTTATGCTGAAAACATCTTGGCCCTTCTGAACAACTGCTAAAATTTGTACTGCACAAAAATATTTTGGAACAACCTGTAATATATTGGGCAATGTGATCTAAAAATTAAAGAACTGATCTAATTCTTTTGCAGGTTGTGATGTTTCAGACTGCTCAAACAATGGACTTGCTCCCCTATATCTTCCTTTTGACTTTCACTCTTTGCAAATCTTCAGGTGAACATGTCTCCTGAAATAAAATAGTGAGTTTTGGAACTTCATTGACATTTACCTTCAAAAATAGCATGTGTGATGAAGAAACAAGGCTGCATTGTTTTTCACTCCAAACTTTTATTTGTCATAGTCTTCAGCTTCTGTACCTGGAGGAAGAGAAGGCAGGTGTTTTAACCAGATGGACAGATGGAACAAAATGTCACTGAATTGTGCAGGCGTGGAAATAGAAAGACCTAGGACAAACAGCATTTTAGATGGAAGGTGACCCAGCCAGTCAATCGTAGGTGAATTATTATTAGAATTGAAAGAAATATCTAGAAAACAAGTTACAAGATGCAGGGAATGCTGCTAAATGTTTGTTACTGTTGTGTTGGAAAAAGCGAGGGACACAGGCAGGTCTAAAACTGGAAGATTAATATTCAAGAAATGTATCGGAGGGAGGAAAATTGTATTACTTATTTATCCTCTTCAGCCATCTTGGCTTAACTGGGACATCACTTGTAATAATTTGAGATCTTTGGGAAATGCCTCTCATTTCAGAAGAGCTCTTTCTGAAAATATCAGGGATTTAGAATCATAGAATGGTTTGGGTTGGAAGGGATCTTAAAGATCATTTAGTGCCACCCCCCTGCCATGGGCAGGGATGCCGTTCACTAGATCAAGTTGCTCACATCTCCATTCTCCTGTAAAACTCTTTGGAGCCAGTTCTTCACCTTTTCCGTCCCTGACTATAACAGCCCATATTCGTATGCTGTTTCCCAGTTTCTTATTCTAACACATTATCTGCACATTTTTCAGTTTAGATTTTGTGGGTTTCGGTTTGTTTGTTTGCTCGTTTGTTTTATTTTGTTTTGTTCTGTTTTTAATCAATAACAGAGAAACTGCCTAACTCATATCATGCACAGAAATTTATTATAAGAAGGAATTTTCTATTATTACTCCTGTCTGCAGGATTTTATAGCTAAGGTCCTTTTCTGTTACTACTGTTGTTTGATGATTATGGAGACAGCCTGAAAATAACAGCTATAGTGAAATTTCCATCTTGGCTGGAGAGCAGCAAGGAACATGGCATTCTGACACTGAAATTGCTGGTTTTGGGAGGCCACAGAGCCGTTACAATTGGTTGTTTTTCACTAGAATTCCAAAATCTATTTTTTAATAGACATCATCCCAGAAAAATCATATAAACCGTAAAATTAACCTCAAGTCTTTCAATGCCAAGCACAAAAATTTGATTCCCCCAGCCTCTTAATTAAAATAAAAAAAAAATACATAAACATCAAAGAATTGGTATTGGCCCAAAAAAGAATAAAAGAAAATGTGTTGGTTTTGGTCTTTTTGCAAAGTGACCAGCTGCCCAATCTGGCATAGTCAAACAGATATGCACAAAAGAAGTATGCTAAATATTCTCAATTTGCAATTCAGATGCATGAAAGCAGTGACTGAGGAAGAGCAGAAGGCACCCATACAAGCCTGCTGTGACTGGAATGTAATGGACTATGAGTATGATGGAAGCTCTCCTAAAATTTGAAATTCAGACCAAAGGCGACAGAAAATACAAACTAGTGGCTCAGCTCATATATGAAGATTTCATCATCATTAAATCTGATTCATTTGCATTTAAAAAGCAAATTATATTCATACAACTGGCTGGAATTTTTTAAAGGTGGCTTTATTTTAGTATCTGCATTTCTTGATGCAACTTTCTCAGGCACAGGAAAGATTTTTTTCTGTATCTATACGGAACACATACAATAAGAAAGTTTATAACTTAGTATGGGAAAAAACTTTGATCAAGACATGTTTATTATTCTTGTGCACCATTAAACAAAAATTTTTCTTCCTATTTAGGAAAGTGCAACAAATGACCATCAGAAGTGACTACTATTGGTATTTTTTACTTCCTTCGTTCCATTTAATAGCCCTCAATTTTGTCAATACAACTGTCACTTTCAAAGACGTTAGCTAAATAGGACCACATATTTATCTTGTAGTCATTTACCTGTAAAACGAGAGATGTATATTTTTTTGACAGCTTTAAAAGGCTGCAACACAAGGTATTGTAAAACTCCAGGACACCCATTCACACTTGTTCTTTTCCCAGGAGGTTGCCATCCCCTCAGCGGTGTTCAATGTCAGTATCAAACTTTATGGGTGTCTGCTCTAATTATGGGAGATGGGAGGCAGAAATGCGGAAGCAGCTTTGGTGACAAGGAGAAAATGGTAATTGCTTTTTCACTTAGAAAGAAAGTCAGTTAGGGCAAGATTAAAAATCCTGTTTTCCCAATCCTGACCCAGTGTTCGTGTGGATCTGCAAGCTGGCACTGATGACCACCATGACTGCTCACATTCGCCTGTTATAGGCTTCAAGTCACAAATCTTTCAACAATATTTAGAAAATTAACTCAAAGTATTTTAGTGGTATGCAGACTTCTACACCTTCAAGCCAGGCATTTTCTGACACCGAGTTCCTCACTTGGTTCACTCAATAAAGTGTGAATTGATGTGTAGTCTGGTCTTCCTCTTTTTCCTGACACAGGGAGTCAGTGATTAGGTGGAAGCTGAGATCAAAATTTACTTTATCTTTGGTTAAAATCACCTTCTACAAACCCAAACCCAAACTCTCCATCAGCCAGTTCCACTGCCTATGATATGGCATGGGCCCAATTTTTGAGACAGCCGATGCCACTGATGTTATGGTTATGAACAGGGATCATCCTCTGTGGGCTGAAATAGCTGAGCTCCTTTGGGACAAAAAAGTCTCTGAATGTAGGAAGAAGGCTTTCATGATTTAATTTAGACTAGTCCCTGTAAAGAGTTCACTTAGGATCACCTTGTCTGTTTGAGCAAGGTGATCCCAATATAATTAACATTATATCTAAAAATAAGTACTTTGTGTAGAGCCACCCAAGATGAAGAAATGAAAACAGTGGAAGACTGCAATAAACTCTTCAGTTACAATTTACACCTTGCTATGTGTATCTTTTCAAAATTCACCAGCCCTTGAAGAACTGATCTAACAGACCCAATATATTAATTAACACTGAGATGGATGTCATACTCCCCAGAGAGTGTCCTAGCAGGCCTGGAGAGCAGAGCACAGGCAGATGAGACTGTAGGACGTCTTCAGGTCGAGAGGAAATGATCTTGGGTTGCACCAGGGGAAGTTTGGATTGGATATTAGGAACACTTTCTTCACTGAAAGGGTAGTGAAGCGCTGGGACAGGTTGCTGATGGAATTGATAGGGTCTCCATCCTTGGGGATATTTAGGTGTGTAGATGTGGCTCTGAAGGACATGGTTTAATGATGGACTTGGAAGTGCTGGTTTAACAATTGGACAGGATGAACCTAAAGGTCTTTTCCAACCTAAATGATCTTATGGTGCTGTGACATTGAGAGCAAAAGAGGAGCTTTGTTATAGGGGGTTCTGATGACGCATACAAGGGTACAAGGGTTGTCCAAGTCCCAGTAAGGAAGGTGGTGTCAAGGGCACTGTCTTGATACAAAGCAGAGAGAGCAAGAAATATACCTTGACTCTGCAGCTCCTGGAGGTGCCTGTAAGTTCTGTAAGTTTTTCAAATCCTTTGTTTTAGGAAACCGGAGTGCTCCCACATTATAGGGATAAATATCTCTCTCCCATACCTGAGAGAGATATTTATCCCTAAGAGAAACCAGGAACAAACAAACTGTCAGAACCTGGCTGGAATGTCCCTGTGGGAAAGGGAGAAAGTGACCTTGTTTAGCGTGTCAAGTGTCACAGCAATGGAATCTCTCTGTCCTGGTGTGAGAAAATACAGCAAACCCAATTGCCTTAAGAGGGTTCAGAGGGGCTTAGAAGTAATCTCTGCATATTAATATCTAGGGAAGCCTCCTGCTTTCATAAGTTCATTGATAAGTGGTTAACTCTCACTCCTTCATTCCTCATGCACTTTTCTGCACTCAGTAAATCCTCCCATCTCTCTTCAGTTTTGCATCCTTATCTATGTGGAGGGGGGAGATGATTCCTGAGCTGCAGGTTGTTAGATTTATGTTCTTGTCTTTAATCCTCTGAGCTTGTCATTCCCTGCCAGACAGTGCTATTAGTACTGAATTCCTTCAAAGACAACAGCAGCCTCTGTCTGACACAGAGGAAACATTGAGGTCAGGTACTGAGAAACCCAGATGCTGGGAAAAGTATGTCAACTTCTTAATGACAGTGGAAGAGTCCTATACATCCTTGGAGAGGGAAGAGGGAAGACATTTGAACTACTACATGGGGGAGAAGCTGGATTTACTTCTGCTATGATTGAGAAAACATTTTTATCTCTACCAACAAACTAACCAGTACCAGGAGCTGAAGTAGAGCCAGGCTGTGCCATGCCATTCACTTCCATCCAATATCCAGTGCTTCATGGGAAAGGTGCCTGATCTGAACTGATTCCCAAACCATGCTGAGGAACCAAACATTTGAGAGGCTGATGGCAGGTCTGGGCCAAAACCAGTGAAAGGCTTTTTTGTCTTTTTAACAGCATGGATGTTGAATTCCTGCACATGTGTTCTGGAGCTGTTAATTTTTTTGGTACTGAAACAGTGGCAAATGAAGAAAGAAGTTCAGATTTCAAAGGTATCCTAACCTGAGAACATTGCAGGGGTGCAGGACGACAAACGTCTTTGTTTTCTTTCAAGTCAGAGAGACAGTATTTAATACCGAGTGCTCAGCACCCCAATAAAGATCTCTTTCTTTTGTAGCAATACTGAAAAGAGAATACAAAGCAAACCTCATGAGCCCTCCATGATTCACTGAACTAGCTCAATACTGCAACTCAGGCTCCTTATTTTTTTGGGCCACCTACCCATCATTTCAAGCTGGAAACACTGAATTTGAATTATGAGAAGGTCTTGCTGGACATCATGATGTCCCTTTCAGCTCTAAGATAGAGGCTAAAAGTCTCTTCTCACCAAGGTCGTATACATTTGATATATTTAGTGTTATCAACAGGCAACACTGCTTGTGCTTTCATTCTCATTGCTGTGTTTTTTATGACTGATGTCAAATGGATATTTAGGTGCTTAGATTTCTATGACATCTATTCCCACTGTTTTCTCTCCATAAAAAACAAACAAACAAAACCCAACAATATAACAAGTCTTTTGAAATTTCAGTAGAGCATATAGCTTAGTAACTGATTACCTTCTGATTTATGTCTTTATTAATAATCTGGGTGATGGGGCAGTGCACTGTGAGCAAGTTCACGGGCACCATCACATTGGTGAGGTGACTGATATGTGGAGAGTGTTTTGCTGTATCAAGGGAATTTGACCGGTTAGATAAAGGTGTTGGTAGGAGACTTGACAGAGAGATAAGAAAAGGAAATATTACCTTTATAATTTGGTAACTGATGGTCTGAGACAAGTCCCATTAAACTGTGAAACGAAAGACATCTCAAAAACATCAGATTTGGAGTTAAAATTATGACTATTCAGAATAAGATAAGAGAGCAAATGTCATTTTTCCCAGCATGGAATAGGAACCTCCAGGGTTATAGGAGACCTCTAGCACTACTTATTGGATCCAACACTTGCAGGTATTGCATATTTTTAGCAACAGAGCCTCAGGGCTTGAAGGTTGACAGTATTTTCATGATGAAAAATGTCATGGTCAGTTTACTGTCCTTCACAGTTGCCTGACATCTCCAAAGAAAATAATCAGATATTTGTGAAGGTATTGGTGATTCCTGGAATAGCATTTTTCATGTGGTTAGTTCTAGGAAGTTTCTACCCTGAAAGTTTCTAGAATCATACTTTGATATTCTCCTTGATCAAGAGGCAAAGCCTGTTAATATCAATGGATTTTCTTCACCATCTTCATTAGGATTTAAACCAGGTCACTGTTTAAAGCACTGAATGATGGGATATAGATAACTTTATAATCCTGTGCATATGAGGATTGATTGAAATGGATATTTTGCAAATCACATCATCTTTACTGGTAGCTATTTGCTTTTGGTGAATATTCAAAATTCATAAGTATGTTAGATGAAACGTCAGAGCTTCCTGTGAATGGTTCGTTAATTGGAAAGGCATCTAAAGTCAGTAATGATCCAGTTAGCTCAGCTGAATTGGGTCTGTCTTTGCATTTTAGCAATTTACTACTCCCAAAGGGAGAATATTGAATTAACTGAGTGCAGACTCATATTGATGAGATTCATCTCACCTTATGCAGGAATGGTATTTCATCCTTCCCTTCTGGTTTCGTATGCCTGCAGAGTAGATGTTTGCTTGTGAAACAGTCATCTTGGACATTGTTTATGCAAGATGGAAAGTGATGGGAAATTTTATCTATTTTAGCTGTCTTAGGGTAGAAGGAAAGGACTCAAGATGGTTATACAATACATTGAGTTCAAAGAGAGCCTCTGTTAAGTTTAGAGCCTGTTTAAATCAAATATGGATATTTACTATGTACATGCCAGTATGTGGGCAAAGGAATCAAAACTGCTGTTAGTCCGAGGTCCCTGTGTGGTTGAACTGAACTGCCACACATCCCTGTAGGACATCCGTTCCACTTACTCAAGATGTGAGGATCTCATCAACTCAGGACTCTACTGCTCTGAATTACTTGTGAAAGGGGCCACTTCATTTTTCCCATTGATGGTAGAAGAAGATAAACCTTTCTGTCCTGACATTGTGAACACTTCCCCTTCTTCCTTTCTTTGCTTGTGGGCGGGGTAGCAAGCAGTCTGTCCATAATGGATCTTGATCTATTTATCACACATAAACCTAAATACATCCAGGTAAGTGCCTTAGGATGCAAATTTTTGCTGCTCAGGCCACAGCACTCTCTTCTTCCTTTGTGTCCTTGCATAGTTAATGGTGTGTCTCCACTTGCCAAGGGAGGAAAGATGCCTGTGATATTTCTCTGTATGGCATATCTTTCCATCCTAAGCATTCCTTCTCCTCGCCTCGTGCCTCCACAGGATACATCTCTGCTATCGTCTGCTCTAGTGGAGGGAGGATGAATGATAACCATGCTCCCATCAGGTGTCCCAGCGTCTTCATGGTGTTCTTGAATCTGCTTTTTTCCGAAACGTCCTATTTTCTGTAGCATCAGTAACTGCTGATGCAACATCTGCTAAAGCGTGTGCTTGTGGGAAAGTGACCTTTGCAGTTCTTTACTTAAATTCAGGTGGCAAGTGCCCAAAAAGCTGTAGATGTGGTTACTCATGGCTGGAGGAGGGACTGACCTCATCATCTGAATATAAAACCCTTTGCTCTATTCTTTAAGAAAACAGGCCAGTACAGGAGCACTTCAAAATTAAATCTTTGTTAGACACTGTATCCAGATATACTTCAGACATGAGCAGATCCTTGCATATATTTAGATTGTGCTGTATGATAATCATTCCCTCTATGGCAAGTATCATTGATTGATGACATTTCAGTCCCAGGATATAGACTACCAAGCACATATCACGCTATAACAAAAATCTCCAAAAGCAGTTACATACTACCAGGGGAAAAAAGTCCATAGACAACTATTCAAAATAATTTTATGTCTTGTTTAGGAAGTCACTGACTGACAAAACATTGAAAAATGGAAATTTTCTTCACTTTGTGTATTTTTGGTGAATTAGAGCTTTTAGCAAAACTGGCTACCACAAAAGACAATGTGAAAAACCATAAAAATCAATAACCAGAAAAACATGTCCTGATTTTTAATCTTTTCTTTCACCATATAGTTCAATTAAATAAATTGTCAAGACACATGTAGGTCTTCCTACAGAAGGGATTGGATGGGAAGTCAGATCACTAACCAGATTGTTACCCTTTTCTGCACTAAAGATAAAATGGTTGTCACCCTGTGTCTCATGTAAGCATACCTCAAGAGGAAAGAGCTTTTGAGCCTCTCAGAAAGGAAACCCATTACCCACAAATACACAATAAATTTTTGAGCTCAGCTTCCATCAGGGTGATGCATACATTTACCCCAAGATTACTCATCAATAACCAGGCAAAATAAACAAGGCTCAAGGGATTTGTTTTCACCATATCCATTTGCAAAATTGCTGTGCTTAAGGGGTGTGAAGAGGAAACTGGCAAGGTTCTGCTTGCAGTCGTTGGGTTTAGCATTGGATTTAATTTGATCCGAGATGTTACTGCTGAAGAAGAAGAAAACATAATGGGTGCAATACAATGTCTTGCCATATTAGGTCTGTATTTTCTTCAGAAACACCAGGTAGTTAACTGTAAATTGGTTTTGAGGCACATTAGTAAATGGATAAATGAACTACAAGTTTTCAAACTGAATTGTTGCAATACTGTTTTGTTTGTAGCAGAGGGGTGAGGATGATGCTATTACACTGCAGTGCTATTACACAGTATTTTATGTTCCCTTTGAGACTAAACAAAGATCAGTGGAACTAAGGGTCTCAGTCACCATTAAATATGATGGCATATTCTACCGGTGTAATGAAAAAGTAACGCTACCAGTTTTTACAACAAGTAGATTAAGATGCTTTGAAGCCAAATCGTGTTCAAGCAATATATTGATAATGACATGTCATTAGCTGATAATTGCTGAACAGTACATTCAGGTTCAATATCATTTAATTCAAAAGATCCACCTCAGTAATACAGCCAGGGTAATACTAGGGGTGTGATGTGGGTGCTCCAGATGTATGTGTGCTGGGGTGAAATGCCCTGCAAGGTCACACACAGCACCCACGGGTCTCTGCTCACCACCCCTGGCTGTCCCTTGCTGGACAGGCGCTGTCTCCTCATGGTCTTCCAGGGGAGGACACTTGTCCCAGCCTGGGAAAAGTGATGATGATACAGGGTGGCTTCTGGCAGTACCAACCCAGTTTCAGACTGCTGGCAAGGTCTCTTTTCCCCCATTCTGCATTTCCAGGTTTCTTCTTCACTTCTTTCCAAGTTGACTCCAGCTATTTTGTCAGAGTCTCTTTGCTCTCTGGGGACTATATGTGAAGATAAGCAAGTGGGAAAACAGACACTTCTTGGAGACTGAAGGATCCCTTGTCCTGCACTAGGCACAGAAGTGTGTCCTCTCCTGGATAGGCAGTAGTGGAGGGGATGACAATATGTGACAGGACTGAAGGTGACAGGTGCTGTGTGAGAGTTTTCCAGCTTTGCAGGGTGAGAGGAGAAGGAATACATACAGCATATCCATACATCAAGACCGATTTTTCACTCCATACCTTCTGTCTGTTTATTTATCTGGAAAAACAGAAAATGTTAGCACATCCAGAACCTCTGGAGATCCCCCAACAATTGCATGCTATACAAATACTTTGAAGTATGAAGTTCCTTACTCAAAAAAATGACCTCTTTTTCCAAATGCAACCTTTATCTTGCCTCAGGCATCTGCAAAATGCATCTGTGCCTAAATGTTTCTTTCTCTGTCAGCTGAACTGCCACCTCTGCTGTGGTTATGTGGAGCAAATCACCAGTAGTGCTGGCATGGAAGATAGAAATACTCAAGATTAATAACAAGTTATCAAAAGTGTTTATAATAAATGGGGGCAATCACATCCTACCAGAGCAATTCATTCGTGTACTAACTCCACTGAATTACACCTGGGATAAATTTGAACTATTATTTATTGTGTAAGTCTTAGCAACCCAGCACAGTAACTACAACTGTGCCTGGGGATCCAGATGAAAAAGATCCATGTTCTTTGTTTTCCTCCGACTGTTTCTCATACTGTTCACAGATGGATGTTTCTGCTAGAAATTAACAGTGAAGCTGATGACTTTGTTTTTATTGAGCTGAATAAGTCAAACAACTTGTTTTCTCTTCTCACAAGGTTTATTTTGGCCTGTCTTGAGACTGAGAATTAAACCATGCAGCTGTTCCTGGTATTGATAATCAAAATCACAAAGGAGATCATTTCAAAGTCATGAAACACTATCACAAATTATGATTTTTTTTTTTTTTTACAGAAGAAAAGATCTCCTAAGTGGTTCTAAACTTCTGAATGTTTTGGGTCCAAGGAATACACAATAATTGTTTCCTATGAAATAGCTTCTGCCAGGCATGAGGGAAACACATGAAAAACAGAAGGTGTTTGATATTTCCATACCATCACCATTCTTGGATCTGGAGGTTTATAATAAATGGCAAATACAGCAAGAGTTTTAAGAAGATTGTCAGGGTAGGTAGCACAGCTTGAATAGCAAGACACAGAAAGGTAACAGTCCTGTGTTCTCTCTTTGACAATAATTCCAAAGAAGTAATGTCCTCTAAGGAATGCCATGTTTTCTGAAGTGAGTTCTTCTCATTTTGTAAGGTTATAAGTAGCATCACAGTTTTTTAGGTCATTGCATTCCCTGGTAATTGGGATCATAGACTCACGGAATGATTTGGGTTGGAAGGAACCTTAAAGATGACCTGGTTCCAACCTCCCTGCCATGGGCAGGGACATCTTTCACTAGATCAGGTTGCTCAAAGCCCCATTCAACCTGGTCTTGAACACTTCCAGGGATGGGGCAGGGATTTATTACTCCTACCAACTAAACACACCCAGGTATAATTCCTCTTCGCAGGTTATTTCTATTTTTCTCTTCAGTCACTATTAAACAGCAGACAAACTCAGAGTTTGTCCCTTCTTGTTTATTTTACTTTTTTTTGCTGGAAAGAGTTTAATCCTATTTAGCTTTATTTTTACTTCTAGGCTAGTCACGGGAAAGAATAGTTTCATTTCAAAGTCATCCACTTATTTCACTTCTTCTCAGAAGAGCTACTGTGCTGTCATCTTTGAACCTGAGCACAAAAAAAATCCCCCCAAATCTAAAAAGGGGAGCTCAAAATAGCCCTATGACAGTCTGAATGTATCATTTACCTCATTTTTAAGTGTCTTCCTTTCAGACAGGTTTTCAATGGGATTATTTAAGTGGAGGCTTTTTTTAAACTTTTGCGTTTCTGCTCTTATAACTAAGAATGCTCTGAAAAAAAAATGAAAGGAAGTCAGGGAAAGGGTCTGTTTGTGTCTGTCTGTGTGGAGAACAAAAGAAGACAAAGGGATGTGAAGATTTTTCAAAACAGCAAGACTAAAAGGAGGACATCCTCACCTGTACCTCCCCAAGCCTCTGAAGAGCTGTGTGTGACATCCCATTGATTGGAGAGCTGACTATACTGAGATAATCCAAGCAGCGAGTTTAATATTTTCTAAAATCCCTCCAATTCAGCTCTTTGTTTGCACATGGCACCAAGTAACAACTTTTTTTTGTGATGTTTTTGGAGTCCCAACCTGTACTTAGAGAGGTTCTGAGAGGTAACTGTAACGGTCCCAAAAACTAAAATGATCCCAGATATAGAGGAAGAAACTGGAATAGTTTATTGAACACGTAAACACTATTTAAGGGTCTTGGGGACTTAACTTGCTAATAAGGAGGCTGGTTTATGCCAAGTACGGGAATCCACAACCCATTAGCACTTCCAGTAGCAGGAGTGACATAAGGGGAAAAAGGAATTTACATTTCTCGGATCCAGTATTTACATTTGGGGGAAAAAGAATTGATAGTTCCAGCAAACAGGATTACACTAGGGAAGGATGGTCAGCTTTTCCCAAAATAAGGATTACACAGGGAGGGGAGAAAACAATGGGGCTTTTGCATGAACTGATAGTATCACAGCAGACACTCTCCATATCCTGCTGGGGGAGACAGGACAGTCCACATGAATGAATGTCAGTGGATCTTGTCTGGTCTTTTAGGTGGTGGGTTTTTCCCCAGCCCCTGTGGCCCAAGGCTTCCTGTTTAAATCCAGCAGTTCCTTTTCTGCTGATATCCGAATTTTGGACTGCAACAGGTAACAGATGATTCTTCAGGAGAGTGTAAACACAGAAATAACCCTTCCCATCTCTCATGCGGTGTTTGCATGCCCTGCCTCAGGCAGTTAAAGATAGGCAGAGAACAGTAAATCATTCTGCCCTTGCTCCTCCCAGAGGAGAAACACCTCAGTGTCTCTGGTGATGGGCTCGATGGGAACATTTCCTTCACTTTGACAACATGAATGATCCTGCCAGGACCATGGGAGCTGACACTTGTGAGGAAATGATTTCCAATAGTACTGAAATCCACCACATCACTCCTAAGCACAGCCTGTCCCCTTACCTGATCTTACATGCCTGCAAAACCATTGTCCATCTATCTGAAAATGCACTTATAGAGGCAGCATGTCTGCACCCTTCCTTGCTCGGCCTGACTTGTAACAGAGCACAGAAGAACAGTCACTCCTTATGGCAGAGGTGACAATCCTGTGTCACGAGGGATGCCACTTTTAAAACTTTCTACTAATGTGTGTAAACCAGTCTATAAAATATGTGCTACTCATGTCTGTTGTATACTTCAATATTTTACAGTCATAAATCAGTGAGTAATCTTGGCTGCAGTGATCGTGACTATGAAACACTGCAGGTAGAGACTTCACTGGTCTGGTAGATTAATATCAGCTCACACTGCTTTGGGAAGGAGACAAAAATAATAGAAAAATGGGTTACCTTCATTGCTTGCCTATCACTATGGCATCAGGAGATTGCATGGCACTGCTGCTGAAGGTCAGTAATGTCCAGGGACATGATGAAGTGACTATTTAGTAATAAAGGTATAGGAATACTTAGGGTCATTTTCATTGCTCCATATAAGTCAGTGCTGCACCTCAACCTTGATTCCTACCTTTTTATACTGTATCATAAAATAGATGTAATAGAAGTAGAAATTGTTCAGAGAAAGGTGATCAAAACAGGCTAAAGAAAGGGAAGGTTTTCTTTGGGGTCAGGCCACTATGGTAGGTTCAGATTGGCCACATAGCAAACATATCTAATTAAAAAAAAAAGAATAATGCTATGTACAGGGAGTAACTGGATAGAATGATCTTGCTAATGTTATCCAGATGGTCAAATCTGGGACCTTATTAATCTACTAGAGTTTTAATGCGGTTAATGGTAAATTGTCATTTTTAATTTCATTATGCCTTCCGAAAAACCCCTCGACAACTTTAAACTCAAACCATCCCACCACAGATGATACTGTCCTCAGATGTAATGGTCACTGTGCAGTGAATTCCTGATTTCTTCACTTCTGCAACTGTCCTGCAGCTTGTGCAGACTGAGAATCAAGATGCAAGCCTTTGTTATTTTATTGCTAGGGATCCTTTATTGAATCCTTTTAAATTCAGGGATGGACAGCACTGTCTTTTCAAAACTGGACTGAAAATACTTTGATTTCTTCATGACATCCCTTATTCTGGCTACAAGCCTTATTCTGGCTTGTAGAAGTTGCTGCTGCTTCTTAGATGTCTGTGTAAAGTTGCTGATTTATATTACATAATATCCTGGTCTTTTTTTTTCAACAACTGTTTTCAACTTTCTCTGCCTAAAGGTATGTTTGGCTTTTTTGCTGTTAGAGTATCCAGGAAGGTAGGAGACTTTCTGAAGATCTACCTTTCCTGGAAAATTTATGTGGAAGGCATTGAGCTATAAAGTTGAAGTTCAGAAAATGCAGTCTCTCCTGACTGCTCTCACATGCTTACTTTTTTTCTTCCTTTATTAATGTTTTAGCTTAAGCACCATAGACTTGTATATTTTTCATCCTTGACTTCAGCCATTAACCTCTACCTAGTTCCATGTCCCTCTAATTGGATTTTAAACAGGTAGGTCCCAAATCTTTTCTATGTCCCTTTAAAACATGACTACACATATAGACTGCTGACAAATTAGGCCAGATCTGTTGCAGGCTTCTATTCATATGAGAAAAATATATCATCTGTACCACAAAAAACATTCTACCCACCAGACATATTCCTAGAACTCCAGAGACATAAAAAATAACATGGCAAGAGAGAAACAGTGGAAAAGAGGAAGAAGAAAATTAATGAATAGAGGCAGGTGAAAAAAGAGATCTTCTGAGCACAGATGGTTAATGAGATGGAGAGGTGATGCATGGAAGAAAAAGGAAATACAAAAGAGGAACATCTTATTACAAAAACTGCCTATTCTGAAACAGATGAAAGACTGATTATTACATTGTACTCACCATCAATAGTATTGGTTGCTTTGTGGTGCTTATGATACACAGATGATAGAAATCTCTAGTGTTTCAGTGTTGTCTGAGGCTGCACTGCAAATAAATAAATTTGAATAGCAGAGCTACAGTTCAATTGAATCTTCTTACAAATAGCCTCTAGCTCCAGATCTTCAGAAGTGTTAAGTAAGGAGCTGTGCTGATATGGGTTCCCCAAGACAGTGTTCAAGGTCAGAAGGAAACCTCTCTTCCCTGGATGTGTTTTAAGTATCTAGAGGAAGACTTTGATGTTATAGGTAGCAGAATCCATTAGGGTCAGTTACCAGCAACGTGGTTCTCCAGCTACAACAGCCTGCCTTGTTTTCTACCAGCCCAGGACAACCCTGTGGCACAGAGTAGGACTTTGGTTTGCATCTGAGCTTGAGAATTTATGGGTGGTGATGGGTGAAAAAATCTGCAGTGGTAAACTGTGTCTCTGCCCATTACCTGCAACATATGATGATTTCATCAAATGGGTTTGTCAGTAAAAGTTAATGACCAAAACTGTCTCTACAGATTTCACTTACTCTCTCATTTGGGATTTATGCTGTGATACCTTTGACTGTAAAACCAGGGCTTTTTTCTCCAAGGTATCAACAAATATTTGCAAGCAAAAAGGCGGTAAGTTGATTCCACAGTTTTTGGAAATATGCTGGTGTAAGGTTTTCCTTCACCTTCCTGTACCGTGTTGGAGGCATTGCTGTTTAGTCAATACCCAGTTTGCAGGGAGATCCATTTCCTGGCTATTAAGACTACAGGGACTCCAATGGGACCAGTATTAGTGTTAGGGACCCACCATCTGTGCTAAAGAGGATGACAAGGAATCTTATATGAATCCTCTAGTGGGTGTGGATCACTACATATGACACAGAAATGACTTTTTTCATCAATGACACCACAACTGACTTGGCATGTTTATGATCCTGGAGATGCGGAAAATATAAACTATAGACCTTTAGAGTTACTCAGACTTTTGGATCATACAGCCATAAAATTGGAGAATCTGTGGAGAAGAAGATGCCAAGTACCCCAAAATTCCACTTTATCCAGAACCTTCAGCTTTCCAACAGATAGTCTCAAATGGAGGTGGCAGGGACCTGTGTGGTTTTTTGGCAAGCACCTTGGGGCAAAAACTTCAAAGCCTAACTTGACCGGAACAGAATTTGATTTTTTTCCTTGAGATTGCAAGGAAGACATAGTTTGATGAGAGACTCTTTTCCTCTTAGAGAAATTCCAAAGGACATAAAACTCCTCTTCCCTTCACTTGCACTTTTTATTTCTTATTCACAATGTTATGCAATGTTGCTGACCTTTTTGCCCTGAAAAATCACCAGGCTGATAAAAAAAATTCGAAGTCATCAAGTGCACTTCCTCCTCAAGGAGAGATAAAGACCATGAAATTACCATCATCAAGGAAGACTTTTATTTGCCAACAACTTGGAAAGGTCTTTGAATGATGAAAACCCTACCACCTCCTTATGTCTTTTCAGAATGATTTATTTCCTTTGTCCTTTAACATCTAGCAGTGATCATGATTCAAATTGAAAAATCATCTATCATCACTCACTTTGTAGTTGGGTGTTAAAGGACAAAGAAAATAAATATAGGAGAATAAAAAAGTCAGAGTTGAGTCTCCGCTGGTTTATCAGTTGCCAGTGTGTTGATTTGGTACTTTTTGGCAGGTTGAACAAAAAAATGGGTATGTATTTCAGTAGGACAAGAGCATCACTTAGTTCAAAGAAGTAGGAAGTCTGCCCTCTATTTCATAAAGTAAATCAGTGAATGATATTAAAGACTTAGGGAATCCAGTTAGGATATGAAAGCTCTATTTCAAGTCTTTCTCAGAAGGAAAAATCTGAACACCTGCCCACACCTGATGAAGGTGAACAGGTCAGTTTGAGGAAGGGATGAGGCTAACAGCCTCTCAAACCCTAATTCACAGAAAAAAAAAGTCATTGTTTTGTTCTGGGTTCACAGAATATGCTGAGTTGGACAGGACCCACAAGGATCACCGAGTCCAACCCTTAGCCCTGCACAGGGCCATCCCCAAGAGTCACACAATGTGCCTGAGAGTATCAACTCAGAGGCTATTGCAGGGCAAAACAGAACTGGAAGCATTATATTTTGAGATAGTGACTCTTGCCTAGGAAAGACCCATACTTTGGGAGAGCTTTTTGTACAACATCCAGCCTCATAACAAGCTTGGGTTGTCTAGAGAAATCCAGTATTGTCCCAAGAACTTGTATCATCTTTACTCACCCGTAGCTCATATAGCATTGGCAGTAATATAAAGCAAAAGCTTGTCCCTAGGAGTTGTACACTTCATAGATTCAGATCCTCCTGCCATGCTGTCCATCACAGATAAGGCCCTTAACATACCTCTGCTACAGTTTTCCCAGATGCATTTTAGGGACATGTTCTAGTGGTGGACTTGGCGGTGCTGGGTTAACTGTTGGACTTGATGATCTTAGAGTGTCTATTTCAACCTAAAAGTTTCTATGATTCTATGATTTGTATAGAAAGGCCAATATCTCCCTTCAGAGAGTGTTTCTATTTTTAAGGAGGCTGTGTATCTGCCTTGCTTGCTCTTGCAGTCACATGCTAAGACATTCAGTCCATCTGGCAGCTGCACACGGAAGCAAAGCCCACTTGTCAAGCAGTGCTGTTTGTATCCTAATTAGCAAGGGAAACCTTTTGCTCCAACATATCTAACAGAGAGGTAAAAATGGGAAACAGACATTGTTTGGCAATCTGGTATATAATTATATGATAAAGTAACTTCCCATGGCATAAGAGGACATAAGAATGAAAAAGACAAGTGAGAGATTGAAATCTGTTTGTTTCTTAATTGCAAGCAAACTGTGTTATGGACAGCTGGGTCTGCAGATCCATAACAGAAAACATGAGTGCAAACTTTCGGAAGATTGCTAGCAAACCAAAGGCAAAAAGACTAGAAGTTACTTCAATGCCATTTTTGTGTCCTCAGTCTGAGAGAAAAAGGGCGCAATCCTGTGCGAAGGGTTTGGAAGTATCAGGGTCCCACAGCAAAGGGTCTTGCTGATAATGTAGGTACTACAATTTATGTGTTTAAAATACCTGTATGAGGTATGTCCTCTGTCACAAATGAAAGGAAAACATTCAATTTTGTGAAATTTCCCTTTGCTGAATAGACCTCACCCACAGGGACAAACTTAATGAAAATAATTCTGTGTATTGACCTGCCAGCAGGTAAGACAGCCTCCCTAGTATATTTAATTGCATCAGTCACCACATTTCCATAATTTACAAGTATTATCTGACTTTGCTCTGCATGGAAGCAAGACTTCCTCATGTCCCATTTCTCACAACTGTCTGTCCTACAGATGTCCTGAAGGCACATATATGTCTCCCTTTACCACCTGGATCACTACAGTCTTCACTTTCCAAGCATGTTTTTGGCTCAAGCAATAGCGATTTATGTGTGTTAAATTCAAACTCGGAGTTTCACTCCTTGTGACTGCTGGCTCACCCAGGCATATAGTGCGTTGTGAGCACTGATGAAGGACACTAAATGTCCCTTCTGGAAATATTTGTGGGCGGACTGGGAAGGATGAACCCACCCAGCATCCTTTTGTGTAAAATCTGAGTGATTTCAATATTCTTGCTCACTTGCATACAGCAGCATAAAATGCTATCACTGCAAACACTGGAAGGAAAAATAAGCCAGGAAAATTATTATTTAAATTTAGTCTGAGAATTCTGATTTACAGGGGTTTTTTTTCTCTGTATTTCATTGCTGCTTGGGCTTATCCTTTGGACAACAAAATTTGGTCAGCAATTCAGCAATTGAAATTAGACTATCATATTATTTCTTCTCTTCTCTTGATTAACCCTTCTTCTACTTATTCCCCAAATAACCTTACTCTGATAAATTTAGAGTTTCCCAACTCAGATTTTTCAGATCCCAGGGCCACTTTGTTGGCTATACAACTGTCTTCAAAGATGTAATTTATCTGACAGGCAAATATGACAGTACTTTTATTTTGACTTTTGAAATGTCATGCAAAACTTCTAAAACACTAAGTATTGACAGGAAAATGGTGCACAAAAGTTGACTCTTGATGATCTTTTTTACAAGGAGTAATTGTATCCTGAGGATTGTTTTCAAAGACATTTTCACAAAGCCCTTGGATTTTAATAAGAAAACAAATTGAGTAGTCAGGCACTGAGGAAATGAAAGGTGAACTTATAGGAGTCTTTTGGTCAATACTTGGCAGCACATTCATTAATTATAACTGTTATTATTGCTTCTAAAAGCACTTTCTAAGACTTATTCCAAATAAAGTTTGTAATGTTAATAATTTATTTCTCTAATATTTTTCTTGCCCTGCAGTCATATAGTACCCAATTGTAGTTATTATTACACCTACCCCGTTCTGTCTAACTGAGGAATTTTTCACTCAGGAGGCCTTTTTTATTAATGAAAACAATTCTGTGTTAACAACTATTTAGGGGGAAAACTCGTGTGAAGTGTTCAAGGTGAAGGAAGTCAGGAGAAGGAGAAAAAGAAGGATCTGTGGTTTAGCCACATGATCAGATCTTGGGCAAGAGATGTGCTGGAGGCATCAGCTTTGGGCTTCTAACTTGGAGTCGTGTTTCTTCCCTGGAAGTGCTCAAGTCCAGGTTGGATGGGGCTTTGAGCAACCTGATCTAGTGGAAGGTGTCCCCGCCTATGGCAGGAGGGTTGGAACTGGATGGTTTTTAAGGTCCTTTCCAACTCAAACTTTTCTACGATTTTTCTCTCAGGATTGTCGCTCCGCGTCATCTGCAGGGAGAATGCAGGAGCTGGGATATTGTTCAGTATATGAAAATATATCCAAGCTTAGGTGAGACATTAGTGGGTCTCACTGAAATGAAGCACTTGATCTTATGCCTGCTCTGCAAATTGTATGAGAGAGTATGGAAATAGTGCTTTCATGCCCAACTCAGTTCTGGGGGAGCGTTCACATAGATAGTTTAATGGGTTTTCTTAAACAGAGGAGCAGGAGAAAAGTGTTCCTGCAGTGGGAATGTGTTAGAATACTTCCTAATCTGTTCTAGGAATTGTCAGCAGTTTTGGGGGAATATTTGAGTATCTGAGTACGAATTCTGAGTTACTGGCTGTGGGCTGTGTTGGGATGGGGCTGAAGTGGGTCCAATTTTCAGCTCTGGTTAGTAGCAGGTTGCTGTAACTCTGTCTGTAATATCAAATTTGAACACCTTGAGCACCAGACTGTTTGTGCACCTTCTGCTACTGCCAGAAAAAAATCTATTGCTACTAAAAAAAAGAAAAGGAAAAAATCTATACTGTTTTTCGGGGACTCTTTCATGGGAATATTTCTTTTATAAATACATCAGTGTCTTCTTACTGAAAAAAAAAAGGCACAAGAAAATTCCTAGCTGGTTTGGTTACCCTAAAAGTCTTAACCATGTGGTACTCTTTAGAGATTTCAAAACATTGTTGGCCTGAATCACTGGAAAAGTATGAGTTATCACTGTCCCACATAAAATGTTGATTTAGAGTTGTCTCAAGCAGAGGGAGTTTAGCTCAAACAATGGTCTTAAGGAGATGAAATAACTTCAGCAGGAAAGACTTTTAACTCAAAATCTAAATAGTTCTTGTTGTTATTTAGATCTGCCTTGACTCAGCTTGCAGTTACCACAAGAAGTTACTATAAGTTACAGTGCTGTGGAATAGATGGGGAAGGAACATGCCTTGTCAGCAGGTTGCTCAGCTCTGTTCTTGCTGTAGTGACAGACCGTGGCTCTAGTTCCACCCTTCAGAGAACAGTGCCCTGCAGTGTGGTGAAGGAGGATTTACTATGTCTGCTGGACAGAGCTAGAGAAGCAACTGGAAAATGAATAAGGATGGAGGGGCAAAGCGTTGATGCAGAGTACAGCTGTCTTCAGGTGGAGAAAGGTGTTGATGCATATTTTTATTATTTAGCATTCAGATGCAACTCCTTTATAGAACTTGCTCACAGTGGGGGATGCCTTCCTTCCCAATGAAGTGCTTTCTCTGCCCAGATGGCTGGGGGTTTGCAAAGTACATTGGGCAGGCACAGGAGCAGACTATCGTTCTCCTGTGCTTATGTCAAGGCCAAAGGCTTCTGTTCTAGCAAGCACTGCTTTGGGAAGAGCATTAGAGAGCTCCCTGCAGCATCTGCTCACAAATGCCAGGAAGGAAAGTCCAGAAGTGAAAAGGTCTGTTTCAAAGCAGAAAGTGAAATGGTATTTGATTGCCTCTTTGGAAGATGGTAATGCTACAGATTGCCAAGGTCAAGAAAGGTGACGCATTTTCCGTTGTCATCTGGGAATAAAATCTCATTTTAATTCAGCTGAATGGGGGAAAGCTCTGTTTGACTCTGGTGGTATCAGGTTGTCATACAAAGTGTTGAGGTGGTAAAAATATCTGTAGGTTGCACTTTGGAGAAAAGGAGGTTTGTGCCACAATGTGGCTTTACTGGTCTGTGTTATGTCATACACATTGGTTTGTGCCATAGTGGTAAAATACAGAACATTGATGAGAAGGTCTCAAGTTACACAATGTCCTGCTACTTATCATCACTGCAGATGGCCAAAAGGCACCTGAAAATTTAAATTTATCAGGAAATTTCCACTTCCTGTCCCAAATAAAGTTTAAAACAGTCCTGAAAAAAAAATGTTTCCAGGCAGAACATCCCACAGTGCACTGTGAGATGAAGGATGTGAGAAAGAAAACCAGTGTTTGATCCCTTCTACATTGCATACTATTGCCTGCTGCACACCAGTTGTTTGTGGTTTGGACTAATTGACTGGTGTTTGCACAGAGCAGCCAGAAGAACTACCAGACTTCTCGATTTTCATAATTTCTGATAGCCTCATGTGTATGTTTAAGGGGATTACATAAATTCCTTTGTGAGTCAAATGTGAGTCAAATAGATCTCCTCTCATTTCCTGCTGCACGGATACAAAGTTTACTGATGATCACCCCACATTTCTTCGGCTGTATTTGATTGAATCTGAGAATCAGAGAATCATTCATGTTAGAAAAGACCTTTAATATCTCTGAGTTCAACCATTAACCAAGCCAAGCCCCAAGTGCCACATCTACACATCTTCTAAATACCTCCAGGGATGGTCACTCCATCACTTCCCTGGGCATCCTGTTCCAATGCTTAACAACCCCTTCAGTGAAGAAACTTTTCCTAATATCCAATCTAAACCTCCCCTGGTGCAACCTGAGGTCATTTCCTCTTGACCTGTCACTTCTTACCTGGGACCCCCCAGGACCACCCAGCTGGTTACAACCTCCTTTCAGGGAGTTGTAGAGAGCAATAAGGTTCCCTCTGAGCCTTATTTTCTCCAGACTAAATCTCCCAGCTCCCTCAGCTGCTCCTCATCAGACTTGTACTCCAGACTCTTCCCCAGCTGCATTCCCTTTCTCTGGACTCACTCCAGTATCTCAATGTCTTTCTTGTTGTGAGGGGCAAAAAACTAAACATAAGATTTGTGGTGAGGCCTCACCAGTGCCCAGTACAGATGAACAATCCATTTCCTAGTCTAGCTGCATCTAACTTCTCCCAATTATTTCCTTAGGGAACATGTGCCTTTTCCCCTGGCTTAGAGATGATGATGTTACTTTTTCTCTCCATATAGGATGCATTCATAGGATGAATGGAACAAAGGGAAATCATGGGGTTTTAGATGTTTTCTGAATTGTTTCTTCCCTTTAAACATTTCAGTGAAGTTCTGAAGTATAAAAGAGTAGTTTCATTTCAGTCAAAGTAGGTCACTTTATTTTTGATTAGTGTATAATATAACATTTCAAAACTAAAAAATGAAAAAAAACATTCCTACAAGGGAAAATGATAAATTTTTATTCTAAAAATGATGAAACTGAACATTCAAATATCATAAAAGCTGTCCAGCTTGACCATTTACTCCCCTTGAACCTCCCTTTGATGCAGTTCATGAAGTTCTTCCTTGTTTATTGAACAGGATTTTCTGTTCACACATGTCCCTCAACACCGTTTTCTATCTGAGGAGCATAAACAGCAATGCAAATGTGTACAGAGTTTACTTTTCAACCTACTCAGCCTCATCCCGTCTTTACTGTTCTGGTCAGCACTAAACTTCCTAAATAAGACCAGAGCTTAATGTTTATTTCTTCGTGGCTGCCTACATGCAGGCAGACTGACAGCTAGCCATGCATTATCAGACTTTCACAGGCTGCTTTGGCTTCTTTCCCACTG
Organism: Pipra filicauda; assembly: GCF_003945595.2. Taxonomy (NCBI): domain Eukaryota; kingdom Metazoa; phylum Chordata; class Aves; order Passeriformes; family Pipridae; genus Pipra; species Pipra filicauda. The sequence goes on from NW_024104320.1 coordinate 1,877,004, forward strand.
ACTTTAAGGGGGGATGGTCTGCAGGATTCAGCCATCTGAGTTAGAACGTGGATTTGTTTGGCTTATTAACTCCGCTAACAACAGAACGGCTACATTTCCTCAAGCCTTTAAACCTCAACAACCACAGATCTTCTGGCCAAATTAACAGTAACATGAAGTGAGGGAGTGGCAATTCTGATGGAAGACGCTGCGCTGCTTTTCCCCTTTGGGAACGGAGCAGAACGTCATGCATTTATATGTCTGCAAATGAGCACAGGCATGTATCCTTCATAAGCAAATGATCCTTGGTGGCAACCAGTGGGCAGCTGGGTTGAAATTAATAGATTATGCTCATACAATAATGATTCAGAGAAAACTGCATAATTTGGAGCAACAGAAGTGAAGAAGAGTTGGTAAAACACTACAATGTTAAATTATTTTATTTTAAATAGGCATTGAACACATGTTGAATTGCTGAACACAGTTTTAGAGACTGGAGAAAACCCCTCAGACTGTGCATATCCCTCTTGATGCCAACAGCTTGATCAGTATTTTCTCCTTGTCACGGCCTGGTTACTCCAGGGTATGAAGTGCCTTGAAGTATTTTACCATAATCAACAAAAAAATTATAAGGCAGTTAGAATCCCTGAGTGCCCCTTCCACACATTAATGTTAAATATTAGGGATGGACTAATATACACAAATTTGGTGTTGTCTCTAGCGTACTGAAGGAGGTAAAGAGCGGAAAATTGTGAAAAGAGCCTCACTGTTCATCTGACTTGCTTCACTGCATATATGTGAAAATACTCTGAGCAAGCAAATATGAATAAGGTTGTTTTTACACTCAGAATTCCTAAATACATAACCCAAAGGCAGTATAAAGCCTAAAATATTGCAAAATAAGCAAGAAGCCTGTAGCCAGGCAATCAGAGAAAGGTTTGTTTAGTCCCCACTGAAGGGAAGTACTGGGTTGTGTAAGTCCACTAGAGTATATTTACCTAACCCGGGCCGTGAGAAGTCCAGAGCCAAGTCCCTCTGCTGCAGGCTACTTCTGTGATTGCAAACTATTTTCTTTATTTCTCACATGACTCAGACTTCTCCTTAACCCCTGTAAATTGATTTAAATACCTAGCAAGATGTTTGAAGTATTCATATTTAGTATTTATCTAATAACCAAAGAAAAAGGAGTAAAAGAGATTACTTTGGTGGGCTTGGCTGTACCTTCACTAACTAATTAAATGGTGAGAGAAGAGATTTGAGCAACTGAAGCCAACTGGCACGGAATGACCTGCATCTATGTTATTAAACTATCTTAACCTTCAAATCAGGGTGACTGCATCCAATGAGCCAATTAGGAATAGTTTCTGGTTTATGTTAATTTCTTAACCATGTCCAGGAGTTGTCCAGGGGAACTACAATTGGCCAAGAATCATTCTAACAATTCAACTACATATAGACAACTGAGGTTTAGCACCCAAATGTTTAACACAGCTTAATTTTCTGGTGTGATATTAGCAATTAGGATCCTAATAACTTTCTTAAACACTTGATGATTTTTCAAATGCAAAATATCCCTTTCCATTGGCAAATAGAGATTTAGAGCATGTAATCTGGGTTATTTTTTAACCAAGTTCTATTTTTCACCTGCACAGTCCATTGAAATAATGAAAGCAGCCTGGTTTCTGACCCTCCCCATAAACATTTGCTCCCAGCTATTTAAAGGCCTCTCCAGCACTACAACATGATACAATATGAAACTCTAATGCTGTTCCCTAGTTCGTCTCTTAGAGAACTTGGAGAGGTTCGGGGCTCTCAACAGAACAGCCTTAATCAACATCTGCTCCATTTGTGACTCTTGACTTCTGTCTCTCAATAATGAAAAACACTCAAATATTCATTATCTTGTGCAAATGTGTCAGGGTGAGTTCATGTAGATATGGATGTGCCTTCAAATGCTCAGCGGAGGAGAACTGGGGAACTATTCAAAATTCTGTATGTTAGAATCAAAACTGTAATTTGGAAAGATGGAGAGTATTTCCCATAAGCAATGGAATACGAAGAAACTGAGGACTGCAGTGAAGGGAAGTCACTAGTTTATTTATGATTCCAGTTTTCAGTCATAATGGCTTTTAAAAAGTTCAAACAAAATGGGACAAATAGAGTAACTGCTAAAAAAACCAAACTTGAAAGAATTTGTGCTACTAAGGTAGTCAGCAGTTTCTTCCGTCACTGGGAAGTCCAACCCAAGGGATATGTTGAATTCCTGCCAATTCTTTACTTGCAATTTTGGGAAAATATTTTAAGATCTCCCCTAATTTATGTCAAGCAAGAGAAAACTGTAAAGTCCCGTCTCTCAGTACAGGTCTCTGAATACCTCTTAGTACAGATTTTCTGTACTAAGAGGTATTCAGATCTGATGCTAGAGAATTACATTTATTGGTTAACATTATTCACTCTCTAGACAAAAAAGGGTCCATGAAATTTCTTGATTCCACAGCAGGAATTAGGGCTGATCTTGATCCATACCACTTCTTTGCTTCCAGGGTATTTGGTGACAAGCTTCCAGGCTCTTTGGAGTCTTATCACAGGAGACAGATTAGCTCAGGCTGGTTTGCTCAGCCCGACAAAACAACATCCAGGAGGACATAGATCACTGGAAAACTAGGTAAGAAGAAGCAAGCAATGGCATGTGACCACTAAGGAAGTTCAGACTAAAAGCTAACAAACAGTATAAACGTAACAAGTAGTTGTGAACCAGGCATTTAGCCTGGAAAGAGTGAAAAAGCTGAAAACTTCTGTAAAGGTGCAATGCGCCACACAGTTTTGTAAGAAGAAACAGAAGTAGGGACAAAACATGGATGTGTCCAGTGGGAGACACTACACCAGTGTCCACCCATCAGCTTTGAGGTCAGCTGGCATGGAAGAGACATAACACTGCCAGGTGTGTCTGACTGCCACAACAGGGTGGGGACATGCAGTGGTCCTTGATCTGCATTTCAGAAGAGACTGATGGCCGAGTGGAAAGATTGGTGAAGAACTGTTCTAGCAAGGCAGCAGCAGAGGAGATTATTTTGAGCACTTCAGCCTGGCAATAATTCATTTGTTAATAGAGACACAGCCTTGATGTCTCTTTTTCCATATTCCCTTTGAATTTTGAGAACAGAGCCTGACACACCTTTTTTCACAGAGACATTAAATATACAAAAAAATAAACTCCTTTGTCCCAGCTCACAGGGCAGAAATTGAAAAGCAAGAGAAAACAACAACAGCTCTTCATGCTGCAGGAGTTACATCTGTTATTTTACTAATTAGTGACACATAATAACCCATAAGAGTTTTGGTAATATGAAAGCTGTTTTAATTCTGGCCAGTCTCCATGAAAACATCCCAATCTCACATTCCATTTGTGACTGCAGAGTTATGTGTAGACATCAGTGCTGGGAAGCAATGCATCAGTGTAATGATGCACTTTGAGGAAGAGTGGGAATGAAATTGCTCTGAATGGAAAGGCAGGTATGTCTTGCATAGTTTTGTTTGTAACCAGGAGGAAGATTAGTTTCTTGCTTCATGGGACCCATGACCAGTCCTATTTTAATCCAATGAGTTGGGCAGGTACTCAGAGGAGTGCCCAAAGTGCAGAGGAGATAGAAGGGTTTCATTATCTCGGTCACCCAGCACTGAGAAGACCCAGGATCTCTGATCTTTTTATCCTTGTTTGTTTTGGTTGAGCTTTGCTTTTAGGTAAAATGTGTTTACCCAGCACTTTTCATTTAGATAGTGACTGATCTTATCTGGTACTAAGGAAGAAAACCATGATCACAGCAGAAACTGGCTGTTGTGAGTTAATATTTTCTTTTACATGTATCGATTACAACGTCAAAGATTCAAAATCAATTCACTTAAATGTCGCTCCAGAAAAAGAAATCTGTCAGTATAATGGAATATTGCCAAACTAGAGGAAAAAAAAACACCTGAGGGCCCCTATCCCTGAATGTATGGATGCATATGGTGCCAATAAGAGAACACTGCTTTGATATAAACAACAAAAAGGATGAAAAATAGATTCGCAATATATCCTATTTTGGCAATATTTTTATTAAAACATACAATCAATTCAGAAATTATATAAAATTCTCATTGCAAAATTTTATAATTCATTTCACAACTTCCACAACTCTTTTCTTGCAACTTCTTTTCCCTGTTGTAGTTCTATAAGCTTGATGTCCTTCTGTTATCCCAACAACATCCTACGCATTTCCTTCCTTCTGTGGGATACAGACTTACCAGCATCTCTGCAGGGATTTAGTGACAATACCCTCCTCCTCATTGCTCCAGCAAGTCCTAAACCAACATCTGCATTTCCTGAAGTTGCAGGTGTGTTCTGGACCCTGCTGTGAAGTTACCTCAGAGCCTGCAGAACTGTCTCTGATTTTTTTTTCCTTTCATCTCCCTGTAATCAGTAACTGAATAGATAAATCTATCAAAGTGATAAAACCAGAACAGGGCAATTTGCTTTTAAATTAAGTTAAAGGAATCAGTATAATTTTGCCTTTTGGCTGCTCACATAATGGATTATCGATGTCCTGGATGGTCTGCTCCATGGATTCAGCAAATTCTCCATATGCCAGACGTTGTCTTCAATGTAAGCATTGGAAATAGATGGTGCTGAGGAAAATGTCAGAAGAAGGACTTCTTACCAAATAGCTTTCAACTGCATCAAGTCTGGATTTTGGATAGGTTGGATGTGATGTGGTGCTTAGCCTGGCCCTTTTTTTCCATCCACTGGTTTAATTCATATCCAACTGACCCAAGGTTATGAATTAATCTGTGAGTTTTTTATAGGGTTACTGTATCTTCTGCACCTTTTCTCATAGAGCATAAACCACAATCTCTTGACCTTGAACATAACTGTTCTGAAATTATAACTCCCAATGTAGGAGGGAAGAAGTCTGAGCTCCCACTAAACAAGTCTGTGTTTCTCTGTTGCCTTTCTTAGGTGTTCCTCTCTCTTTGACTTTTCATTCTGTAACCTCAGGGCCAACCATGATTGTTTGTCTCCAGAATATAGCCCAGAAAGAGAGGGAGTCAACAGAGAGAGGTCTTCCTGGTGGTCATGATGAATATAACCATAAAATGGTTTGGGTTGGAAGGGACCTTAAAGATCATCTTGTTCCAACCATCTGCCATGGTCAGGGACACCTTCCACTAGACCAGAGCCCCATCCAACCTGGCCTTGAACACTTCCAGGGGTGGGGCAGTCACAACTTCTCTGGGAAACCTGTGGCAGGGCCTCTCCACCCTCACAGTAAAGAATTTCTTCCTAATATCTGATCTAAACCTACTCTCTTTCAGTTTGAAGTCATTCCCCCTTGTCCTATCACACCATGTCCTTGTAAAAAGTCCCTCTCCAGCCTTCTTGTAAGTCCCCTTTAGGTATTGTATCCTTTGTAATTCCTAAAGGAATAGGAATACCCTTGAGGAATAAGAAGATACTTTAGGAATAGCTTGTGTCCTTTGCACAATTTGCAAAAAATAAAATCCGTTATTCTACTGCACGAATAACATTGCATGGATCACACTGAGCTGCTACAGTTTGGCTCAAGAATGTGAACAGCTGTGGCTCAAAGAAGCCTTTGACTCTGAGTGTCCTACTGAACACACCTGGGTCACCATTTTACTGGGCTTTGCAGTAAATGGAGATGCAAGTTCATAAAGTGCTACCAGTGGCTACAGGCTTAGGGTCAAATCGTTAGAGCCGTCCATTAAGGCAGAACTGCACAAAACCCTCTGGGGTTTCCTCTCAAGTCTATATGGTCTATGATTTTTCCTAAAAGATCACAGAATTCTTCATTTCAGAGAAAAGTCTGGTTTCAATATCAACAGAACAAATTTTTCGATGGGTCAGTACTACAAAAGGTTAACATAAAAACCCAAACCAAAATAGTTCTAAACAGTGGGGTTTTTGCCAGAGAAGGCACTATGTTCAAATCAAAGTAACTGTACTTTTAGACATATTTAGTTGTTGAAATTAAATTTCATAACTACAGATTTTTTATTTTGATTTTAATATTGAAGTTTTTCACTAAGAAAATGTGGGAATGAAATAGTTAATCTGTTTGTTAGTCAGACAAGCAACAGAATACAGTCAGGACAAACTTGACAGTCCTCATTTCCATATCTGGATGAGAAATGGACTTTCTGCCCAACTCTAGTCTGGGCAAAAATTCATTGTTGATGATAGAAAGCGGTTTTCTCATTCCCAAAAAGTTTTGTGGCTTTGGACACCGATGGGCGATGAGAAGGAAACAGTTGTTGGGTTAGGGATCTCTCTCAGTCCAGCCCTGTACCCTTGCCATATGCAGGATGTGCAAATGGTGCCAGTGGGACACGGATCCACTTTGGCTGGACCTCAGTGGGTGCTTTGCTGCTCCTTACCATCTCAAGTTGCCTTCAGGGTACTTCTAGCAGCCCTGAACCAGTCTCTGATAGGCAAGATTCTTATTGCTGACTAGTTTGGATTTCAAAATATTTAGGTTTTTTATCTCTGAGGGCAAAAATGCAGATAAAAACGGGTTGAAACAGGCTGAACAGACTCTTATGCAAGTGTGCTGGCAGAAGGATGTTTGCATCTTCCTGCATAGAGTCCTTCTCTGGTGCCCTTGTTGTTGGCATCAAGAAAGGCTTCCATGGCTTCCATGGAAGTGGTTGCAGGAAGACCTGGTGTTTCTCTGCTCCTTTAACCTTTAAACATGTCAAAGGAGCTGTGGTGCCAACACATCCATCCTGCAGGGAATTCCCCAACTGATTGAAGCTGGGCCAAGAAAGTGAGTCAGAATTGCAGCAGACAAGGCTGCTCCTGTCTCCTGCCAGCCACCAAGGAGAGGCTTTATAGACATGAAGAAGCATTAGGGATGTTTCAAGCTCCCTCACTGCAGGGGAGGTGACAGCTATGGAAACAACCTGTTTTTAGCAGCAGGACAGAGAATCCTGACTTGAAATTCTTTGTCTGGGGAAGTCAAGCAGGCAAGGTCTGTGTATGTTTATTGAATTTGCTTGAAAATGAGTTGCAGGGGAAATGAAGCTTGCTGTGAAACAAGTAGCTTTACCAAGAAATGAAAGAAATGGCTTTAATGTTGAAAAACTTGTTTTGACTTAAATGAAAATATGGATTTTTTTATTATTATTTTTTTTTTAGAAACAGCAGCTCATGTCAAAATTGTTACGTTGAAAAAATCAAAAGACTTTAATAATGTAAAATGAAATTAACATGTTTTGTTCTGATGCAAAATATATAATTTGGAGGGGTTTTCTTATTACGATCTTTGATTGAAAAGAATAATTAGCTTTGGACTGAACCAATGGTTCCTTTCTTTCTCCCTTCCTGTCACTTTTGTGAATTGACCATTGAAATCAAATGTTACTCACACAGTTTTCCAAAATAATCACAAGACTGTCCTTACTCTGGAAATGAAATAAATGGTGTCTCTACAGATTATTTTTTTTTTTTTTGCTTGAGCTCTATAGCATTATTATTATTATTATTCCTGCTGTGCCTAGGAGTAGATCAGGTTCCAGTTTGTAGCCTAATGACAGGAACAAAATAGATGGAGGTTGAACTGCACCTTGTCACTAGCAAAAATCAGCTACTGACTCTGTCCCCTTCTTGTGCAGGGCTTTCTAATTTGGATACTGTCCCACTGCACTGTCCCACTGGAGGATCCTGCATGTTTCTTATGAGTCAAAAGTACATTTGATGGACAGCTTTCTATGAGGACTGAGAGGCCAGAAATTGTTAGTGATGAGTAAAAATTGTGTCTTGCAAGCAATTTATTTTAAGCAATGCCTAAATGTCTGGGGTCAGTCATTAGAGACAGTTACTACATTTTTTCAGTATCATTATCTAACATACCATCATGAGGGAAATGGAAGGACACTTGATGACCAAAGAACCACCAGCCTAATTATGCTGTGATGAATTCCTTTCAAATCTGTAGAGTGTTTAATGCATTCTTAAATGAAGCCACCCATAATTAGAAACTTTCCATAACACACACAGGAATCTGAGTCCAATAGAAGCTGATTAATTGTTAATGAGCTTCCTTCACTGACCAGACAGATTGGAAGAGGGGAGGAAGCAAAGCTAGAGGAAGAAGCTGGCACTGCTGTGCAAATGTGATGAAACTTTGCTGTCTGCCAGACCAAACTTCTGCTATGCGGCTTCTTGTCCAAGCCCTGTGGCAGAGCCAGTTTTGCCCATTAGGGAAGTGATTTCTGCTTATCCCATAATTTCAGACAACAGATGAAATGAAAATTGGCCCAACTTAACTGATGTTTCTGGAAATTGTAGACTAAGGTTTTTGACACCACACTGCTCAATTCATACTCAGCTGGACAAAACCACGGACAGTTTTTGAAGTGTTCACACACATTGTCTGTTTACGTTGTAAATGTGATGTTTTCAGCAAATATTCAACTTGTTATGTACATACACAGATCTGATGACACAGACATCAGAACAGGCATCCAAACAGGCAGCATAGTCTACCTGAAAGGGGAAAAGCAAGAACTATAGGTGGTTATACATGGGAAGTGCACGTTAAGGGGTGTGTACTGTTTCAGAGTAGGAAGTTGGAAGTAGGCCTATGGATGCTGAATTTACTGCACCATTTCAATTACTGCATATTTTACCTTCTTCCTAACTATTTTTTTTTGTTTTTCTCAAAAGAAATAAACTCTAAACTCCTCCACTCATTTTGACAATCCAAGAGTCAAAATACTCATTATTATTGTGCAAAGTTCTATACATTTTTACAATCTCTGCTTAGTTTTGTGGCTATCATAGCACAGTGTTCACAGGAGACGAAGCTCAGACCTTGGAAAATTTAGAAATGTCTAAAAAAATATGTATTTTTTTCTCTCTAAAAGTATTATGAGTTCTAGTCTACATAGCTGAACATTTCCCAAAGCAAGAAGAAAATGCTTTGTGCCCTGTTTTTGTTCCTGGAGTGCACTGTTTGGAGCATAACATTTGAGAAGAGCAGCTGAAATGAGTCTTTATATCTTGAGTATTATTTGAAAATAAACTTGGAAGGTGGAACAGGCTTTAAAAACATTTCCTAATATGTTGTTTATGTTCTGCTGTTTGAGTTCTGAGATACCTAACTGAATGAGAGTCAGAGTCATAGTCAGAGTTTAGTGTAAAACCAGTCAAAGTATACACTTGAACTTTTACTTCTGGAAAAGGTTCTTGGTAGTTTTGCATTTTCAATTATTGTATTAAATGAATGAAAACTGTTAGAATAATTAATTGAAGATAATTAGGGGAAGTATTTGTTGTTCCCAAATTGTCCAGTACATTGCAGTAAAATGAAATTCATGGCATGTCTGTTCAAACAGTGCAAATAACTCTGAGCAAAGTGATTCCAACAGAGGGAGGTGCCTCTTGCAATTTCATTGTGAGAAACTGTGACTGAGACTGAAGACATACATTTATTCATTTCATATTATTTGTTTATTTTTATTTTTTTTAATTGTTTTTTCTTTTTGAATAGTGGAAGATAACAGGTATGTCACAGTGATGCAGCATTAACTGCAGGCAGCAGTGATGTCGTGGCTGAGTCACAACAGTTAGAACATTGGTGGTGGCAATGTCTAGGGAGATTTTTTGGTGCCTTGGGTGTCCCATGATGAGTCTAAACAGGGCTGTTCCAGAACAGAGTAGCACAGTAGCAGGCAGAATGAGAGGGGAGGACAGGGGAGGGCTGGGAAGGGACTGCCCATGGAGATGGAGAGTGACAAGGCTGGGCCAGGATGGGTGTCTCCTGTCCGTCAGGGAGACATGGATTGGACAACCTTGACATGAGGCTGGGAGAGCCTCAGGGAGGGAGTCAGAGCTGCCCCATGGACATGGGGGATGGTGATCCTGTCTCTGAGAGCAGCATTCCCAGACAGGAATACGACCAGATCATGGCATGCACCTGTTCACTCCTTCCCCACCGCTCTGCTGGGGAGCATCGCAGCTTTCTACAAGGACATTGACCCAAAGCTAAGGAAGCCCACAAAGCCCTCACCTATGCCCTTTCATGGTGCTACAGGCAGCTGGAAGCTCTTTGTAGCCTTGGGCAAAGGCAGCTTCACACCACCCACTCTCTCTTTGTGAAACTTGTCTCAAAATAAAGCTTGATATCCATATTTTTTTTTGCTGTTAGAAAGGCAGGGAGGCATGTTGTGTGAGGAGTGGCACAGGACTCAGTTTTTTGGTTTGCAGAAAAGGGGGCTAAGGGACAACCTCATTGTTCTCTATAGGTTTGCGAGGAGGGGAATTGGAGAGGAAGGTGCTGAGCTCTTACCCCTGGGATCATGAGGCAGGATTAGTTTGAGCGACTCAACAGTGCATCAGAGGGGATTCAGACTGATCATTAGGAACCATTTCTTTACCAAGATGGTGCTCCAACACTGGAACAGGCTTTCTAGAGAGGTGGTCGATGCCCCAGTGTTTAAGAGGTATTTGAACAATACCCTTAACAAAATGCTTTAACTTTTGGTCAGGCCTGGTGTGGTCAGGCAGTTGGACTAGATGTTAGTTGTAGATCCCTTCGAGCTGAACTATTCTTACTCTATTTCTATTCTAAATATACTGGAAAACCCAGTACCTTGTCTCTTAAGCTCCAAAAAAAGAGAATTTAAATTAAGGTTTATGAGGTTGTAAGCATGTGTATGGGGGTCAACCTTCCTCAAATACAGATAATTTTTGATTCAGATAAAGATCTAAGTATGATTGGAACATGACCTGCTAAAACTGCAAAAGCCAGTCCCATTGTTTTCCTTTGCTTCTGTTCTGCCCTCTGTAGCATCAGTTATATTTGCTCTTTGGAAGCATGCTTTACATTTTAAAAATTCCTATTAAAATAAACAGGTTCTAATAAATAGGTTTTTATGTTTAAAAGGCCTTTCTGCCTTCATGATTTCTGTAACATCTAGCCCAGCAATTTAAGTTCATCTCTGTTCAAGGCTTGAGGTGCTATTAAAGTGAGCACATTCACAGTATTTTTCAGTGAATATTTATGTTATCATCCCAAATTGCTACAGAACTGGTATTAATGGTGACTTCTGATAAAACACTTCGATTTCCCTTTGTTATGTATGTGCAATCAAGGCACTACTGAAAGCTCAATGTTTAGAGAGGATTTAAGTTATTTCAGCCTTATCAGAAACATGCACGAACGGCATAAAATAGACGAAGAATTCACTATAAAATGAATGAAATCCCAGCTTTAAAGTGCACACACGTCATTAACAGCTGACATGTTGTATTGACATTGTAGCTGCTTGTTGGTTGACAGTGAACTGTACCTTATATTGCACCGACTACACTTTGAGAGGATCCTGATCATTTTACAGCACTAGCAAGATCAAACCCTGTGAAATGACAGAAGCCAATTACATAAACACAAGTCCTTCCAGATACACTCCAGCAAAGATAAAGCTGCAATCCATCTTTACCCATGGTGGCTTTATGGCACACACTTGTGTACTTAGCCTGGTTCCCGTGGATCTGGAGGGCTCTTTCCCTGCACAGCTCTGCCAGCAGCCCAATTAAGAGCAGGATTTAATATGAGAGAAACTTTATGAATCTGAACTTATTTAAAATTATTCCGCGTTAATTTTCAACTTCCTTTTTCTTGGAGTAGAAAAATCATTTGGAAGCTTTTCCAACAGCAGGAAACATAATTCTGCAAATTATTTGTTATCCACTGATAAAAATACTTATAAAATCCAGCAATGAGCTGCTTTTAGAAGTGTGGCTAGAAGCAATGAATCACCACCTTTTTAAAGACATACGTAGGATCCAGGGAAGATGTTCTTAACATTAAAATACTTGTTGCAATCATAAGGAAAGTCAGAGTAAGAGTTTGAATTGAGAGAAATTATTTCTTGATCTTTAGGGTTTTATCCATGCAAAAAATCAAGGATAGCACATTATTTTGTGCAACTGTGTCTGACACTTTTCTTCAGGGAACAAGTGGATTAAAACAATCCCCAGGATGACTTTGTCACTTCCCTGAGGCATAAATTTACTGTAATGTAAATGCTCCTTACTGTTAGCAGATATTTTTAAACAGAGGAGAGATTTCCACAATTAAGCAACTCTTCTACTATTATTTTTGATTTGTGCAAGATATGGAACTTCTAATATGAGAGAGCAAGTGTAACACAGATGGTCTGGATGGCACCTTAGCTTCACAAAGCCTGAGGCAAGGTAGGCAACCAGGTAGGGAGAGGCATCGATGTAATTTTTTAATGCAGCAGCATTTTTTTACTACATGTTTTCTCAAGGTCTTATTTTTTTCTCACTAAGAATTATATTCTTTGTCCTTCTGATACAGATGGGAGCTTACTAGTACTGCTTATCCTGCTTAATAGCAGCCATCCTCCAACCTATGGGTTCTACAGGGCTCTCTTACCATAGAAGCAATATCAACTGAAGCTTTGTATCACCCTGAATACCTAATTCTGCCCACCTAAAAATACAAGGTAATTGAGATGGTTGTAAAGAAAAAAAAAAGGGTATTTGGGACTCGAGGGGAAGGACAATTTAGGGAAGACACATCTGCAGCCAGAAGAGGAAGACCAAAGTGTACAAGTTGGAAGGGCTGTAGGAAAAAGTTGAATGACAAAGCATCTTTGGGAAATAAAGTTTGGGAACCCTTGAAAAAAGAGGAATGTCAATAAAAGTTAGGGAGAAATTAATTGAATGAATATGTGAGGAAGAGAGAGACAAGATTTACTTGAGTACCTGAAGCACAGCCCAGATCAATTACTTGCTGTTGTCAGCATCATCAATGCAATGTAAGAAAGATTGAATGCATGCTATAAAATGCACTGTTTAACAAAGTGCAAGCTATTAAGTAATTAGAATATAATATATGAACATGCTGAATATGCTTATTTAAATGTAAATATTTATTCACTGTTTATTTTTAGTGCAGAAAAATTATCCACCTTGTTTAGTTGTCCTTGCTCTTTCATATCCTGCTGATCTACTGGATGCCTCTAAGCCAACATTCAGAGGGAGTTGTTTCTTTATCAATGGCATCCAGGGACTCTTCTTGAAAGGTGCAAAGTAGCCTGCAAAGAAAACTAGTGCAAGGTGGATAATAAATATACTTTTCTTCAATGGGCTAAGGGAACAGCAATATTACATTTCCACTTACAGAGATCACTGTGGCCATTTGTTGGTGATCTTAACCTGAATGCCAAATCATGAAATCAGGTTTGGGTTGGAAGGGACCTTTAAAGATCATGTAGTTCAAACCTTCCTGCTGTAGACAGGGACACCTTCCACACCAGGTTGCTCGAAGCCCTGTCCAACTTGGTCTCGAACACTTCCTGGGATGGGGCATCCACAACATCTCTTGGCAAGCTGTGCCAGTGCCTCACCACCCTCATAGTAAATAATTTCTTCCTAATATCCAATCTTTACCTACTCTTTTTCAGTTTAAAGCTATTCCCCCTAGTCCTATCACTACGTGTCCTTGTAAAAATCCCTTACCAATCAACTAACATTGCTCACTCACTTGGAAAGATTAGCCACAGGAGTAAATGGCTTTGTTGGTAAATAGGGAAATAGTCCATTCAAATAAGAAAAAAAAAATTAAAGTTAATCTGTTGGTTGCTTGCACTCAGCAGAGCCACTGTCCTGGGTCTGCCACTGGCAAATTGCATGGCTTCAGGTTGATCATTTCACCTTGCTACATGAAATCACGGCAAAGCACTTCTCACACACAGATATCAAAGCAATAACTACTGTTAATTCCAAAAATAAAACCACAGTTTTGCTCCAGATTATGACTTTTAAAGCAATCACAAAAGGTGAAGCATAGTTTGTCTGCAGGGTTTTTCTGATGTTAACACATGCTCATCCATTAGCTGGCAGAATTAGGTAGAACTTTGTTCTTGACGTGGTTAGTCCTACTGATTTTGTTAATCCCAACACTTTAAAATCAGAGTTTACCAGCATCCAGAAATCCTAGACAGGAGGCAAAAAAGTGCTCACCTGCCTGAAAAAAAAGCTGTAGACATACACAGTGTCCAGTAATATAGAGAAATAAATCTGGATGCAGATTTTGGTGTGTGTGAGTGCATATGATATTTAAAACCATATAGTTAGGTGCCAGCTAGGTGCCAGGTTTGGTTGTAAGGTCTTTATTTAAAGGTCTCTGATGTTCTTAGTCTTTCGTGACTGCAAGCTATTCTCCAGGTTTCAGATTCTGAAAAGAACATCACAACCACTCTGTCAGCAATACCTCCTGTCTCATGTAGTCTCTGAAGTCTCTTAATCTTGCTTACAAAAGAGGTGATCTGTACTTGGTTGGAGGTTAGTATTGGAAAGGAAGAGTTGAATGTGTATTCCAACAAATAGTATTCCAACAAGAACCATAACATCATAACTAAAAACCATGTCAAGATTTCACCACAGTCTAAGCTGGATGCTCTTACAAATGAGAGAAGGAATACCAGGTGATGCAGAGTAAGCCTCAGAGAGGAGAGTAGGCACTGAAGCTCCTACTCTGTTACAGACTTTTGGGGTGATTTGGGAATACCAGCATCTCTGTCTACATCTCTTCTTGAAAATTAACCAGTGACAGGGAATATCACTGAGCACTGGAACTTGATCCTATCTACTGTTAATTTTTTAGTGAAGTGCTTGGTATGGTTTTGTCAGAACAAAATATAGTCTCTCAAACACTTCCTAAACACTGTCTGGAAGTTAGCAAAGGCCAAGAACCATTCCTAGAATAAATTCTGTTTATTTCTACAATAAATTAGGTTGGAAAAAAATTCTGGAAATCGCCTGATGTAACCCCATGTTTGAAACAGGTCCAGTTAGAACAAGGTGCTCAGAGGCTGTGCCCAGTAAAAATCTAAACAACTCCAAGGTTGGGCTTTTCACAGCCTCTCTCATCTCCTCTGTAAGGTATTTAATTGCTCTCAGGGTAAAACAGGTTTTCGTAGGTGATTTACTTCTTTTATCAATTCCTAGTTTTCCCATAATTGTATGAACTCCCCAAAGGCATTTTGGATGCATTATCCTGTTCTGGAGGATAAAGGGGGCTAACAATACACATGTGGGCAGACTTAGTCACTTGGTCTCAGGGCTAGAGAACAGGTTAATAGAGATGTAACCTCCAAGTCTTTGCTCCCACCGGTGATTTCAATATAATAGCACTTAATTGGAGGACTCAGATCCCATCATTTCTGCTGAAAGTGTGGGTACCACCAGGGACAAGTGCTTGTGCATGGGTATGCAGAACGCATACTGAAAAGTGAGTAACTCACTTTAGAGAATGAAAAACTAAAAATGCATTGATCTTTGTGTCATTAAAAATTGCTCTTTTTTTTTTTTTTTTTTTAAATCAGCATGTCCAGAAATAGTAGTTCCTAAGTCATATTAAACACTTAAAAACATTTAGTCTGAGCCAACCAACTGCAATAAGACAAGCAACTAAACAAACCTTTTGTGGCCCTTTAAAATATTTTTGGGTCTTTTGGGGTATGTTAGGTCTGTGTGGGAGCACTTTAAAACATTCAGAAAGACAGAGAGTTTTATTGACAGATGAAACCTGAGTTTTGCACTGTGTTGCTCTGGCCACAGAGAGAGTGTGACTGGAGGACATGCGTGGGATCAACTCTTATATAAAGAGCAGCACAAAATCTATGTACAAATTCAGTGGTGCACTGGGCCTAATGCAATTTTCTGCACATGTATTTTAGAATATTTGCAAACAAAACCAGCTGATACAGGTGATGGTGCTGGGAATACTGGTGGAAGATAATGATTGTTTCAGGCAGCATTAAAAGCACAGATTTCTTATTTTAGAATAGAAATCCACCAACAGACCTTACACTGTTGCCACACAGCTGAGCACACACCTCACTCCAGTGAGCACTGCATACACAATAAGTAAATATGTCATTATAAGACACCTGCCGCAAACCACAAGAAAGTAATGTGAAAGAAGCTTAGAAGTGAGATGCATATGAAACAGTTTGAGGAAATGCATGTACCTGCAGTCTCTTTGTGCTGGGGAACCCACCTTGTCCTTTACAGGGTGTCAGATGATGGGTGGATCCAGTTCTGATGGATCATCTATAGACTGGGTTGGAGGTATCTATGGTGCCTTGTAGGATTTCATTCTTGGCGTCTCAGTGCTTTGGCCACTACTGTCAGTCTGTTAGTTTTTGGGCAGAAATGCTCTAATTTTAAGAAGTCTGTTGATAGGAGTCAACTGTGGCACTCAGGTTATGTAAATCCTGCTGAATAGAGAGAAAACTTTGCATAAAAACCAGATGGAAAAGACTCAGATAAAAAATTATGTTTGCTGTTTTTCAGTAAACACTGTTTCTTAATGGAAGACATTCTGGAATGATTCTGTTGGGAAAATTCTTTGGCAGTGGCGGATGACAAGAGACCGATTACATGCTCTGCAGCACTAGGAAACTCATCTCTTCTCTCTCTGTTTTGATTAAAAATATAGACTTTTCTTTGCTTCTGTTTTTGTAAACACATATATAGGGTGCACTTCATAAAAACTGTGTACAGCAAGATGTACTTTCCCAAAGATCATTATTTCCCCCTGAAATTTCTTACAGACTATCTGAAGGTTGCTGTTTCTATGTGATATATTTTACCTCAGTTGTAAATAAACCCTGTAGCTGTAGCCCTGATGGTCTGCAGGTCTTCCCCTTTGGTCTTATAAAGGGAATACCTTTTTTGTCATATAGTCCCCCACTTTAGGACTCAAAGACCAAGACACCATTGTCTTGTACCATTTGATTTCATTTAAATCTGTGGGAATTGGATGTGAAGTGCAGCTTCTTGCTGGTCAGCACTGGAAGGGATGCAATCAGATCTAATCAGAAAATAGGAATTAAGGGAAGTGTATGAGAGGCAGAAGGAATCTTGTCACAGAGAGCAGAAAGAATTACAAAAACATGTCTTTTTTTCTTTTTTAACATGACAGGAATGTCAGCAGATCCCTGTAATTCTACTGCTTCATGTCTGAAAGGAAAATCCAGTGTTTGAGTCGTAATCACTTCCAGTCACATTGAAAACTCAAAACGGGGGGATTTTTCTGAGAGTATAAGTTTGAAGATTTTCAAAGAGAAAGATATGAGGGAGAAGTACACCAAGATCCTATGAAAACCCCACTTTCTGACCTCTAAATAACTTCAGGTTGGTGAAATTGTTCCATGGTAATAATGAGAAATCTTGGGAAAAGATCAGCACTCATTTGTGCTGCACATGGAAACAAAAACAGACCTGGGGCAGTGTTGATGATCAGGCAATGATTTGTCCAAAGTGACAGGTAAAGTGATGCATTTTGGCATGATTTAATATGCAATGTTACCTTGTTGATAAAAGGATCAAGACTCTGCTGTGGGAGGTATTATGAAGTTCTGTAGGAAACTGGGATTTACATACAGGCAAAACACAATGGATGAAAGAGTTCAGCAAAGGCATGGTGGGAATATGAAACTGTGCAGTTACTGCTCCAACATCATGTTTGCTCAGTACATTAGGCAAAGAAAGGGTGAGAGAAGCTGGAAATGCTGGCAGCCGGTCACCAGTGGTGTTCCTCAGGGGTCTGTGTTGGGTCCAGTCCTGTTTAATATCTTTATTGATGATTTAGATGAGGGGATTGAGTCCATCATCAGCAAATTTGCTGATGACACCAAACTGGGAGGGAGTGTCGACCTGCTGGAAGGCAGGAGGGCTCTGCAGAGGGATCTGGATAGACTTGAGAGATGGGCTGATTCCAATGGGATGAAGTTCAATAAAGCCAAGTGCCGGGTCCTGCACTTTGGCCACAACAACCTCCTGCAGCGCTACAGGCTGGGCACAGAGTGGCTGGAAAGCAGCCAGGCAGAAAGGGACCTGGGGGTACTAATTGACAGGAAGCTCAACATGAGCCAACAGTGTGCCCAGGTGGCCAAGAAGGCCAATGGGCTCTTGTCCTGTATCAAAAATAGCGTGGCCAGCAGGAGCAGGGAAGTGATCCTTCCCCTGTACTCTGCGTTGGTGAGGCCACACCTTGAGTATTGTGTTCAGTTCTGGGCCCCTCAGTTCAGAAAGGATATTGAGGGGCTGGAGCGGGTCCAGAGAAGAGCAACAAGGCTGGTGAAGGGACTGGAGCATAAGTCCTATGGGGAGAGGCTGAGGGAGCTGGGGTTGTTTAGCCTGGAGAAGAGGAGGCTCAGAGGTGACCTCATCACCGTCTATAACTCCCTGAAGGGAAGTTCCAGCCAGGTGGGGGTTGGTCTCTTCTCTCAGGCACTCAGCAATAGGACAAGGGGGCACGGGCTTAAGCTCCCCCAGGGGAAATTTAAGTTGGATATCAGGAGAAAATTCTTTACAGAGAGAGTAATCAGGCATTGGAATGGGCTGCCCAGAGAGGTGGTGGATTCACCATCCCTGGAGATTTTTAAACGCAGATTGGACATGGCACTGAGTGCCATGATCTAGTCAATGGACTGGATTTGGACCAAGGGTTGGACTCGATGATCTCGGAGGTCTTTTCCAACCCAATCGATTCTATGATTCTATGATTCTATGATTCTATGCTGGGCATCCATCATCTTCAAGGTGGGGGTGACCAGAAGGCTCTTGCAGGTGGAAAAACATAGATATGTGCAGAGAATGGGAGAATGAAAAGAACCGGGATTTGGAGGAGGAAACCAGTTGTGGGGTCCTTGTCCTTGACAGTCAGTCCTGGTCTGAAGGACACGACGGAGTGGATCCGGTGTGTTAGCAAGGAAACAAACTGACAAAATGCTCTGCAAGGAGCAGTTGGGCTCTCAGAACTTAATCTCCTTCTCTTTTTAAATTCTTTCAATGTGTCTGAGGGCTGTTTCTGTTTGTTTGCTTTTTATTTTTATGATGTGTCAGGATTCAAGGCTTAAATGTATAGTGTTGCAAAATTATAGCTTGATCCCAAAGGAAATACCAGGCTGAGACTTCTCCATAGGCTGTGTGTATAGCAGTGAGCAGGAAAACAAGGCTTAAATAGATTTTTTAACAGCAACAGAATCCCTTTAGACAACTTAGAAACTTTCACCCGAAGTAATTGCACACAGTCAGCTTCTAGCATACTGCAGTCTTTGTTTTAAATCAGAACATCTTTCTCTATTGTTTTTTAGCCATAAAACTGTCCACAGGTACTTCATTACCTGTACATTTTGTTCTGACTGTTTAATATCCATCAAACTGGTGATTTAAAATTGGAAGAACCCATTTTGGACTAGAATTTTTCAGTCAGGAAAAATAATGTAAATAATGTAAAGTACATTTAAGAAAGACATGCTTTTCCAGGATGGAAAGACCTTTAAGGTGCTGGGATCTTTTGATGCACAGAATTATAAATGTGGGCTGAATATGGGATATGGAAATTAAGAAATTTTCTGAGTCTGAGGAAAAGAGTTTTAAAGTTTTTAAAGGTTTTTTAATGGTTTAAATTCAGTGAGACTTGTTCGACTTTGCTGTTTCTGGATGATGTTTCTCAGTGTCCTTGCACCTCTTTTTCTCTGACCTAATCTTATCCCATATCAATGAACCATGCATAATTAACTTTTTTCCCTAATGGCCTCAGTTAACTACATCAATATCAAAGTCTGGTATTCTCAAAACTGTTGCCTACTGATACATTGCATACTGCTGCTGGTATTACTGATAGATTCTCTAAACACTGTGGTCTTGTAAGACACCGTTCCCTAAAAGGTCCCCTTCAACTATCTGTGAAGTTTGGTCACTTCTTACATACCTTTCCCTTGGCTGGTAAATAGAAGGTGTATGGTATGAAAACCCAGCTATCCCTCGTGATGCTATGACTTTTGTCAGCTTTGCACAGTGCTCTTGTCCCACCTAGCAATTTCCCCTATTAAGTCCAACAGTTTCACATGTCCTATTCAGACAACTTAGCCCGGAGCTTAAGGAGTGATCCAGTCATTTTCTTGCAGCCCTGAAAAGGATGAGTAGCTGTAGAAAAGCCGTGAGAAGACTGACAGTACCAGTCTGACATTTCTGTGATGAATGGCTTTCTCCATTCTTGCTAAATCTGTCATTCTGGGACAGAGAAGGTGCCTTCTTGCTCCTGACAGTCAAGGTCTGACCTTGTCCTTCATTATTTTGAAAGCCCCAGGTTAGTATTAGTGTGCTTGGCTTAGCTAATAATGTGTAAATCAAATAAACTGCAGTGTATGATTTTTTTCTCTGTTGGATTTCTTAATTTCTGTCAGTGCAATTGAAGCTTTTGTGGACGTATCTGAGCTCCTGTGTGTGGTGCAGAGGAATTAAGGGCACGATTCGCATCAGCAGGAATGGAAATCTCTTGCCAAAGTATCCCACACAGGGTTGGGAGGGAACATCTTGAACACTGCCTCTCTGCTGCTTGAAGAACTCAGAAAAGCAAAAGTGGTTTTACCTGTTGGAGATCCTGTCACAGGTGCAAGTCAGGGGATACCACACCAGAGCACTGGGAAGACTCCCAGGCAGATGGAGGCAGTGGAGAAAATTAAGAAAACTGGTCCAACATATACCAAAATGACTAATTCATAAATAATTCATAACTTTAAATCCATACCACAACAAAATGTAAGAACTAAAAGTCACACTAATATCTAGTCATCTTTGCCTATAGGGTTCCTCATCTCTGTCTGGAAGGGCACAGGTACCTCCAGACAAGGTTTTGCCTCTGCCAGACAGTCTGGCGTTCAAACTGAAGTGATTTGTAGGCAGGTACCAGGGCTCTTCAAATCCTGTTCACCAGCACAAACATCTGTACATGGCTGGGTTCACAGTATGTTTAATGCCTGCTCTTTAAACTAAATTTAATTAGTTTAAAATTAAACTAATTTAAATAAAAACATGAATGTCATTGTTGAAACAATGTCTCTGTTGTTTCCCTCCCTATTTTCCCTCCCCTGCTACAGCCTGTGGAAGTTGTGTGAAATGTAGTTTATGAGAGGTACCTGTTGTACTCTGACTCCCACAGGCATACTTTCTATCTCGATTCAACTCTCTGATTTTTTCTCCCTAAATTCCCTTATTAAATTCTGTAAACCTTCATTTCATAGAGAGAAATTCCTAAACTTGTTTTGATCTAGAGTTGCTGCTCATTAAGAATACGCATGAACACTAGACTTTTAGGATATACTTTTTCAGCTACATGACAGTAGGAAAGGAAGAGAAAATGTATCTGTGAAGGGAAGAGAAAACAAGGAGTAGCTCTTCAAATCTACCAGTGATTCCAAGAGCCTTTGTTTTCTTCTCCCGTCATGGAGAGAGCATGGAAAGAAATAAGCAATTTACAAGCATAGTAAAACAGAGCATTAGTTAGACATGGATAGTTACTGAAGTGACTATTTTCAATTTTTAAATGGAAAACCAAAACATTTTCTTCTGGTTAACATAGTAGAAAAATTAAATGTAAGTGGGGATATTGCCAAAAGTTTTATTGCATATTAACCAATGTTATTTTTGGATCACTGTGCAACTGGGCAAAACCCAATTCTTCAATATAGCAGCTCAGTAAACAAGTGTTTGGGTTTTTTAATATTTTGATGGCAATAATCTGCCTGATGTTGAGTGCCAGTTCTTCTGAGGATCAAATCGATGGTTAAATTATTAAGCAGTAGTGATGGAAAATCTTTCAGGAGTAATTACTTTATCAGTAATAAAAATGAGTGTATAAAGTGTGAAGTGTACATGCTGACACCTTTGTAATGGCAACTGCTGCTTTTGGGAGCTCTCTCAGCAGCTATACCATGTTGTACCAGCACAGTTGCTAAAATAATAGCACTCTAACATCCATGGAGGACAATAAGAAAACCTGGATGAAATGAATTTGGATGTTCTTGTCTATTTTCATACAGCAAGCCTCCCCTCCAGGAAAATACAATTACTCTGGGGGATCTCATAATTACCTTTTACAGAATCCAAGCCCTTTATCCTTGAAATAGTCCAGGTGGAACTGCAGATTGAGCCTGGGAGATATTACCCATGAATACCAGACCAGTGAGCTGTTCTGGATATTGCCCTCCTGCTCCATCCTGCCTATTTAAAGGGCATGAGCAGCTGGGCCCATGTTTCCATCCAGAGACTTGTTCTGTATGTATATGTCTCTCCAGTGTGTTCCTTGCCATCAGTGGAGCATATCCCAGGACTCTTCTAAGCAATGTGCTGTGAGACAGCACCTGTGAGCAGTGTCATCTCTTCCCAGAGAAAGAAATTTGTGCAATGAGTTCTTGATTTTGGGGATATTTTAGTTTTTTCCTGGCTGGCAGAAATTTTGATGAGAAGATGTGGATTAATTGCTGGTAAAACATCTTCCTCTTGCTTCATGCATTTTTGAGGGTTCTTTTTGTCACCAATCCTCTGCCAATACATTTTGAGTCAAATACCTTTGTGGCCTCACCTGATTTCTGCCTGTGGACCAAAACTTTTTTTTCCTAGGAATGTAATATTTACGTGACTAGATCCTTTAGGATGGTTTATAAGGTGCCTAAGAGATGCTTGACAACAAACAGCAGGTCAGAGAGGCTTACCCACTGGTGTCTTTGGACTTTGATTGCTACAAAATCTGCTAAAATTCATTGCAGTTTCCCTGGGAAGTTGTGATCATAATTGCTTTGCACTTGGAAAGAGTCTTGGGATAGCTCAGACTCCTTTGAGCCCACCATAGAGTTCTGCTGCCCTTTCTTCCACAAAGATGACTTTTATTTGTCCCTAAAGAGTGGGATCCATCAACTTCAGTTACTTCAGTTACCATCCAAAGCTTCCTGGTGATGTCAGCTAACATGTTTTGTCTCAGCTAACAGAGTGAACATGGCCATTTCACCTTGATGAAGCTGACAAGCACTAAGTGGTTAAACTGCAGAAACTCCATTTCTGTCACTCATATGTCAGAAATGATAGATTTAGTAGGAAAAGACCTCCAAGCACTTTCAAGTTGAGGTCTTGGCTGAGCTCAAGTGCTGTAACATGTTGGCTACCCTTGCTAGCATGAATAGGTTTGCAGCTGTATCTGTTTCTATGTCCATGTATTCTCTTTTCTCCTAGGGGTGTTGGGAACTTGTGCTTTTAAGGTGTATGAGTTTCTGCACATCCCTACCTCCATCGTCAGACTGGATCTCATTATCACACAGCCAAACTGCTGCTGCTGCAGGACCTCTGGGAACTGCTTTGCATTTTCTTCTTTAGGTTTTAAAAGAATTTTAGCTCACAGATTATTGATTTAACTTGTACATTAGGTGGTCCAAGGTGCTGAGAAAAAGAGACAGATATATATCCACTAAAATGTGCCTTAAGGGGATCTTGAAAGGAAAAGGGAAATAAGACAACTTAGGTTGTGGTTGTTTTCATCGCAGGCGGCTCTCAGAGCTAGAACAGGGAGAGCTTTATGCTTGGTTTGTATACACTTCAAAACCATGGATGCCTCTTGCTGAACCCCTCCTGTAAAGTGATGAGGGAATTCCAAGTTTCACTGCAAAAAATGAAGTTATCTTAAACTGCTAGAGGGCGAGTATGAAAGGGTACTTAGAAGTGAACCTACAAAAAGAATTAAACAATGCCATGTTTTCTCTTGGTTTCATGTGTCAGTCTCTCTGTCAGCCCACGCTGTTCTTGTAACACCTTTATTCCTCTGCCTGGAGGACAAAAACTGACCCATTCACACAAGTGTCAGCAAAATAGTTCAACCAATGTCAAACCTCAGGTTTTCAGTGGTTCTTTATCCAGCTGCTGCTCCTGCTGTAACAGCAACACCAGCTGCACTATTCTAAGTCTTGTCAGTCCAGACAAAAGAACCTGCATGCAAAACTTGCAGAGTATTTAGTCACTAATGCTGCTTGTGACCTTGGGTATCTTTGTGTCATCTTGCTCATTCTGTATCAGCAAGCATAGAAAGTATATGATAACAGTATAAACCTACAAGAATTGGAGAAACTAATGCAGTCATGGTTTGTGTTCACAACATTCTGAGCTTATAGTGATGTTAGCAGGTGTATGAGGTTTTCTCTTAGTTTGTATGGATGAGTGAGATTTTTTCCCTTCTCAGTGACTGGCATGGCCCTCAGGGCTTGTCTACTGAGGAGAGTTTCCAGTATGCCTGAAATTATAGCTAGAAGTGTGGGTACTCTTAGTTTTATTTGACATTCATCTGTTATCTTGAAGTGAACAAGCTGCTAAAGGTCCAGATTTCTGGATAATGACGACTATCCTCACTATCTTTGACAAATGTCTTATTGGCATTAAGGAACTGGAGAAGGATCTAACAAAATTGAGTGAAAGGTAAAGAATACAGCAGAGAAGGATAACTGTGGAATAGTTCAGCTGTGGAAAATAATGTAAACCATGTCTCCTTGATACTTACAGTCAGTTCACATCACCTGACATTACTGTTGGAAGGGCTCTGAAATCACTGCCTTTTTGTGCAATGACATCCAACAAGACAACAGGAACAGAGGCTCCATCAGGAAGGGCAGTGAGGAACAGACTAGAATGTCCTTTTGCTGCTGTAGAAAACTTCAATGCACCCACACTATGAGGAGTTGGGTCTCTGAATCTCAAAAAGAACGTCTTGGGGTTTGAAAAAAGAGAGAAGAGCAGGGAGGAAACAAAAATTATAAAATCATGAAGGTGGTGGAAAAATACAGTGAAGAGCTCTTATTTATGAGAACCCACAATATGTGAAGAGCAGAATATTCCTTGAAACTTGTAGGACATCCATTTGGAACAGATTTAACAATGGTGTGGGGGGTTTATGCACAGTGAGCAGTGAAATTCAGAAATTTGTTTCCATAAAGTGAGGATGTCTGTGATCTGCTCCTGGTAGAAAAAAAACAAAGAAAAACAAAACAAAGAGGTAAATAAGTACAAAAAGAGTAAAAAGAAGGTTGTCAGTCACTTCTAGCCAGCTGTTAGGAACTATGGGACATGGACACTTTCTACCTTTCAGGGTAAGAGCATGTTGTGCAGCCAAGCAGCAGTTGTTTTGGATAATTAAAGGTAACCAATACTAGTAAATCAAACAGTGCTTGGTGATTTCCTAAACACTGAAACTTAATCCTCTATATTGCCAAACTGTTAGCATGATTCCTGGCACACTTTTAGCATGGTCTGCTTAGCAGGTTCTGAAAGATTTTTGGTTTTATTTTGGATGTTAGCAGAGGCCAGCGACCATTTTTGGATACAGAACAACCCTAGAGTGGGTGGTAGGAGTGCCTAACAGTGTGGCTATGACCAGACAGCTCTGCTTTACCTCAGGGTAGTTCTAAGAACAAGTGAAGGCACTGTATAACTTACTAGAATAGGTATGACCAGAGTATTGGAGATCTCTGGTAAAAATATTACTGCTGACAATGGGCTATGGGTGTCATGGAGTTTAGAGCGGTTGTAGTAGGTCTGTTCCTAAATGTATCTATGTCAGAGACTGAAATGGTTAATGATTTATGCATTCTAGGATCGCCAGAGGACTTTCACAGCCTGAGAAGGGGCAGCTGTTGGCCCATCAAAGCCCATCCCCCTGCCAATCCTGAAAGGCAGGAAAAACCCTTCTACCATGCCCCTCCCAGGAACTCTGCACAGGCCCAGGAGACATTGGAGGCTCATGACTGGCCCGTGACACTATCCATGAATATAATAACTCATAACTTCTTTGAGTGTGTGTACTTCCCTCCCCCACCCCCAACAGATGCAGACCACCACTTCAACTAACAGACATGGAAGCTGCAACTACCAAGTTTCATCGCTGGACCCCATGGGCAGTGACCATATATATTTTTCCACTCTCATCTTTTCTTTCCCCTACTCTCCCTTACCCTTATCCTGTCATTCCCTTCCTCTCCCTTATGCATTTTCCCTAAAGGTTATTTTTATACCATATTGCTATAGATGAAAGATATAGATGATAACACCCAAAATGGCAACACACCTGTTCACCTTTGAAACAAAATCGTTCTAAAATAACCCCTACAAGTGTATGTTTTCAAACACCAGTCATTCAGTGTCGTTTCACTCTAATCCACCCTAAGGGATTTATTAATAAGAACCTGGGTTACCCCTCCCCTTTCTGGGTTGGGTCGTAACAACCTACTCTGCTGAAGCAGCCACCCATTGTGTGTGGCAAGTCAGGGTACAGAGTCTGAGGAATCAGCTATTCATTTCTGGTAATGGCATTTATTTTTGAACTCTGCCCTTGGTTTTAGTTCTGAAGGACTTGGGAACAAATGCTCTTTTCTGGCCCAGCCCTTGTTCACTGGTTGTGTAACCTCAGCCATATATTTTACTTCCATAGCCAATTTTTGCATCAACACCTTGCCAAGCCAACTGTCCCATTTTTCTTGTCTATTTACACAAGAGGATAGTTTTGCACAGCTCTGGTTCAGAGAGCTTATAGGGTAATCAGTTACCAGGCACATGGATTTCCATTGCACCTGCGCTTCTGGGAACTGCCCAAAGATTCTTGTGTGGAGTCCTATATGCTCATCTCCAACTTTTTCAGTAGCTGTGAATGAACAGCTGTTTCAAAGTCTGTGTGATTTACGAAGCATGACAACACCATTTGTGCAGGATGACAATTTTAGTGAGGAAACCACTTTGATGGGTCAGCAGGGGGAAGGCAAAATTTGAATAAAGTCATAAAAGACTATCTGAGACAAAAGAAATTTTGGAAATGTTTCAACCAAAGAAATAAAAAGATTCTGAGTTCGGATTTCATCTCCTGACACTAGTTTGCAAAACGAATATACATCCAATACTCAAAGAACCATTCAATGTGAAATCTGGCATACAGGAGATGGGTGCTGATATCCTTTGTTTATCTCCCCTATAATGGCTCATATGAATCAGTTAACAAAAGTTATATTGTGCTCAGTGGTACATGTCAGAGTTTTCAGATGTCAAGCTAAATCTCAGCCTTCCAGAGGGACTAGAGTACCTTGTGTGCATCAGAAGATGATGAGCAGTTAGTCAGAGTTAATCAGTTAATCAAAGCTACCTTTTAGTAGCTTTGAAAAATTGTATGCGTTACTTTCACTTTTGGGTAACATGAGAAATGCCATGAAGGATTTTAGTCTTGTAGCTGTTCTACACTTAGAACTGCTGTACCAAATAGAGTCTGAGGTTTACTTGGATTGGTTTCCAACCACTGACAGTGGGCAGCATCACATGCCACAGAGTGATGCTGAACAACTTTCCTTCTTCCAGCAGCCAGATGTGGAATAATCTCCATTTATATCCAACAAACACCACTCAGCTTAAGATGTGAAGAAAGGTACTTCCCTTCCAAAATGTTCAGCATTACCACTCAGGAAGGACTTAAGATAATATCATTGTGAAAATTGCCAGATCTTTTTTGATCTATGCTAAATTCCTTCCCTCAAGAAAAATTTTTGCCTTCAGATACCACAATAAAATGTATCCTGGAAAGCAGCATTGTAAAAAAGGTCTTGTGGGCCCTAGTGGACACCAAGTTGAACATGAGCCAGCAGTGTGCCCTTGTGTTAAAGAGGGCTCACAGTGCCCGTGGCTGCATTAGGCAAAGTATTGCCAGAAGGTCGAGGGAATCTGTGACTCTGTGATCTTGTGGGTAGTGTAATCAGTTCTAACAGTGAAGGATTTGTACCTGAGCTAGAGCGTGTTACAGGCACACCTGAACTGACAGCTCTTAACTACAGTGTGAACAGGTAAGACTGTAGCATGGGACCAACCGTCCTCTCTCTCACTGGGTTTAATACCAACATCCTCGTGCTACAGTATTGCTTTTGTCACTTCTCCATTAAGAGTAGTTACTAGGCTACAAAACATATTACTCTGACCATTAAGAACTGAAAAAAATCATTAAACTCTAGTAGTTTAATTGTTTTCTGTAATAGATTAAACCCAATGACATACTGGCCATTATATCAGTATAATTAGTGCTTAAAAATATGAATATAGAAATGATTTCTGATGTCTTGCCATGTCTTGGGCGTGCTACTCCCATGGGGAAGTGTAGTCATGCACATATACATCCATATTTTCTGACAGTCCAGACATATCCTCCTGAATTATAGTCATTGTTCTTTCTAGGATGAGATATGACATCATTGCTTTGAATGTGGCAATATATATTTCTGTGAATTTATGATGGTGACACTGTGGACAAGTTCTGAATAAGCTTGGAAGGTACCTAAATACATGAAATCAATTCCATATATTACGTCTTTCACATGATTAAACTACACAGTTTCAAACCAAGCTTTCAAGTAACCCCCTCCCACTGGTCTAATCCAATAGTTCTCAGGATCAGCAGAGCTGGACTATATCCAGGTTACCCCTGAGGATAAACTGAATTATGGTAGATGCTGCAGACTGACCCTTTTGCAACAGAATTACCTGCACGAAAAAATTCTCTACTGATGGAAAGCAGATTTGATCCATTCAGACTGAAATTTTGGGTTAAATAACAAAAAGAGCCATGCATCTACTCTGTCTGACCTGCTAGAACCCAACTGGACAGATTTTGGAAGTATTTATTGGCTTTTCTTTAGACAATTTTGCAAAAAGCCCCTGGTCCATCTGGGTGAAGTTTCTCTAGTGCTTCAAGGTGGGTAAGTGTGGGACTTTTAGCTGTGAAGATTCTCTGATTATCTATCTATCTATCTATCTATCTATCTATCTATCTATCTATCTATCTATCTATCTATCTATCTAATCTATCTATCTATCTATCTGTCTATCTATTTATCTATCTATCTGTCTGTCTGTCTGTCTGTCTGTCTATCTATCTATCTATCTATCTATCTATCTATCTATCTATACATATAAGTTGTAGTTCTATAACTTGTGGGGCTCCATCCCTGGAAATGTTCAAGAACAAAATGGATGGGGCCTGGGTCACCTGACCTAGTGTGTGGCATCCCTGACCATGGCAAGGGAGTTGGAACTAGATGAACTTTAATGTGCTTTCCAACCCAAACTGTTCTATGATTCTATGGTAGGCTTAAAAAAAGCAATCAGAGGAATTAATGGTGAAAAAAAAGTCCATAAAATGGCAATTAAATATGTACATCAATAGCATGTGGCTCTGAAAGTCCCCAGACTGCAGCTTGCTAGAAACTTCAGGGCTGTAATTACTGGATTATTCTATTCTGACTTGCTTCCTTGTCCCCTGTTCTGAGGCTCATCCTACAAGCCTTGAGCAAAGACTAAGGGAAGGAGGACTTTTGTTTGACATGGGACAGCCACTCTTGGGAGTCTTTGCTTGTGGCTGACTTGTTTGTTCCATGTGTGTACTATTGCAATGGTTCCTGGGACTAGGGCTGATTTCAGTGTCCTCCACATCAAACAGAAACTATTCTTCCAAGGGAGAAGTCAGGTGAGGATGTCTGAGTGAGGCAATTATATAAGAAATTAACAAGAGAGAAAAACTGAAATAACTACGACTATTTTAAGGATTTTGATACCACAGGGTATAATGCTATTGAGATGGGCAAATAAAAGTAAGAGGGGTGGGAGGTAGGGAATGATATAAACAGCAGTTTTTCTCTCTTTTTTTTTTTTTAAAGACAAAAGTGTGTTGTATCTGAAGGTCAAATGCAGGATACTGTTATTAAGTATTAAGAATAAATTTGTTTTGCAGAAACAGCAGATGCTTACTAAGTATCAGCAGAGGGAATGTACAAGAGAAAAAAAGAACATTACTAGCAATGGCAATAACAAAAGAGAAGTAGGATATAAAAATGCAAATAAAAAACCTCTTTTTGCACAGCATATGGCACTACACAGATACAGAATCAACCTAGCTATGAGCTATGTTAGCAAAAGATGCTTTGCAATAGCATCCTACAGAGTTAAATTAATGAGGCTACTATTAGAAGCAGTATTAGGGAAATGCTAACCTTGCAATGAGCACTTAGGCTTTGAAGGTTTTTCTTTCTCCAAATTATATTCTCTCTGAAATGTGGACGCCCTCCAAGTTTAAGGAGCGTGATATAAACAAAAGATATTATTTTTCTGCCTGCATGTTTAAAATGTAAAGTACCATCCTTAGCACTGCTACATAATTCACTTTTCTCAGAAAACATGGTCAAGCAGCAATATTGAATACAAAGCAGCATCTGCATTTGAAGTGAGATACAATCATCTCAGGTTAAGAGAGGAGATGCCCCTGCCTTTCTGAAAGATTGAAGTCAAGAAGACCTTTACCTGAATATATTGCTTCTTTCATAATATACCTGAACTGTAGCCAGTGTTTGCCCATTTATTTCCTCTTTGATTGCCTTGCTGGTAGGTGTTAATGCTTTGGTTAATATTTATTTCCCCTTGGCCAGTACTAAAAAACTGCATAAACTAGAAAGCTTTTCTAACTGGGAGCTGGGAATGGACTCCCAGATATCTTTGGCTAGCACTGCATTAATATTTTGGTATCCAGCAAAAACACAATACATATTTAGGTTTCACTTCATCTGTATTGTGATGTTTTCTCCTGCTCTAGAAGGAACTAAAGTGCTATAGGGCTATTCTCTATAGAGAATCCATTCAGAGTAAATGCATTTAATCACTTGTTAACTTCAGTTCTGCTCTGAGGTCAGCTGCACTGGTAACTAAAAGACTGGTATGCATCTGCTTGTATGTGTTGCTTGATGATCGTCCAAAAGCCCAGGTGTAGCTAGTCCCCCATGTTTCTATTCCATCCTTAGGTATTCAATTGGCTGCTCTGAACTTCCCTTTCCTTACCTTTGTCAAGCTTCTAGAAGCATTTTTTAGTCTGTGAAGTCTTTTGAAGCCCTTGAATTCCCTGACAGCAAGTGGCACAAAAATGCAAAGCATTGCTAGGATAAGGCAGCATGCTCTTGATTCCTGAGAAATGGAAAAGTGTACACAGAGGAGAGAGAAGAGCTAAAAGGAGAGGAGTTACAGGAGAGATAAAAAGCAGTCTCTTAAAATTAATTCTGCTGACCTGTATAGAAGAGAATAGACTACTTCAGTTTGAAGAGACCTACATCATCATGTAATCCACATGTCTGACCATGTCAGGGCTAAGCAAAAGTTAGATCAAGTTATTAAGGGCATTGTTCAAATACCTCTTAAACACTGGCAGGCCTGGGGCACCAACAAGCTCTCTAGGAAGCTTGTTGCAATATTGGAGCCTTCTCTCTGCAAAGTACATCAAGCACCTTCCCTTCATCCACTGGGCTGATGATAGGAAAGTAGTTGGAGAGTTAGTTGGATAGATTAGTTGATAGATGACATCAAATTAGTTGGTTAGACCTTTCCCTTTGTGAATCCATGTTGTCTAGGCCTGATGATGGAATTATTATCTAAATGCCTTTCAATAGTATGCAGTATGTTTATCACTATAATTTTTCTGGGAACTGAAGTTACACTAAGAGGTCTGTAGTTTCTCTGGTCTTGTCTCACACCTTTCTCTTAAATTGGAATAACATTGGATAACTTCCAGTCATCAGGGACTTCCCCAGTCTCCCAAGACCTTTGGTAGATGATCAGGAGGGGTACTACCATTACATGCATATCCATGTACGATTCCTAATTTTATCTGTTTCTGAGGCTTTACATGTCAAGCTTTCAGAGTGCTTCAGGAAAAGAGGGATCACAGTACCACGTGATGTCTTCTGACTTAACTGAGCCAAGCTGGATGCTCTTCCCTACTGCATGGCAGCCAGTGCTCCCCACTTGCAACCAATTGTGACTCTATTATCTTGCTTCATGGTAGACTGTGGCGTCACTGGGAGGAGAAGCAGCCTAGAACCAGAGGAGACAAACAAAATGTTCTGACCATCAGCACTTTAGAGAAAGTAGAGACTGTTTAGTGCTTCTGGAAGTAAAGCAGCTCTCAAGAGGAAAAAACCTTCATGTTTTTCTTCAATACAAAATATTTAATAACATATTTTAGTTGGTTTTTTTTACCTGAGCTGTGATGAAAGTGGTTTGCTTTTTGAAATATATAGCTAAAAAAAAATAGCCAACTCTGTTGCCAGCAGTCTTTCTTCACTCTCCTTTTTAACTTTCTCTCTACCTGCTTGAGGAGGACAAGATGAATCTCTGTGCATTGTGTTCTCAGCTTTTCATGTCTGCTGATGCAGCTCTTCACTGTGCATTTTATCATAAAGAATATGACATTTGCCAAT
This sequence comes from Pipra filicauda, assembly GCF_003945595.2. NCBI lineage: Eukaryota > Metazoa > Chordata > Aves > Passeriformes > Pipridae > Pipra > Pipra filicauda. The sequence goes on from NW_024104320.1 coordinate 1,909,170, forward strand.
CCTTATCTTGTATTTTCTCTGTGGAGAGGACTATGTGTGCAGTGTGGTGCTTTGGAGATTCATTTCTTCTGATGTCTATCTTGATATATGCTTTGGATAGCAGGGTTGTAGAAGTGTACCTTAGCTTGGAACATGAGTAAATGATTCTGAATTCTTTCAATGTCCCTGAGAAATCACTGCTGTGCAGAAGAGCTTTACCCACCTTATTCAATATCACTGCCCTTGAGAAGTGGAGTTGTCCACTGTGGACTTAACAGAATCACAGAGTATGCTGAATTGGAAGGAACCCACAAGGAACACTGAGTCCAAATCCTGGCCCTACACAGGACCACCCCAAGAGTCACACCACGTGCCCCAGAGTATCATCCAAATACTTCTTGAACTCTGTCGGGCTTGGTGCTGTGACCACTGCCCCGGGGAGCCTGTTCCAGTGCCCAACCACTGACACAACTTCAGACCATTCCCTCAGGTCCTGTCACTGGTCACCACAGAGAAGAGATCAGTATCTGCCCCTCTTCCTTCCCTCATGAGGAAGTTGTAACTGCAGTGAGGTGTCCCCTCAGTCTCCTCCAGGCTGAACAGACTAAGTGTCCTCAGCTGCTCCTCATACAGTTTCCCCTTAAGACCCTTCACCATCGTCATGACCTTCCTTTGGACACTCTCAAATAGCTTCAATTCTGAGCAGAATAATTCTGTTACGTGTTTTGCTCAGGACAACTGAGCAACTGGATGTCAAGTGGAAAAGGAAGAGCTTCAGCAGAGGCAGCCCTTCATGGCAGCAAAAGGTTAATGTGTTTTTAGTTCCTTTCAGGAAATTCACAACAGTCAGGGCACTGCCCTGGCCTTTGCAGAACTCTCTGGCTGAGCTCACCTGGGGAAGCTGAGCTGAGCTTCCCTTTGTTGATCAGCAGATACAACAATGTCAATTTGCCTGCTCAGTGAACTATCAAGGACTCCTCTCTTTGGAGGGCACTTCTGCAGAACAAGTCATATCTTTCCTGTTGCTTAACAAAGCGGTGAAAGGGTACTTAAATGGATCCACTGGGAAGGAAGCCACGTGAAGCTGTTTGTCATTAAAATAAAACTCCTAGCTTTCAGCTTAAACAAACAAATAAAAAAAGCCCAGAATAAATTGAGGTAGCTGGTAAAAAAAAAAAAAAAGGATAGATCACATTACTCCTTCCTTCTGATTACCTCTTAATTCCCTGCAGAACCAGTGCAGAGGTTTCATAGAACCTACTGCAATAAGGAATTCATTCCTGGATTTGGAGTGCTAGTGTTAAATTAGTCACTAACTAAAATAAAAAAAGCCTTTTCCAACGGGATGAAGACTTTTTGCTGTTTTTAACCTTTTTGTTGCATCATCATTAAATCAGATTAATTTCTCCTTGCACAGGACTGACATGGTAAAATTTTACTTTTATGAGGAAGAGAGACACGGCTAGAGTTAATAATTTCTTCCTCAGGCGGGGATGTGAGTAACAGAAGTGTAGGATCCAGAGCTGAAATGCCAAGATAGAATGGGCAGCAAAAATGGAGACAAGCAGCAACAAGCAGTGGTGCCTGCCTGGCCCAAATCTCTGATTCCCAGCCCATGGGCATTGCTGCCTGAGTGTCTTGCTGGTTTCAGTTGGCTGCTGAACCCAGCTTGAGGAGAACAATTGCTATCCCCAGACTAGGAGAGCATCCTTTGTGTAATGATAACACAGCACAGAGGTAATGGGGGTCATGCAGTGCTAGGAATTAGCACCATGGAGAAGATTGATTGAACAGAAGTGTTGTGTGGGATCTAGGTGATCTGGGTCAGCACAGTTCCTCGGCTTATAGCGGTATTCTCAGAAGTTCGTTGTAGATACAAAAACAATGGAGTCTACAGATAAGCATGCTTTTATTTAAGAAATCCATCTTTGCTGAGAAGTGCAATGCACCATTCAGCCACCACTGTGGGGAAGTAAAAGAGGCATTTTAGCTGGAAGGGGGTACAGTAAGTCACTGTGGGCTCCCATATAAACGTGACAGTTATCTGTTACCTGCTGGTATATCTTTGTAACCCTGTTCCTTAAGCAAAGATCTATTGCTCTCCCTTCTTATGTGTTGGCCAAGCCTTGGGAAACAAAAATCTTCTGCTTTGCAAAGTGCCAATGGCTCACTGACTCCCAAATTACTGCAGCTCTTTAACAAAGAATGGCATGATCCAGCAATAAAGGAAAATAAGTTTATAGACAAAATGTAATTAGAACTGGCAAAGCTGCTCTTCACTGTTCAGGAACATACTTGACTATGTTTTCCTTTTGATTACTTATAGATTTTATTTGTTGGAAATAACGGATCTGAACAGGGACAATATTTTACTCAGGAAAAAAAAAGGTGGGTCCTCATGGACACATAGGGGAAAAAAAAATGGAACTGAAATTGCTGTTACACTTTCTCTGGAGAGATGAACTGGGGTGAGAACTTACTAGTTTACTCATAAGATAGAGTCTGAGGTACACCCAAGCTCCTTGTTGATGCTCTTCATATTGGCCAGGCTTGGTGGGAGGCTGTTCTCCAGACACCCTGCTGTCCATGTGTCCCATGGATCTTTGTCTCTCAGGCAGGCAGTGATGTGAGTAGGTGCCTGTAAGGTGGGAATACGCTTTGACCTTTCTGTTGTGGGGCCACCCCAGGGACAACCCATGGACAGCCAGCCTGGACGATGTGTTAAGGTAGCGACTACCCACGAGGATGGGTGCAGACTGGTGGATCCCAATAATATAGGTTATTTTACTCTAGGAAACAGAGCTGGAGTGTGGGGAAAAGAGGAGACTGCAATGTAAGCCACAGTCAGTCCCTCCCAAATTATGCACTGTTTGCTCTGGTAATTCTGAGATCTGCGTTTTCCTTTGCACCACAGCTACCACAGCTACCACCTTTTCCTTTTTCCTGCCTTGTCCTCAGTGGCTAATTTTCTCCATTTTAGCTCAAGAAGGACAGTAAAGCTTTTCCAGCTTCTTTGTTGCATTTCTGCATCTGTCTCAGATTTAAATTCTCTCCCTGGTGTGAAGGGTGCTGCACAGCTTAAGGCCTGTCATCATCTTAGCTAATTGGTTTTTCTGGGTTTTGGTTAATAAATGTCTCTTACTAATGATTTTGTAGTCTTTTTCTGCCTCCCTCCTCTGCTCTCTTTTTTCTTCTCTCTCTGCCTCTGTCATGGGTTTACTTGTTCTAAAAAAAACCAAACAGGAATTTTTTTCCCCTGCTGCAATGTGGGGGAGGGATGTTGAATGGGGAGGACAGTTTTTTGCCTTGGATGACTGACCTACACAAAGGACCTGGCTGGCAGAACTACATTCCAGGCTGATGGTCCTCTCCAAGGATGGTGTGTAGGGGGAAGAGGTCCGGGGTGGGGGTGGTGAGGAGTTGTTCTCCCCTTCTCTCCTTGGAAAGGGGCACTTCACTTTTTACCTTAACGGAGACAAGGGGGGGGGGTGTTGGAAAAGCTCTGAGGTTGTTTTGCTCTCAACCTGGTCATCTGGCTGTTCTCCAGCCTTGGTTTGCCTACACACTGCTCTGTCTCCAGCTCAAATCTGCTTGGATTTCATTGGAGATTTTGTGCTCATCGACGAAAGGAGGAGTCCTGGCCACAGCCAGCTGCAGACAGCATGAGTTTTGTGGGAAGGAAACTGCCCCTCTTTCCTCTTTTCCCCTTCCCCTCCTCATTGTGTGGGGGGGCAAATCTCCACTGTTGGTTTCTCCTGCAATCCACGGTCCCAAAACAGTGACTGCCAGAACCCAACCCTGCTGACCAACACTGAGTAACTGCAGGCTCTGCTCCTCCAGTGATCCAACCGTGATTGGAATCGTGCTAGAGGACAGAAGAGTATCAAACTGTTTCCTTTTTGAAGGGGACTTTTTGGGTACAGGATTATTGTTTAGTTGTTTTTGTGTTCTCTTGCTGTTTTTGCCAATACACATATATCCTTTAATAAAGGGGGGGTTTTTTGTTTGTTTGTTTGGTTGGTTTTTTTCATACTTCCTCGATTGGAGCGTCTTAATTTCAGATTTACAATTGCTGAGAGAGAGGAGTTTGGTCTACCTCATAACTCACCCTCCTCAGCAAAACACTTTCAGTCTCATTAAACAGAGACAACCTTCCTCCTATAATCCCTGTCTTCATGGGATGAAGGTTATTTTAGCCTGAAGGCCAGTTGAAATTCATTCCTTTCTCCTACCACTCCAGTGTTGATCCTCATGCATCTGCTATCTTATGTGTTTTTTTGATTTCTTCTTAAAATTCTGTTGTTTTCTAAAGCTGGGAAGACTTTTCATTTGCAAATGGTTTCAGTTCTCTTTGTCTTTATTTTAATTACCAGCTTGCCTTCCGCAATTTACCATAAGTTCCTGATAGAGATGTGGTTACAGAGCTCTTCCACTGACTCACCAGATGAAACCTCTGAATTTTCAAATCTTTGAGGACAACACAGTGACTGCATCCTAATTCTGACAAATGGTCTTAGAAAATGAGTGACCTATTGGAGTGGAAATAACACAGTGGATGTTTAAGACACCTGGGAAATCAGTGACCACTTAGCTTGACTTCAGTAGACTAGAATGAGTAGCAAGGGACTGCAAAAATAAGTATTTTGAGGAAATGAACCTGCTGAGCAATGTGCACCATGAATTTGAGACATTAATCACATCTGACAAAAACTGTGGCATCCTTGATTATTACGGGGTGGGGGGGATTTCATCCACCTGTATGGTGGATGTAATCCATCTTTTCTTGAGTATGGTATTTGATGCATTGCAATCTAAACCTCAGGATACTACAGAAAGATTATATGATTAACATTGGCTGACAGATCACATTGGCCAGTGCACCAACTCGTTAATGGAAGTAAGGGTGGAGGTGCAAATACTTGAGCAATAGCTTTCAATAAAATTATAAGAGGTAGTGTCCCAAAAGTAAATGTAGAATCAGGATTTTTCAGATTATTCTTTCTCAGAATTACACTTTGATTAACATGGTACCATGATAAGTGGTGTGCATGGCAGACAGAAAGAAAACTAAAATAGCTAAATAGCTATTAGTTGCTCTGGGGAGAGTAGAAACTGATAGGAAATTTTAAAATAGAAGCTGTGTGATATACATGAGTGCTCTGGAAAGATGACTATTGAGTTTCTTTCCAAGGAATCTTTGGAAAATATTGAATTGCAGCAGTTATTTGAAATAGTGACTTATTAACAAAACTAAGTGCTCTGCAATCTAGAGGAGAATGCTGCAGAGCAGAAAGTGACCTACTTACAGCTTTGTTTCTGAAAGTCAGAGGTCCTTCAGCTGATTAATATTGCAGTGTTAAATAATGTTCATACTGCAACATTTAATACTTTTATATGTCTGAGGCTGGTTTTAGAGCCCTTTAGTTTGCAAGTACCCTTGGGAGAAAAAATATCAGCATGAAAATAGTAAAAAATGAGTTGTTTAGAAGTCAGTAATTTAACTTAATCAAAAAGTGTTTACGCTATGATTTAACAACTGAGAATTTTTTACAAGGCTAATTTGGGTGGGATTTCTCTTACCATGAGATGTTAAAATTTGATTTCCAAAGTCCGAACTAGACCCTCAGATCTTGTTACATGCAGAAGAACAGATATAATCTGTGATATCTGCTGTGAATAACTTAGTTAATTCTAGGTAGGTGTCTGAAATGAATCATCTACTGAAACTGCTGAACACAACTTGTTTTTTCCACTGGCAATAGAGCTGGCCCAGGAAACTAAACTTAGTTATGGAAAATTGTTGTATATCTACAGGATAAATCCACTAAGACTATAGTCTTCAAAGTTTTTAGAACTGGAATATTCTTTTCTTTTATAGCATTTTAAGACTCAGCTTTTCCACTGCAGGTGCCACCACCTGATTATATCTATAAGCTGTGATCATAGTCAGTACAGTCTGTTTCTTTCCACAAAATATTTTACATCTCAAATTATTTGTCCCTTTTCAGCTTGTCCTCTCCATGTCTCGTGTCTGGTTTGTCCACCTCTGTGCAGATTCTTCCAAAACATCTGGCACTGTCACCAGGGCCAATTCCCTTGTGCAGCCAGTCTAGAACATTTACCTCAATTAAATCACTCCATCCAATTTCCTACCACTATTTCTTTTTTGTTGAGTTTTTCTTGTTCTGATTTGTATGACACAGTTTTGTGAATCTAAGTATTGCTGTGGTCCTGGATAAAACACAGTCCCTGTCTCTCCTCCTGTCCTGACTCAAAGATTTCATGCTTTGCATAGATGACTTAAGAGATTTCTGACAGGAAGAGTCTTTACATCTGCCCTCTGGACTCTCACAATCCTACTTGGAATCACATCTACTGACCTGCCATCTTCTCCATTGCTGGCAGTGTTTTCTGAGCAGTGTGATACTCACCCAATTTAACGGAAAAAGCTCTTCCTCATGCGAAAGCTAAATCAATGACATCATTTTAGATGTGAATAAAGCTCAGTCTTTGTCCTGTTGAATGAAGTCCACTGACAACCAGTCAAATCAGATTAAAATATGCCAGGAATGAATTTCTCAAAACTTTTTTCCAATATTTGTTCTGACTAAAAAACTTAAAGTTCGTAGGATTTTCACCAGTTATTTCTCATGACTCTCAATTAAAGTGGATTTAAATCTAATAACTTCTGATTTTCATTAGGAAGATGGAAAGCAGACAGCTTGATCTCAGATCTGTGGGGATGAAATGCTGCCTTTTGGTGCATCATTCCTTAAACATGTAGTAACAGGGCTGTGTTTCCTTTGAGGCATCAGAAACATCAGAGTTTACTATGTTAATTTCTAGTCATTGCTATCCCTTGACACTTTTGAAAGTCTTCATGCTGCTTGTGATGAAATAAAAGACAGAGAGTGACTTTTTACACAGGGAGATAGAACAAGGGGGAATGGTTTTAAAGTAAAAGAGGAGAGATTTGGATTATATTTTCGGAAGAAATTATTTGCTGTGAGGCTGGTGAGGCACCAAAATAGTTTGCACAGAGAAGCTGTGGATGCCTCATCCCCAGAAGTGTTCAAGGCCAGGTTGGATATGGTTTTGAGCAGATCCTGAAGGTAGCCTTCTACAAGCATCCAGATTAACACACTGAGATTAGATCTCTGTAAACTATGTGCCTACATGTGTGCTAGGTGTCTAGTCTCCCACAATAATCAGTAGAAGTGAGGTGCTGGAAGAGTCAAATCTGGTTTTACACCTCCTGCAGTGTTTAATTGCTCTCAGTTACAGCTGGATCAGGGAGCTGCTAATGGTCTGTGAAACCATCAGAATGAAAGTTTAATTTGAAAAAAATGATGTCCAAGTGCTTCTTGATGCCCTAGTTGAACAAATGGGTTTTAGGGGTGAGCTTAGGTATCATTTGTAACGAGCAGCTCCTTCCCTGTATGTCAGCAGACAGCTGGTCACTGAGGCTCACTGAGCATTTTCAGCCTTTGATGCATTTTAAGATGCCCGAAACATCCAGCTGAGAGTGCTAGACATAAGTAGCTCCTCATAAGACATTGAGCTTAAATCCTATGAGGAGCAGCTGAGGGAAACAGGGTTTTTTAGTCTGTAGAAAATGAGACTCAGGGGAGACCTTGTCACTCTCTACAACTCCATGAAAGGAGTCTGTAACCAGGTGGTGGTCAGTCTCTTCTCCCAAGTAACAAGTGATAGGACAAGAGGAAATGGCCTAAAGTTGTGCCAGCAGAGGTTTAGATTGGATATTAGGAAAAATTTCTTCACCAGAAGAATTGTCAAGCACTGGAACAGACTGCCCAGGACAGTGGCTGAGTCACCGTCCCTAGAGGTACTTAAAAAGCACATAGATGTGGCATTTAGGGTGCACCTAAATATCCACCTTAGTTATGGACTTGGCAGTGATGGATTAATGGTAGGACTCAATGATCTTAGAATTATTCTCCAACCTAAATTATTATATGATTCTATATGGCACAGGACATATATGAGATCTGTGCCACTATGCAAAGGTCTGTGGAGGGCAGGTGAGACACTCCAGCACATCTCAAATGTCTTGCTCTGTTATGCATGAGCAGATGATTCAATCTCCAACAGGTCCTCAACAAATCAGCTATTCCTGTGTTGCTCTACTTTGCTGACCCTGGAGTGGAAGGATGTGGGTCTGAATCTGTGCTCTTGTCTTTAAATTCCTAAACTGACAGAGTCCATGTCCTGAGGTACTTTTGGTCCAAACATCTCCTCCTGAATCATGCCAGTTTCTCACACTGCCATTTTTGTGCTGTTGGGAGGTAGAACACTGTGAAGCACAGGACATTCTTAGGGATATAAAGCAGATGTCAAGTACTGCTTATGGAAATTGTGTTTCTTCTTGGTGCATAACAAGGAAACCACTGTAAAAATCACCACCCAAAATCCAGAACCTCGGGTTTGTGTGTATACCTGTTTGCAAAACGAGGATGGAAGACACTGATTGCTTCACTTATTGGACCACTGAGATGTGCTTGCATATTCTATATTGCAAAGCGATATGAAACCTTCCAGGAAAAGGTTTAGATGTGCTAGATTTTTGTGAAACTGAAGGGAGGGAGGGAGAAAACTCAAGAAAACCAAGACAAAACCCCAATAAATGAAATATGTTTTCCAGTAGTGTAGGATTAGGACTAAATATGCAATAAATTAAAAAATTAAAAAATGGTTATCCATGACATGGATAATAAGACTATTTCTAAAATTGCTTTGGACATCTAGGAAGTGATGTCAAACCTCATGATATTGAATTAATCTTTCCTGACTTGTACCAGTACCAATCATGAAAATTAATTAATTAGTGACTGTATATGAGGTAGTGGTTTTAAACTGAAAAAAGGAAGGTTTAGACTGGACATAAGGAAGGATTTGTTTATGATGCAGGTGGTGAGACATTAGCACAGGTTGCCCAGAGAAGTTGTGGCTGCCCTGTCCCTGGAAACATCCAAAGTTATGTTGGATGCGCCTTTGAGCAACTTGATGTAGGGCTTAGATGACCTTTAAAGGCCTTTCCAAACCAAACCTTTAATGAAATTAAAGCCTAATAAACTAAGTAAAGTGTTGCACTGTTGTGTGGCACCAAAACTGTTTCATCAGGAAAGCACAGTCACTGTGCTTCAATCTCTGCTCACCCTGGTGAGGGTGGTAGTGGTGGCAAAGGCAGTGATGATGCCATCAGTGGTGGCACAACCATGACCATGAAGCAAATAAAATTGAAACTGCCACAGGTACCTCAAGCAGCAACTTCGCAGGAACTTAAGGAAGTTCAAAATATTTCATTATTTTGCCTGTGCATAAATAGATTTTTTGTGAAGTGCTTGGTATTTGCTGATCTTTGGCACTACTGAGGTGGATTTTATGGCATATTATTTCTATGAGATTAGGAAAAAGATTTACTGTGCTAATTTCTTTAAATGGAGTATTTCTCCAGAGTGTCAGGAAAGAACATCTCAGTGTTGAAAAAAACCAGGAGTGTAGTCTAGCAGTTTGAAGGACTCAGTTGTTATCAAAAACTTTCTTGTAACTATGTTTAGATTTATAAGATGCTTTACAACATGGGAAAAATAAGGAAAAAACAATTCTTCCTGTGCTATAGGCCCTGGGGGAAAAATATTGTGCTCTAATGACCTACAACTCACAAACCTGAGTAGACTAAAGTTGCTAAGGGAAAAAAAGAATATGATGTTTCTCTTTTTGATGTTCTTTGGCATCAGAGAAAAAAATTATGTAAATATTTGTGCTCCATTGACAGGTTTAGTCAAAAGCCCAAGGGACAAGCTATCAGATGTCACAGTATTACAGAAGATAAAAGCAGACAGCTATTTTCTACAGAACACAAACTTAAACTTATCTACAGATAATAAGAGATCCAGCCTTATTTTGAATATATCCCAAAAATCTGGTTAGTGCAGGTGCATGTGGTACAGTCTATAGACATCCTATAAAGGACAGATGCAATAGGAAAGGATAGCCCTACAGTTTTATTTCTGGATTGAAGGGTATTTCTGCAAGAGCTGTTTAGTACTATCTTCAGATATTGTCAATAGCTGGTATCTATATGGGAGACTTTTTGGTCCTAAAAAGAATGACAGGGGGAATAGGCAAGGAGTGAACTATATGGAAGAACATGAAAATTGTTGCTTCATGGAAGTGAGGACCACCTGCACTACAGTCCAGAGGCTGAGGCATTAACTATTCAGAAACTAGGAAATGGCAACTTTTTAGAAAAACCTTTCAACCAACCATTTCAGGAAAGTCAAAAAGGTGACATTAAGGAACCACAGAAAGTGGTGTGTGCTGAGAGGAGCTCCCTTGGAGCTGGCACCTTTGCATTGCCACCTCTGCCCGCAGCACAGTGACTGAAGGGCTGAGAGGCCCTGGGTGGCCAGACAGGTAAGGAGGGATCACAGCTGGAGAAAAGCACCCCTTGACTTCCCCTGTGACTGATGAGGAGCATTCACACCACCAGTTGAGTCTACCTGAGGCACTTACAAGAATTTAGTCCTTTTTTGACTGGGAGTAGTCCAAACAAAATAAATGGTGATTAATCAATAAACCCATATGGATGGGCTTAGCACATCAGCAGATGTGCCATGGTGGGGTGGGGTTCAAGACCTCTGTCCCTTAAACCCAGTAGACATATCCTAAGGGTCTTAGGGTTTGAAGTCAGCTCTGCTCTGACCATCCTCTCTGTCCCTGGGCATTCAATGTGGTTTCACTATATAAGTTCCTGTTTGTAAAATGAGAACTTTAAGAAGCCTGTTATCTATTTATGCTGTAACCTCTTTTAAGGCAAGCATTGTCTCTTCCTATATGAATATACAATGCTTTGCGTAATGGAGTTTAATCTGAGTTTCTTTAAGGTATCTCTGTTGAATAATAATGATTAATCTAATTGACTAAATAGTATTTAGAAAAAGATAAAATGAATGCAGTGATTTATTTTTTCTTCATAGGAAATGAAATGCAGAATTAATTGGAGCTGAATAGCAGTACCTATTAAAAGGCGATGAAAGAAACTTTTTATATACTGCAACATAAAACTTTCAATCTACTTATCAAAAGCTCTTAGTAGGGTTTGCATTTCAGTCGAATGAAGGAAATTATTCTCAGTGTAAGTTATTCATGGGTATTTTTCCTGAATGCATTTCAATGTTCTGAATGCTCATCCTGTAAATGGATGCTCACCACAGAGATATACACAGGGTTACTCATGAATACATGCAACACAACCCTTATATCTATCTCCCCACAATCTGTCTTCTCACAGAGAGAAGAATGGGTAGTGACTTAATGAGACAATCTACAGGTAACTTGGTAGGAATAAGACAAAATGCGTGAGACCCTATGGTTTTTTTTTTATAGTCGCTGTGAGTAGGATTCACCTCTTATTCCTTACCACCCTCAGCACCCAACCCACCCCCATGTTATGATTTCACTTCTCTTGGGCAACTCACCTTTTTGAGGATGCTGTCCTTCTCAGTGGACTGACGCAGCAAGTCTAGTCATTAAAGCAGATAAGATACAATTTTTTAAAGCTGGCACCAGGAAATTATTCTGTCTTCACGTAGCATAGACACAAGAATCAACCTAACACTAAACAGTTTGTGTACTTCTGTGACAGCACAAAATCTGACATCTACTGATTGAACTCACTGGGAGCCCTTGCTGTTTATGTGCAGCTGTTACAGCAGCCATCCCATTACCTGTCTTTAATTAGGCTGCTTTAATACTATTGTGTGCCTATGTAAGCTGTGATCACACAGCTTTCTGTGGCCTGATCATATCCTCCCTGCTGTGGAAACCTCCTCAGCAGCTCTGAAATGGTCCCTCCCAGCATGCTTTCCAACAACAAGCAGTGTTCTGGATTTTTATATAAGGTTGGAAGCTGAAATAGCTGCTCCTTTTTTGCAATTTTCTGGAACACAAACAATACATGTAGGGCTTTCCTCCCTTTTCATCCTCTCTTCCTTTATATTTGAATTTTTACCTCTACATTCCCTTGCACAGCCAGTATAAAAGGCAAGTTCAGGAGTAACTTCAGCAGTTCATTTGCAGGCTTGGTGATGCTACGGTTGAGCACAGCCTGTAGAAGTGGCAGAAGGTGTGCTGAACCATCCAAACACACCTGCTGTCCTGACTGCTATAAACAGCCCTGAAGAGCCAAAGACTATTACAGTTCTTGAGTAGGAAAAATGCTCCTGACTTGGCCTCCTGCTGCCCAGCCACATCTGTTCCCTTCCAAACTCCGAAAGCAAGAGGAAAGTCAATGTGATGCAGGAGGCATTTGAGTTCAGAGGAGGGGATGACAATGTGTTAGTGAGACGGCACCTTCACGTTCCTCTTGCTGTTTAGATCAGAAAATTTGTTGATGAAGAGACTGTTTCTAATGATGTATTTGTATGGTGTTTCAGAAAATGGAGTCTTGTGCAAGACTTCATGTTGCTCATCATGAAAATTAGGGATGACAGTTTTGGGGGTTCTTTATTGGCAGTTGAATTTTGGTACTGGATCTAATATAAAAATCTTACATAATGGAAGCTACAGAAAAGGACTTTGTGGGAAGAGAGAAGAAAAGATAAGGAGCTTCATCAGAAGAAAATACTAAGATCATTGGAACAGCAAAGGGAAATTTCCCTTGTCCAGATGAGATGGGAAAACAAGAAGCTACCCTAAACTTGGAATTGATTTTGAAAAGTGCTGAAATCTATTCAACTCTAATTGCTTTCGTCTCAGACATTCAGTAAGCCCAGAATTGGATATGATGGGGTTATAAAGTAGTGCAAGGTTAATCTCCTCTAAGTCTTGCACTTCACATATTTGTGCTTCATGGAACTGCAAAGCCCATGAATGAGAGTCTGACTCTCAGATTATATGTATCAGCTGAACCACTAATTTACAGTAGCTATTCTAGATTAGATCTGACCCTTACATATGTCTATTCAGAAGGATTTTAAAAAGACATAACTAGTTGATGTTAGCTCAAAATTTCTTAAACATTCTTGATATCCCAGCTGTAAATACAATGAAAATCACAGTATCCTTAAGCAACAGATAACACATATCTGAGAACAGTGTCTTGTCTTTCAGAGCAGACATTTTTGATGGAAATTGGAAAACTATGGGCATTGAGAACACTCACGAGAAACAGAGCCCTTATTTTGGTCTGCGGATAACACAGGTCTGGTGAGCCGACAAAGGTGAAGGGGTAGCCAGATGGTGTGTGTGTAACCAGTTTCTTATTAGCAGGAAAGAATCCTGCACTACTAGGAGAGAGTTACAGTGGCTTCTGAGAATGCCATGAGCAGTTACTCACTTGCAGAACACAGATGATGACATTCCTAAGAGTACTGACTTGTTATGCTGGAAGGAATGAGCTATGTGAAAAAAGAGATGGCTCTAAAAGACAGCCCACCTGCGAGGGCTGGAAATTCCCATTTCTGCCAAGTGTGGAACAACTGCAGTCAGAAAATTGTTCTTGAAACTATATCTGCAATGGCTTTACTCTCCTCTCCTTCCTTTCTCTTCTTGCTTTTTGTGCTTTCCTGGATGTATCATGAGCACATTTTGAGTCAAAACAAAGCAAAGAATATAGATGGTGCATTAGCCTTATAACTACATGGAAGCAGTACCACAGCCTCGTACTAGAGGTGTGTGAGCTGGATGTGATTATCCGCAGTCCTTTACTTTGGGTATCCACTTATAGGTGTGCAGATATCTGTGCAGAATGCAACATGAATTGAATAGCACTTAACAGTCATTTCTGCAAAGGACTGCCCCACATATGCTAAAGTGGGGAACTCTTGTTTCTTATGATCTTTCACAGGCACATAACATATTTCTGCCTGCGATCTTCTGGGAGTGCTCACAATGGCACATATGTATAAAAAGATAATGAATAGAAGGACCCCGCTCAAGGAATTTCCTTTTAGAATAATCAATGTGCCAAAAGCAGGACAGAGACACTGAAATGAAATTCAACATTCCACCAAGGTGTCAAGCAATGATTTATCCCTTGGCACACACTGCAGTTACAAGCATGCTGCCTTATATTACCTTTATCTCTGTATATGTTTTCACATATTTATTTTTAAGGCTGATTAACAAAACCATTAAAGCCATGGGGGAATAGGATGATCTCCTTTCCAGGAAATTTTGTCAGCTAGGAAAAAAAAAAAAGTGTATTCTGATAGAAGAGGAAAAGACCCAATAAAACTAGACCTCCCCAGTTCCTCACTTCAAAATTAGAATTTTGTAAAAGGTAAATTTCAAGCCTCTACAGCACTGAAATATTCTTCCTGATTTTAGGCTTTAGCAACTATTTGTTATGTATTATAGCATCTCAAAAAACTAAATAGAAGTAATTTGGAAAAGGAAGTTCATTAACTCTTGAAATGTATTATCAGGACTTCAATTTGTTTCAAGAAAAAGGCTCATTTTTTGGTGCTGATGAAGTACTGTATTTGGAAGGAAAAATTACTCCGCTGAAAAATATCTGTGTATTCAAAAATTGCATATTTCCAGTTTTTTTTCTTAGAATGGCTAAAGTTATGCAGTTTTTCAGTGCTATTAATAATTGTACTTGCAACTGTGTTTGTGATGGAGTGTTTGCAGACAGGAACACGGAGAGAGCCTTGGGTCTGAATGCTTGTAAATAAGAGGAAATGAAGCTGGGTGAGGCTGAGGTCCAGCTCCAGCTGGGATTCTCAGGGCAGGGAGAGGTTCCACTCACTCTGCTCTTCTGGCACCCGCTGAAGTTCACAGGCCATTGGTTTTAGCATGACTTGTAAGCAATACCACCCATCCACATATGCACATGAGTTTCATTGTTGTCTTCTTTAATTAGGTCAGTACTGTGAAATTCCAATCCAGGGCTTCATTCAGGAGACAGAGATCACAAAAAATAATTTTCCCACCTGCTCCTTCTGTGACATTTGGTTCAATCACTGATTCCACTTTGGTTTTTTACCTCACAGCCTTTGCAGCTGAGCCACTGGGATAGATTGTTGAAATCTGTGATATGCGTATCTGTTGCCCAATTTTTGCTATTTTTAAAATTTTTGAATTAAAAAATATGTGCTAAATAAGACATCAGAATTACATGCATGGTATTATTATCATTATTATTAGTTGTTATTAATTGTGATTATCCTTATTACTACTATTCTTCTTCACTCTTACTATTTTTATTGTACATATATGTGAGGAGTTATTGTGGTATTACTCTCCTCTCCATTGCTGGCAAAATCCTGGCAAGAATACTCTTGAACACACTAATACCCACTATAGCAGAAGGAATTCTACCTGAAAGTCAGTGTGGTTTCAGAGCCAACAAGAGTACCACAGACATGGTGTTTGTTCTCAGACAACTGCAAGAGAAGTGTAGGGAACAGAACAAAGGTCTCTATGTAACCTTTGTTGACCTCACCAAGGCTTTTGATACTGTGAGCAGAAAAGGTCTGTGGCAGATTTTGGAACATTTAGGTTGTCCCCCCAAATTCCTTAAAATGATCATCTCACTCCATGAGGATCAGTGCAGCCAAGTCAGATATGGCAATGCACTTTCTGAGCCCTTTTTAATTAAGAATGGTGTGAAACAAGGCTGCGTTCTCGCTCCTACCCTATTCACAGTCTTCTTTAGCATGATGCTCCAAAGGGCCACAGCAGACCTCGATGATCAGGACGGTATCTACATTCGATACCGTACTGATGGAAGTCTATTCAATCTAAGGTGACTGAAGGCCCACACCAAGACCTTAAACCATCTTGTCCGGGAGCTGCTTTATGCTGATGACGCCGCCCTTGTCACCCACACAGAAGCTGCCCTGCAGCATTTAACATCCTGCTTTGCAGATGCTGCTGAGCTCTTTGGGCTGGAAATCAGCTTAAAGAAGACAGAGGTCCTCCATCAATCTGCACCTCAGGAAGTCCCCCATCATCCCCACATCACCATTGGCCAATCAGAACTCAAGTCAGTCCAACAGTTTAATTGCCTAGGCAGCCTCATCTCCTCGGATGGTAAGATCGACGGAGAGATAGACAACAGGTTAGCAAAGGCATATAGTGCTTTTGGAAAACTCCACAAAAGAGTATGGTGTAATAAACACCTGAAGAAAAGCACCAAGATCAGTGTTTACAGAGCCATTGTTCTGTCTACTCTCTTATATGGATCTGAATCATGGGTCATCTACCGCCACCACCTGCGTGTCCTAGAACGCTTCCACCAACGCTGCCTCTGTACAATCCTAAACATCCACTGGTCAGATTATGTGACCAATACATCTGTTCTAGAGCAAGCAGCTGTCACAAGTATAGAAACCATGTTGATGAGAACACAGCTGCAATGGGCAGGGCACGTCTCCAGGATGAAGGACCACCACCTCCCTAAGATCCTGCTTTATGGTGAACTTGCCACTGGCTGCCGCATGAGAGGAGCCCCGAAGAAAAGATACAAGGACTCCCTGAAACAACATCTCAGCCTTGGCCGTATTGATCACCATAACTGGTCTACTCTGGCCTCAAATCAGGAGGCCTGGAGACACACCATCTATAACGCAGCTGTCTCCTTTGAGAACACACGCAGGATCACTCTCGAGGAAAAAAGGCAACGCAGAAAGAACCGTGTCTTGCAGAATACATCATCTAAGGAGTCTTTCTGCTGTGCCTTTTGCAATCGGATATGTCTGTCACGTGTTGGCCTCATAAGTCACCAACGTACCTGTAGCAAATGTGGATAGAGCCTTCCCAAATCTTCTTTCGCAAAGCCTAGCCATGATATGTGAGGAGTAGATAAGCAAATTAGATACGAGTGATTTGCTTTCCATGAAGATGTTTATAATTAATTTAAGAATTACATGAATATTTACCTTGATGAGATTCTTTATGGTAGCCATCTAAGTTTAATGACTCGTTAAAGATACAAAGAACAACACAATGCGAGTTACACACAATCTGCCTGGTTCCTGAAGAACTAGGAGTAGGACTCAACTACAGATTTAGGTATGTAAATGTAGATATGTACATGTTTAAGCTCTTGTTGCACTCACTGAAGAGCTGTTATTGTCAACTTTAAATAGTTGTCAAAGCCGTGATCCCAGAGAGGGATTGAACTCCCCTTGAAGGTGATATCTACCTTTGATCAGAAGAATTGCATCTTGTATGTGATTAATTCCACTGATTAGGTACATGATTCACTTACAAAAACAGAGATTTCCAGCAGCAATGAGAAAGCTTGCCCAGTCTCCAGCTGCCACTGCAGAAAACCATACATTCCTCAGAGGTCCTGCATTCCCACTCTGCTGTAAATGCCCCAGAAACCCCCGGGGACTTAAATAACAACAGATGCCTAAGTTTGCATGGCTGACCAGGGATCTACTTTGTAGACACAATTACTCTGGGTCACTGGAGCTGGACCCAGAAGTAATAAGGAGTAGATCCACACTCACTGGAGTCATGGGTTTATGTCACCCATGCTGGAAGCTCTTTCTTTGTGTCTACCTTCAAATAATCCTTTCGCAGTTTACTGATACTGAGTGACCTTTTCAAGAGCTCTACAGCTAAACCAGGCACCAACCTACAGAGGAGACCATTAACCATCGTACAAACTGCAACTGTCCTGATGTCTGTGCTTGGACTCACCCGTGGGTGAGTTGAAGGGTGTCAGGTCAGTCCCTTCCTCCCTGCTCTCTTCGCTGCATTGCTGCACTCTCTGCCAAAGACACAGATACAAGTTACTACAAATACTGAGTACAATAAACTGCTGTTACAGAAACAATTAATCTACTTTTATCGTTCTTCTGTTAAGGATATCCCTGGATTTTGGAAGAGCCATCTATCTCCCTGCCTTTGTATTTAGCTTCTTGTTTCATAGAAAGTGATTTCCATTCTGCTGAGGCTTAATGATAGTTCTAATGATACAATAATGTTATTGTATCAAAATTTAGTACATTTAAAGTATCTAAGAAGAAAGTAACTTTAATATAAAATCTATATTCTCATAGGCATGGATTTCCTCTTGGTCTGCTATGGCACAATTAAGGGTACCACTACAGTGTGGGGAAGAAAATAGATCTTTCCACAGAGCTGAAAATTAGGAGAGTCCATAATGGTCATTTAGTTTAATCTCCTGAATATCACAGCCCCTAAACCTTTATCCTTGACCAGTAGGAGGTGGGGTGGTAGACTAAATGGATTAGTCTTGGTCTTTGTGGTATTAGCTGGTTCAAAGAGAGTTACAATCCCTTAATTACAGCTATCTGCAGTTGGCTTAGGTAGTTTTTCTGCCCTTTTTCCTACAGAGAGGTTAATTGTTCCATTTCAGTCTTGCTTTTTCATCCTTTTCTCTTTCTTGCTCTGACTACTCTAACTGACCTAAAGCAAATCAGGGCACAGTGAAAGGGTCTGGCTTCTTGTTTAACTCCTCTGATGGTTTCAAAAGTGTTGTTCCTTATTATCATGTTCCCAGCAATTCAGTGTGCAAAGATGTGTCCAGAAAGCAAACACCATGCCCAAGCAGCTAAATTGCAGATATTTTTCTGCATTTAGAAGTCCAAATTCAGTTTAAGTATTAATTCAATAGATTAATCATAATCTGAGAAAAGTACTTGAAAAAACCCGCTGTATAATATGATGCATATTTGACAAAATTCAGACAAGCTATTCTACTAGCAGATCACTATGAAGTTGCTACATGTTTTCTATCTATTTAGGGTTAATCTCTTTTAGAGGAACTGTTACCACAGCTGGCATGAACCTGATACAATGATATATCAGTTTTAGTGTAAAATTTGCACCCTAGTTTGTGGGTTTCAGAAATTCAAAATGTCAGAACTTTTAGTCTCTGAAAAGTTAAAGTTCTTGTGATTTGAGTTTTAGATGGTAACATGAAAAAAAAAAAAGGTTGTCCCTGGATATAAATATATATGACCTCCAGAAGGAAACAAGGCCTCCAAATTCATTGGAGAACTGTGATGGATAAGAAAGGTCTTGCTAATATTCTGCTTACTTTTTCCTCACAGCCTAAACTAACCTGCATTTTTTTTCCTCTATATCACCTCTTCATTAGATTGTTCTCTGTGTAGACATACATTTCTTCCAGTGCTAAATAGAATGTATCTGAATCCCTCAGATATGGCATTTTGCTCTCCACAGTTTGGAGAGTATAACCTGAGTATACCAGAGTATAACCTTCAGTGAAAATAACAGAAGGATCTCTGGGTGTTACAGCTCTGGGCATCTTCTGCCCAATGCAGCACTGCTGGCATGTGCTCTGCATCTATGTCTGTCTGCACATCCATGCAGTGCATTTGAATAGCCCAAAAATTCAATATTATGACAAAGACCACCCAAAGGTGAATATCTCTAGTTGTTCTTCAGGTAGACCATCCTTGCACTGCTGGCAGAAGGCACAGAATAATGCAAAGTTTTGTTGAGAATTTGCACTTATTTTCCAAATGTAGAGTCCCAGATGAGGCTACAAAAGAGAGAGAGATGTACACTCATTCCATTTTGTAGAAGAGCTGTCAGAAGGTGAATGCTTGAAACACCACAGGTCCATTTGCTATACTTTCATTGTTATACTTTCATTGAGATTTAAAAACAGAAACCTGAGTAACTTTGGATAGGAACTGTTAGAACTGAATTCCACAGGATGGTAATTCTGTGACATCATAAGACAGACAGTTATTTGTAAGAGTGATGGCTGGAGGGCAGTCAATCCTTTTGTTTTATATGGCAGCACCAACCACATCAGATGGTGCTTTTCATGTCTCCATTCAGCATATTTTTGGGTTTTAATCCATTCTTGTTCAAGTTCAGGTATTTAAAATATGTTTTGTCTATTGTAGCATTTCCACCAAGAAAGTAGGGTAGATTACTTTTTTTGCCATGATCTTGGAAGTTATTCATGTAATTATTCAACACAGGAAAATGTTACCTGGGAAAATGATTCATGATTCAAAACAACTGGTAATGTTAGTGAATTTTCAGGAGGTGGACTGTGAGAAAAGGGTCACATTGTTCTCATCTCTGTCTCTTGTCAGTGTATGTTATCAGCCAGGTCAGTAATGAAGGGAATTGTAGTTGTACTTCTTTCTAGTATATTGTGAAAATTGATCAAGACTAACTACCGCTTATGATAAGTAGCAAGCAACCTGAAGAATGCAAACCCATTTCCTCTGGGTGACAAGCAACTAGATTGGCTATTCCTCATTGCCAATGCTCCTTGTCATCTCTATTAACTCCCAATTCCGTCCCCAGAGGCCCTTGTTGTTAAAGATAACACATGTATATATTTAGATATAAACATATCCTTCCTTACAGTGATTACAAACCAAACATGTAAGGCAGGAAAAAGAAGTGAGAGGAATGATAGGAAAAGTTAGAGCATTTTCTTATGGAAAGAAATCTAACCTTTGGCCTGTTTATAAGGTAGAAGAAGTTACTCATGCCCAAGGCCCTAGAAAATTTCAACTGTAATAGCAATCAGATGAGTACCAAGAAGGAGAAAGAACTGTTTATGGAAAAAAAATAGTACTTCCAGAAAAATAAAATGGGACATAAACAATAAAGAAGTTGAGGATGGAATTTAGCAAGGGCATGGACCATTAAAGGGTCCTTGAGGGTCTCTTCCAACTCAGGATATTCTATGAAAAAGATCTTGAAAGAGACTTTCAAGAAAGATCTGATGGAACAGACATAATGGACTTGTAAGAAGGTATTTGTCTGTTATATTATTGTCTGTTATATTAATGGGTCCCTTGGATTAGGAAGAGTGGGAGGCAGACATCCAGTCTTAAATTCCTAATCTCACAGAGACATCAATATTGTTGGTGAGGCATAGAACTTTCCAAGTAATTTGAAGGAAGCAGGAGGTGCAATCTCATCATGCCTCTTTTAAACAACTTGAATGAATACAACAAATTAAAATAGGAGCAGGTCAGCAAGGAACTGCAAGGATGCTGAGGTCCAACTGAGTACCTGACATTGCTCAGGTTCCCCCTGCTCAGGTTCCCCCTGCATAGATGCCAGTCTCCCAGGTAGGATTGCTACTCAGCTGACAAATGTTACAGGCTCCCCAGAGGAAAAAATGTTTTAAGAGGAGGAGGTAGAAAACTCACTTCAGTTTAAAATTGTACAGGGGGCCCCCTGGTGGTCTAGTGGTTAGGATGTGGTGCTCTCACCGCCGTGGCCTGGGTTCGATTCCCGGTCAGGGAACCCCTCCGGGCAGATGGAGCTCGTCAGCCCTGTAAGGCCATCCATCTGAGAGAAGGTCACTCTAAACAAACCTACGTCCTGCGAACCTCACTGCCACCGTCCGAGCTTCGCTCAGCCCCAGCAGATGAACCTTAGGATTAAAGGGTGGGCTCAGTTCAGCACACACTGTGTCTCACCTAAAAAATCCACTGCGCAGGCTCGAAGGGTTCCCAAATCTTCGTTCACAAAGACTGGCCAAACATACTATACTATACTTAAAATTGCAGACTTTTATTGTAAATGAACTGGGAAAAAGTGCTTAAAACACTGAGAACAGACTAAGTTTGTATTATTGTCTGTATATTGATGTATGTTGAGAAAAATGTCCCAGGTCCTTGTTCAAATGGAAACAGTAAAATCTATGAGAAATGCAGGAGCTGGCAAAGCTCCCACCCCCTGTCATCTCTAGCTACATCAATAGTTGTCAGAGGCATATATGGCTTGTCCAGTCTCCAGAACAATATCTGAAGTGTTTTTGTGGTGCAGTCCATGGCTTCCCTTTCAAGTAATAAAAAGGTCTCAGATCCACCCACAAGCAAAGCTCTGGCACTTCAAAGATGAACTCAATAGTTTAATACATCCTCCTAGATTAAGGTACCTACTAGGATGACCTAATTTAGGAAGTGAGCTGCCCTAACCTGCCTCTAGAGTGACCACCTCCTCCCTCCAAATCTGCCTGCCCTCCCCCTGGAGATGTATCTAACTGCAGGAGTGACCAGGTCCTAGATTAGGAACACTGGACAGTTGTTTATGTTCAGCACAATCAACAACTGCAAATGCCTCCTCTTGGCCTTGGCTTTGCCTTGGTCACTTTTGCCAAAACTGGATCATTCAGCAGTGAGATGTGCTGTACATCTGAGCCGTTAGGTCATTCCTTTGAAGGTCACATTTTCGTGGGGCTATAATATAGTCCCTACAGAGCAGTGATGTCACAGCTTATCCTCTCTGTGTTTTCTGCTGCAAGGATGGCAAAACACAAAATAAAACGCAGTGTTATTTTGGAATCACAGGCACCCCCCCCACTACCCTCTGATCTTTGTTTTCTTTTATTCATTTATTCAAAGCTACATAGGAAAAGGCAATTTAGCTTAGGTTCAAGCAAAGGTTTAATGCTAAAAATGATCAATCAGTAATGTGTTTAGAAATGTTAGAGTCACAAGTGATGAATACAGACGTACTCCTAAATCCCTGTCTGGATTCTTCAGTGGCCTAATTTTAAAAAATATAGAGCATTTAATAGTTTGATGTTATCATAGAATCATAGAACAGCCTGGGTTGGAAGGGACTTTAAAGATTATCCATTCCAAGCCCCTGCCATAGGCAGGGACACCTTCCACTTGACCAGGTTGCTCAAAGCTCCATCCAAACTGACCTCGAACACTTTCAGGGATGAGCCATCCACAAGTTTTCTGGGCAACCAGGTCCAGTGCCTCACCACCCTCAGAGTAGAGAATTTTTCCCTAATATGTAATCTAAACCTCTCTTTAAAACATTTTTTCCTCTGGTTAGTCTGCAGCAGTTATCACCGTCTCTGAACTGAGAGCAGATTTACTCTGGCCAGCAGCTAAGCACCCACACAGTCACACACTGACTCACTCCCCCTCCCAGCAGAATGGGGGAAAGAACTGGAAGAACAAGAGAAAAAAACACTTGTAGGTTTAGGTATAGACAGTTTAAAAGTGAAGGAGCATGTGTTGAGCCACGGTTAAGACATGGGTGTGTTATCAGTGCTGTTTTAGTCACAAATACAAAATGGACTACTGTGAAGAAAGCTGCCTCCATCCCAACCAGACTCAGTGCACACCCTTACAATTCTTCCACAAAAAATTAGATATAAAGTTAATGAGCCTCTTCCCCTGTCTCTCATATGCCTTGTTTTATGCTAATGTATGCTAAATGGCTTCTATAATGTAGAGATGCAAATGAGAAAACATTGAATTGAAGGCTGTCTTCCCCAAACTACGGTTACTTTAGGTTATAGGGTTCTCCATTGAGGCACCCTATAAACAACCAGAGGAGCTGGTGACAGAACATGCCTTGGCACTGTTACCTCCCCATAGCCTTGGTGCCTTTCCTGAATAACACACTCTCCTGTACAAGACCAGTTGTCCTGGTATCTGGGAAACTGAGGTGGATGGGCTTCAGCTGAACCCACTTCAGGCAGCCACCTACACCAGGCTCCCTGAAATGATACCTCTAGCCATCCCGTGGGCTCTTCTGGCCAGGGAAGGTCAGACCTGCCTGTGGTGTGCATGGGAGGATGGATCAGAAGCCACTGAATTTCCACTGGATGAAATAGTGTTGGGTCAGGTAGTTTTAGGATCTTCAGTCTCTTGCATGATGTAGATGTTTTTCCATGTTCAGATTAAGCTCTGGGTTCTCCTCAGTGTGGTGTTGCTGTGCCTTTGGACCATTATGCAAGGTAGTCTCAGCTCTGCTTCTTGTGTAACAGCTCCACGGGGACATTTTTGAAAATATAATTTCTATTTCAATTAGGTGAAGTACTCCAAATTAAACACATGAAATGATGCTTTAATTGTTCAGATACCTCTGGCCTCACCTGACTACCTTTTGCCTTCTGCAAACAATGTGAGATGCCTTGAAGCTCAAGTCCGTTCTCTTTACATACCCTCCATACTTGCAGTTAATTGGAGGGCTATGTCATAACTGCTTCTGGATGAAAACATCTTCTAAAAAGCTTTTCAATTCCAGTATCACCTGTTCCAATATGGTTACACACCAACCGCCGTAAGTACAGCAATGCAATTATTTTCTAATAGGCTTTTACAATAATGGAATCAAACTACTTTAGGCATATGCTTAATTTCATTGTCTCTTCTGTCTAATTTTACATGAGTGTTCTATCTATTAAACAAAGGCTGGCAATGTTGTTAGCACTGAGTATATGCAGATAGCAGTTCCAATTTTCTTTGTGCATCTTTATTCATGTCTTTGATGTAATAGACCTTTCCTCTGTATTATGGGCCCAGAATACAATTTTAGTAATATATATGAAAACTAATAATGCTGCTGTATTTTCAGCTGTCATTGAAGGAATTTCATGCCTCCTGTTTGGAGAAATATTCATTCTGAAAATACAGAACAATTACTCTGTAGAACACAATTACTCTGAAGAACACACTGGTAGAAAGATTTGTAAATTGTAAGAAATTCAAAGTATAAAAAAATCTAATACATGGTCTTGGTACTGGCTGCTACCAAAAGGGTTACAAACCACTGCAGAAATGGGAATTTTATTTGTTTTCATTTGTGTACAGCCCATGTGAGTAAAAACAGAGAGAGAATGTGACCTGTAAATATCTGAAGGTTGCAAATTTAAAGGAGGAAGAAGCTCTAAAGACATCATTAAACAACATGAAAGAATAACTGTCTCTTTGTGAGTGAATCCATACCAGGAGTTGCTTTCCTTTGCATATCTCCTGCTGTGGTGAACAGTTAGGTGCCATCAACATGGAGATTCACTGTGGAAATTAGCTCGAAATGCATTCTCAGGACATTTCTTAGTAATATGAGTTGGCTCTCAGGTGGGGACTGTGCCCCTTCATCAGCAGTGTTTGGCATAAGGCACCCCATGACATAAGAAAACCACTCATAAAAACTTTGTATGGTCATTCCCACTTAACATCTACATTAGGGCTGGATGAGTCCAGAGTGTAGGGCAGGAAAAGAAATGAAGGAAATACTAAAAAGGCCTAGGTTTTGTGCTCAAAAAGGTCTGTTTGTTGCTTCCCATTTCTCTTGATTTTTTATGGAAGTGGTTTATTTTCTTCCAACAATCTGGGAAAAAAAACCCACAACACTAATGATAACCCAGGAAAAAACTCAAAGCAAAAGATCTAAATCAACTTAACTTCAGGAGCAGAACATCTTAAATAGTAGATACCATACAGAATTATTTTGTTTCCTGATAGAGAGTCAAATTAATATTCAGATACTTTACAGTAAAAAACCAAGACAAGGCAAAACACTTTGGAGAAAATATCTCTGTGGGAAATTAATCAACGATTTTAGCTATTTTATGTGCTTATTACAAAACATTTTTTGTAACATCACAAAAAGGGGAAACTAGGTATTACTACAGTTGGTGTCTTCTTCTAGAAGAATTTTAGCCTTTGTAAGATGTCCAATCATGTCATATCTTCCCACATCTAATTGTCGTAAAATCCCATATTGGACTAAAACTTATTTTAGTTTTACTTATTTTCATAGCTCAGTAAAAGCTAGAATATGAATTTATAAAAGCAAAGTGTTTGCTTTTTAAAGTGGAAGCAAAAATCTTAAAAAATTAATACAAATCGAGAACAACTGCTCAGAGTGTAAATAGATCAATTAATTAGTTACACTATTTGAAAGCGGAGGTAGTTGGTACCTAGGAAGCAGCAGAACATTTGTAAGAGGAGAGATGATGGAGCGATTAGCTTTAAGGAAAGAGAAATTGGGTTTTTGAAGTGAAGAATACAGAGATCTGGCCAGGGAATTATGACTGTGCATTATCTTAAGACAAATCTTTTGAACTGGTATGTGATAATATGCTGCAGAGCTGTGGGCTTTTGGTTATAGTGTCATATTCTATGATTTTAATGCATTTAGTAGATCTCCCAGAAGGATCAGGACTGAGAGGGCAGAGACTTAATGACTGCCTTGTGAGAAAGAGTCTTCTCCCAGCTATTTTAATTCTTTAGCAATTCCCCAGGTGAACTCATTCCAGTGCAAGGTGATTTTCTTGTTTCATTTAATTTTTAAATGACCAAATAATGTTTGGAATGGTTAGCTAGCAATATTTCATAGTTATAATTTTTTAATCGATACTTTTCTGATCTAAAAAGCCCATGATTTTTACCCTCAATTTACCACCACCAACTGTAGCCTTAATGAACAGATTCATTGCTGTAAGAGTTTTGAAGGAAGAAATATAAAACAAACAACCCCAAACCATGAACATTCCTCCTGCCTTTTGCATTACACATATATTGCTTCCTGGTTTTGGATGAAGACTAGAGATATGAATTTCATGTCAGCTGTACAGACATTGTCAGCACTATGTTTTGAACTTGTCTGTTTGCTCGTCACATTTTAATTAATGAGGGCATGAGCCAAAACAGGTGTTGGTAACAGAATAGACAGCAGGTGGCAAACAATTTTTAGATCTACAATTAACTCATCCATACTATTGTTCCAGAACAGAGAGCTCATACAATTTTACAGAGGAGGAGTTCATATAATTTTACAGAGGAGGTTATTATCAGACTGAGCTCTAGAGGCATATTCAATTTTTCTGTTTCTGTTTTGCTGGGGTTTTTTTAAATGACTTTTTCTCAGGCTTGGTTCTCATGGTAAAGCTGATTGAAAAGTTTAGGCTATTTTTTTCCAGCAGTAGACAATTTATATTACTAAAACAAGCTAATCAAGGAACTAAATAGCCTTTGAATAAAGAAACCTAAATTCACTTCATTTTCATCTCTTTTTCCAGAGACAAAGTGGCATAAATTGCTCTGGAACTAGAGCTCAGCAAAACCCTTCTCCAAGTCTATGTCTGTATAAATTACCACAGAATGAAAATTGTACAAGTTCAGCAAAACCTAAAGTACATTAAGAATCTAGTCAAACTCTGAACTTTCTCATTCAGGTGTCCCAAGCTCTTTAAAGAACACAACTTAGTTTCTATGCCCTTGCAGTTACACATTCCATTCCAAGACTTTTCAGATATAGCTCTTAAAATGTGAATTTTTGGCATTTGGTGGTGTGTCCATATTGTTCTGATCAAGTCATTCCTCAGGTTAGTTAACTGATTATTTTGATGAAATGTTTCATGTTACAGGAAGGATCAGTGGCTCTGTTTTAGAAGTATTGTAAGAGAAATAGTGAACATCAATCTAGTGACATGGCAAGAACAGTATGAGTGGTAACAGAGGAGGATGCAATCTATTTCTATGCTAGATATGCAAAATGTGACCTCTAATGCTTAAGGAGTTGAGGAAAATGTCAGGAAAAACTTCTTAAACATCTTCATAATCTTCTTGTTTAGAACTCAGTGACAAACATAAAAATCTACTCTACAGATGACTAGAGACTCAAGAAGTTTAGATTTTTTTTTTAAAGAAAGGCTGTAGCTCTCTCTGCATGGGTCTCTGTAACCAGTAACATTGCCTTTATTCTGATTTAGTAAGTTAAATAAGGAGAATTTACCTATGGGTCCCAAACTGCCCTCATTATCACACTATCCTCAGTATGTGTCTATGAAGTACTTACATGGAAACTTTTGGATTTTTATGGCTGGGGACTGAGGTACCACATCAAGAGCAGGATCAAGCCTGTCTGCATTAGTATGTGAAATAGGTCTGCAGCAGAAGTTGTGCATAACCTGGGATCCTGCATCAGTAGAGAACAAGCCCTGTTCTGATGTTTTTCTCACTGCAGGTGGGAATTATACCTATGTTGTATGTTATCCTATACAGTTCAACATCAGGATTAAGCTGTAGGCTCCAAGGCTACATCTGACCTAAAGCTATATTTAAAATTACTGTAAATATAGCTCCTCATGCCTTCAGAGCAATTAAAGCATCAACTAAATCAACACCCCCAAGATAACTGCCAGCTGTTGCCAGGTAGTTCTGTGGATGCTCAGTGGGCTTCCCTACTCTTATGAGCCCTGGAGAGGAAAATATACACCCTGGCATCCTTCAGAATGGTCAGCTTACTTGTCTAAAGAGTGGAACATCTTGACGTTGGTGTTGATGATTTCCATAAGACAGTTGTGGAGATGAGGAATTTCCTCTTCCTTGAGACACCGTTCTTTACTCACAAGTAGTTTTTTTTACTACCTGGCTTTGATACTAGTCATGTAGGAGCCCCAGTGGTGTATAACTGCAGCTGAGATCAGCCAGGGAACAAACTGGTATCTGGATAGAGGCCCAGGCACGACCTTCAAATGCCCGTACTGTGTAATGGTCAGCACAGTTCCTGGCATATCTCTGGGTGAGTTAATTAGCACAGCCCCAGACAGGGGTTCACATCTCTCAGAAACTATTCCCACTGGTAATTTGAATTTAGACACTTTGTTTCAAGGGAAAGAGAGTTTCGATATACGAGCATCAGTCAAATCATGTCATTTGGCCTCTGAGAAATGTCCTTAATAGCTTTACTTAGTAGGATAGGCATAGCTTGGGGGATCAATGGAAAACTAAAAGGCTTGCAAGCATCCCTTGAAATTGAAGGTTAGACCTGTGAGTTATTGCACGAATACCACAGCATAAGGGAGTGCAATTTTTAAGCATGAAGAGTTTATATGCTGAATGACCCAAAAGGCCAAATGAATATTAGCTGTTGTATGGAATATTATTCTGTGCACACAATATGCCTGAAATAATTAACAGAGTAATGGATTTATGTTACTATAACAAATTTACATTAGCCATATAATTTTAATATATGCACATATCTTTGAAATTATGATAACAGCTTTAAAACTAGTGCATTTCTTTATTAAAAACACCCAGTTCAAATAGTTCAAAGAAGGGTCAAGGACCATATATGTCAGGTAGCACCATGGTTTAACCCCAGTCAGCAACTGAGCACGACACAACTGCTTGTTCATCCCCCTGGCTAGGACTGTATTTATAATTGGTAAAAGAAATAGGATAGAAATTAATTTCCTTGGACTAGAAAACCACTAGATTTAGTATTGTTTTGATGGAAAATTCTTTCATGAACTAGTCAAATATTAAATGGATTAAAAACTATCTCAGTATTAATCTCAAACATGTGTTATTCATTAGCTATTACCTGTATGGCTTCTTAGATAATTGTCAACTGCTTTTAATCTTTTTATCAATAGTTTAGGAAACAAAACCACTTTATGTTAAGGCTGACTGATAATGTAAGGACTGATATACCAGCAAATCTGGGGATAATTGATAATTTATAGGGATGGTTTGAATGGCTTGGGTTCAGGCCTGGAGAATTCAGCTTTTCCCAGATTAAATCTGTATTTGATCAACTCAATAACTTTCTAGACCTCATCAACTGTATTGACTAGATCTTCATTTCCTATGGTAGAAATTAAGACATTTAACATTTCAGTGCAGATAAAGAAAAGTAATACACAGGGAAAGAAGAGAACAGGCTTTGTCATGGCACATGGGGACTTGCTGAGGACTCAAAGAAAATTCTGGGGTCTGTTAAGTTCAACCTGCAAAAGCTGGATATCAGGCATAAAAAAGTGATCTTTCCCATAAACAAGGCTTTTTTAAGACTGGTATAAGCCATTTCTAGTTGTGGGACTCATGTATTAAAATATGAAAACAGGATTAGAATTCAGGAAACCAACCTTAAAGTGTAAGCTCCATGGAGCTTATCTAATTCACTTAATTGAAAAAGCAAGTTAAGAGATGAGTTAATACCTATGTGCACCTATTTATATGTAGAGATGTGTGGCAGCAGTGAGGTTTTCAAATTTATGAATGGTAGCCTAACAGGAATAATGGGCTGTAAACTGAAGGTAAAGAAAATTGACCTTCAGATAATTCTTTCCTGTATCTTGTGTAATAGGGATGATTAAATGCAGGAGTAGCTTCTGGGGACAGGTAGTTGAGGGTATCACAACTGGAAAGACTTCAATTAAAGACTGAGGTTTTTGAGAGAAATTGTTTACTCCCTGAATATGGTGTTCGGACCAAAGGCATGTGCTGGTTCACTCTATCATTAAATTTTTCCCTATATTTTTTAGATATCAACACTTCTAATCCTTGAAATGGTTCAGCTAATATATTAGCATGCAGGTAACATGCAATTAATTAGCATACATTAGGACTTTCACTTGTCACCAGAAGCAAAGCAATTATCAGAAATAGTACAATGGAAGTTCCTAGACTGTATTTCCGTGAAATGTGTTGTTAACCACTAATTTGTGACAAAAGAAAAATGGTACGATGTAAATACTCTGAAAAGTCAAATTTTTAAAAGTCAAATTTGAAACATATGCCTCAAAACTCAGCAGCAGTTTTTTGTGTTCAATTGATGTCTTGATGTGTTATTATTTAGTCCTTCTCAAAGTTGAAATGAGGAGACTTATTATGTTGACAAGAAAGAACACTGTCGCTGTTGGTATGAGTTTTTTAAAGCACAAACATAATTTGACACATTTAAGGAAATGCATTTTTAAACGGTGATAGTAAAAAGAGAAAAACCTGTTTTCTTTGCTGCCATTTTTTTCATAGTAAAACCTACTGTGAAATGAAACACTGATGTACCTCTGGTTGTAAGTGCCATGTTCCATTACACAATATTTAACATACTTATTCCAACAGCAAAAGCTGTCAGACATCATGTGTAGACTGTAGCCCCAGATTAGTGTCCTGGAGTTAATTTGCTCACCTTTTACATCTCTTGGTGTGAAGTGGGGTTGATTTTTAATTATGTCAAAGCCCCATTCTATTTTTTTGCTCCAATTCCTCCAGCACACATTTGTTTTCACTTTATGTAGGCTCTTGTTCCAACACATGCACTTTTCCAAGTAGTTTTTCTAGCTTTTGTAGCGTTATAAAGTAATGCCTACTCATGTCAGTGGCAGGGGGATTGCCTGGTTGTGGGTATTGTGGTAGGACAAAACAGGCAATCTTCTTTCCTTTTGCTGCTGAGCTCCTACCTGACTGGAGATAGTTATAGCTCCCTTTCAGAAACATTTCCCTCTGGATCCCATACATCCCCTTGGCCAAATGAGAACTGCACTGGACAAAGCACTATAAAATGGGCTCTGAGATCAATATGTAGTGCCTTGGAGCCCTAAAAGGTCTCTTGAATCTGTTTTATTTAAATCATTCCCTTTAGTAGTAATAACGTGAAATGTTTCCCAGAGAGCTTTCTTCCAAACATCTGGGAGTACTGCAGGAAAACAGCACAGCAGAAGTGAGCTCCTGATGGGCTGAGGTCTGTTTATGGATATCTATGTCCTCTCCTGCTTAGGCTGCAGCAAACTGGTTTCTCTTGCGAGAAAACAGACTGTGAAGGTGAATGGATGCTTGGAACTAGCTTGCAGATGTTATCAGCAACCAGGTGATAAGAGGATTTGCTAGATTGTGCTTTCTGTGTTTGCCATAACAGTTGTGAATGGCAATTCCCTCATTAAGAAGCTTTGGCTGGTAGTACTAATGAAGGACTTCTCTCTGTACTGGAAGTCACAGTCAGTGGCAGAAGGACAACACATTAAGAGCCCAGCTATTAATTGGGTAGTGGGAAAGGACGAAATGAAAGAAAAAGAAAGGGATTCTATTAATCTCTTTTGCTCCTGTCTGTCCCTCCCCCTCCCATTTCCATAATTTGGAATAAAAATGAAGATGCAGCACAAAAGTGTTTCTCTAACAAGACCAAAATGTATGTACTGGATCTGCTGTGTTAGATCTGCAGGCCAGCAGTTATGGTGGTTTACCCAAAAAGATTTTTAGCTACTGACACAAAAAAAAAAACAACTGAGGAGGGATACACTGTAGTGGGCTTTTTAAATTTTCTTTTCTTTTTTCCTTTTTTTTTCTTGGGTGTTCTGTTTGATTAAACTGATAAAAAACTCACATAAAGTAAGGGTCATTTTGGTGCAATAAATTTTATGTCAAAGCCACCTCTTTCTAATTTCTTGCCCTGCCTTTAGGTGAGCTGCTTGTTTCACCTTCTCAGTAATACTTAGAAGAAAACTCTCTTTGAACCATTTGCCTTTCTGCTCCACATGGTTTGTCTGTCAGATTACTCAACACCTTCTTACTTACTACCAGCTCCTCTGCTTCTGAACTGTGTTGTTTCAGCTTTCAAGAGCTCAAATGTCCTTCATAGCTCTGTCAGTGTAATAAAACCTGCCAGGGAAGCTCTCCCACCCCAGATGATGGTCTACCTTTTAATGGCCAAAGCAAAGGAGCCCACTGCCTGCTGCTCTCTGGCACATGGAGGTGAGTACTTTATTGGGAGATGCTCCTGGGTGTTGTGCAGATACCTCGTGGCAACTGTTTTCTCTCCCCTAAACATATAGTCTACATATTTCAGAGCAAGGCTGGTAGTGCCTGCTTGCCTGTGAGGGGAGGCAGTTTGAGATGACGGGGGATAAACCTTTAACTACAGCAGTCGAGGGACTTTTAATGAAAATCGGGATATTCCATGCCACGGGGGATATCTAGGCCCATCCTCTGGTCGTGAATTCAGAGACATGATCTGATGTGTGTATGTCACTAAGCTTTCAAAGCTCTTGAGACATGCCAGCGACTGCTTTGGCAAAGGAGCTGAATTATCTACCATGTCCCTTCTTCCATTGAGTGACTCCTCTTTTTTTCCCTCATCCTTTTCACTCTATCCCTCTTAAATCTGACCTTGACTAAATTTCATCAGCTAAAATGAATACTGAGATGGCTTCATGCAATTTTTTCAACATACATCACCACAGTCAAAGTTCTTCCCACAAAAAGAAAATCAAAGGTGAGCCCAAGTTCTGTAAGGGTCTAGTCCACATCATATTGACTTCCCTCGATATTTGTGCAGGTCCTGATTCCATCCAGGAAAAACCCACAAACACTCTTTTGGGAAGTTCTGAACAGTTCTGAAAGCAATATGTGCTGTAATACAGCTACAGTATTTTAATTGCAGGCATCTGCCATCCAACTAATGCAGATATTCGTGGAAATGTTTACTTCATTACCACCTCACAAGATCTTAATTAAGCTGACTGGAGATTTGAACAAAGGAGGATGAAAAGGCATCAATTATGTGTATTACCACGCTGAATAGGGCTCTGAAACTCAGACACGAACTTTTGTTGAAAGGGGCTGTTCAGGAACGCTTATCTGAGGCTGGTGATTGCAACCCCTTCATTTTGCAGGCTTCGGGGTAGGGCTGCATTCTTCTGGCGGCAATAACAGCCTTTCATTTGGGTAATTGTGGGCTGTTTATGCAGCGTGAATGTCAGCGGGGATGGTGCATGATCTGACAACATTAAAGCGGGGTGAATGACAGCAGAGGTGTCACTCAGATCCAGCAATCAAGCCTGCGGAGCACCAAATCCAGACTCAGGTGTGGTGCAAAGATAGAAACTTTCTGTCAGAAGTATGGGTTTAAAATTATGATGACATGGAGCTATTTCTTAATCAAAGTATGCAACAGCACTAAAAAAACCCTCAAAAACTTCTGAAAGAAGTTTGGATATACATGACGTATAACACTTCCATGCAGACTTATTCCTCCCAAATCCCAATAAGAGCTAAAATTACAACTTGGTAAATGTATCTGGAATAAGAAATCCTTTGAACAACAGCCCTGACAAATTAGTATTATATATTTGGACTTGGAAGAAAATATTTCTATTAAAGAAAAACTATTAGCATCATTGTTATTTTTAGAAATTTCTTCAAAAGTTCTTCAAAAAGAATTTCTTTTTTTTTAACCCAATTCGTGTCCAAAATAATTTGGAAAACTAACAGTTTTCTTTTCTTTCATAGTAACACCTATGTGATTTAAATATACTTCTTGTTCAATAGGATGTTAGGTCTTATTGCATTATACCACAGTAAAATGACAGCCTATCATAAATAATATTCTGAAGGTAGAATAATGTAACCGTAAATTAAATATTTTAATTACTATGTATATAACAGTAGTTAATAACATTAATAGAAAGTGACATTGTTTTTTACTGTAAAAAATACAGGCTACTGAAAGTTTTCAGGAATATATTGGTTTGGTAAAACAAGTTTTCATCTGAGTCAGATAAAACTGCAAAGCTGTATTTGTGACAGATGCTCTTAAATGTGTTACTTTATATTTTTTGATCACAATGTACAGTGAAAAAATACTGTTTAAAAAAAGGGTCAAAGTGCATCTTTTCAAATGACATTATCCTATCTCCAGTTTCACCTGCCACTCTGACAGTCACATCATATTTAGAACTAGATGAGATTCAGTTAACATAAACCATCCGAATATATTATATCATTACTTATGCTGTGGCTTATATTAACTGTGGCCCTATTTCCATTATTTGTAAAAAGCATTTTCCATATGGATGGTTGAATTGAAACCCAGTTTAACTTACTGCATTTGCAGTGTTTTTATTGAACACATGCCTGATTCTTTTCTGTGTAAACACAGTACAAATTCTAGTTGCAGCCAGGAATACCCACCAACATGAGACTTACACTGTGCCATGTGCTGTATGATAATATTTTCTTTTTCTGTTGTGCTTTGCAATGATCTTTACCATTAATACGGATAAGGACAAAAAGAAACCAACAGGGACGGCTGCACCAGCAAAGACCAATAAAGATAAAGCTCTTGTGTGTGTTGGGATTTTTACTGAAGCAAACAGCACTGTAAACAACATTTCTCTCCCGTGAAGAGGAAAACAAACAAGCAGTGTTGCTTTGAGGATTGCATGCCCCATTGTTATATGTGCAGGCATCTCTCTTAACAGATTTTTTTTTAGAATGTGGATTTTTCCCCTTTTTTCTTCAGCAGAGGTATTAGATGGACCTTTTAGCCAGAATTCAGATAAGCCATAATCTACTGATCCTGCCCCAATGCTGTAGTTTGATTTAGCCCATTGTTCTACTGAATAAAATCATTCTATGCACATTGAGAGTGATGTGGGTCAGTTCACAAAGTCTCTTAAATGAAGCTCTTCAAGCCAAAATTTCTACTGCTTTGAAGAGAGTCTGCGGTACAGAAGAGCTTAAAGAAACCTCAGGGGAACTAAATGGCATTAAGAAAATAAAAGTTGTTAAATAAGTCTGATTTCTATTGGATTTCACTTAGTAAAACAGGCATGGCAACATCAAATCATTGTGCCCCAGGCTGGCATTTTCAGAGTGACAAAATGTTTATTGCTTCATTTCAAAATGTCTAATTCAGATTTTTCACTTACATTACAGGAAAGTCAAACTCAAACCAAATATTTTGAATACCTTGTCTGTTTTTATTTCTCTTCCCTGACTGTTTCAGTACTTACCCATCCTTTGCCATGGTTTGAAATAAAGATAATTGGAATTGATTTGTTGTTTTCTGTGGATGGACAGAATTGTCTAAGAGCATGGAATGAGCTATTTTGTTTGTTTGTTTGTCTATTTTTCATTTTTTAGGGACTGGGGCTACCTCAGGCTGAAGACCACATGATTGTCAACATAAAGCTGAATTTTCTTCTCTAAATGCCTGGTAATGAAGAATTCAGATAAATGAAGATCCCTGGATTTAATCACTCCTGAAGCCTCTTCTGAACATCTACAGTCTGAACATTTGGTCCATAGTGAAGATGCTCTTTATAATCTAATTTCAAAAATCATCAGAATACATCAGATGTGCAGAATGACTATTGAATTACCATTATGAATCAAGTTCTCAAACAACAGACAGATATTAAAGTCAGGAGGACTGGATAACAAGTTAGATCATGCATTTTTGATTGGAGTTCAGGGTATTTGTTTTAATGCTGATATAAAATTTAAGATTAAAAAGATAGCACCCCATAAACCTCTTTGTGAAGTTGCTGATTATACAAAGAATTTACTTATGAGATGAAGCCTTTCCTTTGCCTCCAACACTCATGCTTTGATTGAATTTTAAAAATCATAGTATTGTCATCTTAATTAAAAAAATCCCAGATATTTTCTTTCTATTCCAGTGCTGTTATTTCTTTTCTGCTCACAAATGGTATTCTGACATTTCTAATATAGACTGCATCTGTATGATAGTTTCCCAGGATATTTTGATAGGGAACTCCTAAAACCAATTTAGTCAGAGAGCAAATCTGATATCAGACTGAAAAAGATTTGCCTTTTTTTTTTTTTTTGCTAAAAGGAAAGAAAGAAACAAGCAAACTCCTTTCTGGAGATGAAAAGATAGACTTATCCTCCTCCTGCAACAACTGAAATCTCTGAGATATGGCAGGTCTTATCCTGACATGTTTCTTTCCTCTTCACACAAAAAAATGAAAATCCTTTCGATGCCTGATATTTCTTCCCTCTCCTGCTACCTCTTTGTATCAGAATCAGTTCTAGCAAGTGAGAAGAAGTTACTCTTTTATTATATATTGGGCTGTTTTCTTCCTGACCTCAACTTCCAGATCACTTAGTCTTTTTTAATCTAGTTTTGATGGGGAAAATATAGTGTGGATTTATCTGGAAAAGGAAAGAAGACAACTTTAAGTTCTTGTATGTACATTTTTTTAAGCAATCTTTTTAAGAGCAATTTCTTAATATTTCTTAATATTCTGAGCAAGACAAAAATTCTGAAATGTCAAAATGCTTATCTAATGAAATCTAAATGTTCAGTACCTGGAATCATGGAATCATGAAGGCTGAAAAAGACCTCTAAGGCCATTAAGTCCAACATTTAACCCAGCCCTGCCAAATTCACCATTAAAC
This sequence comes from Pipra filicauda, assembly GCF_003945595.2. NCBI lineage: Eukaryota > Metazoa > Chordata > Aves > Passeriformes > Pipridae > Pipra > Pipra filicauda. The sequence goes on from NW_024104320.1 coordinate 1,945,850, forward strand.
CACATCTCTAATAATATTTCCTAACCAACTGAGGGAGCGATTTCGGCCTCAATGAAGTACAAATGTTTATTCCTTTTGCAATGGGGGCAGATGTTAGTGCCATATATATTTTAGCTTGGATTTCAGCACAGAACAGATCTCACACATTTAGTTGGAGTAGCAGTTTCCAGGAGTTGTCTATAATGGGATTCCTGTGGCTTGAGAGACCTCATTTAGCCTGCTTGCAGCTGGGGCCAATGGTACTGTAAGAGAAAGAAACACTGAGGGATGGAAAGACTATAAAATAGGGTGAAATAAATCAGCCTCATCACTGGCCTATTATTGTAAATTTATTTTTATGAAGGATGCCCATGTTGACGGCAACATATCTCACATGGAACAGAAGTGCTGCTGGAGAACCCTTGCCTGTGGCTGGCAGACCATGTGGAGTAATTATCGTTTACTTAACTTTTTGTTATACTCTTATATAGGATGTATTTTCTTGCAGTTGCTGTTGGTGACAAGATGCTGCTAAAAATGGATATTTACTATTGCTTGGAATAGGCATTTTTATGCTCATATGTGAGTACTTAGCAAATTTTTGCAGCGAGATCACCCATCTATGAGTTTGTGAAGACTTACTGGAGCCCCTTCATCTTCAATGTTTCAAATTCATCTCTGAGATGGTTGCTCCGAGGTATGAAATGGTGCAATTTCAAATCCTTCCAAGGAAAAAGCTATTAAGGAAATCTGTCTAGTGAACAAGCTCTTTGGAAATAAATTTTGACTGCTTTTCAACAGTTCTCAGCCTTTGAAGCCCAAAATGCTTAGGAAACAATAGAAGTGTGTTTACAATCACAGATTATACAAATAATAGCTGATGACATTCAGGGAATAGCAGTGTGTCTAGTTTCCAAAGATAAATATTTATAATGTAAACATTTAATGAAAAGCATCTTATTTAACTGCCCTTCCCTTTCATTGCCTGGTCTAAATGTTGTACAGAATTCTATTGGCACTAATTTCTAAAGTAACACATTTTTATCAGTGTTGTGTAACATGCTGGATAGGTACCTCCAGCAGATGTAAGCCCCTCACACATAAGTTGGTTAATAGGAAAATATCATTCACTGGTGTGGTGGTAAAGAAATAAATGGGTAAATGCATTAATTTGCTGGTTCAATGCAGGCTGTGAAAAGTGGGCACAATGTTTACTGCCCCTGTGGAGGTGAGTGAACTCTGTGCACTTATCAACTACAAGTAGATTAATGCTTCAAAGATGGATACGATCTTGCTGAAATTCACCTGCAGGTGATGACAGACTCTTCAGTGTTTGATTTCTGAGCCTGGTATACATGAAAGAGTCTTTATTTCCACAGGGGGGCAAGCATATGCTTTTATTATCTTCAGTCTAATTCAGCAATTAAGTACATACAGAAGATAGCCTTTAAAGTTGTACCGTTTAAGGGAGATGGACTGCAGTCTAATGCTGTCTTGATATTCTTCCAACCTCCCACATGGCATTTCCCTCTGCAATTTTTCTCCTTCTGTTGCTAGAACACCTCTAATGTGTCTAAGCAATAAGGTTGCCTTGTGCATGATGCTGAGTTATCATCCTGTTTCAATTCACAAATCTTTTCCCCTGGTGGACTCCAAAACTCTATAACATAAGGAAATATCCAATAACTTGAATTAAATACACAGAAAGACTAATCCTAAAAACAATAAAGTGTGTTGGTGTTGAAAGACTCCCACTGAAAGAATTGGTTACTTTTGACTTACTAGGTCACATGTAGGAAAGCACTAAAGCACTCTTATTTATACATTTCTTATAATGCTGTTCTTGGAATTAAAACCCAGATGTGTCTTAGAAGTAAACAGAACAGTGCAGGGACAGGCCTGGCTTTAGTTTTTTGTTCTTCACCACAGCTGCCCAGCTCACTGGTGCCCCTCTGCTCATCACACCCACAACCTGGGGTGTGGACAATGGGACAACTCACACAAACCCTTCACTCACCAGTCAGCCAATTATAAAGTGGGAAAAAGGTGCCACATCAGCCTCAATTTAAAAGCAAAGCAGTTATTAAAAAAAAATTCCAATTGATTCTGATATTGTGGGTTTCTAACCCTGCTGTGTTCAGGCAGCATTTTCACTCCTATGTTTTAGAAGTATATGTTTGCCTGTTTATGTGTACATACAACACATGGGCATACATTTAAAATGTCAGTCTATATAAACAGAACCAGTCTGAGAGACTGAGATGAACACGACAACTTTTAGACGTCTGTCATCTTCATTTTCCAGCAAGTACATTCATTACAAAGCCAAAAGAAAATGAAACAGGATTATTAAGTATAGGAATGAATTTAAGGAAGGTCTTTGAGCCAAAGGAAAATAGACACTTGGGCTAAACCATTTAAGGAAGGAATTGTGTAAGCATTAAAAACGAATTAAAATTAATAGTAGAGGGAACCGTGACTATACTTCTCCACTTGAGCAGACAATGCTTCTAAAAGAAATCTAAGAAATGTGGCATGAAACAGAAGTGACAGAGCACTGAGGAAGAAGAGGAGTGGAAAAGAGTTAAGACAGACAGGAAAGTGCCCTTTGGGATCTGTAATGAAGTCCACTTAGAAGAACTTCACACAGGGAGCAGTGTGATATGGCTGATACTGCTTCCTTCTTTCTTTGAAAATTCCTGTAATTGCATGTTCCATTCCAAAAGACATCCCCCAATGTCTTAACTCAGTGAGAGCAAAGAGCAACAAGTGGGGAAAGATGCCTCAGGACAATGCACAGTTTGATAAAATTAATCTTTGGCTCACATTAGTGGAGTATCTGGTTGCTGCTGCAGGTTTCTGATGCTGGCCCAGAGAAGTGATAGGAGGTCAGATATAATGGGAATGGCATGATCAAGTATGATCAAGGGATAGTGTCTTAACAAGAGACTTGCCACCAGCAGCACCACCGCTATTGCTCCTGGCTGCTTTTGGTGGCCCTTGTTGGAGGAAAACAGGTTTGCATCAGAGTTTTATACCGAGTTTATGCTTAGGTTGTGATTTGTACTACAAGCAGGGCTTTTAAGGTGGTGGATAGAATGCACACCCACAGCTTAGAGCCCAGATACTATAAATAATGTACAGATGTAGTTAACTTTATGGATTGCAAATGTTCACCCTGGTGATATATTTAGGCATGTGCCTGAATATTTCCTGTGAAGGGCTTTTGTTATCATCTCTTTTCTGTCCAGACAAGGACAGATCACTTCCTTAAGGTTATGCAATAACTCAGCAAGGTGCCTTTCTCTTATGGGCTCCTTGTACCAATGAAATAAAAATAATAATGGGAAATGAAAAAAATCCCAATGTTCTGGTTCAATATAAGGAAATTTAAAATTCAAAACTTTACTGCTCTGTATTTACAGAACTTCTGATTCTGAATGAACATACCCTGAATTTGTTTTCTAAATGAAAGCAAACTTCAGAGGAATACAGGCACAGAACTGGACTGTCCTGGTAGATTATTTGGCTTACTTCCCTCAACTCAGTTTAGTCGGGGTTAACTGAAGTTATAGAACAGTAAAAGACTAATTATAAACTATTTATAGACTAGTAATAGGTAATAAAACAGCTATAATATACCAGTATTGTCAATAATATTAGAAAATTAGCTTAATCAAAAGCTTTATCATTATAAGTGAAAAATTACTCAATGTGTAATTAATTAGCCCAAGGCTGATCTAGGAGCAGAGTCACTGGAAAAAGAATCCAAAATAAATATTGTTAATATAAGTTTTCTTTTTCAGTCCAGAGCTTGTAACTGATTGTTATGGACATATTTTTGAACAATTTGTTCACATGTGTCATGCTACTATCACAAAATTTATCCTTCCTTTTTATTTTTGCTTTGTTCAGAACCGAAATAATCTAATCAACCAGAAAGGTAAAAATGCTAAACAGCAAGTGATTGGGCCTGCTAAGTCCAGCTTCTGGCTGGTTACTGGTGACATCCTTTAGGGATCCATACTGGAGCAGTGGTTACTGCTTGACAACTTTATTAATGAATTGGATGATGTGCCAGAATTCTCTCTCAGCATGTTTGCAGAAGATATTTTCCATTCAGGGAGAGCTTGTCAGGCTGGAGACATAGGCCAGTGGAGAGGGACTCACTGGATGAAATCAGTGCAGATGAGCCCTCAGGGTGGATGGGGAATAGCAGTACAAGATGTGAAAGAAGAAACAGAGGAAACGTTCAGTGTGGAAAAAAAAAAAAAAAAAGAGAAAACTTCAGGGGCGATTCTATTTCTGGCTGCAACTCTTTGGAGGATACAAAGACGAAGAGACTTTTCAGATAACTGCTCAGTGACAGGATGAGAGGCTGTGGATGCCAGTTGCAACATGGGGGATTCAAACTCAATATAAGAAAATTATTTATTTTATTATTATTATTTACCACAAGAGTGGTCACAATTTTGTCACAGGTACCTGAAGATTATATGGAATCTCCATATGGAGATGTTCTCTCCATTACTAATCCAAGTTCCAAGAAAAATTAAAAGGTGGTCTTTTTATTGAAACTCTAAAAATTACTACTTAAAACATTTTGAATGTAGCTAGCACGGAAGAGAGGTCAGATAATTGTTCCATCTCCATTGTCACAATAGAGCCCATATATTTTCCCAAATGTAACTTTTAAAAAATGTTTCTTTAATGAAGTTTACATGCCCAAATTGCCTTACCAAACTTGCATCTGACATCATCTCATCTTCTTCAGAAGAACACAAAGGTACAGATTTCAGCGCTGGTGCTAACACTAAACAGAAGGTGAGGGTCTGGTTGCATTAGTTCCTCTGCTAAAACAGTAAAGACCCGACTTAAATCCCTTAGGTAGTGGGATAAGTATTTTTATGGCATTTCCATTAGATTGAGAAAATGTAAGTGGACAGTTTTATTGCAGGTGTTAATGTGGTATCAAACAGATCCTGGGCTAAAATGGTGCTACAATTCTATGCACAAATTGGACAACACTGGGGATCTACGATTCAGCCTTCCCTATTTTAAATCATTAAATTGTTCTTGAAACTGTTTCAATCCTGAACCAGCTATCTCCCAGACAATTTAAAAGTCAGCATGAGCCAGACACTTTAATTCAGACATCTTTTTTGGAGGTTAAGAGTCTGTAAGAGTTGGAACACGTGTGGTAATAATGGAAGATGGACGAGAAGGATTGTAAACATGCTCAAGTGACTTGCACCTGAGATGTCAAACCCTATACATATTATATGTCTGACTATGGTGGGGAAAAAAAGTGGTTTTTCCCCCTGGAGTTAAAAAAATGGTAACTCCTGAGGCGGTGGTGTCTCTCTTGGTGTTGACCCAATCAACACTCCTGAAAAATTTAAACATATCACAGTAGACCGGAAAAGAAGGGTGATGAAGTAGTTGTTGGAGAAGAAGTGGCCATGTTCTGAGGCCACGAGGAAGGGGCAGGAACCCCGCTGGGGGGCTATGGCCTCCCAGCCCCCGGCTGGCAGCTGCAGAAACTCGGAAACAGTGTTAAACTGGACCGAGGTCTATAGCTGAGAAGCTGGGAGTTTTTCTCCACTGTGAGTGGGCAGCAGGAGCAGTGGCAGAGAATGGAGGCTGTGGCAGAAAGCCAAGAGATAAGAAGAAGCAGCAGAGACAGCATGCAAATAAGCAGAGACACAGAGTCAGCTGAAGGAGAGAGAGAGCCAGCAACCGAGCAGGACTAAGCTCTACGGAGAGAGTTTTGGGGTAAGAATTGAACCAAACCCCCCAAAACCCTTTTGAGAGCCCTCCTAAGTGGATGGGGTGGACTCCTACTGGATGGAAGTCCTAAAATGCAGCATGCAGCAGAGAGAGAGGAGCTAAAAAGCTCAGAGATGTCCTGAAGCTGGACCAGGATGTCCAGAAGGAATGTGGGGGAAGTGGCATCGCCCCTCCGCTGCTGCTGCCAAGCTGGCAGCCTGAGACAGAGCACAGGAGCTCTGATGGAACGCTTGAGGCAAAGACTTTCAACTGAAAGCTGCCCTAACATTCTGACTCAAGGGAATTTGAATCCTCTGAGGAAAGGGACCGTCACGAAGACCCCTACACTTCGTGATATGACGTGGTGAAGCGAGCCTGTCCCTGCTAACGCAGTCCACAGAAGAGAGAAACCTTCTCTTGGAGTCGAAGGGCCTGAAAGGGGTGAAAGGAGACCTCCCCTTGTGTGTAATGGAAAGAGATCCAGCTACAGCTGCTGCATGGAAGAAGAGAGGCTGCTGCCCTAAACATGGAAAGATCTTTCCTTCTTCCCTTCTGGACTTCTATTGGAGGGAGAAGAGATCTGATCCATTTTAAGTACTGCTTTATCATAGGAGAGATAGTTAAGATTATGTATATGATGTATTATAATATTTATTTGTGTAGTGATTGTAATATGATTCCCTTCCCCCCATATTGAGTCTTGTGTTGTGTCTGGAAAACCCATCTCACACTGGGGTGAGTTGTGGGAGGGGGGCTTGGACTCGGCAATTGGATTTTAGGGGTCTCAAACTACCACACTGACTCACAGGACATAAAAAAGCACATGCATTTTATCTCAGAGGTAAGAGAATCTCCGGTGCTGTTTAGCTGTTTGCTAGTAGAAGTGTAGACAAGGTCCTCTCATTTCTATTCCTCAACATCTTATCTGTACAATAACAAAAAATAAATCTTCTTTTCTCTCCCTCTTACTTATCAAATTGCTCTTGCCTTGTTCAAGAATCATTTCTTTCACCAGGAATAAGGAACACCTCACATAGGAATCTTCTCCTCTATTTGGAGTTCTAGACAAAACAGAAATATAACTAATTAACAGAAATAGTAAGTACAACGGGCCATCTGTCCTTTTGCAACTGTTTTACATGCTACAGAATGTTAATAACAAAATATATTTATCAACTTTAATAAACATCTGGAGCATAATCATCTAACAACCACTTGTATAAAAGTTACTGCGTGAAATAATTATCAGTGAAATATAGTAAATAAAAAATTGTCTTTGCACTCATTAAAACAGAAATCAGATTCTTCAGGCTCCAAGAGTTAACAAGAAAAGAAGTACAGCTACTGCCAGATTTTGCTGCCATGTAGTCTTTGGCGTCTCTTTTTCAGGCAACTTAATTAATCTATATATAAAACCCACTGCCATGAGCAAAGACTTCAAACGTTGGGAAATTTGATCTTGGTCTGTCTGGTTTCTTCCTCCTATCCTCCCTGGTTTTTTATGCATCTTGCAAGCTTAAGAATATGACTTACTTTTAAAATATCTTCTGGCTTGTTACTGGGCAGACCCAATGATGCCAACTCCATTCCTTCTCTCATTACTGCTTGTCATTGTGGGGTTTGCATATAGCTCATGGGACACAGTAATATCCAAGAGAACAAAGACTGTCTCAAAAAGATGAGGGGTACCTGCATTGCAATGAGATAACACACCTGCTTTTAGATCAACGGTGTTATTAACTATTGAGCAAAATTTGCACATCTTCTGTCTGGAAGCAGAAAATACAGCAGTGCTGAGACTTTATTTCTACATAGAGGTATTACTGGGAAGATTGATATAGAATTGGTCATTCTGTGATGCATACTTAGGCATTGGCACAGGGCAGATCAGAAGCTGATGAAGCCAATGTGTTATGCCCTTATGTATTTCAGAGCTCTGTCTCAGTTTCCTAAAACCTTGGAAAGCAAATAAGCTCATTTTCATTCCTTTGGCAAGCAGAAGTTTTGGTGCTATTTTCTCTGGCCTCCAGGCACTAAGCAGTTTGCACACGCAATACAGTACCATTTAGAGGAAGTAGAAAATAAGGTTATAAATAAGGTATAAATGACAGTCCCTCCTCAGGTATCAGACGTCCTACTGGAGACCTGATTTGATCACCCCAGTGGCTGAATCTTGCTGAAACTTTTTTGAGTAAAGCAGAGAACTGTCAGTCTTTTTCCATAAATTACTCCATCAGGAAACCACTTTATCACTTTGAGTTCCAAACTCTCTCTTCCTAGAGCAAAAAAGACAGAAGATTGGTGAAATATGAAAGAAAAACACACACGTAGTTTTGTTCATTAACAGCCTAAAATACCCAAAATCCTGGATTAATTGACAGTCCTCAGTCCCCATGTTTTTTTTTTTCCTTTTCTTTCTTTTTTTTTTTTAATCCAACATTGAAAAAATATTGTAACTGAATGGCAGAAACACAGACTTTGTGATTAATTTCAGGTTTTATTTCCTTTCCAGATCCAGGCTTACACATTTATGGTTGCAAGTTACTTTAGTATTCGACCTCAATTAATTAAACACCAATTATTTTGGAAAGTCTCTACAGAAGTGCGCACTCATTGATGACTGAGAATGGGCTGTTGTTGGGAATAAAATGGGCAGTAAGACAATAGAACAAAACAGGTTCTCCTGCTAACATGTTAAAGAGCACCTCTTTTAGGAAATGTCTGATTAACAGATGTCAGACTTACTGGCCTTTTTTTGGCCAATGACACTTGCTGTTTTAGGACGTTTTCTCTCCATTATTAAGCAGCAAATGATGCAGCCTCTTTTATCAATATGAAAATTCTCAAAATAATTTTAGTATTGGTAAAGCTCTCAGAGTGTAAAAGGGAAATTGGTAGCAGATGTATGAAATTCTTAAATATTTGTTCTATGCTGATATGAAGGTAAATAATAGATGTTTTTGAAGTTTCTCCTCAGTCCTAAGAGAGAGAGGACATTCTAGATTATCTATTCGCTTCCTCATTTTTAATGCCATCATTAAATCCATTTAAATAGCAATTAATTAAGCTCATTAAAACATCTCTGTAGTTCATTAAAAAATTGTTTAGTTGCAGATTTTCTGCCTTGTCACGATTTTCTGAGAGTTGCTAGTTACTTTGAAAATCTTCAGCAAGTTTGTGTCTTAGACTGGGGGAATTCTGTTGAAAGAGTGGAAGAAGCCAATGGACTTAAGTACATCGGGTGGATTAAGAACATGTGCATTCACCTTGGCAACCTTTTGCAGGTAGGTTTGCTGCCTGACCCTGCCCCAGGAGAAAGGTCCAGGCACTTCCTGCAGTTTGATCTCTACACTGCATTGAATCATGGAATATCTGGAGTTGGAAAGGACCCACAAGGATCCCAAAAGGGCCCATATTGGGTCCATCTCCTGGCCCTGCATTGGACAGAATCACAGAATCCTCAAGAATCTCATCATGTGCCTGGGAGTGTTGTCCAAATGCTTCTTGAACTCTGTCAGCCTTGGTGCTATGACTACTGCCATGGGGAGCCTGTTCCAGTGCCCAACCACCCTCTGGGTGAAGAACCTTCTAATATCCAACCTAAACCTCCCTGACTCAACTTTATGCCATTCCCTCAGGTCCTGATGCTGGTCACCACAGAGGGGAGATCAGTGCCTGCCCCTCTGCTTCCCCTTATGAGGATATTGAAGACTGCAAGGAGATCTCCCCTCAACCTCCTCTTCTCTAATCTGAGCAACTCAAGTGACCTCAGTCACTGCTCACATGACTTCCCATCTAGACCCTTCCTGATCTTTGTAGCCCTTCTTTGTACGCTCTCTAATAGCTTTGTATCCTCCTTACGTTGTGACACCCAAAACTGCACACAGGACTCGAGGTAAGGCCTCACCAGCACAGCAGAGCAGGAAAATCTCCTCCTTCAGCTGGCTGGTGGTGGTGTGCTGGATGCACCCCAGGACACAGTTGTCCCTTTTGTCTGCCAAGGTGCGCTGTTTACTCATATCCACACGGAACCTCTCCCTTCAGCAGCTCTGTCTGCGTGGAGGCACCACCGGGGTAGGTGTTGCAGACCCCCCAGACAGAGCTGTACCTTTTGCTCTCAAACAAGCGCCCATCATCCTGCCTGGAGGGGATGGCAGGACGAGTGCCCTTGGCCTGTGCAGGTGGTCACACAGCAGTGCCCAGTTGCTGAGTCATGTGGACTTCAAGTCTCTCCACTCAGCCAGTGGCCTGTCCCTCTGCCAAAAGGTTGCCCTCCCTGTGCATGCTCCTGCCCCAACGGCCACATAAACTGCCCCTGGATGAGACACCAGCCCTGTTTACCTGCCCTCTGCAGGAATGGGAGATGGATGCTGTTACCCCTGGTCCCTCAGTGCCTCCTCAGCCACTCTTGCAGGAGCTGCTGGTTTCTGGTGGTTCTTGGGACTCCCCTGGGTCTTCCCCAGCTTAGGAATTCCCCTTGTGTATGCTGTGATCCTGTGAGGAAGGTGCCTGCATTGAAGTTAAGTGCCTCTGTGAGCGATAAATACAAAAAGGTTAATTAGATTGCTAATTAAATGCTACCAGGATGAAATGATTAAACATTTATAGGAAATTTTCTAAAGATATTCTCCTTCAGAACTCACTGAGACAGCCTGGGTTTGATTTTTACAGCATTATGAAGTGCCAGTCCCTTAAAAATATTCTCCTGCCTCCAGCGGGTATTATGCTTGCCCAAGGGCAGAACTTAGCAGTGAGACAGCTCTTCCAGAGATTTCCAGCCCCTTCTCCTGCTCTTCCTAGCAGATCTCTTTAGTTGCTACTGTGACAGGATCCTTCCCATGCAGTTATGCATTGCCCTGGTGCTGGGTGTACAGCCTGCTGTCACTGTGATGTCTCATAGACACATCCATGGTACTGCATGTGAGGTCTGCAAGAGTTTATCTCTTGGGAGAGATTAGTTCTCACAGGGCTGGCACCAGGCCTTCAGCTTTGCCCTGCATCAGTGAACTCCATAAAAGGGATACAATGCCATACCAGAAATCATCAATGAGGCTTGCTTGCAAAATACTGAGATATCTGAGCAAGAACCCCTTTCAAATGTGAATCACAATTGCTGATAGCATGTTTCATTTGTGCTAAAATTCTATTCAAGATATTCAGATCATCAATGAGACAGTAGTAGCTTTTCAGCTATGGATGGGGAAGAATTTGCTCTTCAGAGCCCTATAAGACTTAATCAAGTGTTTTTAGTGTTTTTGGAGAATATTCTTATGAGATGTTTTTGAAGTGTCAGTAATACCTTTGCAATCCCAGAGATAATAGGATAGGTTAGACAGACATTTGTGCATTACAAATGCATATCTGAAAGAGTTTCAACTGCAATTCCTAATGTGCACTTAGAATATGTGTATGACAGCTGCTATTTTTACTGCTTTAACAGTAGCTGAATAAGGGATCTGAGAACTAAACAGCACAAGCTATTACTTTTAGGAGCCGAGGTTGTTTTTGTCTTGTCCTTTCTGGATTAGGGCACAGGATGGATTCTGTGACATGGACTCTTCAGAGCGTTACCTCTACAAAGCTGTTTTCTGTGTGCTGCCCTCAATATTTTGGGTACTTTGACTTTATGGAAAACAGAAGTTAATAACTTTTGCCTGCAGAAGCATACATAAAATGAAGACAGCTTCCCTTGAGCCAAAGTGCTATTTATAAAAAACATGATATTTGAGGTATAGCCTTAGTATCAAATTCAAATGAGGACAGCAAAAGCAGTATTTGTAACTTAAGTCACAGGGAGTCTTAATGCATGTCCCAGATGTGAAGCTGAAAAAAAGGTTTCAGATTCATCTATTTTACTTTCACACACAAAAAATCAGATTTCATGATATTGCGTAAAGTTTTCCAAATTCTCCGTTCATAAAACAACAATAATAATATAATTATAAAATATGCACTTTTTTCTAATAACAATTGCCAAAAAGTATTGATTTGAAATTATCTCAGTTTTCAGACTTCTTTCTATTTAGCATTGGAGAAATGTAACCAATTGAAATAATTTTAGAACACAAAATATTTTTATTTCTGGATTTTGCTTTGGAATTCAACAAAAAGATATCTGTTTCAGTTCAAGATTTTGCTTCAGTTCTACCAAAATTTTTTCCTTGAGTTTCTACTTTCCTGAGGCATCAAGAAACCACAAAAAAATAAATGAGATGCTATGCTCATTTACCCCAAGTGCAATTTCCGGCACCTGCAGAATTGAAATACAACTGGTTTTCTTTGTTCCATTTAAAACCAGCATGTGACTCATTCTCGCCTCTGATTGCCAGGATATCATTACCACTGTCATTTTCAGTCACCACTGTTTGGGCACAGGAAATTTTAGGCATCTGTACGTTCTTAAAGGCCTTTGATGACACAAACATCTTCAGACCGGATGGCACTGAAGGACTGAGCTGAAGACACCTCGAGTGTCCTGGAATTACCTCCGATCTCATGTTGCCACTGAGTACGAGCTCACAATGTCTGATGGGAAACAGGGTAAAAAATGGAATGAAGACAGGGAATTTAGGAGCTGACAGAAAAAAAACCAAACCCTGAACTGGATTTTCTTGTTATATTGATTCCTTTGTGCGTGGGTTTTGTTTTAATGGTCCTTTCTCTCTTGAGAATTTTTATACAAAGGATTATATAAAATCAGGCCTCTCAGAAAAATCATGGAATACCTACTTTTAACTAAGGATCTACTCTTATCTTCATTTAAGAAAATTGATTATATCAGTTAATACACATTGTCATAAAATCAATGTGTCACTGGAAAGAATTGGATAAGTGTACTGTAGTTGTCTTTGCTTAGACACAGCCAATAGGTACTTATTAATCTCTACTCATAAACTTTACCCAACCTGAAAGCCAGCCCATATTACAACCCCAAGTGGACCTTAAAAGGACAGTGACACTAGAAGAAGGATGGATTAAACTTGTATTCTATCAATTCCCATCACTCTGATTAATTTCATGATACCTTTATTGTTTAAATTCTTATCAGATGAATATGATGCTGGAATTTTCATGACAAACATATACAACAATTTTGGTCAGAAGCAGTAACTGGAGAGACTAAAGCAAAACAACCAATGAGGTCCAAAAAACAGAACTCTGATTCTGCAGTACTTGCTTGCCCGAGTAGAACTGATTTTCATCCATGTCCTTAGGAGACCAGTCAGTAGAATCCTTTAGAGCTTTTGCTGTCTCTCTGATCAGACTGTAAGATCAAGAAGTTGCCCCAATTTCTGTCAAATAGGAGCAGAAATTGCAAAAATAGGTTTGAAAAAGGTATTAGCACTGTTCTCTCTTGCCAAGGTATCTGATCCTACCAATACCCATATACATACACAATCTGAATCACAAATTTTCATCGCTGCTTTGGAGCTGCTTTTGGGTTGAATTTTGTCAGGAGTGGTCTTTGTTCTGTTGTCACTTTGTAATAGGCAATATTTGGGAATATTCATGTACCTCTTTAGGCCCTGATCGTGCTCTATGCCAAACAGGTAATGTTACTCTTTGCACAAGGGGCAATGGAGCTTTTCACTGGTCATACTTGATTGCTCTCTGGATAGGACTTGCATGCTTCCAAAAGCACAGGCTTCTTCTGGAAAGGGGTAGTGTTTTGTTTTGAAAGGTAGAAGTAGAGACATAAGATGGTCTGGTTTTGCAGTTGAAGGTCAAAACAGTCTCTAAGAATTCCCAAGTAATCCTACATATATACAGCACACCCAAATCAGTGGTCTAAAGTAGACCTCATCACCCTTAAAAACACAACATAAAGAGCAAAGTGAAGAGGAATGACACATTTCTGGTTTTAATTGAGACCTGAAAAATCCGCCTTTCCCCAAATTTGAGCAAAAATGTATTATTCAACCTCTGGCAAAGTATTTGGTTGCAATTTCAGGTGGTCATACCAGGACCCATCTCCCTTCCCCACAAGAAGCAAGAGCAGCAGCTTCTTTATTCAACTCACTCAAGAGATAATTGAGGGTACTTTTCTGGAGTGAGTGAGAGTGGCTTGAACTGGATAGTACTGGGCTCAGTTACCCCTTCTTCCAAAGATGGTCAAACCCACAGAGTGGCTGCTCAGCTGATCACAGGCAGCACCACTGGTCTCTGTGACTGGTGTTGTTTCACGCTGGAGGTGTAGGTGGACCCTGGACAGACTCCAGACCCCCTCAACAACTCAGGCAGTGCTGGTGCTAAGTGCTTTTAGTGGGAGGCATCAGTCCTTTGGGTGCTGGTGGCCATGGCATAGTCAGACAAGAAGTTATTTGCACAAACGTTTGGGAGAGTTGGCTCACAGGATTTGCCTTTAGCAGGTTAACAATGTGAGAAACAGCTTACATTGACCAAGTTAACATGGGCAGAAAGAAAATTGTAGAATCGTTACAGTTGGAAAAGACCGCTAAGATCATCAAGCCCAACCTTTGGGCTGAACACCACCATGTCAACTAAACTATAGCACTAAATGCCATGTCCTGTCATTTCTTAAATTCTTCCAGGGATGATGACTCCAACATTTTCCTGGGCACCTCATTCCAGTGCTTGACAATCCCTTCAGTGAAAAACCTCTTCTGATGTCCAAAAAGCAATGGGACAAAACAAGACCTGGAGGGAAGCCAGGGCAGAACATCTTCAAGGATGAGTCTGGATTCAGGCTTGGCACAGCTTTCTGCTGGTTGTTGACCTTTGGGGAAGAGCAAAGGATTCTGGCCAGTGTCAATTTAAAATGACAGAAAAATAGAAAAAGCTTCTGACTCTCAATATTTCACAGTTGTGACTGAATATTAGTTTAAAAAAGGGTGTCTGTGATAAATCCTGCTAATGGTTTCTGACATGTGTATTTGAATGGCTGCAGGCATTATACCTCATGCTTCATGGGCTTTGCCCTTTCCTTCAAGCCCATCTCCAATGGGATAAAAGTGAGCTCACCATTAGACATTCCTGAGCTCTAACAAACATGCTTGTGCTGTTAGCAGAGTACTTAGCAAAGGCAGTGTATCTAACCCTTCCTCTTTGCTTTGGCTCTCCGGTAAAGTACAAGTCAAACTCCTTTCACCACCTGATCATTTCAAAGAACATTTTGTAATACAGATGCCACACAGCTGAACACAGCCACTTCTATCTAGGGCAGCCTGATCTTGAAGGAATTTAATGTTCAGATGGAGAGAACACGACCTTCCATTTTTAAGCTTCCATTTCAACACTATTTATAATTAACTGCATGCATAGGGCTTCATGTACTTTGAAAGGCTGAGGTTATACTTGTGTTGCAGAGCCTGGGGAGACAAGCTTGTTGTCCTGATATACTTAGCCTCAAGCTACTTTGCAAGGAAGAACTGAAAAATAGTTTTAGCAAGTGTCTACCCCTGTAATGCTTTGATGTGTGCAATGTGATGATCAATTGACTGACCTGAATGAACTTTCAAAGCAGACCATCAGGTTCAGTGTGTTTGTGATTCTCAATTGCTTTGATCCTTACACCCAGGGATGGTAAGTCAGAGCAAGAGTAGGGTGCTACCATATAAAAATTCTCAACAACTTTCTATTGCCAGAATAGAAATTTTTGTTCCTAGCTTTTAGAAATTATAAATAGGCAAGGAAAGCTGGAAGCCAATGAAACATCAGTCCCAATACCAGCTGATTTAGACATACTCAGTTTGACAGTCTCCTCTGGTTTCATAGATAAATTTCCCTGCATCTCTAAGTGACACCTTTCCCCTCAGGATCAGCTTTAATTTCTGGAAAACAAAGTAGCAGCACTGCAGTTTTCCATCCTAGGAGTATTTCAAGTACAAGGATCTGACTGCTCATCTGTCTCTGCCTCCTGGGCCAGGGGGAGGAGATAACTCCAACAATAGTTGCAATTGAATGACTCAATTACAGTGCAGCAATTTTCCAACCTGATTATTATGTCAGGTGATAATCTGCAAGCCCTCATGCATAGTTTCAGTCCTTCTTGCAAAGTTAGTACATCACAGAGCAGGAATATGAGGGATTTAGTTCAGAATTTTTTAACACCATTAAGTTATTCTTTAAATATTAACTGAATGTAACATTGTAATGTTCAACCTCAAAAACTGGCTTCAGTGAGATTAGTAACAGAGTGCCCACTGAAATCAGCAGACAACACATTTTGCCTTGATCAGTTGTTAGAGCAGATGTATGAACTCTCAGGTAAAAAATATTGACTTTGCTGATTTGTCAAAAAATCTAGTGAAATTTAATAATTAAAATAAAAAAAAACAGAGAAAAGCAAGGAGAAAATATTGAAAGACTAGTTTTGGCATTTTCAGAGTGTCTTTAAAATATTTTTAAAATGTACTTCAGATGCTTTTTCCAAGGATTGAGCCAATGTTTCATCTGTCATGAGGAAAATCTTTCTGTTCACTTCAACTTAACACTTGGGGTGAATTTTCTCTAATTAAGCAGTTGTTATATAAGATACAGTGCAATGTAGTGGAAAGAGCATTGGCTGAAGAAGCAAAAGTATTTGACTCTCTGCTCTAGTATTGACTTGTGTCAGCCTACAAAGTGCTTTAATCTTTGGGGTTTGATTTTGGGGAGGCCCAGTCTGGGAACTGTACTGCCTGAATTTTCAGTTGCACACAGAGGCAAAGCTATCCCTTGCTTCTGCAGGTGCTCTCTTGAACCACTCACCCCTCCAGAGCCCATACAATTTGCAGAATGCATTAAATAATCTTTCTTTCCATACCTCAGCAGAAGAAAATACTCTTTTAGCTTCATTTTGGGGAGGAGCCATTTCAAGGCTTTTCAGCACTGCAGGCACAAATGAGATAAACTACCTCAGGATGATATCCAAAGGATGAAAAAACTCCCTTTTGCTGTGACAGCAGACTTGGTTCAGGAAGAGAGGGAGGGCTTGCTGCAAGTTTGGGGAAAGGCCAAGAGCATAGAGCTGAGGGGCATCAGTGGGAGCCCCACAAGCTCAGGGTGTTTTTTGGGTGCTGTAAAGATTTTGTGAGGTCTGAGACAGTTTAGGTGGGGAGGAGAGCCTTCCCTTGATGCCTGCAGCAGCCACTAGTGCTGCTTTGGGCAGCTGCCGAGGAGGGAGCAAAGCATTGCTTGTACTGTGGGTAAGAGAGGCCGGTTCTTCCCCTCTGCTGCTCCCTGCTGCTGAGCATCGATCTGTTGTTCTGTGCTCCTCAGAGTCCTTCTGCCTTTCCCGTGGCTTAGAAGAGGGCACGATGCTCACTCCTGGGAGGTGACAGATGAGAGGTGCTATGGGGGAGAAGAGCTGCAGAACTTTGCAGCTTCAAAACCTAAACCCCACAATGCCCCATGTCTGTTGCATATCCCAGTATAACCATTCTTAAACTTGACCTACAGCCTATCCATGAGGAAGGAGACTGAGTGAGGGTGAAGAAGTGCCAAAGGGTTGGTATTTGTGACTTCACCACTGTTTAATGGGTCTGGGGACATTTCCTTGGCCACATTGTTAGCCCTGGCTGTTGTCCCTTTTCTGGCACCGAGGTTTCTTTTAATGACTCTGGCACTCCTGGCTATTTTGTTGTTTATATTCCAGTTCTCAGTTACTGGTTTCTGCCAACCTGATTGGATATTTGTGTACTAAAGTCGCTGTATGCAGTATGTAATCCATATGCTATGCAAACAATGTAAGACCTTTATAGAGAAGCCAACTGTAGTTGTATTTTTGAAAAAATGCAAGAGTTAGAATTGGCCAAGTGTAAAATTTAGTGCAATTTAATATCCAGCATAACAGAAGACCATTCAATCTCAAGAGAAGTTGGAGAGGGAACGAGAGCAGGTGTCAGTAACTCCAGCTCCTCCCTCTCATTGAAACATGCTGCTGGGTGGTGAGGCCGAGAAAATGTACATGAAGGGGATGATAGAACTCAGCAGACATATTTCTGTCAGCATCACCTGAAATCAGCATCACCAGAAAATGGAAACAATCCCATGTGATTCCCTGAAGAATCAGAGGAGGCTGGAAAATAACTGGACCTCTCTTACAGCAAAGAAAGCATTTTAGTTTGTAAAGCAAATGTTTCCACCTGAAGTCAAATGCTATCAGCATTCAGTTATGTCATTTCTTTCTTCAGAAATCTTGTATTTAACACATTGATTGTTGTAGGAAAATCCCCTGCTAGGAAGGTTTGCCAATTCCATTTCTTCCCCTTTGTTTGCACCTGGAATTAGCATTGCTAATGCAATAGGTTCTTCTACTCCATCATCTGGAATTGATTCCTCTGAGAACTGTAGATAAGTGGTTCCTCCTGCCATGGTCTTTGAATGGTGGAGAAGCTCAGAGCACATTTAATGATCCTCAGGGATCTGGACACAGGGGTAAAGCTGCTGGGTTTTATTTCTCTGTGAATGTCCCATGGGCTGCTCGTGCTATGGGACGGGGCTGGAGAAAGGGCTGCAGACAGGCTTTTTAACTGCCACTGGGGAAGTGGGAGGAACATGGGCTGAGATTGATGCTCTCATGCTTTTCACGGCTCTGGAGCAAGCAAAGCAGCGGCAGAACTGTGATGGATGTGCAGCTTTGTGGAAGGCTGCCTGGCCAAGAGGTGTCTATTGGTCCTGTGCCTCAGGCTCTGCAAGAAAGTTTTCCCCACAAGCTCGAGTGTTGACCAAATCTCCTTGACAAGTCAGGTAACATGACGTGCAGAGGACATTAGCACCATTTTGGTTTAGGTGCCCCAACACTGTTAAGTGCCAGGTGCTGCATGACTCCCTGCCCTGCAAGTATCTATAGCCTGGTATGAGAGGAGAAACTATACATTTCCTCCAAAACAATAGCATTTTGGTCATCAAAATGAGATCTGTTGTGCTGGCAGAGCTTAACAGTTGCCTTGGTTTTTGCAGATGTCAGGACAGAGGAGATCTTAGAAGGTGGGGAAGCAAGCAATGAAACTGGCTCCCAGTGTTTATGGGGACACTCAGCATGACAGATCAAACCAAAGGTGTCTGAAAACTTAACATGCTGCTGCTATCAAGAGCAATCCCAATGTACTTGAACTACACTGAATGAAAGAGCCCTGGCAGGTCTGGGATAAACTGTCCATGTCTGATGTTTGATGTCTTAGAGAGCAGGAACCTAAAGAGGATTTCAAAAAGGAGGATATTGACATGGTGACAGGGATGTTTCTCAAATTGTGGGTCCACATCTCTGAGTCTGGTGTTAAAATGGGACACCAAGCATTAAGAATAATCGTTCACATAAATCCTGGCAGTGCTCAGGGAACAGGACAGCAGCTCACTCCTCTGAGCCAGGGAGCTGCAGCTAACGGCTGTGAGTGCATTCTTGGGAGGGAGGAATGAATTTCAGACTTGAGCCTGGAGGGGATTTAGCTTTGGAGATAAGGAGGGGGAGACATAACCCTGCTGCCAATGGCTCTGATAAACATTGGTCTCATGGTACGGTTCAGAGTGAATGAGAAGGAAACAAAAGTGGAATTGTTTGGAAGGTGGGCAGGAACCAAGGCAGGATATGAAGGATCCAACTGAATTTTCTGCTCTGTGAACAACCAGGGAAGAGATGATGTGCAGAAATAATCCGAGCTGTTTCACCAGTTCTGACTGTCCAAACCTGGAGATTGGTTAGTTAACAGTAAAGTCTTCCAGCAGTGAGGAATTTGCAAATTGCCTTAGGAAACAGTTTCAATAACTTTCCCTCGTGATAGAAACACATTTTTCTAACCATTATGGTGCACTATTATTTTTGTGTTACATTAGTGCTCTGGAGCTTCAGGCTTGCAATGAAGTTTATCTTCATTTGTGTGCCATGAGTCCGTATGTCTGGAGACTGTGAAATAAGGGACGAGTCAACAGGTAGAATGATAAGGGGCGAGTTAGAAGGTAGAATGTTGTGCTAGAGATATCACAGAATATCCCTGTACCCAGAATATTCTGTGTACCACAGAATGACCAAAGAGAATGCCAGGAAAGCCATGAAAAAGAAATATAATGAAGGGAAGCACAATGAAAAAAGAATTCAAGAAAAAATAATCAATAAATGCCACAGTAAAGGGTGGATAAAATAGGAATGGTTAGAAGATGGAAAAAATGACCATGAAAAATTAAAAAAAAAAAACCCAAACCTGTTTTTAATGTGAGTTTTGTGCAGCACAGAGAATTAGGATCACTTGTGTGCTACACCATTGGCAGCTATGCAAAAGGAACAGCAAGGACAGCTCATCTGTTCTTCTCTTACTTCTCTAATAAAGAGAGACATGCTGCCTGCTAAAGGCCAATAGTGAGCTTTGATTTTTCGTAGGTCAGTTTATTTTGCTGTTCACTCTCAGTTTTTCTTCTGAAAATTTTCCAGGAGAACTTCTTTCTTGCTCTCTCCAAAGCTTTTCCTACTTTGCATTTTCCAATGTATTTCTGCAATTCTGATTATTTTTTTTAATTAAATTATTTTGGTTTTATTTTAGCTTTTATATCCTCTCTTATTTCTGAGTAATAGCTAGAAAATTATACTTAAAGAATTGTGATATAGAAGGGGAGTGGGGAGAGCCTCCCTGTTCCGAAACTGCTGACTTAATTCCATATAAGCTCTAGCTAAGGGGAAAGATATTCCTGAGCTCCCTTAGAAAATGTAATTATAGATTTAATTCTGTGGTACATGTTCTGCATAGTGCTGTGGGAGCTGGCCAGCTTCATTCTGAGGTCACTTTCTATCATCTTTTAAATGTTGTGGCAATTAGGGGTTCCTTGTCGACTGAAAAAAAAAAAAAAAGGAAATTTTTTCTCCCATCTGCAAAAATATCGAGGTGGAACTGACTGTCAGTCTTACCTCTTGTCTGGGAAATTGTTGAAGGAAGTCTCCAAGGAAACCATTCCCACGTGCGTGAAGGACATGAAGGTGACTGGAAACAGTCAGATTGGATTTACCAAGGTTAAATCTTGCAACTTGATTGCTTCTATGAGGAGGAGATGGGATCTGAGAACAAGAGAACAGAAGTGGGTGTTTTATACTGTGAGTTTAGCAAGTTCTTTCAATCTCCCATGATGTCCCTATAGCCAGAATGAGGAGGTATGGTTGAAGAATTGAACAGAAAACTAGGTAGACTTGGCAAGTCTGAGGATTCCATCAAATTGCAATGAATCAAGGGAACAACTGATAACCTCTAGGACAGCATTGCTACTCTAAGACTGACTAGCTCGAAAGAATCTTTGCAAGAAAAGACTTGCAGGGCTTGAGGGAAGAACAGATAGAACAGAAATCAGCAGTGTTCTGTTGTAGTGGTGGTGTGAAACTGGATCTGGAGCACCCAACTGACAGGGAGAGGCTAAAGGAGTTGGATTCGTTCAACCAGGAAATAAGGTTGAGAGGGGATTCACCTGAAGTCTTCCATGTCCTAATGAGTGACTGGCAGGAGAAACAGGCTCTTCTCAGAGACACACAGTGACAAGGGACATGGGAACAAGCTACAAGAGATATTTAAATTACACATTATAAAAAGAAGTTCTTGATAATGAGGGTGGTTAAGCATTGGAATAGCTTGACAAGATTGGAGATTTTCAACAAGCTGAATAACCTTGAGCAACCTGATCTTATTCCGAAGACAACTGTTTGAGAAGGAGATTGGACTAGACCCCCAGATATCCCTTCCAATCTAGTAATTTTTCTACAACTCTATTGTGTGAAGAACAAGACTTTGATGACATCTTGACTGTAAAATAATTGTTTTCAATTAATGTTGGTCATATCTGTCATTTACTCTCAGAGGAGAATAAATCATGTAAATATCATCTGGAACAGACCTCTGGGTGGACTTAATCAAACATCCAACCTCAAGCAGACCTGTTGCTGACAGCAAATCATGTCAAACATAAGATTGTTTAGCTGATTTTTGAAAATCTCTGTGACTACAGATTCAACAGCTTCTCTTGGCAAGCTCTTCTGGGACCAGCTCATTCTGGTGAAAATGGGTTTCCTAATACCCAGCCTCAACCTCCCAAGATGAACTTTATGGGAATTGCTGAATGTTTTAAATGTTTATTACTAAGCTGAATTTTGCTGTATCACCTTCAAGTGGTGTGCAACTTGATTCTTCTTTGGATTCCTTTTTTCAGATTAAACAAATTCAACTTCCCCATCTTCTTCTTGAAGAAGTCCCTGACAATTTTGTTAGCACTCTACAAGTGATTTTTCATACACCTCTTGAACTAGGGGACTGAAAACACATCACAACATTGCAGGTGTGTGACTTCTCTACAAGCAAGAAGGAGAAGATTACAACTTCTAATATGCTGGGCATGCTCCTGTTGCAGACAGGTATGCAGTTTGAAAGACGATTGTGCAGAATTTTGCATCATTTTATTTGCAAACATTGTATTGGCCCCAGGCTCAAGTTTATCAAGTTTCTTGTTACTTGAAGTTTTACTGTCATTTGACTTATTTCCACGCACCCCATCTTCACCTGCAAATTTGCTGAAGATGCATTCTGTCTGATCATCCAGGCCATTGATAAAGATGTGGAATAACATTATCCCAGAATCAGTCCCTATTGTACTCCACTTACTGGTTGCCAGCTGGATGCTGAACTATTCATTAATGCCCTTTAAGCCTGGTAATCCAACTAATATTCAGCCCATTTAAGCCCATTCATCCAGCCTGTACTTTTCTCAATCATAGAAAATGCTTTGCAATCAAATTTCAAAAGCTTTACTGAAGATATTTTACAACTACTTCTTTTTGCTAGAGCACTCACTCAGGGTGATGAGATCCAGATAGAAGCAGTGGTTAGACAGAGTTTAGACAATGAAGAAGGAAATACTGCTATCAGCCATCATGATGGATGCTTTTGAAGGGCATTTAAGGTCTCACTCCACAATCACACACAACGTATTCCCAGCCAATGTGACACAAACTGTCTTGACCTGGGAAGCTGCCTTCTCACCAGCCTTGGTCTCAGCTGCGTGGCTCCAAACCAAGTCTGGGACTCTTGGGACTAGGAGCAATCAGAAGAGCACATCCCCATCCCTGACTGCAGAGATGCCACTCACTTTGAAAATCCCTGAAAGTCCTGAGAAAAGGCTGTGGGATGTCATCTGTGACTTAGCACACCTACCATCAGCTCTTCAAAGATTTGGTTGACAGGTTGTTTCAGGCATATTTGAACAGACAGAGAGTACCCTCTGAGGGATCAGTTAATGACAAATGAATTTTGGCATTCATATAACCCTAGAATGTTTTGGTTTGGAAGGGACATGAAAGATCATCTATTTCTGACCCCTCTACTGTGGGCAGGGACACCTCCAACTAGATCAGGCTGCTCCAAGCCCCATCCACCTGGCCTTGAACACTTCCATGGATGGGACATCCAAAACTTGTTTGGGCAATTTGTTGTAGTGCCTCACAACCTTTTCTTTATGCAGTCTAAGTACTTGGTGTGCAGAAAGTTATAAGTATTTTACTAATGTTTCTGGGAATCATGATGTTGTTGGCCTTTTTTTCTACATAAAGAAAACTCACACGAAATAGTGTGTTCCAAGGCACAGGACCTGCCTATGCCACGCACGTCTCGCTGCTCTGACTGCTGCTCTGCTTGCCTCATTCAGAGATGAGGTTTTTCCCTCTGAACTCAGTTTTCCATATCCTTGTAAGAAAAAAAAGACAGTTTTAATGATTACCTCATTTATGTGGTGTAAGCGCAGGAGAAAAGTGCTGTGGAGTTTTCCAAACTGTTTTTCAGCACCATCAAATAAATGAGAAGAGATGCTCTTTGTTTTCCCTCCTGCTGTTGGAGGCAGCAATTGACTGGGATGAGGAGGTAGAATGTAAAAGACCTACTATTACATAATGTTACCCCTTATTAATTTGCAATCACCACATATGATTGGACTCAAAGAAGAGGTTTCCTGTTAAATCTGACATGCCTGTGTTACTTCATTTTTTGTGTGGAGTCAAGTTTCTCAGCTGGTCAAGTGTTGTTACAAGCACACCTTATATATTTTGTAGCATATATTGACTAGCTCCCTTATGAACACTGGGGCCACAGCTGAGGATGTTCCTCACACAGACGGATTCACTCACCTGTTTGTGAAGAAGACTCTGCTTCCTTTGAGTAAAGGGTAAGTGAAGCCTTCTCAGCTACTGTGTGTACAAAATTGAAACCTGATGATGTTGGATGATGCTCATTTGAAAGCAAGGTTCCCTCAAATTAATGTAATATCCCAGAAGAATGCAACACTAATCCTACTCCTGCACTTGTACAGAGAAAGTACAGCAAGGTCACTGCTTTTCAGCCCTCTTAATTAAAAAGCAGACCTCACGATAGGCAATTGTCCCCTCAGGCCCAAGGATTTTCTTATCTCCTGCAAGCTCAGTAGCCAATACAGACTTTATCCAGAAGCAGGATGAGAAGAATTGAAGGGCAAGACTCCCCACCCTGGGTAAGCCTTGTAATATGCCTTGCAGAAGTAAAACATAGTACAGGAAGCACAACAGCATGTGGCATTCTAACAGCACTGAAACATAAGAGCATAAGTTGCTTGAGCTCCAAGTGAGGCCAGGGCCTCCCGTCAGCTTTTCAATTCATTAACGCTTGCAGAAATAACAAGTGAGCAGCAGGTAGAGTCGGCTGAGCCCAGAAAGTAATAAACTTACCTGAACAAGTGGAGGATATTGCAGGTCTCTGTGTATTTTACTGCCAGCTGCACCATGCTTCAGCTATGTGAAACATAATACAGTCCACTGGGATCAATGAAATCGTGTTAGCACATCAGTAACATACTTGGAGATCCAGCACTTGTAAATAGTTCCCATGGTACTACAACTCCTTGCTTGGCCTGCCACAAGTACTGCAGAAAAAATCTGATCACAATAAAGAAGTCGGAGAAAAACAAGTAAAAACTTTCTACAGACCCTGCTTCTAATTTAGCTGCCATCCTTCAGTCAATTCTGACTCTCTTTGGGATCCTAATGACATTTTTTCATTTGTCTTTGTGTACAGAGCATGTAAATAGGGAGATCCCTATCTGTATTTATTTCCGTAATAATGGATATTCAAATCCACTATGCATGTGCATACCAAAATGATGAGGGTAGGCGGCTAGTTCTCTCTCTCTCCACATGGCAGAGAGAACTGTTTAAGAGAACTTTAAGCAGGGAATGAGCAAAGAAAATGTGATAAAATTACACGGGGATTGGGCTAATTAATCCACAGCTCTCAGTAATGTGATTTACATAGACAAGGAAATATGGTTTGCCCTGTAATATTTTCTTGAGACACCTAGGATCACTTATATCCTCCTTTTCTATATAAAACAAAGAGAATAATTGCACGTTTTCAAGGAGAAAGCTTAAAACATAAGTCTTCTTTGCAATTTCTTCCTGTGAACCAAATGTAAAATGGCTGCCAGATGCTCTGGTTATGGTTGTTAGAGATTTATGGCTTCATCCCACAGGCAATGAATAGAAGAAACAGCTAAATTTAAAGACAATTTTATCAGTATAAACACAGACACATGAAAAAAGGAAGACTTATTATATGCAAGGAACAAACTTCAAGGGGAAAAGACCACTGGGAACTCAAGCAGGAAACTATGAGAGCAAGTGGTCTCTTTCAACATCTTTCAAGTACAACAGTCAAAATTGTAATATTAAAATTCAAAGCCAGAGATGAAGTTTAAGGTGATGTAGCTCACATCCTCTGTGGGAGAGCTTGCATGGCCCACTTGGCAAATGGCCTGGAGAACACTCCCTGTTTGCCTGGTATGTGGGAGCACAGAGAGTGCACAGATAAAGCACACAAACTGGAGGGTGTGTGCCCCAAACTCATCATATTAAGTAAGAATATGACCATCATCTGTATTAAGCAATAGCTGGTGAACTTTAAAGGAATTTCTGAAGTGAAGAGTCTTTGTAAAAAGAAGTAAAGAAGCAATATGAAAATACATGTTGGAGAAAAGAGATCTTGAAGTAAGAAGAGCAGCAGAGTAGACCTTGTTTTGGTCTGACAGAAGTTGTCCTGTGCAATCACCAGCCTGCCCCAGGCTGGGCCAAGCATCCTCTCCTGGGATGCTAAAGGGATTTGGTACCCAACCAGTGAAGGACAGCACAGTTAGAAATCTGCAAGGGTTAATATTTTTAAGTATCTAGTGTTGTGATCATCCGTCATACAACTAATCCTGACTCTGAACGTACAGTTCACCATTTGTCAGTTAATTTTGTGTTGATAAAAAATGAATAAACTGCTTCTATTCTGGCTTTGCTTAAATACCTAAGCAGTTTTTCTCCCTGTAATATCCTCTCACATCATCTGTGACTTCTATCATCTTAGAGTACCTTCATACAAGCCCAAGCCATCTATCTTCCACCAAGTTTTAGGTTCTGTGTTCTGGAAGATAAATAATGCATAGACTCCACATTTCTGGAGCTAAATTGGCCTCCTGTGAAGAAAACTCTTTGCCTATAGCATGTGCTTACAGACTGATTTTATTATGTTTTCCACAAACTCTTCCCTTTGCAAGCTGTACTCCCCCTTCTCAGAACTGTCCCAAAGTCACAAGGACTCCCAGAAGGATGATCTCTCAGGGAGAAAAATAGGAAAGCAGCCAAACCTCTTGTCACCATTGTCTTGCAAAAGTCTTTGATTTTGTACTCTTTCTCCTCTTGAGACATGTTATTGCAACTTATGTTTAGGTCTAGCACTGTGAAAAGTTCTCATATTTTCTGCATTGAACTTTATCCCTTCAAGATTCTTTTCCATGGGAAACAGTTGTTCTTAGGGAGTAGGGTTCTTTGGTTTTTCAGAAATTACTTTAGATGACCTTGGGAAGCTGGAACACAGCAGTGTTAAAACCAGTGCACTGCTGCAATAAATACTCTATTGTAATTTTAGCAAAGCAGTAGCACTGATTTACACATATAATTGAATGCCACAAATAGACCTGCACTGGATGAAGAAATATGGTCAACAGAAGCTCTTATTTTATCTGATTTCCTCTTTTTATTATGACTTTGTCCCTGTATATGTAGAGTAGAGACAGTTGCTAATTTCCTGGACCACTGTCACTCAGAAATGTTTAGGACAAGCTGTCTCCTCTGTTCACACATTATCAGGTGTGATTCTTTCCTGATTTGCCTTCTGGTATGTTTCTTAATGAGATTGGATATATTAGCAAAGCCAGGTTGAGAATTATGATTGATGATATTTTTCCCTAGAAAAGGCATTTTGGAGAAATCATCCCATATTTTTGTCTTCTCAGAAATTTTAGTTTTCTCGTCTTTGTCTGTAACTGTCATACTCCCATTACAACAATTTTTTGATAAAAATTATAAATATGGCAGTTCTGGGTGGTAGTTGTCATGAATAAAGTTGATCTTGGGCTGTTTTTCCCCATAAAATATTTACTATATAATGATACCTGAGCTAACTGGAAAGTGTCTTGGGGACTGTAGGAAGTCTGAGTATCTAAAAGTGAGGTGTATCCTTGGCTGCTTTGTTACAGTGGTTGAATTTGAGGCCAGATTGGTTTATCTGCATCCTAGGATACAGAAATGGCCACTTGTTGCACCAGGAAAAGTTCACATTAAATATTAGGAAAAAAGTCTTCATTGAAAAACTTGTCAATCAGTGGAACAGACTGCCCAAAGAAGTGATGGAGTCACCATCCCTGTAAGTGTTCAGAGAACATGTGGTAATGGCACTTGAGGACACGTCTTAGGGGTGAAGATGCTGGTGGCAGACTTCTATTTGGGTTTGGTAATCCTATAGGTCTTTTCCAACCTTAATGATTCTATGTTTCTACGATAATAAGTGTGGTTACCCTTAGAGTCAGTAAAGGCTCAGAAACCAGTAAGAAGAACCCAAATATCATATTTTCTTGTTGTTTTCAACTTGGGTAAGAGAATGAGACTAGAAAAGTTTATTTTATCACTGATATGTATCTCTCAAGGCAAAATGACTACGTATCTGCTACAAGCTTAGTAATATTCTTGTTTGTCTTCTGTGTTGCTTACTGTTGAGAAAACTTAATTTTTCAGCCAACTCTTTAAAATATCTGTACTTTCACCTGACTTCCCATCTCCTAGCTTACCTCTGCAGCATGGAGGGACACTTTAGTGCAGATGTGCTTGTTCAGGGTGACACAGCCATCCCACGTGGGTTTCACACTCTCTTAGGGATGCACAGCAACTGCCGGTGGCCTCTGCTGGTCTAAGAGCATCATTAAAATTAATAGCACATGAAACTTGCTGAACCGAAATAGAATATTCAAAAGCAGACTTCAGGTCTCTAAGTCAAAAAAAGCTTTAACCCTCTCTCTCTCTCTCTCTCTCTTTAGGACTGAATGGAGATTTCCCCATGTGTCTGCAAGCCTATAGAGCAAACTCTCCGTTTAGAACTCTGCTTACCTGGTTTCTTGACTCAATGATTTTAGATATTTTTCAAAACATAAAGTATCTGAACATAAGTAGAAAATACGCTGAAGAAGGAAGTCTCTTTTAGCACGAATACAAGTTTTCTCTAGTATAAACAAACATTTCTTTTCCCCTGAAAATAGGAATATTTTCTGTTTCAGATAAACCTGGAACACATCTTTCAATGGTGTTCCAATCAGAAACATGTCTACCTTTATAGCACAGTCATATTGTGGTCCTAAAAAATCCTTTAACCTCTTGAAACCTTCAAGACCAAGCTGGATGGGGCACTGAGCAACCTAGTCTAGTAGAAGGTGTCCCTGCCCGTGGCAGGGGGGATGGAATTAGATATCTTTAAAGTTCCTTCCAATCCATATTATTCTATGATTCTGTGATTCTAATCTTGAAAATAGTACAGGTCCTTCATCCCCGGTCATGTATCCATACTCTTTTTTACATCATGAGATAGACAAGGATGGGGGATTTTGTCTCACTTCCAAAGTTGCTGTGGCTGCAGTTCAGACTCCTGATCATGCTCCCAGAGTGTTTCTACATGACAACACTCCACTGATATAATTGTTCTGGGCTGTTTGGCACAGGTTACAAAAAGGTTTCATGCAGACTATTCAAAAGAGTAACTGAGCTTTTTCAAAGCAGTGGCTGAAATGGGGTGACAGTGCCTCAATTTTTTATTCTGAGATCAGCTGTGGACCATCAGTACATGAGCAGTGCAACTTAGGGATGGACTGATATTTTTATCTCCTTTTTCACCTCTCCAATTTCTTTTTATTTTTTAGTTCACATCTTGAGGTTAGTGATGAACATATCCATTTTCTCTTGGTGACCACAGTAACAAGAAAATTAAACCTCCATGTAGCTATGGGTGTGAGTTCCAATCTCAGCTCTCAGTCATTTTAAAGTGACTTCAAAGGGATTTGAATAAGACCCAGGCAACATATTAAAGGTTTCAGAAGTTGCTTGTTGAAGAAGAAGAAGCATAGTGCCAATCTTGACAGTAAATCATCTAACCCGTGAATCAACATACCTATTTTAAGACACTGCTGTCTTCCTGGAGAAACACCATCTATAACGCAGCTGTCTCCTTCAAGAAAGCATGCAGGATCACTCTCGAGGAGAAAAGGCAACGCAGAAAGAACCGCGTTCTGCAGAATACACCATCTAAAGAGTCTTTCTGCTGTGCCTTTTGCAATCGGATATGTCTGTCTCGTATTGGCCTCATAAGTCACCAACGTGCCTGTAACAAATGTGGATAGAGCCTTCCCAAATCTTCGTTCGCGAAGCCCAGCCATGAGTTGAGTTGTCTTCCTTTCTCAACCAGTCCCAGCTAGTTTGGAAAATGAGCTGTCTGACTTCAAGCACAGGTACCTTTTGCATTACTGTTTTTGCTGTTCTGTGCCATGTGGTTATGGCTAGTGTCAAATCTAGCATATCTACTTGCAGCCAACAAAGCATCAGGAGGGATGGTTTAATCATGGCTAATTTTCAGTTCTTGACTTTACTTGGTCTTCTAAGTTTATTTCTGCTGTAGATCGTGTGGAGCCACTGAATTACTTTTTTTTGTGTTGTAGAATTCCAACTGATCCTTTCATGCATAGGCAGCTGCATTTTGGCTGTGCATCCTGCTGGAGTCATACATGCTCACAGGATGCACCTCCTGCCTCCTTTCTCCACTCCTGTGCATTCTGCTCCATGCAGTGCCAGTCTATGACAGGGTCAAACAGGGGTGGGGACAGCTGGGAAGTGTTGGAATGGCACAGATGTTCATTCGCTTTATGAAGTTCCAGACAGTGTAATTGTAGGCAAAGTGGATTAGGCAAAGTTAAAGCTGACAGAATTGAATGTAAAGATTTTATTAAGAAACAGAGCTTAGTGAAGAACCATGTCAGGTTTCCACTATAATCCCCAAAGTCTCACATGCTCAGACATTGTTGAGAGTCTGAAGGAAGCCCATAGGAAACTCAAAGTGCAATGACTCATAATGGGTT
Source organism: Pipra filicauda (assembly GCF_003945595.2). Classification (NCBI taxonomy): domain Eukaryota; kingdom Metazoa; phylum Chordata; class Aves; order Passeriformes; family Pipridae; genus Pipra; species Pipra filicauda. Next base: position 1,976,015 of record NW_024104320.1, read on the forward strand.
TGATCTGAACCAATGTCTTTTCTCTGGGATCACAGTTTTCTTCAGCCACTCTCTGATCCGTATGATCATGCAGCTAACTCTGACAAAACTGAAATATAGACTTTGACAAACAGTCAAATCACAGTGTGTCCACCAATGTAGGGAAGCTCCTGAAATATTTACTGATATCTCCCAGTAGTACACTAACAGAAACATGCAGGTGGCACCACAAATGGGAGCACTGTCAGGCTGAGATAGAGTGTTTGTGTCAGGTCATAGCAACTTGCCACAGTCCTCCCTAATTTTTTCCATGCTGCCAAAAAGAGCTGAAGCCCATTCTCCAGTCTCTGCTCTCAACAGACGTAGTGAGGAAAGGCCACAAGCTCAGTGAGTAAACCTGTTGTCTACCTCTAACCAGGAAAAAAATCCAGGGCAATGCAGAGATGAAAGACTTCATTCTAGGAATTGTAGGAGTGGGTGATAAAGACCAATAGAAACAAGTAAAGGTCAGGAATGACTGTGGTTGCTTTTATATTCACCTATCTACTGCTCTGAACCCTCACAGATACTGAGGTCTGAATGGCTGAGGAAATTTTGAATGATCATTTTTGATTAAGAAATTAAGTTTCAGTGAAAACAAGTGTTGTATCCATTCTGTATGAAGGGAAGCATCTACAATACTCTTAAAACTATGTTTCGCTATTTTAGGGGTAAAATAGTGAAAAAATAATTTAAATTTCCCATCTACTAATTTTATTTTAAAACCATATGTAGCATAAAAATCAGATAATACACAAAAAATAATTAATTTAAACAAATTCTCTATGTAGATCTTATGCAGAAAAAAATAGTTTAGCTTTTTAGTTTCCTAACCAGAACAACAACAACTCAGCAACTCTACTTCTTGTGGAGTTAATCTTCATTCCCTGCTCAATTCTATTTGTGAGTTTTCCAAAGTATTAAGCCACCTGTAAGGGAAAATATTTGTCTAGCAAACTTACAAGTGCTTTTTTTCTGTTTCCATTCACCTCTCCTTGTTAACATTTTGTAGGCACTGCAAACTGATTCTGAATAGCTTTAGTTCCTTTGTAATTGACTTGAGTCCCGAGAAGGATCCATCAAGATGATCAGAGGGATGGAGCAACTCTCTTATGAGGAAAGACTGAGAGAACTGGGATTGTTCAGCCTGGAAAAGAGAAGGCTTCAGGGTGACCTAATTGCAGCCTTCCAGTACCTGAAGAAAGCCCACAAGAAAAGATGGAGAGAGACTATTTACAAGGATGTGTAGTGACAGGACAAGGGGGAATGGCTCTAAACTGACGGAAAGTAGGTTTAGATTAGATATCAGGAAGAAATTATTTACTGTGAGGGTAAGTGAGGCCCTGGTACAGGTTGCCCAGAGAAGCTGTGGATGCCCCATCCCTGGAAGTGTTCAAGGCCAGGCTGGATTAGGCTTGCAGCAACCTGGTCTAGTGGAAGGTGTCCCCAACCATGGTAGGGGATTTGGAACTGGATGATCTTTAAGGTGCCTTCCAACCCAAGACCTTCTATGATTCCGTGATTTTGTCCCCTCCAAATTGTTGGCTGTATAATGCAAAAACTACCTGCACTATTAAACTGTGAGAACTGAGGTAAATTTAAATGATTTCCGAAGTATTGCAGTTTTGAAGCATTTAATGGCTCTGCAAAAGTATATTTAACCAGTCTACTGGTACATTAATGTTCATGAAAGAGATGGTGCTAAGGACAGTCCCAAAATGGAATATGCTGATTATGGCATGGATAGTTCTGCGCTTTGCAGTAAATTTTGCTGGATGAAATGAATCTTTTTGAAAGGGAAAAAAAAAAAGAATCAGATTAGATGAAATTTTTTTGGACTTTTTGGACTGTTAAACATCCATATAAAAGAATCAAATCAGATGGAATGTTTTTGGACTTTTTGGACTGTTAAACATCAATATAGATTTCACACTGGATATTAATAGAGTCATGTGTGAAGCAGCATTGCTTCCACTGTTGGACACTGTGTTTTTGCAAGACAGGTAAGTCTTACAAACACACAGAGACTGAGAATAGTATAATGGAGAAAAATGCATCATGACTTCACTGAGCCGTGCTCATTTTTGATGTGTCTCTAATATTATTCTTATCCATTCATGAGTCTAATTAGGTCTTAATAGAAACAGCCATAACTCCTGTTGAATTCAATGTTTAAGTGAAATGATAAGAGGTGATAAAGGTCATACTGTAAGGTTACAGAATCTATTGATGCACCAATACCTTCCAATTAAAAAAATGCTAAAAGTGACATTTGTAATCATTTGAAAATGAATAGAAATAGGGGCAAGATGCAAGATTTTGTAAGACTTTTTTCTTCCTTGACTATGGCAAAGGAGTTCATATTTGAAGAAACACTCATTGGAGGATACCAAAAATTAGATTCCATGGTTTTTGTCTTTTTTTTTTTCTTGTGGAACGAAAGAGGAGAGGGAAGAAGCCCCCTTTAATCACTGAGTTTAAAAAGTTTACTGCTGCAAAAATGTAGGACATTTAATCTAGTTGATTTTATAATCCAATATAACAATTCACAAGCCACAGATTCCCCATAAAGATGTTTAAAATGCAAATTGCACTGATTTTATTTAATCTAATACTTTGGATACCTGAAGGCTTTTCTGCATCCCACTGCTTCCCACTCTTTGATTATGCACTGCGCTCAGGCAGAACAGTAAAAGTCCTCTCACCAACACCAAGGAAAAGCCAGATATAAGTTCTGGCTTGTATTTCTCCATGCAATCCTTCTCAGCCCCCGTTTCTCAGGTATTTCTGGGTACCTACCTCCATAGTCTCCAAGCTGTGGACTGGGGCCTTCAAGTTCTTTTCCTTGGGTCCTAATAACCATAAATTACCAAAGTCACAGGTTCACAAATGGCATAGGTAGAAGAGAGAATTTGTCAAACTTCATATGCTGACAAGAATAAATCAAATTACATCAAAGTGTTTATATTTAATTACAATTTAAAAATTGATTTGATGTATTGTTTCTGCTTAATTTTACAGTTATGTAGTCCTCAGCTTCATATCCTAGACCTTGAGTAACACCTCCCATTCCCTCTCTGTCATGCAACAGCTGCAAAAACAGCTCAGGTTACTGCCATCCCATTGTTTACCCTAGAGCTGAGCTCTGCTGGGATCTGCCACTCCTTTGATAGAGATGCAGCAGTGGCAGCTGAATGAAGTAATTCTGTGCTGAAGCAGATTGTAAACTCTCACTTCCTCTTTTGCCAACAGCAAAACAGGGACTGCTGCCAACACATGGGTGGGAAAGGAAGGTAGAGATCAGTGAATGTTCCAGCTTTGGAGGACAAGTGTGACTATTCCCAGAGGCAGATATGGGGAACTAACTGTTCTTCACTCCCACTGCAGCCAGATCACTGTGGAGTCCCTCCCAGGGTCACCTGTCTCAGGTGCCTGTGGCTTTAATAACTGGCTGTTTCTAACAAAGAAACCTCTACTTATTAAGCTTGAGCAAGATCAGTATATACTCTCAGTACAAAAGGAAGTCAAAGACAAATATTTCAGCTGAACAACCTGGTGTTCTTAACTCCTCAGGACTCAGCTTCTGGATCTGCTTTGCCAGTCCTGGAGTCCAAGATAATTCTTTCTTTTACTTACTTTGAGAATTATTAGGGCCAAAGGAAGTAATTATTGAAAATTCTCTCCCTAAGGAGATCAAAGCTCTCTAATCATTTTTAATTGGCTTGAGGAGGGACATTATTAAAAGTAAGCTCATCTCCATAGTGCTAGACTTCATCTAGCCAAGATACTCAAGATGGAAAAAGAAAAATGCAAAAAGGGGAATGAAAATTTAAAACCTAGACCCATCTTTGGAGAGAGTTGACTCACAGAGGCTCAAAATGAGGACAGTTAGGAGGTGAAAAAGTTTGGCTCAAGGGATGGACTGTAGCTGGGAAAATGATGGTCATTAGCTGGGAGCCAAAAGAGAAAAACTGTTTTCTAAAAGAATTTTCTACAAATACATATGGATGCTTTGATTATTGTAGTTTAATTATAGTGAGAAATAATCAATCAGCCCTACTGTATGGCTGTAATTAATTTATACAAATATTACTTTGTTTCACAAGTTTAAGACTAGTTGAACTTTGGTATAGGAAAGCTCAGCCACTGTCAACAATGATAACTTTGGACATATTTAATTCTGCAATGACATCTTGCAGCTGGATTTTGGCCATAACTGTTTATTTTCCACCAAGTGAGAGAGATATGGAGCACTACATCATGCTCAGAATTTCACTGGGTTTCTGACAGGAAAACTTGGGAGTATAACTATCAGAAAGAAATAAACCACCAGATAGAGCAGGAGGATGACCTCTGGTTTGAATGGAATTTATGCAGAAAGGACTGGAAAGGTGTTCACTGCTTTAGAAAGCAAAATAAGATATGAATGGGATGACCCGGAGAACAAAGAAATAGGAAGGGTCTCATCTTCAAAAAAGCCAAGGAAGTAAAGGAAATACCTAGTTATTAGTTCTATGAAAAAGAGGAGCACTGCTACATATACAGCCTCAGGGAAAGTCAGGATGGTTCAAGTGTTGTTTGAGATCATCTGAGCCTCATGATGCATAGAAGAAATAAAAAAATATATATATATATTTATATATATATAAACCCCAACACCTCAAAACATCAGATCATAGAATCATGGAATTTTTTGGGTTGGAAGGCACCTTAAAGATCATCTCATTCAAAATCCCCTGCCTTCAGCAGGGACACCTTCCACTAGACCAGGTTGCTCCAAGGCCCATCCAACCATGCCTTGAACACTTCCAGGGATGGGACATTGTCATGGTTTGAGAGCCCCAAAATCCAATTCCCTAGTCTAAGCCCCCTCTCACATCTCAACCCAATGTGAGATGGGTTTTCCAGACAACCACACGAGACTCAAAATGGGGGAAAGGGAATATATTACAATGACTGTACAAATAAATACTACAACACATTATATACAATCTTAATTATCTCTACCATGACATAAGTATTTACAATGGATCAAATCTCTTCCCCCTTCCAGGAGGGAAGAAGGAAAGATCAGGGACAAACCACGGGCATATCACGAAGTGCAGGGGCATCTTCGTGAAAGTCTCTTCCTCAGGGGATTCACCCCTGAGTCAGAACATCTTGGGCAGCTTTCAGTTGGAAGCCTTTGCCTCAAGAGTCCTACCAGAGCTCCTGTGCTCTGTCTCAAGCAGTGGGGGGCCAAGGTCACCCTCTCCGCATTCCTTTGGCTGTCCTGGTCCAGCTTTCCAGGACGCTTTGAGCTTCTCAGCTCTTCTCTGCAGTGCATGTTGCACTCTACGACTCCTCTCAAGCCGGAGTCCATCTCCCTCCTCCTAGGAGGAGTCTCAAAGGGGTATGGGGTTTTATTTCAGTTCTTACCCCAACTTCCTCTCTCTCTGCTGCTGGCTCTCTCTCTCTCTCTCTCTCTCTCTCTCTCTCTCTCTCTCTCTCTCTCCCTCAGCTCTCTCTCCCTCCTTCCAGGAGTTCTCTCTGTGTTGCTGCCTGCCTGTTGTTGCTGCTTGGTCTTATCTCTTCTGGCTCTCTGCCACCGTTTCTTCAGTCAGTGCAGTTCTGCCGCCGCTTTTCTGTTTCTCTTGCTGTGGCTCACAGTGGAGAAACATCCCCCAACTCATAGCTACAGATACATAATCCAGCTTAACACTGTTCCAAGTCCCTGCAGCCCCAGCTGGGGGCTGAGGGGCCAGAGCCCCCCGGGGGGGGGGGGCTCCTGCTCTCACTCCTTGTGGCTTTACAACATGGTCATTTCTCTACAACAACTACCTTCTCTTCCATTCTGAGTGTGATATGTTTATATTTTGCAGAAGCGCTCACTGGGTAAAACTTCAAAACTTCAAGGGTCACCACCCCCCTGCGGTTTTACCATTTTATAACTTCAGGGGGAAAACTGTTTCCCCCCCACCACAGACATCCACAACTTCTCTGGGCAATCTGTGCCAGGGCCTCACCATCCTCACAGCTGTAAATTCCAAGCTGTAAATGATTATAGCAGGAATCTCTAAAACTTCCTCCAAGAGAGCCTTCCAAGGTCCGAGCAGTGCAGTTACACGCACTCGCTGAGAAAAGACTGTCATGTTGTCAAAGCTGAGATATGGTTCTTATAATAATTGTCTGATTTTAATATAGACTTCCTGAGGTGTCCACAGTGCAGCTCCACTGAACATAGGTGTCTAGTACCCTCTGAGATGCCTGGGGTTACCCTCCCTGGCCTGAGATTGCCATCCCAAAACACATAGGTCTCCTGTAGTTTCAATATCACATCTACCAACTTCATCTGGTTATCTTTGGACACTCTTGTGCATCTCAAAGGGCATGAGACACCTTTGTGTCTATGACTGAATTGAGCCCTGATTCACATTGTCATACAACAGCTGCAAAACCACCTCAGGTTGCTGCCATCGCATCCCTGACCCTAGAGTTGAGCTCTGCTGGGGTCTGCCACTCCTTTGATAGAGAGGCAGCAGTGGCAGCTGAATGAAGAAGCTGAAGAAGTTGAATTCACTCCTGATTTCTGAAACAGGTCCAAGGTTTGAAAGACCTTCTTTTCTTGAACAAGATATTTAGTGAGTTTGATGGACTCTGTGAGCAGGATTCAGTCTGAAGTTCAGACAACACAATACAAGGGTCTACATGGAAATGTCTGTGTGGAATCCAAGTATCTAAGGCAGCAGATAAATGATCAATGATCCAACAGAGCCTGGAGGGGAATTCAGCTGATCAATCACCAGATGACTACTTCAGGGAGATGTGAATCACTCTCTCCAGGCCATTGACTGTATTGATTAGGTATCCATTGACCATAACAGCAGCTGAGACAGCTGCATGCTGCTAAACACCCATCTCAATTCAGCTGTCTTAATTAGTTACGATGATTGCACCTTAGTGAGTGTGATCTGGTCATGTAAGCAGAGGAGCCATGTGAGACAGCCTCGTGTACCCGAGACATCCACGTGGATAGGGCTGGCAGGTAAGACATGCAATGAAAGGGTGAGCAGCTGCGATCCAGGGGTATCTCACTGAAAAAAGAAAAGAGAGATGATGTTTCAGCTAATCCAGAATACAAAATGATTTGAACATGGGTCATCTTTCTTTCATCCATCACATTAGATGTTTATGTAAGGGCAGCTTGACCTCATCTGTGGAAGAAGTCTGATCACCTTTGGGTCTTCTGCACATGGTATAAAAGATTATTGACAATACCACTTTACCTCAATTGTCTCAGCTTAGACATAGGACATGACTGAGGGCACCAATAAGTATCTCAGACATCTGAACAGGGCTGGCATTTAGGACACAGGACTTAGAATGCACAGGACTCTTCCAAAGCAGCACCTGGAGACAGGTGAGCTGCCCCCTCAGTACCCAAAATGAGGTGGAGATATATTTATATATTATATCTTTGGTTTTAGCTGAATTGTTTCCTCTAGAGAAATTTTCCACTCTTCTCTTTCCTATTTGGCAAATTTTATTTTTCTATACAACATCTCTGCAGTGAAAGTTGCTGGAGTTTTTGTTTGTTTGTTTGTTTCCTAAATAGTCAAATGTAGCATTTTTAATAGGTAAACAGATGTTGGTGGGAGTGTCTTAAATATACACTCAAAATGTTGCACTTGAAAAAGAAGTCTGATGGGCCTAAAGGAAAAACTTATGATTTTTAATAAAGTAGAGAAACAAAGGACCTAGCTGCAAAAGGAACCTTGCAAGATATTGTGAGGACAAATACTGCTGCAAAGCTGGAAAGAAGCCAGGAAAACACAGTAGTCAGAAAGGCAGAAGAGAAGCTAAATGAGGGAGAGAAAAAATAAGACACAAGAGAAGACAGCTGATAGAAATACAGAAAAATGGGCAATTTTAAACACAGACTTGAGGAAAGATATAGAAACTCTAGAAGACACATACAAAGATGGTGAGAAAAAGAACAAACCTCAAATCTGGTATGCTGTAGCACCAACTGGTTGAATGTGATGCTTAAGGAGAGGGCAGATTCACAAAACTCCACATTTGATAGTAAAGCTGGCTTCAGGAGTACATGCCTTTTCCTTCTCTTCCCACACATATCACACATATTCTCACCTTCTTGGCTACACTGCTTGGAGAACTTAATTCTGTTTTCCTGCTCATTTTAAAGGGTTATATTTCTATTCTGTGTGTCCTATATTTCTGCATCCCTGGTTACAGAGCAGCCTCATGAAGAGTGACAGTATGACAATCTTGTGCTGCAGAGCAGAAGAGGAAGAAAATCACTGCCCCTGTAGAAGGCCAGGGGCTGTGCTGGCTGCTATGGCTTTGCCATCACAGCCAACAGATCCAAAAATACATCCTGATACAGCAATGCTTTGGTTGCCCCATTGTGTTTCTCCCTTCCCAAAGCTACTCCCCCTGGGGAGAAGCTTGTGATACCCCTCTCATTCCAGGCTAATTCCAGCTCCTCATAGCAGCCCTCATTGTACTGCATGCCAGGTCAGTAGACATGGTTGTTCCAGAAAACTAGAGGCATGGAATTTGATTTTAAATGGGTTTCTTGGTTTGGTTTTTTGTTCATTTGTTTGGTTTTGTTTTGGTTTTGTTGTTTGTTGTTGTTTGTTTGTTTTTTTAACTCATCCTTACTGGGTAAATTGTTGGTAAGGATGCTACAGGAAAAACGGATACATCTAGAACAGCTGCTGTTTGAAGGGATGTGATTTCAGCAACTGTGTGTTCTTCTCAGATGTGGCCAAAGACGCATGAAAAAGGCTTTGTTGTGGTATTGTATGTGCTGAAATCTCAATGCTGCAGCTGCAGTGTGGTGGACCCAGGCCCTGGCTGGTTCTTCATAAAGATTGTTCTCCAGAAGATGATGTCCAGTGCTGTTAGGGTCAACAGTAAAAGGATAAAAGGAGGAGAGATGCTTCCTTTGTAATTACAACCATTACCTTGTAGCCTGCAGCTCAGAAATCACTGTAGATGATGTGCACCTATTCCCATGAAATTAGTGAGGCACAATTCAGAAGAGGATTAATTCAACTGCTGCCTATCAACAAAAGCTTGGCAATGACAATGTTTCAGGAAAGCTGTTGGTTGTGGACTCTCAAGGGGAAGACCAAGAAAATGAAGACAGCAGCATATGGGATCACACCTTGAGAAGTAGTTGAGACAAGATGACTGGTGAAGTAAATAAGGTGTTACCACTTTTGGTCACATTTTGATGTTCCTTGTCTTCCTGAAACAGAATGAATGTTCATGACTCTCTTGAAATGTGAGGATACTAATGATGTCAGGGAATGTCTGGACAGTGCTCTTTTAGTCACGTGGTTTAGTCTTAGATAGTCCTGCCTGGAGCAGGAAGTTGGACTTGATGATCCTCATGGATTTCTTCCAACTTAAGGCACTATGCAATGTTACTAATGATGCCAGTGATCAGAATGTACTAGAGGCTCTCTCTGCTGAGACAGTAAAATTTTTGATGCCTTTGGGCCTTCCTAGTGTTAAGGTTTTTACAGGGTTTAGCCTCTATAAAATGGCCTATCAAAGAGCAATGCAGGATAAGTGATGAAACATGAGGAGAAGGGTTAGCATTGCACTGAGAAGCAGCACATGTGTTTTACAGAAACAGAGGGCATACAGAAGTATTTACCAGGTCATTTTGACCCAGATGAGTGTGATTCCTCACAAAGGAAATAAGATAAAAGTATTACTTGCTTCTTATTGCCTTCACTTAATCATATAATTAGAGTCAATGCCTGAGACCAGCACTGCACCAGCCCAGGAGCTGATACTGCAGAAGCAGATGAAGCTTCTTCAGAGTTGTGCAGTGCAGGAGCAGAAGTTCATCCAGAAAACAAGAAAAATGTAACGGAAAGGGGAACAAAGACATAAATGTTTGGATGCACTGGGGAAAGTAACAGAGATTAAAATAAGTTCTGAAGCTTGATAACATATGACGGAAAATCAAGGAAGGTTTATTGGTTGCCTATGGTTGCACACTTATAGCAAGTGGACAATTTTGTGCTACTCCTGTGTTGTCCTCTTATGAGTACAAACACCTACTTTATACGTAAGAGGAATAAAAAAAACAGTCCACGAGAGATGAAATATAGAGCCAAGATAAGCACTCAAAAAAGGGGACAACTTGTACTACTGGGTCTGCTGCTTTTTGCTTGGGTTTGTTTGTTTGTCTGTTTTCTTTAAACAATTGCTCTTGCTTGGAGGACAAAGGGACATTTTTGATGTTTCTGGAATTCTTTCTTGAAATAGTACTTTGAAGTATTTGGCATGACTCAGACGACACTCATAGCAGAATTTTTGGGCATGGATCTTGGGATCTTTGGGACTTATGAGGATTTCTGTGATGTTGCACATGACTACGGTGGGTCCTATGTCAGTTACTGAAAGCAGGTACATCATTGCTTATCCTTTGTGTGTTAGAGTCAGTCTCTATCTACTAAGTATCCAAGTAGTGAAGGGAAATGCAGGCACTTTATAAAACTCCCGTGTAGTTTTTTAATTTGGGGTGTACCACATGTCTGCCAAAAAAAAGCCTCACAGATTATGTACAGGCAGCAGGATTGAATGCTGTGGCTTTTGGGATAATTCTATGACAAAATTATTGAGAGAACCTTGACAAACTGAGAATACCTGGCTCTCTTGTGCCTCATGGCTAAGCAGGTGAGCTCCTGTATTAACATACTGCCCTGTATACAGAGAGTTTATGGTGGAGTTAACTATGTTTAGAGCAAATCAGAAAACCATATTGGAATCTAGTGCATGATCATAACACTGAAATAGTTGGAAATTTAATTGGGAAACTACTGGGATGACAGCTGAGTCTAAAACCTGTCGGTTTCCACCCAAAGCTTAGATTTTTTTGCTTTTCTCATGAAACAAAAAATCAGGTCCTACATTTTTTGTCATCTGTCCTTCATTAAGACTGTGCCTGAGCAATGTGACTTTTTAATGAAGCTGTTGTGACATATGCAAGTCTGTTACATGGTGCCAACTTTGCATAAGAATCTGGATGAGAAGAGGGTCTATTCAGAGACAAGTCATGGGCAGCAAAGTAAAGTAAGTTTTAATTTGGCAGCAAATTGGAAAGTTCACGCCTTTTGCTCATTAAAACACCTTAATGCACCGAATGGGATCTCTTATGGAGGATACTGTTACTGTTCATTAATTATAAGTGCCTTATGGGAGCCGTAAGTGCAGCTTTATTCAGTGTTACCTTGGTGCCTGACACCTTGCTGACACCACCAAGCTGTTATGAAGAGGCTGCGTGGAGTTTGCTGTGGAGCTTTAAAACACTTTCTGCTCTAAGTGTGGTGGTGATGAGAGGTTGTAGGGTAAAATAAACTGCTGTAGTAAATAAAAATCTTCACTCCTCCCAAACCATACTGACCTCAAAATTTGTTGAATTCACTGACTTTTAAAAACCGCTGAGTCAGACCTTCTTCTGCTGTGAATCACTGTGATTTTACAGAAAGGGATGAAGCTCCAGATGCTCCAACAGACTTCAAGTTTAGTGACTTTAGCAACCACTGAACTTGAATAGAATTATCATATATGAGAAATGCTATATTTTAAAAATAATTATTCTGAACAACTTTTAACCTTTATAGTGGGATGAGGTGAATCCTAGTTCTTATTTCTTTCCACTGACTACAAATAAAAATGACTACTTTAAAAAGAGGTATCTGCAATATGAAACACATAAAATTAAATTAATCCCATCTACTGCATCTCAATGTTTTATTTCTATCTAAACATTCTTAATTTGGGAGACTTGAGAGTTTATTAATTACTCATCATTTGCGATTTTCAACAAATAAAAACTCAACCTAAATTTGCTCCTTACCTAGAGTATGAAAGACTATTGTCACTGCTCTAAGTTGGAAGTTTAGAGGAAAGCCTTTACTGCATTTAAAATAAATATGTAAACATTGCACATTGGTTAGCCTGTTCTTTATAGAGATCTGTCCCTGTAATGATAGATAAATATTTACAGTTATTTTTGCATATTAGACTTTTAGCTAACAGAATGATTAGGATATTATTTAACAACAGGGACTTCAGTAGTTTATCCTTGAGCAGTGGAAAGCAGTGCAGACCTGAATGTTCACTGAGATTCAGCCATTTTATTTGAATGTATTTTATTTGGATGAATGTGGTGTAATTTTATATGGAGTCAATTCTAAAGTTCATAAAACTCTATGGATTAAAAGAACCATAACGAACCATGTTCTATTGAAAAATGTTTCATTTGATCTCTTATGTGTACAGTTGTAAGTGCTACAGTTCTGATGATAAAATTCCAAGCAATTGATATAAATAACAGGACTATTTATAAATTTTGATGGTGAGTTTCATAAGGATTACATTTGCTCTCCACAGATGCACACACATCTCATGAATTCTGAATAAGAATAAATTCTGGTAGTGGACTTAGAATCAGTTTAGAGTACAGGAGCTGTATGTCTAATAGTTCTTTCACATTTTGTGCTCAAATTACAGTTTGGAAAATTTTATTCTCTTTCTGGTTTTGTTCTACTTTATTCTATGACCTTTCTAAAGTCCATTAGCTGCCTGAGCTAAATCTTTGTATAATGCTGTTTTATTTTGCTGTTTCTGGCAACAATTCCAACTATAAATGAAGAAAGTATAGAACAAAAGCCAGAAATATGTATTTATATATGTGGATATTAAAGAAACCCCACCATAAGCAGGTTTTTGCAATGAGAAGTACTAACAAGCATGAAATTAATAAATTAATAGAGGTCTAGGGAGCCTTAAAACTTTCCTGTGTGTGTATGTGTTATAGTGAAGGGTGGGGTACAGTTCTACTACATCTACTTATGCCCTTGAAATTCATTTCAGACCCCAGACAGGAACTGTGTCTACCTTCTCTTCTCAGCTGTCCGCGTCTGTAGCTCAGTTTTCAAATGTTTTCCTACTTAATCACAATTTTTTGTGGATATAGTTCTCAAAAATATTTATTCCTGAGCTTCTAAAGGTCTGTTTTAAGGAGACAATTGACCACTTCCTTCCTGAATCTCTGCTGCAATGCAAGGCTGATAACAGGAACCTTAGTGCTTCTCAAGTCCCCTGAATGAGTTTGGAAAGCTGGAGTGATTAACAACCTCCATTAGGGCCATCAATATTGTCTTTCTTTTGCATACTGTTGAAGTCATTAAAACTCTTCCCCAGAAACAACTGAACTTATGAGTTGGCAAGATTGGGAGCCAATAAAACTGATTTTTAATCAGAATTCTTCTTAATGTTATTTATTGTCTCCCTGTCCAAAGAACACAATCAACTTCCAGCACTTCACTGCTTAGGTCCTAGAAAGATTCAAATATTTCAGTTACAAGACCCACTAGTGAGACTGAAGAAGAAAAAGGATGGATGCAGTGGCTAGAGAATTAAGTAATGCTAGAACAAGAATTTTTTGCAGAACAAATACTTTATAATAGCTGATTCTTATGTGACCTTCCATTGAACTTTAGAAAAGATACTACATTTCTACTTCTCTATCTGTAAAATGGAGATTTCACAAATCCTGACAATTTTGAATACTAAAAATACAACTTTCACTGACCTTTAACTACTATAAACATGCCAGCATATTCATTCACTTGGATTAATAATTAGCTTGTTAAACAACAGTGATTACCCAGAAGGATGGTTTTGGAGCCAGGTCCTCATACTGTCAGTGATCTCATGTTAGCTTGTACCAAATACCTGTTGTAAAGAGTATTTGTGAAATTGAATTGTTCTATGGCAAGTAAACTGTTATATAGTAGTAAACAAATACAACAACTATTTTTAGTAACACTTGTCTTAGGTGAAGTTTTTGCAGCTATCTTAACATAATTATTCTTTATTAAATGTCCTGAATTTAATACTATTTTCAGTGTATTTCTTTATACAGTATTGCAGTATCGTATATTATTATATTTTTTAAGTTATACAGGTAAATACAAATTGTAAAAGTTATCTTCCTATAAATTTTGCTCTAACAATCCATGAAATTTCAGGTGTGATTCAGGCTTACCTGATGCAGATGCCTACATTTAGTCAGTTGAGCTTTGACTGTGCCCAGATACCCACAGCAGGAAAATTGTTATGACAAAAATGCAGGTTACCTATTTTCTCTCATTTTTCTGCCTATGATATCTCTAGGAATCTGTTCTTACAAATTCATCTTGCTTTGCACATCAGTCTGCTGTAGGCTTGGGATAGCACAGGTTTTTCACTGCTGCAGTACCAGTTTGCAAAAAAAACCAAAAAGCTAAATAGAGGCAAATTGAATTTATTGCAAGTATTGGCTAACAATGACCTGCAAGTCTTTGGTTAAAAAGCTTACACAACACTGCTACAATTATAGTGTACTCATAACCTTTTTATAAAGGGAGTCCCACGTAGGAGGCTCAGTGTATATTTATTTTTACTGTAGGTAGTAATGGCAGATCAGTGGGTTTTGGAGTGTAAGATACATTTCATGCATAATTTTTCAGCCTCTGTATTTTTTTCTTTCTAAGGGAAATGCCACAAACAGATCTAGCTACCTCCAAAAGCTGCTGCCCCTGTGAGCCTTGCCAGCTGACATTAGTCATGGTCAGCAGCACTCGAGCGGGTTTGCAGAACACAATTACATTTGGAAGAAATAAATCTGCATTTCTAATAATTGTTTATGTGGGATTGAAATGGAACAGCAGAGAAAAGTGTTTCTAAGTAGAACAGACTCTAGTGAAAAGAGCCACATTACTCTTCATCCTTTTTTCCCCAGAAAAAGGATGAAGCTGTGATAACTTATTTTCTTGCCTGTCAAACTGTCTTGAGTTGAAATAGTTCAGGTTTTCAAGGAGCAAACCACATCAAAAGAGGGCAGTGGCAGCAGTCAGATGGTGTATCTTCACAGGAGCTGGGGTTTCAAGCCTCACCCATGGCAGGATTTTGCAAACTCCTGCCTCTGACACCTGCTCTTGTTTTTTCCAGGGCTGTTGGAGCCTAAGTAGATGTGGAAAAAGATGGAAATACAGGGAGAAAAAAGAGGAGGAAAGCTGAGAAATCACACATTCCTCTCCTGTGATGTGCAGGGGATAGGATCCAGCCCATTGAGCACTGTTCAATGGTTCACCCATCATTCTTGAGAATAGAAGCCTTGAGTCTGTCTGGGATACCACTGTGTACAACATGGATACACGCTGCTTACTTCATGAGTGGACATTGGTAAAATTCCTCAGAATTCTGAGGAATGTGGATTACTTTTCTCTACCAATACTGATTTTTTTTCTAGGTCATAGATAAAAAAATGAAATAATCCAAACATCCCAAACTAATGGGCTCACTGAAATGTTGGTTTGTACACTCTCGGTGACAATTGCAAAATAATGCCCAGTCAGGTGGAAGGGTTTTTTTAGTTTTTTTTGTTTGTGTGGGTTTTTTGTTTTGGTTTTTGTTTGTTTGTGTGTGGGTGTCTCTGTGTGTTGTTGCTAATAAAAATCATGGAGGAATTTTAACTTCACATTCTCCATTGAAAAATATTAAATCCACTGAGATACATCTACATCATATATAATACCAGTAAAAGGAGTACATGTGGTGGAAATCCTTCCTCCAACAATTTCAGGTTCTTGAGGTTAATTAAATACAGCTTGTCAATGAAATGCACATTTCAGAGATCACATTTCAGTGATTACATTTCAGCAATCATATTTCATGACTACGCCATTCCTATTTTCTCTATTTCCATGAGAGAGGAACACTTCAAAAACCAGATTTATTAGAATATGACTTACCTTTATTAATTGTCCTAAAGCATGTTAAATTTTTTTTCATACAGTGGAAACTGTCCTTTCTGAAAACGCTTTGCCCCAGCATCTCTTTACTTTATAGCAAGTGCCTATGAGATCTTTACCTGCAGAACTTTACCTACAGATGTCTCTTTGCCTTACGGGGTTGCAGGTAGGATGTGCTCTCTGGCAAACAGAAAAGCAAAGCTTGAATTCAAGCTGAGGGAAAAGCTGTTTGTGCCTGCAGTTGCAGCTATAATGAGTGCCTCCTGTTTTGAGGATTCCAGGTATTCTGCCAAGAGCTGAGCTGATGGGACAGGGAAGGGGAGGAAGTCAAATAGGTATGTTTCTAATTTACTTCATGGTTTTCTTCTAGATTTCTGAAACAGCTTGGGAAAAAAATCATTCAGTTCTTTAATTTATAAATGTAATTTTCAATTTAGAAACTGATTGATTTTGCTGCACCCATTTCATTATGGCTTTGTTTACCTTCTTATTCTCAGCCTTCAGCAACACTTGTCATCAATATTTCCCTTCATATTTAAAAAATCATCATTCCATTGGAGATCTTCTATAAGCAGCAAACTTTTTCGGTGTCACAGCACTAAGAATCTGGTGGATGCTCTTATGTACTGAAACCTGACTTTCTGTCAACTGTAATATAAATTGCCTTGTGAAAGAGATGTGAAACAGTTAGAGAAACAATGATTACTCATTTTTTACTTATTTCAGTCCATTTCTCACAGGAAAAGAAAATCATCTATGACAATGATTTTTCAACCTTTTGCAATCTGAGGACTCTTAAAACAAGCCCTGTGTAACTGTGGACCCCTGCTCAGTAATTCAAGGCAGTGACAATAGGTTTGTCATCATTTATGGGTTGCTATTAAGTAATACAGTGTGCAGGAGGTGAGTTTATAACTAATGATCTTGAAGACAGTAGTTGAATCCACGAACACACACTTGTATTAAACTTGGAATTGTGGTGCTGTGTCTTTCTTCGCTGATTTTTAAAGTGCATAGGATGCTTTCTGACCCCATTTTTGCTGAAGATTTATGCTGCAAATAAGCTGGTCACCAGGTTTGTCCAAATTTCTTAAATTAAACCAGCAATTTAGATTTCAGTAAAATCTACCCTTAGTCAGTCAGCAGAAGCAATACAACTTCTCTAAAGCTGCACATTAATAGGCCTCAAACTACAGAGTACTGTGTCATCCCATAGCTCTGCAGTGTAGAGTAGAGAATTTGGGGACAGAGAACCTTTTATGGCTGTTTTCAGGAGTGCCTTCTAAACTGTGTGCTGCAGCAGTGATGCTGTTGCTCTGCAGTTCCCAGAGAAGAAAATATATCAGCATGAAAATGAGCTGGACCAGTTGCTCCCCTGTGGATACATTCTTCAGCTGAAATAAATCTTTTATTAATGGAAGAAAGCTCTTAATATTTGCTGAGAGGTGGAGGGCAATGCATTTAGCTGGAATTTTTCCTATTCTGCTGGTAGAAGCAGTACAATTTTGCTTGACAACAGAGCAGCTATCAGAAAAGGAGGAGGGAAAAGACAAGCTCTGAATTAAATGTACTTCTGGAGTGGGTTTAAATTTGTTCCACTGTTAGTAGAGGGAAATTTTAAGAAGGGCTGGATGCCAAATTGGAAAGGAGTGAAAGCTAAGAGTGAGTCTGCTACAAGCTCAGAAAGAACCTATTTAACTCGTACATTATGTTCTCTTGCATTCAAACCTGTCCTTTGCTGTATTTCTTGAACAGCTGTACCCAAGGTTCAGTGTTCCAGCAGGCAGGTCCTCTCTGCCTCTTTTTAAATCTTCCAAGTGAGCTACTGAATTAATCTATCATTTGCATATAAAGAGCCTCAGAGTCAGATAGTTAAAGATGTTTAAGAACATGAAATTCAAAGAGAAAAAAAATACCTTTAAAAATCTGGCTTCAATGGCACTCTAAATTGCAGATTCTTCTACTTTCCTACTCAAGTCATATTTTTTTGTGTGCCTAGATTAAAATTTCAAACATAACATGTTAGTCTTTTAAATTTTAATAGGTGGGAAAGAGCAGTTGCATCAGAGTAGGAAAACATACACCACCAGGCCTGGAAAAATTTGAGTTTCTTTGTGTTAAGGAGGACCTGAACTGGAAAATCTGGTGTTATTTGATGGTGTTATTTGCTGGAATTTGTTCATCTATTCTCAGCTTGCCTTTAAGGACTTGCGTTAGCTGCTGCAGCTAGAATTAACCCAACTCGTATAATGGTCAGTCTATTACTTCATTCAGGAAGTCTAAATAATTTGAAACGTCATAATCATATACATTATTTAAATAGCATGTAAAGACCCCATGTTGATCCATAAGTATTACTTTCCTTCCACAAATACTTATAATCAAAATCTAAATAAAGTCAGTAGCTACCAGTGGGGAAAACTATTATCTATCATTTCCGTGGAAAAAAATGGAAATCTTGAGATCCAGCCCGTCTCACTTGGATTTCTCTCTTGCACATAAATATGAAGCCCTCAATAAACCAACCTTCTAACGTAGGTGTCTGTGATCCCTATCAGGTCAATGGAGCAGGGCACATCTTGAAAGGCCTCTCATTCTGAGGGTCTGCTGAAAAGTGAAATATGAGAAATTCAAAATACGTGGAAGAAAATACCTGCCAGCCAAAGATGTATCTGGCTGTGCTCCACAGCTGCTTAACTCTGGCATCTTGACTATTTGTCCTAGTTAGAACAGCTGGGACCAGTTCATCACTGTATGGGTGTAACCCAAAACTGTGTATTCTATAGCCTTCCATGCCATTTCCCAGAAACTGTTATCAATGAACCATTTACACCATCTGCCCATAGAACCTGACTCCTCAGGTTATAAACTGGACATTAAGAGGCCTGGGAGATAGGAGGATGCTCCCTGTCCTCACACCCATTGTGGAACTCCCCGCCCTGAGGGAGGTACTGGACATTGCTGCCTGAATTGGAGGATATATAATCTTGGGGTCTTGGGACTTTTTTAACTACTCATGGGATCCAGAGGAAGACTGCAGACCACTGCTCTCAACCACACTGCAACCACCACTCTAGACTGGACTGCAACCACCACTTTTCAACCAGACTGCAATCACACTCTTGACCAGACTGCACCACCACTCTCACCAACAGGTTTTCCCCTCTCCTTTTCCTTTGGACTCAGGGGGCCCAAAGAACACCACTCTGTTCATGCCCCAGGGTGCTGGGTTATACATTTGGGGTTTGTGGGTTAAAACCAACCATTTGTCTGATAATTGTACTTATTGTATTATTTTATTAAATTGTTATTCTGGTTCATAATCTCTCTTTTGAGTTGGGTTCATTTCCCCTGCCGGTTTACCTTTAAACCAGCACAATATCTTTCTCTACTGCCTGGATAACAAGTGTACACAGAGGTGAATCATTCACTGTGCTATTGGTCCAGATGCCTCAGTAATTGCATCATTATAGGCAGCTATAGTAGGTGGACCAAAAAGGACCCTTAATGCAAAACTGGACGTTTTTCTCCATAAGTGATGCAAAGTGCCTAGCAATATTCAAGGCCAGCTTCCTAATTCCTATAGATGGCAGAAATATATGCTGTTCTAATAGTTATTACTTGTAACTTAGCTGTTTCCTAATGAAAAAGGGGATCAAGGAATATTGAAACACATTCTTCAGCCTACAAATTTCAGCAGAAGACTAAAGACCTTAACAGATGCTTATTTCTAGGGCGCTGCACATTTTTTTATATTCCTCTCATTCCATTATGTTCCAGGAAGAAGAATCTCATATATTTTCTCTCTTTCTATGGAATCTGTTACTTACTCTGTGATGCTTCTCTAACCCCTCTATTGTTTTTTGGGATGGAGTTATCAGGACAGCATATCATATACAATCAATTCAGAGAGTTGTATATTAATACTTATTTTATCTTCCTTTTGAGGCAGTTCCTAACATCTTGCTTGCCCTACAAAGCACCAGTGTAATATTTGCATTGAACTGACACTGATAATTCAGAACTCTCTTTTCTTGGAGGGAATAGCCAATCCAGAGTTCATCAGGGGTTACTTTCCTGTAGAGTCATTCTTTGGTTTGGTCCCAGCCTGAAAGTTTGGATTTTGTACTTTTAACCTGCTTATGTGAACAAAACATATTGTGTTCTTCAGTGTCCTGAAGAACTCCTTAAAAATATTGCTTTTAACAATGCTGTGCACCAACAAGATGAAGTGATAAAGAGAATAGCACAGCTGCCAGCCAAGAAGCAAACCCAAAGTAGACTCTTGCCATTTTCTCACAGTTTTTTTTTAACAAATGCAGATCAATGTGCATCCTTGCAAGTGTTCTGATCTGGTGCTCAGAGAGGAGGGAAAAATTTCATTTGCCATTTTAGTGTCCCAAGGGTTGATGGGTGACAGTAATGTTGGTTATGAGGAAGCAGAGAGCAAGGTTTTGCAGACCAGAATTGCAACAGGCTCATGGCACCTCACAGAACGTCTGCTGAAAGATTGTGATCATACAGAAAGAAATGGATTTCCAAAGTCTGTCCCTGATCACATAGCATGGAGATTCTCATCATGGGTAACACTGAGGGATTTTGTGTATTAACAAGGGCATAGAGTGCAGGACAAGGGGCAATGGCTTCCAGATGAGAGTAGGTTTAGATTAGATATTAGGGAAAAAAAATCTTTATTGTGAGGGTGGTGAGGAACTGAACAGGTTGTCCAGAGAAGCTGTGGCTGTCCCAAACCTGGAAGCATTCCAGGCCAGGTTGGATGGGGCTCTGAGTAACCTGGTCTAGTGGAAGATGTCCCTGCCCACAGCAGAGGAGATTGGAATGAGGTGATCTTTAAGGTCTCTTCCAACCCAGGCCATTCCATGATTCTGTTTCTATGTTTCTATGATTTTAGGGGATGTCAATGGATCTTCTCATCCCCTACACTTACTATGTCATAGTAATTCTCTTGTGTGGCTGCCCCTGTGATCCCTGTGATTCTGTGTTGCAGCCTACCGAGTTTTCCCTTCTATTTTCTTGCTTGAAAAGAGGTATCAGAGATTCCCTGGTGGGACATAAAAGTTTGAAAAGTTTGAAAACAAACTTGGAAACAGCAACTTTCTGAATTCCTGAGCTGAAAATGGAGCCCCTGGAAGATGTGAATACATGCTGCAAGAGAATGGTAACAACAGTCAAAAAGTCAGAAAGCATTCTGACATTGAAAGAATGCCAGGGAATAGGAGGATGCAGGATCCAGTTAGAAGTCAGAATACATTAATTAATTATATAGGTTTTTCCTGAGGTAATTTTTTTGTTGCTCATGATCCCCTAAACCATACGAAATTCAGAATCTTTAGAGGCTACAAGGTTAAACTTCCAAGAGAATTCATTAATAACCTGCTTCTGTTCCAGCGTAAGGGACAAACTTTTCTCTGAGCTGTGATAGTATAAATCAGGGTCATCTTCCTCTGAGTCAGTGAAAAAGCAGCATTGGAACATCTGAGAGGGTGAGATCAGTATCAAGCCCAAGGTGTTTTACCTGACAAATAGTATATTGTTTAATGTGCAACTCTTCAGGGTCTCAGAAATTGCTTTGTTCATTGTTATATGGATCATTTTCCTAAGTCTTTCTGCAGTTCCTTTTTACCATTTCAAGTTATCCTCCTAAATTCTTCCACCTCCCAGACCCTGAGCCCCTAACAGCTGTGTGTTGTGTGGAATATGAATAATTTTTTAAAATATTGCTTGGCTGGCAACCAGACTTTTCCCGAGCCCTGCTTCTTCTACCATGGGATTCCCCTCTTGCACTGTTATTTTACACTCATAGTAACTCAGAAATATATAATCAGACAGAAATGTGTATTCTTTAAAATAGATGTAAAACCCTGGGACAAACTGCTTAACTCTTACAGCATCAGCTTAAACTTTTTGTGTTTTTACTGCTGTGAAGTAAGTACAATGTCAAAAAGGAGCTGAGAAGAATACACAGAGGTCACAGTCTCACAGAACAAATGCACTAGTGCTGCATTTAAGTACAAGGACAGAATAAGCCTAAGTTAACTATTCACTTATTGTCTCTAACCTGCTATTTTAAGCTTTACAGACTTTATAAGCTAAATCAGGAAAGGCAATGGAGAATGTACAGTAGAGAACAATGCAGTTGTATGACAAGGAGATGGATTAGATAAACCTAATATACCTCTTCCAACTCTAAAATCTATGATTGTTGAAAATAGTGCATCTGAGCACAGTTCGAGTCTATTTATTTCTATTTCCAGTGACTTAAAATGGCAGAGAAAATCTTCCTTCAGCCCTAACAATTCTCTTCTTTTATATCCCTTTGTTTACTACAAAAATGTTGATGTCTTCATATGTATGGTTTTTTTCACTGCATTTTATTTTATTTTATTTTGTTTGTTTGTTTGTTTGATAAACAGGGCACCTGGGCTCTGCAGCACTTGAATGACAAGGTTGGGAAGTGATAAATAGACTGAAATAAAGAATATATATGGGGCTGGATTCACAATGGTACTATAGGTGACAAAGTCACTGGCTGGGATCCGTGTTCCAAAAGAGGTGGAGGAAGCCCAGTGTGTCTTCTACATTGCCAAGAGACGAAATCTCCCCGGAACAGCTTACATTGACCCTTCGTAATGGGACAGTAGGTTTAAACTAGAGGGACAAGTCATTGTTCAAGCCCTACACTTGCAAAAGTGATTAAAAAGGCCAAAACACTTCTACTGACAGAGGAAAGAACAGCCTATGCAGAAGCAAACCCAGTAGGTGGTCTGAGGAAATACATAAAAGAAGGAATAGGTGAAGTCTTGAGTTTGCTGTGCACAACACAGAAGGCAGAGCAGCTGTGCTGTCTGACAAATGTCTGTGGGGCCAAATGGAGACATAAAAGTTATTCTTCTCAACTAGAAAAAAAAATAAGAGACATGTAGACCTGGGTTCAACTAATAAAATAACTAGTACTTAGATGGCTACATATTTTTGGGAAGAAGATGTCCTGAAGTAAACAGAATAGGTTGGAGGAATCATGCTTTAAGATTGTCAATTTGGGAAATTTTTGGTGAGCTGAAAAGTCGAATTTTGTTGTCAAAATTTACATTAGATGAATCACAGTGCCTGGTTTTATCTGCTCTATATACAGGACTTTTGACAAAAAGATAGTTTTGTCACTCACATGGGTATATAATAATCAGCAGAGTACTACATGTTCTCTGCTGTACGTCTGGAAGAAGGTAGGAGGAAAGAGGAGGGGAGGAGAGGAGAAGGAGAGGAGAGGGAGAGGAGAAAATTTTTTACAGTAAAATGCAAAATCCACATAGAAAACAACACATAAAAATATGTAGGCATCTGCCTACATATGCAGGACAGATGCTATGTATTTGTAGAGGACCATTTACATAATAATTAAGTTTTTTTCCTTAAAGAAAGTACAGTTTATCCTGCCAAAATTAACTGGGAAGATACTAAGGGAGCAGAAGTTATTTGCACAAATACCTGGAAATTTTTCTATTCTGCTTCTGTGCTGTTTTGGAGCACTAAAAACTATCTGCAAACAGGATGGCAGTGCTGACATTAGAATTTAGGAAGTCTAATATTCTGATGAGAACAATTTTCCTGCCTTCACCCAGAAACCAAAACCTCTATGCTGAAGGTGTTCACTAGCACAATAAATAGTAGAAAACATCAATGAAATAAATATTTGCTCCCTAGTTACTATATGGAATCCAAGAGCTGTGACAGTGACAAGTATGTTGATGTGAGGACCAAGACATAGCCATGCTGTAGGTCTATTTCCTTGGTCTAATTTATCAATGAATTCCCTTAGAAGAAATTAGTCTTTGAACTGACCCATGCAATCAGTCACCAGGTCTAGGCTTCAGGTATCTTCCAGTTGCACTATCTTAATCCCTACCTCATTTTATTCCAGCAGAGTGATTTTTAAAATTGTATTTATTTTTCCTGTCATTAAATCTTGCAAGACAAAGGTAGCAGGGGGTGAAGTATTTTTTTCTGATTCTATGCTCTATTTCAATGATTCTGTGGAATTTATTTTCTAAGCAGACTGGAGCTTTTATGTTCCTCAGATTATGATTTTGTTTTGTCATTTTCCAATCTTTGTTGTAGTTAAAACTAAACTTTGTCCGCATAATATGTTCATAACTAAATCAAGAAGTTTTTTTACGACACTGGCACAAGTTGCCCAGAGAGGTGGTAGATGCTCCATCCCTGGAAATATTCAAGGTCAGGTTGGACAGGACTCTGAGCAACCTGGTCTAGTGGAAGATGTCCCTGTTCATTGAAATGCATTTGAATTAGATTACCTAAAGGTCCCTTACAACCCAAACTAGTCTATGATTCTATGATTCTATTCTCTGTTTCTGAGGCCAGCTGGCATGCAACAGCCTTTCTCTGAGCTATTAAACTTCTCAGTCTCTGAGGAGTGTGGCCATACACAAACTTGCTGCAAGCAGTTTCTTGCTCATACTAACCCCAAGACATGCCAGGGTTTTTTTGGGTAAGTGCTCAGTGAGGGGAGGCACAACCAGGATGCTGGAGGTCAGTCTGAGCTGCAGACTTTGCATGGTCCTCTCTTGGAGGTCCTCTGCAAGTGCCACCAGCTCTGTGGAGAGGTGCATTTGCAATGGGAGAGAGCTGGGCCAAGGGGTGCAGAAATACAATGGAGCTCACCAAGCAAGACAGATCTGTTGATCTGTGATGGACGAGGGCAGGTAATTCCTACTGATTTTGCAGCCAGGCTGGGAACACATTTTTGTAAGAGCTGGAAGGATACAGTGAACTATGGAACACTCAGTAGTCAATTTTTTCTGCTTCTGGTGGAGACCGATTTAGGGTAAAATTCCAAGTTAATTGGATCAGCCTCTTAAAGTCACTAATAAGGGAAGAACAGGGCCCAGCCTCTTATTGGATTATATATTAGGCACAATGAGTGTCATGCAGCAAGTAAATTCCCATTTTTATCATAAAACATTCAGCGAGGACTCCCATTTTTTTCTCTTCGGGGAATTTTTCAATGCCAGCTTTGTAAACTTCATTCAGAGCCAAAGAATAGTTTAAAAATCTAGTAATGGTAAAGAAAGAATTTTCAAAGAGAAATTCCCTTCAAGTTCAGTGCCATTGTTGTGCTACATTTTCTTTTGAAGTGCCAGCAAGAAACAATTAAGGAGCAGCACTTGTAATGTATAATTGATGGTTTGCAGGTATCTAGAAACTTAGAGCAATTAGGCCCAGGGTGCAACATTACTTATTCATCACCATCTGGAACTTATAACTTCATAAGCCCTGCTATAGTTTATGTTTGTCTGGCAGAAATGGCAAGTTTAGCGTTTAAGTGCTGCATTATGCTGCAGAAGGTAAATATTTAATGGTGTCTCGACATAATGCAGCTGAGTGGGATAAGAGGAACATATTGTGTGGTCAGAACATAGCAGCATGTGGATATTGCAAAATATAAGGAAGAGAATGTTCTTTTGAGAGCAAGAGGACAGAGAATACTTCCAAATAAATCCAGAGCATTTCTATCGCATCAATAGAAAGATGTGGCATTGATCCTTGGTCACAGAATACATTAACTAGTAACAGCTGGAATTCAACTTTAGATATGATTCAGATGGTGAAAGAGTCTCACACTTTCTTCTTTGATGTTAGAGTAGAAGTAGACTAAACATGGATAGGAAATTTTGGAGAAAATGTTTTCTTTTTTAAAAAAATGTGATTTCATCAAGTGCCAAACCTGTCCTAGTTACTGTTTTGAAAATTTTCCTGCTGGAAAACAAAACAAAATCAAATCAAGTCAAACCCCAACCAAAAACAGAAACACAAAGAAAAACAAAAGAAAACTAAAAATCCAGAAATATTGTCCTCAAAGTTTTCTAAAGGGTGTAGTTCCTTCTTGGGAAGAGAATTAATTTTTTCTTTGTGTAACCCTCACCAAAGAGCAAAAACTGGGTGAAACCTTCTGCCTGGATCATTTCCAGCATTCTCAAGATCCTGAGTTCAAAGTCACGTTCAAGAGATTGACTTAATTTGTGACCGAAAAAATTTTTACAGCATTGAAATTCCTGTGGTTCTGGAAGATCAATTTCTGCTCTGCTCTGGTCTGGCAACCAACCCCGACTCAGCTGAGATGACTGGCAGTGGATTGATCTGCTTCACCTCCAACCAGCACACAGAGAGGAATCTGCAGTTAACAACTACTTTTTAAAGAAGTTTGGCAAGATTAATTGGTTTCTCTGCGCTGTCACCTGTCTCACAGATCCTGATGAGTACACTCAAACAGCTTAAAGTATTCTGTACATACATGGAAAATGATAATGTTATACCTTAATGGCTGGTCTACATTCATTCAATGTCCAGTGGTGTAAAGCATCTATAGTAGTAAGATAAAGGTCTAGTTTTAACCATTCACATTGAACAGGTCAACGTAGGATATAACTGCAAAGAATGGCATCATGCAGGGGATTTTATTTACTGGATTAATGTTGTCTTATCTAAAATATCAAACTGAATGAAACAAATATTCACTTTCCTATCTTCATTTATTATTCCTGATTGACTTAGTTACCATCTTCTTATTTATCCTTTTCATTGATTTACTTGATTTACATTAATTTACTTGATTTGTTTCAAATTGCATCATCCACTTAGTTTTGCAAACTAACTGGACTTTCCTCTGCAACTAAATTCATACATCAGCACTTTCATTCATTCTAATAGTTCTGACTTTTGAGTCAGTCTACACAGGGATAGAATTATAGAATGGTTTGGGTTGAAAGGGACCTTGAGGATCATTTTTTCCCAATCCCCCTCCATAAGCAGGGATGCCATTTGCCAGATCAGGTTGCTCAAACACTTGTCTTGAACACTTTCAGGGATGGGACATCCACGACCTCTCTGGGCAACCTGTTCCAGGGATTCACCACCCTCTGTGTACAGAATTTCTTTCTAGCAACTAATCTAAACTGCCTTCTTTCGGTTTAAAACTACTGTACCTTGAATAAAACATGATGTTGCCAGCATGAGTTTCAAAATATTGCCTGTCTTGGTTATAGCTTCAGTTCCTGGAATCCAGTGATGACAAAAAAATGCTTCAATTTTCATGGTTACATAAAAAAACTAAAAAATATGACCTATAAATGCTCAAAGACTGGAAGTGAGTGAAAGCAACACTTTTACTTGGATTATTATTGCTATAATCTCCTAATTTATTGGGGAGCTCAGCACATGATGTGTAACTATTTGAAGATAATAATTAGACTCTTGCCTGTTCAACAGTTTATCTAACAATATTACAATCCTAACTGAAACCCTAAGCAAAGAGAAACTTGTCTTTGCTTTCTCATGTGCTGCTGTAGAAGAGATTAAAAGTATGCATTATTAGTATAACAGTGCAGATTGTTATTCTCTCCAAAGTGCCTTAAGCATCTTTTGTTAGCACCACTAAAACGTTTACCAGTATTATTTAAAATTTGAAGGAAAGGAAAATCAGTTTTATTTCAAGTGCAATTTTCACCTGGTAGATTGTCCTGTTAGTGTGCAGTGGCTGAGCACAGAGACATACATCAGGTGAAGCTGGAGAGTAGCAGTGTTTATCACAGCAGGCTCAGGGGTTGATTAAGGTCTCTCCAGCCCTGACACTGCCAAGGTCTCTATTATCCCACATGACCTTTTCTTTTTCTTTTTTTTTTTTTTGGTTTGTTTTTAAAGTCAGTATGCCCAGTGTTTGTGCAGGAGGATTCACTGCCATAAATCAGATGCAGTGCTGCAGTGATGTCCAGACTGAGTCTACTGAGAGAGTCAAACAGCCTGTTCTGGACTGACACCAAAACCATCCCGGAAAAAAAACCACCTTTGTGGAGGAGGAAAAGCACAGAAGACCACTTCACTGCTCAAACACAGTGGCTCCCTCTTCATTTTCAGAGGAGCCAGAGGCTGTGGTCCTTCCCAACCTTACCCATTCTGTGATCTACTTTGGAGGTAACCATCCTTCAGGGAAGAGAAAATAGAGCTTTTCTTCTGTCATTCCAGTTTGAGAAAAGCAGGGTCATGAAGCACAGCAGAGCCCTGTGTCCCCAGCATCCAACACTGTGTCACAGCTGTGCTGCATAGGATACTGTGTGTATGCTTGAATCCAACGGGATCTTTAGTCTTCAGGGTAAGTTTAACACTTTCCAGAGCTTCAGAAATCAAGGGATGAGTATGGACGGAC
Organism: Pipra filicauda; assembly: GCF_003945595.2. Lineage (NCBI taxonomy): Eukaryota > Metazoa > Chordata > Aves > Passeriformes > Pipridae > Pipra > Pipra filicauda. Next base: position 2,004,098 of record NW_024104320.1, read on the forward strand.
AGATTACCACAGAGGATTCATCCTGCTCCTGCCCTCACTCTGGATTTCTATAGGATCAAGTGCATCTGAGGGGAAGGTACCTATTTCTGATTACCTCCCACCACTCTTAAACAGGGAAATCTCTCTGAGAACTACACAGTCCATTGCTGACCAGCCTAGACATAGCAGAGATGTTCCTGTTTCCCATGTGACTGCATGCCAGCTGGGATGGATCAAACCATTTGACACCAGGAACTGCAGCCTGGGAGGCTGACCATAAAGGAAAGAAATTGTGAGGCAATTGCAGCTGCCAGGATGAGCTGCAACAGAACTTCATTTAGATTTTTTTTCAAGAAAGGACAAAATTATGGACACCAACAACTTTTAATGTAGTCATAGAGTAGGCAGACTGGACACTCTCATGTCTTGGAATAGCCCTTGTCATAGATGGTGGGCAAAACAAAACAAAAGAGGAATCTGTAAACATCTTCCAATCACACATTATTTATGAAGAATAATTAGAATGGAAGCATTCAAACTAAAGGGGTTTTGTCCATGGTGATTATTTGTCTGTGTCACAGACAGATGTAGGAACAGTTTCCAGCCTATTCACGAGCTGAACTTCTTCAGCAGGAATGAAACCCAGGCAAAGTGGTGTCTGCTTACACCAGAGACCTGCACTCCTGAACGGCAGCAACAGCCTCAGTGGACAACAGTAAATGTAGGGAAAGTAGGGTCCTGATTGAGAACTGCAAGCAGAAGTACTCCAAAGGAACCTAACAGGGACATTTGACCTTTGTTAGCAAACAATGACATTTATTGTCAAGAGATGCTGAGGTCATCAGTTGCCCATCTCCTCCATCGGGTGTCCCCTGGCTATTTTTGATTGGATTCTCTTTCATCAGGAACTACAGACCTGTGCTGTCCTCTAAAGATTAGCTATTGCATCACTTTTCCTTGTGCAGCATTTGTTACACAACTTTTTTTTTCCAGCCTAAATTTATTTGTGAAGGTCACAGAGGACTGGCTGTGATAGGAGCCCAGAAGCCTTCACTTTGCTTCTGAATTGTTCTTGTTAATTCAGTGCTGATTGAAGATTGATACAGCCCTGGAGATCAAAGTCTCCTATTCCCCATGACAGCTCAAGCTTCTCCTCAGGGCACTTTTGGCTTGACCCAGAGGTAGTACAGGTTCCAAATCCATTAAGTCCTTCACCCTTTTCAGATGAATCTTGTTGCTGTAAGTTCTGGTAATGGTTTTGTGCTGTAACGTCTGTTCTCCTGAAATTAAACTGTCATCTAACTCCTTCTGGTCAGCTGGCTGAACTCAAATCACAACTGAGAGTGCTCTGGAAGTCAGTTCTATTATTTTTCATAATCATTCAGTTGCTGAACTACCCTTTGAGTCTTCAGGCACAGTCACTGTCAAATTTAACACCTACGAGAAAAGGCATCGCCTTTCAGTTCATCTGTGTGCAAGTAATATCACTGTAAAGCTACTCAGAGCCTGAGATACTTCAAAATCTATATACAGGAATTTAGATGAATAACACCTTTGAAGTAGAAAGACCAGGCCACCTCAGATAAATTGCTTTTTCACATGTACAAATCAAGTAGTTCACAGTAACAGAGCAACAGCACGGCCACAGCAAGTCTTGTTGGGTCAGTCTCTAGTTTATCAAAGAAAGAGAAACATCACTTCCCCCTAAGTACTTCTAATTATGGAAGGGGTTTTTTTGTTATTAGAATGTATTTCTTTTATGTATATACAGATAGACACACAAACACAAAACTTAATAAGACAATATGTATCTGTTATAAAGTTAGGCACGCAGGGAAATCTGTGTGAATTTGAACTCTTCTTCTGCTCACCTGCTTTTGCATAGGTGAGCCCAAGTTGTTCATGCTTTAATTTCAGAAGAATAATGCTAATTATCTGTCCCATATTTATATTTATTTTTAAATATATATATTTATTAACCGAGAAATATGTCATTTTACACTGTGAACTAAATTTCCGCCAGTCTTTTTCTGTTTCTGGTTTTCAATAGTGTTTGGACATTGGAAGAACTTTTCCTTGTTTTTTCTGGAAACCAAGGATTGCAGGGCTGCTTGACACTTTGGAAAGAAGTGCTAAGAAAAATAGGCAGGGGACCATCATCCTAATGTGGTTGTGAGGAGCACAGGCACAGTTCACAGGGTTTGTATTATGCACACCTTTGATGAATTGTCATCTTCATAGAATTATAGAATCACATAATGGTTTGACTTGGAAAGGACCTTAAAGATCACCTGGTTCATACCACCCTGCCATGGGCAGGGACACCTTCCACTAGATCAAGTTGTTCAAAGTTTCATCCAACCTGGCCTTGAACACTTGTAGGAATGGGGCAGCCACAGCTTTTCTGGGCAACCTGTGTGAGGTCCTCACCACGTTCACAGTCAAGAATTTCTTCCTAATATGTAATCTAAACCTACTCTAAATCAGTTTGAAGCCATTCTTCCTTCTCCTGTCAGAATACGCCCTTGTAAATAATCTCTCTCCATCTTTCTTGTAGAGTCCCATCAGGTACTGAAAGGCTGCAATTACGTGACTCCAAAGCCTTCTCTTCTCCAGTCTGAACAATCCCAACTCTCTAAGCTTTTCCCCACAGCAGAGGTGCTCCATCCCTCCAATCAGCTTGGTGGCCTCCTCTGACTCGCTCCAACAGGTCCATGTGCTGGGGACCCCAGAGCTGGGTGCAGTGCTGCAGGTGGGGTCTCACAGGTCTTGGATAACACATGAACAGCACAAATGATTACAAGACACTGAAGGCTTAATCTGAGGGCAGGAATGGGAGCTCACCAGGACCTCGCTAACGATACAACAGAGGAATGGGGCCAGATGAATAACACAAATGCTCCCTCAGGGACTTCCTTCTCTTTTTGATTTACAAGTAGTAGTGATGCAATTATCTGATAAACATCTGATGATTCAGAGTTTTAGTACTTTACTAATTTTTGAACCCAACTTTGTGGCAACTCTTCTGTCCTTCAGTAAAAGCTGATGAATATGCTTATGGCCAGAATGGACACTCTGTCCTCACATTGGTAAAAAAACAAATGTTCCTACCAGTCAGCTCTGATTCTTGAGATCTCAGTTATGGAAATTTACAACAAAGAAAAAAGATGTATTTTATATTCTTACAGTCATAGCAAAAGTACCGATTTTTCTTATTTCCTAAGTTGTCATGAGCCTGCTTACGCAGCTGTGAAGAAAGAGACTATGGCTGTCATTTTTGCTCTTAAATCTTAGAACAGAAATAAGTTAGAAATCACTGGCCTGAGGCTGGGGGTGGTGCAGGAGGCACAGTACCTAATAACTCTCCTTACAGATGACCAAACCCGGGAGCAGAGCAGCCAGAAATAAACCCCAATGCCTATTAAGCCTTCTGTTCTTGCTTTACCTTTGCCATCACTAATGAAGCTTTTCCCTTAACTCTCTGTGATTTTAGCTTCATCTCTGCAACACAAGTTTATAATGAAGGCTGTGAGCATGTCCCAGCAGAACAAAATGCTGCAAGAACACCCCTAATTATAAGAATGTGCTTGTGTCTGTCTCTGTTCAGCTGTGTGAGTTGTCTGCTCATGTTCAGCTGTCTTGCAGCCTTATTAGTGAATATACAGATTTATACTAAGGCTGTCTTTTTTAATGAAGGTGCATGCACCTGGCTTTATGCAATCCTATCCAATCTATTGACTGAGCTTTCTGTGTGATGAGGAGGCCTTCTAGTTATTCCTTACCTGAATTAGCCTTGCTGCAGGTTTCATTAGAAAACGTGGTTTCATCACTGTTCCTTCCAAGTTCATGGATGGTTTTTCCTGATTTCTGTTTTTTTTGATTTATTTTCTGGAATTACAGTATACTTCCCTTCTTTTACTTTTTTTTTTTTTTTAAAAAAAAAAAGAGAGATTTTGGAAAGTGTCCTGGTGTGCTGATGTTTACCTACTGATTATAGAGACATGACTTCTCTTAGAGAAGAATATTATGAATTGGCATTCAAAGTTGAAACACAAAAATATGTGGGAACTGTCCAGCAACAACACTTAGTTTCCTGCCCACACAGTGTTTTCCTCTTTTATCTATCTACAAAGATCCTACAGGAAAAATTCTGTGCTAGGTCTATAGACTGTCATTGTGTTTTTCAGTCCATTTGCACTGGCAGCTAGGAGTGCTGAAAGGTAAATTTTATTTTTTATGGAAAACTGGTGCCTAAGCTGCCTGGCACAGCATAGTGGAAACCGTCTGTTAGAGGTGTGTTTGCATGGTTGTGTACATCTAACTATGAACATTAGCAGTCTGACACTTCCTTTGTTGCAAACCTAATGCTATTTCACACTTAGCAGAATCTGAAAATTGAAATGAGAATAGTTTAAGTAAATAGTTTACTGTTGGGCTCTGCTCAGTGGCAGGTAGACAGCCAGACACGCTGGTGACAGGTCTCCTTATCCTGCCATCAGATGTCCCTCCTTCACCTGGCAGCTTTCTCAGGCGATTAGAAATTGTTCTTTCCCCAGATCACAGCCAATTTCCATCTCTCAAGAAAACATAAGTGGCTCCTGTATCACGAGGCCATAGGTAGGCAGAGATGTCTCACCATATGGTACTAGTTCTGTCTCTTAACCATAGCAAGTATTTCTAAACAGAGGGATGGTAATTCCAAAAACAGGCCTGGAAAAGCATAATGTTCTTTTCTGACTGTTTTTCTCAGTTACCTTTATTGAATATAGGCTGTTGGAACAGATGCAGGCACTCAGATTGACATTTAATTTATCCTCTGAATTAAAATAGGATGATAGAGTTTAGTTCCAGTTAAAAAAAAATGCCATCATTCTGTCACTAAGCCTTACTTCTATCAAAGTCACATTACGATTCAGCTGTTTACAATTAGCTGAGCTTCCCATGCACACTACCTCAATAAATAGTTTAACAGCAATAAAAAGAACATGTAGCAAGAAGGGTCTGCCCTTTTGGGGGAAGAATAATTAATTATGTAGAGAAATTAAGCTGCAAACAGTTTAGTTGAACATTATATTTCTCTTGATTTTAAGTAATGAGCTGTAAAATCTAATCAATATGCCTCCAAAGGAGCAGTACTCTTGGGCTTGAGCTGACACCACTTGATCCATCTACCTGGAAGATTTCTGACTGACACGGCATTGGCTTTGCTGAATTAGAGATGTCATAGTATACATACAGAGTCTACTGAGCATGGAGGTCATATAGTAATAAAGACATGATCATCATAAAAGGAGAAAGAAGAAGACAAGAAATTAAATTGTTTATATTTCACAGATTTCACAATCTGATTCCAGCTTAATATTTTGCTTGATTGAAAAAAACAAAACCTAAAAACCAAACCAAACCAAAACTCAACACCAGAAACTCATGCAAACAACCAATAAGCACATCCCAGAGTTATTAGAAAGTTAGTAAAACTTAGAGGGAAAAAATTTAGTGTTCAGTTAACTGGCATGTGTGTTCTTGATATGTGCATCCCAGCAGGGTATCCCTAGTGCTGATGTGTTTGACACCTTCTGTATTTCCCACTAACTCTTATGGAAACTTCAATTGGAAATGTTATGCTTAGTTTTTTATTAAGGTTTTACAAATGACAATGAGCATGTTATGGGCTGATTCTGCACGATATTTTTCACAGTGCTCATGAGTCCTATCCAGCATTCACTGTATGTGATTTTCTGCCCATGTGCAGTGGCTATGGATTTTCATTAAAAGCTCCGTACTTTTCATCACTGGGAGAATAATACATGATCTGGGCTACTACAAATGGCTATTTGTTGCAATGGTAAAAACATGTTCAATATCTGAAGTTATTGGAACTTTGGAGCCAAAAGTTGTGATTGTACATACTATGAAGAGGATGAAAGTAATTTTCATCAGAATTTCCTCACCATGTAGTGTCAGTCAAAATAGATATCAAAAAAATCACAAAAGGTATGGACATGTGAACTACGATATAACATAGCTGGTCTAATTGCTGTGAACTCCTGGGAATCCACATGATGATAAGGCAAGAAGGACATAAGACATTTTCATATTTTAATCAATAGGAAACTTCCTATTACAGTGATGGTGGTCATATATTCACTAAATAAATTGTCCTTTGACTTCCTAAGGATGTTCTCCCAGGACAGTGCATGATCTATGTTAAACTCTCAAACGCTCAGACTTAAAAAAGGAATGAGACACAGATTTATGTATGTTAGGGATCAAAATATGGCCTAGTCACTGAAATGGAGAATATCTAAATTGAAGTACATGACATTTTCTCTGCATTTTACACCTGTATTTCAAATTGCTGTCATCAGAAAGCTTTTTTATTGGTCAGGAAAATCTCTTTGCCAGGAGCAAGAAGCACAAGTGTGACTGAGAAGACAGAAAAAGAATGTGCCATGAATAACTGGTGCTACACTTCAGTGCTACAGGGAGTTGTAAAAGAGTTAATGGAGGGAAATGAAATGAGGAAGTCCAAGGAAAAAAATCACAAGCTATTGCTCTCTCCATGCATATTAAATATGCGCAATGAAGATGGATTGCTCATAGCAGAGTTCTGTTTCTAGAATATTTCCATATGATGAAAAAATGAAAAAATGTAACAGAGCTGCGATTTCATAATAAAGGTTCTCTTTGCTTATTCTTCCTCCTCCCCAAAGAACATTTTATTTTTTCATATCATCAATATGGAAGACATACAAGAGATCAGGTTTCCAAAAAAACTCTCCTCTCTTTGCAGGCATCCTTAATAAACTGAAAATAATGACATTTATGGCAGTACAAATGCACCAAGAGTAGAGAACATATTAATTAAGGCAAGTTCACAGAGTTGCAGTTTTTGCTGAAGCTGGCCATTTCTGTATGCTTTTATCCCTTATAACTGCCTGTTTTCCCAGGAGACATCTTATCAGGCAAATGTTGTTCTGGCATCCCAGAACATGACAGACTGTCATTAGATAAAGGAGAAGGTTAATAAAATAGAAATCCAGGTTACAAGCAATGTTTTAGCCAGAGGTGTCCCAGGGGTTGTGGGGAAGCAAACAGCAGACTAGTCAAATGCAGCAAATTACAGTCAGCAGAAGAGTGCCAAGTATCCAGCTCTTATTCTGTAATTTGCACATGCCAGCAGAATCTCCAATAATTCTTTTTGTTGAAATATTTGGACCGAGTTTTCTTTGGTGCACAGATTCCCACTTCAATAACCTGGTAGTCAGGGAAGCACAGCGCATTAGGAAAGGCTCCCTCAGAAGTTATTATGGGAGGATAGCATAAGCAGGGATGGCTTTTTTCCCATTTCTTAAACTTCTTTTCTTAAAGCATTTCTAGAAGTGCCTGGTAGGGCTTGTGGATATAAAATGAAATCAGAGCATGGGCCTAGGGTTGAGCAGGATCACCTCTCTGGCTCATCTCTAATTGAAGAGTTTTCTATTTTATTAGGTTGAAAAGTGATGCTGGCAAATGCAAAAATTTCTGCAAAGGAAATATCTCTTCCTGCTAGATACTGTTGAGATATACAGAAGTGACCACGGACCCAGGCTTTTGAGAAAGATGGAAAATAAACATTTCAATGAATTAAGAGGAAAGGACACAGCTAAATTAATGGGTTGGAAGGTAAGATTCACTTTTTTTTTTTTTTTTTAGAGGTGATGGAGGAAGGTTAGGATGGGGGCAGAGAAACAATTCCAGCTGTCATCTGTGTGACTTTGGCAATGCACTGCATTTTCTGGTCTTTGTAGCAGCATCAAGCCTTCATATTATATTTGAAGAATAAAGTAGTAATTGCTTAAGATTTTATAAGACCATTTACCTCTGTTTTGAGAAAGAAAGAGGAGAATTACTGTCGTGAGCATTTACAGTGAACTGGGTTCCAGCCGAAGCTTCCTACAGAGAAAGTATAGAAAGTTTATTGCAGAGGTGCAGGAAGGTACTGGAGTGGATCATAAATGTGCTTAGTGTCAGGGCTGATCTACACTAACTGAGGATTTGGCCTTACATCTCCAACATGGCAGATTTAACTCTTCAGAAGGAGGTTTCATGTTTTTACTTTGCCTGGTGCACCTGTGGGTGGGATTTTCAAAAGAGCTCATACAGCTTAACTTTGTTCCCTTCAAACTCCTGGCAAAACTTGCTTTTCTAAAAGCAGAGTTAGGTTCACGTGGGCTTTTCCTGAACATTCTGTTTTATATCTGAAGTGCACAGGGCAGAAAAAAAGCAAAAAGCAGCCAGAGATGCTGGAAAGAACTACTCTACATACAAGGCATACTTTTATTTCTTAAAATAAGGAGCATAGGTGTGATTCTAGTGCACGATTGGTAAGAGAAGACAGGAGGTGAATGGTTACAAGGACAGGAGAAAATGAAATGACAAGGAGGCTACAAGGTTTTAAAAAATTGCAGTTGTACCTGTCAGGATTTTTTCCAGTCTCCCCAAGATGGCACAGCAACAAAAATCATTCTGCTGTCACTGCTACCTAACTTTGATACCAATGTCCCATCCAGAAAAATGTGTAATACTTCTTTCCAAGGAGACTGATCCTGAAGACTCCAAAATTCATAGTCTGCATCAATGTTTTAATTCATCCTTTCTCATACTTTACGCCTGTATTCATGGTCATAAATTAGTTAAACTTTGAGCACTAGTTGTCCACACTTTTTAAAAGTATGGAGTTTTTCCTCTTGCCTTGCTCTGTAAGTAATTAAATATTTTTAACACCTGCCTTACCTTTTTTTCTTCATTGCTGACCATTTGTCACAACCTTGGGGCTGCTATGTAGCTCACTTTTAAACTGATGATCATCTCTAGAAATCTATTAGTCCATGGCAATACCACTGATCCCATCGAGGTATTTCCATCTTTTTCTGACTGCTATACAAAAGAAACAGGAATCGAAATGGAGGAAATATCTAAAATGGCTTTAAATTGTAAGAGAATAGGTTTGGATTAGATATTAGGAAGAAAATCTCTGCTGTCAGGGTGGTGAGGCCCTGGCACATGTTGCCCAGGGAAGCTGTGGCTGCCTCATCCCTGGAAGTGTTCAAGGTCAGGTTGGATAGGGCTTGGAGCAACCTGGGATAGTTGAAGGTGTCCCTGCCCATGGCAGGGGGTTGGAACTGCATGATCTTTAAGGTTCCTTCCAACCCAAACCATTCTGTGATTCTAAAAGACAGCAAACCAGACACTCCCTCCAAGTCTACCTTTTATAAAACTATCAGGTTTCTCTGCAAATTGAAGTTTTCATGGCAATCTATTCAGCAGAGTGTTCAGATTGGCCTTCTGGGTGTACTTACAGCTCTTGATTAGACCCCTTTATCTCAAAGAAGGAATCAAGTAAAGCTTAAGTGTTTCTCTTAATCAGCACATTCTGGAAGGTCTGTGTAAATACTTTTTTGTCTTGCCATAATTTACCTTGTTCCTTCTATTATTTCCTGGCATTGATTCTTTCCAGAAGAAAGAAAACATCGTCTATATTTAACTACTGTAAAATCATTTTGATCGGATATGCTCGTAGGAACTGGATATAAACATATATATATATAATCTTTCATAAAGGCAGTGAGGATCCATCTATATGGGATTTTCTGCTTTCAGTGGAAGTGCTAATTGACATTTCTTTGTTGCTGCTGCATCATCAGACCTCTGCAAGAGAAGAAGTACCATCATGTGGATTTGCTGCAGAGAAGAACAAGCTGCAGGATGAAGACGTTGCCCAGTCATTTTTGCTTTATTTTTCTTTTATTACTGATTGTGTATTAGACATGGAATAGCTCCCGGACAAGGCAAGTATTTATGCTGTGAAGGGTTCAGTTAAAGCCCAGTGCTCTTATTAGAGACTTGCAGCACTGGACTGTGATGTATGGGCAGATGAACAGGTTACTAGGTGGGGAACCTGTAGTTCAGCACCTACGTCACAGTCACTGGCCTTAAAGAAACCTTTCCTCTCAGCAACCCAGTGTATAGGTGAAGGTGTCAGTCTGCCTGCATACTGCTACACGGTTCCTGTTTTGAAGGTAAAGAAGCCATATAGAGAGCTACAGTAGCTATCACAGTGGAGGTTCATACCACAGCTTTTATTTTTATTTACCTGCGTCTCAGGTCTGATACTTAAATTCAAGCAGTTCTTTCTGAAACAAAACAATAAAAAAAATTTGAATCATATTCATCACAGAATTAAAAACCCATCCATAATAGCTACTGAATGCGACAGATGTGTGAGCTTGGCCTCTCTGGGAGAAACATAAACTTTTCTATTAGCTAAGTTCAGAGGAGTTTAGCAGTGGTTTATTCACCGTCTCTAATACCTACAAATAGAGACTATTTTTCATGGCTTCATTACTTCATTACAATGGAAGAATGTTTAAGAGGATGCAACACCTAGAACTGAAGCTAGACAAGTAGAAATAACAGAATTTACTCATACTAAGTGGAAAAGCACAGAACATTCCTTATGAATGAAAATCTTTCTCAAACCAAAAGCTTTGAAAGACTAAAATATAGGCATTAGTCTCAACTAAATGACAAAGTCGCATCTAATTCCAAAGCCCGTGACAGGGACATCTTCATTAGACCAGGTTGTTCCAATATATTACTTCATGCAGATAATCAGATCCTAAGATCCTGTGTCCAATGTTATATGGGAAGTTAAGAGATTGTAACTGTGATTATTATTTTTGTCTTTCCCTCTCTTTGAGGTATGTGTTAGTGAAATCACTTTGTGGACAAGGTTTAGAAATATTTTACATTCATAGTAACTGTTTCTGCATCGTTCCTCAAATACTGAATGATTTTCATATAGATTTCAAGTCCCTTGACTTAAGGACATGGTTTGCTGAGCAGATGTATTTGCCAGTATGAAACAGATGTCTTGTCCTTTGAAGACACTTTATTTTAGCATGAATGCAATAATTTAAAATCATGAGACCAGCTTTAAGAGTTTAACAGTTTTCTATCTGTCTCTTGCACCAGTGTATTCCCTTTAATTTCCCCCAAATCTTTTTCAACTCCAGTTTATGGAAACACTTTTAATCTTTTGAGATTATCAGGGCGTATTTACTGGTATACACATGATAATTTGACACATGAGAGACTTCTTGAGTTCTGAAATGTCTTCAATCTTTATTTTGGAAAATTAGATCTTAAATATCACCTAGAAAGACACAGAAAAACAAAATGTCCTGGTTGCATTGCTTGCAAAATTAATTTGTGTATTGTCTGGAAAGATGGACACTAGGAGTTATTTGCTCCAACTTAGGTGTTGCTACAAAATGCAGTGTTATGTGGATATATTCAAACTAGCTCTAAGTAAATTAGCTTGTGAAGCAACAAGGACACCTCAGCTAAGTAGGATGTTTTAGCACAGCAGAGAACTGAGCAAAATGTGCTGTTTAATTCCTCTGATAACCAGTCTAGTCCACTGACAGTTTTTAAGACTGTTCAGGAATCACATAATTTGAATAATATATTACCCAGCAAGTGTTCTACAACCTGCTCAGACTCAGATCACTCACTTCTGTTCCACAGTTACAGCTGTCAGAGGTTCAATAACCACAAGTACAGCATAATGTGAAGTTTGGGCCTTATACACAGAGCCAACAAAATCTTGATGGAGACCATCAGTCATTGTATTCCCTTCTGGGGCAAAATGTACTATACTTTGTGTTTCTAAAGAAGAAAACTTGGCAATACAAATTTGTAAACAGTTGAATGAATGAAAACCTTATCAAAGCTGTTATTTTTTTTACGCTGTTTTTCAGTTTTCCATCAGAAGATGTCATTTGAATTAAGCCATTTTTTTGCTGTTTTGTAATTTAAGGAAAGAAAAAAACTCATGAATTTATAAGTATTTGTTCACAAAGATCCCATAAAAATGAGAAATCTTTTTAAAGCAATGCTATTAGAACAAAATAAAAGGGTACTTCAAATTAGATGCTACTCACTTCCAAGATTCTCTTTTATCTGTAAGTGCAGCCTGCAGGCTTAAAATCCTTGCAGAAAAGAATTCATGATGGAATAGCTTTCTGTGTGAATCTTATCATGGGCTACACTACTCCATGCACCTAAACTCTTTGGGCAAGAAGTGTTTTGAAAAGCCTCGCCATTGACACAGCACTGATAAAAATGAATGATTTACAAAATCATATTAACACTCATAAGGAGGAAATTAAGAAAGTTCTTGATTAAAAACCTGGTTTTAATTAAGTAGGGTCTAAATGTCAGCTTAAAGCATGCTGATACATTTGTGAACATTATCAGAGTACTAATGTAGATAAAAGTGACATTTAGGGTGGGAATCAACTTCAGCACTTGCCTAAACAGAAGCATCTCATGTCATACATGATTTCCTGGAATGGCATAGTGTCTCCATATGGACATCCTGAATATTCTAGGACATATCAGGTGGCTCTATGCTTAAACAAATGAGTTACTTTCCTAAAATGCAGTAGCTTGATTCAGCTGACAAAGTCTGGGCATGTAGTATTATTGCCTGACATTCCAATTCTAGCTGATACTCCAAAAGGATATGGTTTTCCTACAAACATCATGGCATGCCACACACTCCTGTGCAGATTCCTTGCATATCCTAATGGTCCCTGGTGGTGATGGATACCTACATGTGGGCATCTGTATCTAGGTGTCTTCAGTGCAGGGATACACCTACAAGCCTGCAGCAGCTGCAGGACAGGTGAAACAGCCCAGGTGTCTCATACATCGTCATAGCTGTGTTCAGGCAGTCAATGTGTGCTGCAAAATACCTCAGTGTAGATGCTGACATGTAGATAATACCTGAGGTAAGCTATGAACTTCTATTGTAGTCAGTGGAGATCTCAGATACAGCTCAGTTCCTCAAATGAAGACATTTAGCAGTATTCAAGAGGACAAAGGTGCACCAGTGGCTGACACAGGGCCTATACAAGACCTATTCCTTCTGAAGAGGGAGCTGGAGATCTGATTTAGTGCCTAAAGTGACATTAGACCTCTAGTTAATGCAGTCTACGCAGCCTAGGTGGCCTTTCAGCTTTCCTTGAATAAAATGCCTTGGGTAAAATTCACCTACATAATGTAGGTGAATTCAAGATATCTCATGCCCCTGAGATGTCTTGAAGTGTCCTACTCACCTTCACAGGCTGCTTCATTGGGGCACAAATTTTTCAGAAGTCCTGTTCGCATCCACTTTTGAAAATGACTGGTATTTAAGGTGTTATTGTGGTTTAACCCCAGTTCACAACTAAGCCCCACACAGCTGCTCACTTGCTTCTCCCCAGTGGGCTGGGGAAGAGAATAGGAAACAAAAAAGTGAGAAAATAAGTGGGTTTAGATAAAGACAGTTTAATAGGTAAAGCAAAGCACAGCACATAAACAAGACAAACAAGGAGTTAATTCACCACTTCCCATGGACAGGCAAATGTTGAGCCATGCACAAGAAAGCAGGGCTCCATCACACTCAGTGGTTCCTTGGGAATTCAAACGCTGTAATTCCAAACATTCTTCTTCCCCAGCTTTATGTACTGGACATGATGACATATGGTCTGGGATGTTCCTTGGGTCATTTGGGGTCAGCTGTCCCATCTGTGTCCCCTTCCCAACTCTTCGTGCACCCCCAGCCTCCTCACTGCTGGGATGAGGAGCAGAGGCGGCCTTGGTGTTGTGTAAGCCCTGATCAGCAACAACAAAAACATCCCTGTGTTATCAAGACTGTTTCCAGCACAAACCCCAAACACAGCCCCACACCAGCTACTCTGAAGAAAAGTAACTGTACCCTGGCCATAAACCAGCAAAGGTGGCCAGACCCCTATGTCTAACTCACTGCTCCAGCCCATGCAGACATCTGTATTTCGGGTCTGCTAATTTCAGATTGACTCAACCCTAAAGGATCAGTTCAGGTGCCTAAAAATTTTGGTGTTGTTTGAGTTACCCTGGGGCATCCACATAACCTCCAAGGGCCAGTCACGAGACCAGAGGCACTGTGTCATATCTGGTCACTAAGTTTCCAAATGGTACCGAGCACCTCTGCTCTAATAACTGATAAGAAGTACAGTGGACTTTATCTGGACATCCAGAAGAACCTGAAAACCAAACATAAAGCACATGGAAAGCCAAAGTAAGGAAAATTTCCAGCCAGAACCTGCGTCTCCTGAGGCTCCTCCAGTCCTGGACGTTTTTATGACCCTAAGACAATTAAGAAGCTACTGCAGATATTGCAGATACACATCTCTAACTTTCATTGCATTTAGTTAAAAACATTTCCTGACTTTTCCCAAAGTCTTGTGGCAAAATGCCAACTCCAGCTGAACAAAAATATGCTCCTAGTGGCAAGGATGCGACTTTCAGAACTTGCAAGTTTGTTTCCTTGGTAAGATTAGTGCCACATTACTGCTCAAAGCAGAAGAAGTTAATGAGCCAGGAGATCCCTGTGGGGATAATGTAATATGAGGTACATCCTTAGCATATCTTTAAAGGTGCATATCTTTAGTCCAGCAGGACTGAGGTCTTGTAACATATTCTGAACACAGATATAACCTGGACTGTACAGGTATATATTATTGCTTACAGCTGATGTTATTAATACAAAATGATTCCATTTAAATGTTACCCTCCTTTAGTCTGTCACATAAAGTCTCTAATTTAGCATCCTCAACATATGCAATTCTGCATGTAAGATATACTTTCTCAGTGCAGGTCTTTCCAGAGGTCTGTGGTTTGCTGTGTTGTACAAACACTGATTCTATTTCCTTAGAAGACTTAAGCAGAAAGTTGTTTCATTTCCTATTCTACAAACAGGTTAAGCATAAACCAAAGGTTCAATGAAATCAAACTAAGCATTCATTTAAATGCTCTATTGAACTGCAACACATTTTAATTTCTCAAGCTCTGTTGATGATGTCTCATGATGCACTGGCCTTTTGATCCATAACAAAGGGTCTTTTATATAGGATATTATATAAAATAAATACACAGTAATGTTTAGGAAAGATTATAGGAATAGACTAAACATGAATATGCTTCCTGAATATATTCCCAGGCTTCAATATTTTCTGAGAATTGCACAATGTCTGCACATTTAGTAACTTCAGCGTAATATTGTTCTGTTCAGTTTTCATTAGAGCATGTGTAAAACTTGTGGCATTCACAACATGCACTGTGATAGTGAAACTCTCCATAGCTAATTGTGTTTGTTGAGAAAAATCACTTTTGCCTTTGATTTGAACCTGCCACACGATAAGTTTAATAGGTGACCCCCAGTTCTTCCTATACTGGAGAAGATAGGAAGCAATAATCTCTTATTCACCCTATCCTTGTCATTCATTAATTTTCATTTTCTTCAGGAGTAACTTTTTCCAGCATGAAAAGTCAAAGATAACTTGGTCCTACATAACTTAGTTGCTTTTAGCAGGCGAGTCAGTCCATACTAGGAATCATCCATTTCAGCCTTCTCTGTGTTTTCCTGGCTTTATCATATCCTTTCTGAGCTACTACACACAAAATGTCTCTCTCTGTTTTGGGACAGTCAGCTACAGACAAAATATAAATAAGACTATTACTTAACAATCAGCATAAAATCCTACTGAAAGATCAGTTTAGGATTTTCTTTTAAAAATCTGGTAGCAGAAAAAGATTTTTATAGTTTTTCATTTGTACAAAGTTGACACCCTTTAGAGTGCTTGCCCATCCTAATATCTGAGACTTATGAAGTTCACCCACTGTTAGCAAACCACATTATGTGTGCTTAACAATATCTGCATTTTGGCTTCGGTTTGAAAGACCTGACTGCTAACATCCATCACAGGAGCCAGTCATTCAGGCACTGACTCTTTTCCCAAGCATAATGCTGGAAGATTTGGTTTATCACAGACATTTGTGTGCATCTCAGAGATACTGCAAATATCCCAGGTGTTACAGAATGCAATGCACAATGCGACATCACAAAAGCACAGGGTAAAATGCTCAGACAACTGACCCTTCAGGATTTGTCTCCTGAAAATGTAGCTGGGAAAGGGAACCACTATGCTAATCCACTCTGCTCTGTTTGTCTCTGGGGTGGAGGGTAATTTAGTTCTCATGATCATTTAGTTACTGCTGAGATTTGTTAAAGATATTAAATTTAGTTAAAAATCAGTTCTGTTTTGTGAACAAATAGTGTTTCACTTTCTCTTCCTGTTTATTTTTTTTATCACTTTGCCAAAATAAAGCAAGAAGAAAAAATCCAAAATCATCCTGGAAACACATTTTCAAGGTCATGAAAAAGCTAGTTGTTAAGGATACTGTTCCATGCTAGATTTCCTCCAGACCACAATATTAACTAGGATTTAATAGAATATTGAATAGCTATCACACCAAGAGAGAAGAAACTGCATACTAGGAAAAGACAAAGACTGGAAAGTATGTAGGGTCATAAGAGATGAGTGATTGAATCTGACCTCCCATTATAGTTATGTGGAAAAACCAATAAGAGTATCTTTTGAAAGTGTTAATGAAGTAAGAACAGAAAGGTGATTTTCACCAGGGTCATGACATTGGTGAGACTAGTAATGGAATATAATATAAAGTAGTAATATAAAATGAGTTTTAAAGTAACACTGAAATCCTGTACAACATGAAGAAGAGCAACCATTTTTTTCCCAGGCTGAAAAATTATATTTTATGGTAAAAGTTGTTTCTCTGATGAACAAAAAATACTGTGATTTCATCTAATTTATCTGCTGGAAAAAGAAAATGCCATGGAGTTGAGATTTTCTAGTAGTCCAGACTTATGGTTTCTATGTTGCTTGGAAGCCAGGATTTTGTTTACAAAGAAGTCAGAGTGCAGGTGACGGGAGGGGAACGACATACGCCTTAGTCTCACTCTGATAAGGAGTTGGGACAGTGCCAGAGTGTCGTATAGACAGAGCTTAAACATTGGCTTCACTGCAGAATATATAAACCTCTGCTGGGAGGAAACACCAGATATAAAATGGGTCTTTAATCTTGCAGACAAATTCCAATTAGGAATGCACTACACACTTTTTACACTAGGCATGATTAATCACTGGAACAAACTACCAGTAGAATTGATGAATTCACCCTTTCTTGACGCCTTTGAGTCAAGACTGGATGCACTCCTAGAATTTATGTGATAGCCAAACACGTTATAGTCAAGTACAATACTTGTTATTGAAGTTAATATCGTGGATAATAGAGTAAATTTTAATGGGTCTTTTTTCATACAGTAGAAGTAAAGTTAGTGGCCTTTTCTGCCTTAGAACTCTTTAGGCTGATAAAGTCTCTTATTATGGACAACACTGCTCTGTTCTACACCTGATCATCCTCCCCAGGTTCTTATCTTGCCCTTTCCCAGTGTTGTCTGTGACACAGTTCCTATTTGAAATTAGAGCTCCTGAAATTTTTTAAAGTTCCTTCATTACCAAATAAATGAATTATTGAATCTAATAGGAAGTTACTAGATTAATAAGATCAGAGATCCTAAATACTTAATTAAACTTGAGTCCAAACACATTCCAACAAGCATTAAACAAGACAAGGTCAGATAAAATACTTAATATTCATCAGTAAGACTCGTTTTATGTAATCTTTGTTTTGTAGTAGCTAGTTCCTTATGAGAGCACAAAACTGGGAAGGAGTTCCTGGGTCACCAAATCCTATTTCTCAATATCTTCAAGAGGTATTTGAATAGCTTCTTTCATAAACTAATCAAACTCCATTTTCAGAAAGCAAACTCCATTGTCCTAATTCTATTTTTTTCACCAGAATCTGATCCATTGTCCTACTTCTAATTTTTTTTATTCCAAAATCTGATGAGTAGATACTCACCTTGCAATTTTCAGTCCTCAAGGCCTGTAAATAACTGATTGTTTCCTACCCACATTTAGCCTACTTAGAACTTGTACCTTTCTGGAGTGGAAATGCCAATACATTTAGGCCAAGTAACCATATAACATCTAGTCTTTGTCCTCCTAAGCCAAACTCTTTTACTTACTGCATTTAAAGACAGGTTCTTCATTCATAACATTGCTGTATTGGCCTTCATTAATCTTTCAGATAGAATTGGTCTTTCTTAATTGTGGATGACAGTGATGCTTTAACTGAGGTCTCAGGAGGGCTGTAAAGGATAGCAGGATCTCTCTACATCTCCTGAAAACAGACAAGCTTTGTGTTAGCCTTTTTCACAGCTATATCACATCAGTGGCTTGCAGCCATCCAGTCACTATGTAAGACATCCAAATCCTTTTACTTTTCATTAATTGTGACTGATAAATTTCTACCTAAAGGTAGAAATACTTTTATTGGTCCCTAAGGGCTCAAGTCTGTACTTTGTGCTATTGAATTTTATTCCTTTTTTGCTACTCCAGCTATCACAGTCAGACACTTCTCTCAATAGTGTATCTGGCTTTTCCGTAGTATAGCCAGTGCTGGATATCTAGTTTGTATTAACAAATTTCAAGACTTTTTTTGTTCTAAACATGCTAATGTTCACTGCTCTGTGTTATTTGTTCTGAATCTTCACTCAGGGGAATGAATAGTGGATGATCAGTGTCAGTATGGAATTACAAGGAATGCACTTGTAATGATATTTACTATATAAGTAATTATTGACAGATAGTGTTTGAACAATACTTATACAAGGATTTCTGCTAGGTGCTTAAAAAGGATAAGAAATGAGAATAAGTGGCTTCACAGGGATTTGCAGACTACCTTGCAGTCTCACCTGAGGGTAGCTCACCATGATCATTGCTTGTCTGACTGGAGGCTTTAGAGGAGTCAGAAGTACAGGTACTACACACAATCCTGTTTTCGGATTAAATTTCCTCTTTATAATCTGGTAATATATGTTTATTTTATGTATAATCTTATCATTTATTTGCATAATTATTAAAGTATTGAGTAAATGCTTCAAACATGGGACAGTACATATAACTTAAAATATAGTTGTGTCTTTACTGGATGTAACTACTGCTATTTAACTGTTCCTGGACAGTTAACATAGAGCATACAAATACTCCCTGAAAAACAAAGGTTGTATGATCCCCATTGTAACATGAAGAGGATGCCCTTACCATGTCTATCTATAGCCAAATTCTGCCTATATTACATATCAGAATATAGATAAGTGCATTTCTCAAGTTCTTTGGAGACTATAGAACTTAAATACAAAAGACACATTACCAGTTTCTTTGGAAGCACTGAAATATTTGATTTCAGTGACTGGATCTTTGCCACAAGGTAAATTATTAATGGTTACTTGGCATCTAATTATTTCCAAATGTTTTTATTGCTATATATTAAATTAGGGGAGACGAGAAAAGAAAGAGTACAGTTTGAATTGACTGCCAAATTTTAAATGAGATTGTTTCTCTTGAGACTGTGGTGATTGGAACTTGCATTAGCAGCTCATTGAAGCACATATATTTCTTCTGACATATGTCATAGTTAGATCTTTTTATTGATGCCAAAATGCTTTTCTGTTTTAAAGTATGACCACACAAGACTCCTCTCTGGAAATTGTTTATATTGTAATTATGCATTTTGCAACACTCCAAGTACAGATATTGTTGCATTAATGGATAGTAATATTGTAGGGGTTTTGTTCTACTGTTATTTGTTTTGCAAAAATAGAACTGCATTATATGTGATTTTCTTTCCACTTACAAAATGTTTCATTATTCAGCAGAATAATGAATAATAATCTCTTTCAATATTTCTGTTGTGATACAAAACTATACTGTTATGGTAATGCTTGCTTTTTGTCCTCCATAGAATAAAGCTGCAAATATTTGACTTTGACCTACAGATTGCAGTGGAATAAATACTAACTACTGCTTGAAGAAAAACTGTAATATATCTAAAAAGACTGAGGTCCAAATCTTCAAAGGCTTTAAAATACCTCTAACATTTTGATTTGTGTTTTCAAGAAAAAAAAATAAAACCAATTCACATAGCTCTGTATATTGTGAAATTCTTATCCTCTAGAGAATTAAAAGTTAGAAAGAGCAAGAGAGGACCTTAGGTTTTAAGAATATAACCTTGAGAAGAACTTCATTCAGTACTTTTGGGTCAAACCTAAGATTGGAGTTTGAACATATTCCTTTGTACTTTTGGTGCATCTAGACAATCTTTGTTTTAGTCTGAAGTGAACTGACAAAGGATTTGGGTGCAAACCAACTTAAACAGCAAGTTGTAGGTGTCTGTTAGCACAGTGCTGTACCCTCCTTCATTGTCAATCAGCAGAGATTATTAGACATTTTTAGTCCTACTATTAATACTACTATTAATAGTCCTACTATTAAAACTGCAATAAAAATGCTCAATTTCTAGTTTGAAGCTGGTTTAGACCAGCCTATCTTGAAGCGAAAGAATAAGCTCCTAACTGCCTTGAAAATTTGTGGCTTTGTGCCTTTAGAAGATAATCTTGATCTATACAGGATGGCTTGAAAATGAGATACAAATCAACATGACTCAAAGTGTGGGATTCATTTCACATAACCCCAGATGCCCATTCTGTACTTATGTGCCTTTGAGGTATTCTTATAGACTCTTGACATAGACAGTGGTAACAAAAGACATTTCTAGGTTGCAAACAATCACATCCAAAAATAGTAATCCAAAATAGGTTAGATGAATTCTAGATTTCACAATTTTTCTTCATTGACTATAAAGGGAAAAAGGAGAACATCCCTCGGAGGAATACTTAATAATGCTCAACATTTGTAGGCACATCCCCAAACTGAGCCCCTCCTAACTATCCAGCTGAATGGTTCTTTAGGCTACACAAACACTATTGACAAGAAGTTTTCTGCTGATAAATGCTTATGCCCTTAGTGTCCATAAACCCACCTAGTTTAGACACTTAAATTTAGGTGTCTTAATCTTGAGCTTAGTTAAATTGTAGGGATTTCACACAGCTGCCTATAAAATAGGCACCTAATACCATTTGAGGTATGCTCGAGTATCCCAAAAATCACAGAATTGTGGAATGTCCTGGAGAGATCCACAAGGATCATAAATGCCAAGCCCTGGCTGTGCACAATGCAGCTAAAAAAATATCACACCATGCATCTGAATCTGCATGGGACTAGCAGGAGAGACAAAAGGCCTGCAGAAGGACCCGTGTCCTTCTGTCCCATCAGGTGTCCTGCTGACAAAATAGCCCACAACATTTCAAATAGCAGTAGATGCCTCAGCTTAAGTCATACCCCGGGTATCAGAGTCTCACCTACCCGTGTCTGGTGAGATCAACCACTCCAGTGAATACTTTTATAAAAAAAGACATGTAAAAAGACAGAAACTTTGCAATAGAAACTTTCTTTGGAAAAGAAAGACTGAAAGACCAAAATCTGGAATACAATAGAATTGCCATTCTGTTGTGGAGTCACCTCAGATGGTTCATTCTGGAGACGAGATCTGGGAGATGTTGGGAGAAGTTTCTGTGGAGGGATGGTTCAATGTTCCAGTTTAAGTATAGCAGTATAACTTAATAACAAAGGACTGGACAAGAAAATGCAGAGTGATAACAGCCTTGACAATTTGCAAGTCATGGTTCAGGTTCCAGCAGTCATAACATTTAAGAAACAACACTATAATAGGCTTGGTCGTGATGTTGCTTGTTTTTAATGTCTTTACTGAGCCCAGGTTGTTATCCTTTATTTCTCGCCTGTAAGATTAGAAGCATGTATCTTGAATGAAACAACATCTAATGGCATACCTCCAGCAAATGGCACTTTGGGAAAAACACACTCAAGAGTTCCCTAAAAAAAATCAAAATATCAAGATTAACTTGTACTTCACAAGTTTAATTTCCACTGCAATTACTTCAGTGGTTGTTCCCCCTTGGTCAAGTCAAGCATAGGCATTAGTCTTTCCTAGATACCACCTCCTGGTTTGCACACATCTGATTTCGTTAAAAAGCTGTGTAGTGTCCAGTGTCAAACCAGGACAGCTTGCACTGCTGTCAGCCGTGCTCCCCCTCAGAACAGGGAATCAATAACTGCTGACTTTTTCCGTGTGGGGATTTCACTGTCCTTATCCTTTCACAGCCTGTGTTAAGTTCTGCTGGGGATGTGCAGCCTGATATAAAACTTTCCATTCAGATGAGCAGATTTGACGGATTTGTCTACTTATTAATAGACTAAGTTCAGCAGAATTTAAGAAGCAAATTTATTCTTGGCCTATTTTCTATTTTTCACTTTCCATCTCTGTTTCCTCCCCTGTGCTTTTTCCCTGGCTGTTTACATTCCCTCATCTCCTTTGTTCCGTACTAATAACATCAAGAATTGTAATCTTTTAATCTCCCATAGCTCACTAGATTACCTTTGCAGTGAGGGAAGGTGACAGTGAGCCTGGGAGCCTGTGACCTTTCCTCCCCACCTTGTCCTTGTGGCACCCCAAAGAGAAGCGCTAGGCATGCTTGCCCTTCAGCAGGTAGGGCAGGCAGAGACCACACTATGACAGGAGAGAGAATAAACTCCTGGCATGGGGCAGGGAAAATAGTGACAAGCCATCTGAACCTTGGTGGTGACTGTAGTGGCAGCCATTTTGCAGTGAGGGCAGGTCACCATGGCAGACATTTTGTGAGGAGCAGTGGCCACGTCAGCAGCCATCTTGTCCATGTTCAGGGGGGAAAATTAATAGTGCTGGAGGTGAAGGGGGTGTCTGTGCTGGCTGCCACAAGACCTTCTGTTCTAGTATGACCAAGTGCTGAAAACAGATCAGTTTTGTCTAGATTCAGTTATCTTTTTAGATACGGCAAGAGAGACAAAAGCCTGAGGGGCACAGGAATGTACTCCTGGTGAGGGGACTGTGAGGGCTGGTAGTGTCCTCAAAGGATATCAAGAGAGAGAATCATTGAATCATAGAATCATTAAGGTTGGAAAAGACCTCCAAGATCACCAAATCCAACTTTTGACCTAATATCACCATGGCCACTAAACTGTATGGCAAAGTGCCATGTCTGCTTCTCTATTTAACACTTCCAGGGATGGGGACTCCACCCTTCCTCTGGAGACCCTGTTCCAATGCTTAACCTCTCTTTCAGTGAGGAAATTTTTCCTCATATCCAACCTGAACCTCCCCTGGTGCAACTTGAGGCCATTCCCCCTTGTCTAGTTGCCTGCGAAAAGAGGTTGATCCGCAGAGGTGCGCCCTGCCAGCATCTCCTGCTCCCTGAAGTCCCATTGCAGGAGTCTGCCAGCTTTTCCATGCCAGGGATCTGATGGGAGCTGCAGGCGCCTGCTGTGTTGGACCCTCTGCTACTGGAGTCCTCCAGATATGGCAGCTGGATCATTGTTTTTCTGTGGCAGGGTGGAGAAGTTGGGGGTCCTTCTCCTACCTCTATCTTGTCAGCCGTGTGAGGAGCAAAACAAGCTGGGCTCTGCCTTCCCCTCCCAGCAGGGCTGGTGCTGCTGAGCCGATCAGGACGT
Source organism: Pipra filicauda (assembly GCF_003945595.2). NCBI lineage: Eukaryota > Metazoa > Chordata > Aves > Passeriformes > Pipridae > Pipra > Pipra filicauda. The sequence goes on from NW_024104320.1 coordinate 2,027,536, forward strand.
ACCTCACAGGTCTGAGTCTGGGCTGGTCTGGTTAATTTTGCTGATGTATGGATCAGAAGGCCATAGGATGTTGTCATGGACATTCAGCCTTACTTACAAAGGGGGGTAGACTGAGGCACTTCCCCCTCTCCTCATTCACTTTTAAATGAAATAGAACATATATAGTTTTAGGAAATAATAAAACACCCAAGCTCAGTTAAAAAACTAATTACTGTTGGGAAGTGATGGGAAACTGCTGATGCTGCAAGGCCTGGACAGGGTACTGGCAAGGAGATGCCAGGAAGCTTGATCCAGTCAAGCATGTGCAGTCTGGTAGCCAGGAGGATTCCCCATCCGCAGTCCTCTGAGTCCAGAAGCAGGATTGAGTCCTGCAGCATGGTCAGGAGGAGGGATTTTGTTTATCACCCTGAAAACTTTTGGAAAATTAAAAGAAGTAATGCTGAAACTGGACTGTAGCCTGAAATGCTATAACAAAATTTCTTCTACGAAAGAGGGGTCTTTGGCATCAATCTATCCTAAAGACTCTTTATGCCTATTTTTTTTTCCTTCCTGTGACTCAGACACCTTCCTTCTGTTGTCAACATGCAGTGTCCCTCTTTATCCCATAAAGGAAATAGGATGTGGTTGAGCAAACAAGTTACCATAATTCAGAATTACAAGGTTTTTCTTTGTTTCTCTTTTTGGTTATTTGAGTGCTGCCACTGATTTTACAAGAACATCTTGACTTAAGTGAGGATTTTTGAGACAAATAAAATTCTTGCTGCAAAATGGTCTCAAAATACCTAGAGACGTTATGTGTTCTCCACTACTATGATATAACATCAGCATTATACAACGCTTCATTGTTTCTGTTTTTGTGAGGGAATTGACAATTTCAGATTTACTTGTATGGTTTCCTGTTTGAGATACAATTTTACATCAGCTTCTACAATTTTTCTGTGAATGTTTTCTGATGCTTCAAGGTGCTCCAGCTGCTTATGTGACACAGACCCAGCCAGGTTCAGTCTGTTATGGGATTTTCCCCCTCCCAGTCATAGGGCTGAAGATCACAACTTAATTAAGTGTAGTTTCCATGGTGGTAGCAGCACTGTGGTATAGAAACCACCACTCTAGAGTACAGCTAAAATAATTTTCAAAATGACTTTCTACATTTTCCAAGCTATTTCCTGCAGACTAATGAAAAACAATGGTTACCCATAAGGAAGAAGACACATATAACCAGTATTTGCTGAAATTCTGCACGTCAGGGTAATTGCCTGCCACTACTCTCAATGTCAGGGTACCTGTTCACTTAGTACAACTGTTGTAATGTCTGAGGGTCACCTAAACTACTCTTCACAGTTGTTTTTTTTTTACCATGCAAAGTTCTTGAAGAATGCAAATGTTTCCCAATAACCAGGGTATTTTAGCTTCAGTATTCTTTCCTGGCCAAATAATGAGGTCAAGCAAACTTTGTCCTTAATGGACAGATTTTTTATGCCTCATTTATGCTTTGAGATGGATCAAACAAAATGGAGAATAAGTATTGGGACTGTCCTTTCTTCCCCTGATTGCAATCACTCTTTAACTCTTTTGAGTGCTTGAGGTATATTTTTCTAGGTTGTTGGAAAGGGATTTAATTGCTCATGCTTTATTTTACACATGCTGGGTCATTCCTACTGTTAAGTAGGAATGTATGTGTATGCTCTCATATAAATAAATAGCACTTTTTAAAATCTCCCAACACTCAATTTTTTAAATCAATCACTGAGGAGCTTTTAAATATTTATTACCTTTGTACATTTCTTTTTGTTCTGTAAAAATGTTACCTTTTTGAAAAATCTCATTGAAAAGAAATGTAACATTCTCTTTCAGTTCTGAAAACCCTCCTTTTACCCATCAAAACTAAGGACTGTTATTTTCTTCTACATGCTAGTCAAAGAGAGGAGACAAAGCAAAAATAAAATGTCTGAGTTCTGAAAATGTCTTAGGTTTTGGAATTTCTTAATGTTCTTTTTCATTTTAAATAAAAATGCTATTTTTTCTCCCTGCAACTTTGCCATTTAAACATGATCACAGACATATTTTTTCAGGCTCCTTTTTTGACACAACCCAAGCTATTGGCGTAAGAAGACAATTCTGCATTTTCTGATTAAGTAGCTGGAAATCCAATATAATTGTCTTTCATTTTAATCTTTTGGTCTGGAGTAACTCACATTTGTTCTTATCCTGAGGAAAATGAAGCATATTTCTGGAATTCAAATCTTGATCTACCAGAGGAAAGAATTTGCCTTAAGGTGAGTGGAAATGTTATGGTGGCTCATAGTTCTTTTTTACTTTATGATTCGTGGTAAAATACAAATCACTCAAAGGAAAAGAAATTTTTTATTCTTTCTGGAGCGTTTTGACTCAAGCAAAGTGGGAACACTTGAAAGATAAATTAAAGTACCACTTACAGACTGACAAAGTCTGTTCCATGCAATAACTAGAGTTCTCCTTCAGAAAGGGGGAAGTCCAGTAACAGAAGGGGAGCCCCTTGTCTCATGGGAACAGACTGATGCCCCTGATCATGGAAGGGAGTTTCCTAAGCTTCTCTGGGATGAGGTATGGGAAGGGGTGAAAGAAAGAGTGAAATTAAGTGTGGCTTTTAGCTACTTTTGGGGACTTTTTTCTCACAGAAATTATTCAAGGGGTAAAGTATTATACCTCCTCAGACTCCATCTCTGACTTATTATTTCTTTTGAGTAAAAATTTTCAATATTTCCAAATGAAATTTGACAATAGATCAGGACAATAAAAACAGTATTCATCTGCTGTAAATAATAATAAAAAATATCACTTAGTTAACTCTGTCTCTTTTTTTTTTTTGAGTGTTTTTTTTCCTCCCTCCTGACAATTTGGAGGAACCTACTTTTCTATCATTCTAAGAAACTTGTTTCCTCAGGTGGAAAACAATGAAGTTTAAAAACTCACCATGGTCCTTAGTCTTGTGAAATAACCTGATTATAAAGTTGTGGTGTCCTCACTATCAGCTGAACTGAACCATGACATGGCAGCTTTGTACACAGACAGACACTGAAAACAGCTTGCTTTTCTGAAAAGAATAGAAAGATTTTGATTCATTTGTCACCTTAACTGAAAAATAATGAAAGCATTGGGACAAGGAATTTGGACTGCTGAGACTAAGAAGGAAAGAAGAAATGGACTTTACAGTGTGCCATAGACTCCAAACCCACAAGGTTCATAATGCCTAACTCAAATATCCTACCTAATACCAATCTGTGAAATGGAACCTGTGAGATGACATTTGCAGGGAAAATAAATTTTTATATGAAGAAACCCCCACAATTCTTGTTCATTAATTGCATGTGCAGAGCAAACACAGGACAAAAATAAATAGATCCTGTCATAGGATCTATTTTCCTGAAATAGGAAAAGGGAGGAGGTGATGGCAGGATAGAAGAGAAAAAGTGATACATAAGACATGACATGAAAGCCAAAGTCAGATAAAGTGAAAGACCAAAATAAGGAAGAACAGTGACACAAAGTCATGGCACAATCTTAACAAGCCAGTGTCAGGATAAAGGATCATGGATGTTTTCAAGCTGTCTGCAATTTCCTTCAATAAATTGGCTTTAAAAATTTTATAGCATTTCCCCCAGGAAGATCTGCAGCCCTATTAAGATGTATGGTATTGGTTAGCCACAGGTTCCAAGTTCCACTACAATGTCCTTTTAAGTTCAGAGGAAAGGATTTCTTCTATTAGAAATTATCGTTAATAACAAGATGCCTGTCAGTTGACCTTTCTCAGCAAAAATATCACTTGTAAAATCTTTCAGAAAAATCTGACATATGTCTCAAATACATCATGTGAATCTTCATTCTGGGGCCAAAACTTCATCTTCAGCTACATGTTCATAATTCTCATTAACATCAGTGGAATATTAGTGCAAATCCAAGGGTAAAATTTGTCCTGTGGTCTTCCAAAGGGTCTGAAGTTGTATGTGAAATTTTAGGTTTCTGTATTCTACATTCTACATCATAGAATCATAGAGATATTCGTTGGATTAACTCTTGGAAGTCCATAGTCCAACTTTTGACTCAGGAAAGGAGTTTTGCTAACAGTGGATCAGATATGTTGGCTTTGTTTAATTAAGTCTTCAAAACTTACAAGTGTAGAGACTGCACAAACTCTTGGGACAAAATTTTCCAGTGTGGCACTGCCCATTGATGAAGAAAACCTCACTCCTTCTCCTTCTCCTTCTCCTTCTCCTTCTCCTTCTCCTTCTCCTTCTCCTTCTCCTTCTCCTTCTCCTTCTCCTTCTCCTTCTCCTTCTCCTTCTCCTTCTCCTTCTCCTTCTCCTTCTCCTTCTCCTTCTCTTCTCCTTCTCCTTCTCCTTCTCCTTCTCCTTCTCCTTCTCCTTCTCCTTCTCCTTCTCCTTCTTTTCCTTCTCCTTCTTGTCTCTTCTTCTCCTGACCCTGAAATTTAACTACTTATTTACATAGCATAGCAGCATAGTTTTCCTTTGCTAGTAAGATAAACAAGGGTTTATTTTGGAAACCACAAGTTTTAACTGAGCTGGGTTGTTGATACTGGGAAAGCCAATGAAAATGTAAGACACAATGCTTTAAGATCTGATCTGTAAAGCATTTAAAAGGCTTGATTTGTAGTGTTAGCTTTGACCTCAAAGGTTTAACTCTCTTTGAGATAAGAGATTTGAATTTGGTTGTCAACATACAATTGTTTATGGGAGCACTAGGAATGGGATTTTACTGCCTGAACATAGATGTTTGTGCCCTTTGTGGTGCCCAAGGTTACCTAGGGCACCAGCACATTACAAATGATATACTGGAGGGAAGCTTTAGAGTGATTCAGTTCAGTCTAAAGCAAAGATCAGGTGTCCATAGGTAAGTGTCTATAGGTACAACATATGTCTTACCTCTTGCTGCAGTCAATGGAACTTTCAGTGATCAATTCTGTTGTAGGCACATAGTTGCCCTGCACATTTGAGGTGCCCAAGAGATGCCTGAGCTCTTTGCATGGGCTTGGAAGGTATGGATACCCATATCCTTCTGATCCGGCAGATGGAAAACAGGTTGAATATCCGAGGGCATCTAATATAAGCAGAAGCCTGCTGATTTTGGCGAAGTGTGGGAAGTGAGGAGGAAGATGTTGGTGTTAGACAGACGTGCTGAAATCCTGTCTCTAGCCAGCTCTGGTCACTGCCTCTATATTGTATAAACAGTCGACAGAACATATTGATAGTTTCCAGTGTAAAAATTGTCTCAGTGTTACTGTTTCCCAACAGTTTAAAGTGTTGTCACCCTAAATGATGGATCTCAGAGAGAAAGAAGAAAAAAAGAGGATGCTGTGAAGGAAGGGGGAAACAGAATGAATAAGGGAATGAGAATTTGTGGGCACAGTCTCTGGTATATGTGGGGATGGAAAGTACTCCGCATAGAATGAACTCTGGATGGTGGAGAACAGAGACAGGATTGTGAAGGTGGCTCTTTGAGCCCGGAGGTTCTGGGGAACAGGATGATATGTAGGTCACAGCAAGATAGATGATATGTAAGGATCTTGAGGAAAATACATACAGGACATGGTGGGGGCAGAGGTTGGAGGGGTGGACTCTGCACTGGCTACACTTCTAATAATAAGGAGCACTAGGGCCTGGTCACTGGCCCCAAAGCCAGCTGGCATCTCTTGGACACAACTTTGTTGTTAAACGCTCTCAGACTCCTAAAAAAAAAAAAATTATAACTGAGATTCCTACTGAGATTACTTCTGGCCTGGGCTAGTGCCTGTGTCCAGGCAGCACTGGAGCAATGTTGACTGGTGACAGCACCAAGAGGAACTATTTTAGTGACAGCCATGTGCCATGGCTGAGATCTCTGTCCTGGCATATTTGATTTCATAAATGATGTTTGTATTATCTGTTCCCAACAGTTTTTCCCAATGACCACTTTGGATATAGCTCTGTTTGGATGCCAAGCGAGTCTTACCTACAGAGGTATGAGCCACTCTGTGCTGATTGCCCTGGAGGCTGCAGAACAATCCTCAGAACACATACAACCTTCCTACTCACTTCCTAGCCAGCTTCAACCGCAGCTTAATTCCTGGCTGAAGCACTGGTCAGTTTTTAGGTCTTTGCAGAGCCCAGAAGGGCCCTGAAGAGAGTGAAAGCCAGAACTGCAGGGTCTAAAAATGGGAACAATAAGCACTGATAGGACCTATCCCAGACACTCCTTCATTGTTTTCCATAAAATTGACCTATTCAGAGTTTAGTGGGGAAATTGTATTTCAAAGACGACTCTAATGATTTAAAATGTATTCTTCTTTTTGATTAAGAACAAAACAAAACCTGATTAAATGGGATGATCTCAGGTCTTTGGACTGAAAAAGATCTGTGGCATTTAGGAGAGTCTGGTTTCTAGGATCTGAGTCAATCTATCAGTAAGTTTACCCGTAATGTTTGGTCTGTGACAGTTCTGGAGAAATGGCTAGGCAGGAAGCCAAGCAAGCTTTCATCAAAACATTTCCAGATTTATGGAGCAACATTGTCTGAGCTAAACAGTCCCTACAAATTGCTTGATTGTGATCAAATGACAAATGAAGTCAGAATATCTGAGTATTTCTGAGCAGTTCTGCTCCTGATTAGTACATCCACTCATGTGTCCTTCTCAGGTGCATCATTTCATTCCTTTCATTTCCTGGACAGAAACAGCAGTGCTGCATTCCCTCCACTTTGTTTTACTTCTCCCTGGGTTCCAAAATCCTTTTTCCTCTGATGATTTTCTGGATTTTTTTAACTTCTTTATCTATCCTCAAATCTACTCTCACCTGAATTTTGCAGTTGTCTGTGAAGAACTCACTTCCTTTAAGAATGTTCAAGGCTATACAAATTTTTAGCATACAGAAACCATCTGTGTGGTTCCAGATAAAGAACAGGATTCTTGGTCCTCTGCTGGATCATTTATTTGTTATCCTTCAAAGCATGAATGGGGACATCAGGAAGTCTTCTATAAGCAAAGTTGTTACTCATACAATACCTCATCAATTAAAAAAAGATCCAAAATATCTCAACAATAAATAGAGTAATTTATATTCTTTTTTCAGTTATGACCAGTGGCACCAATTGCAGATAAAGGCAGCACTGACCAGATATGACATTAACACAGGAGGAGGCGACTGTGAAGCTTCAGGCCAGGGAAGTACATAACCTGATGAAGTCTGGAGGGAATGTGTGGGCATAAAGACCCAGAGAGCTCAGGAAAATATTTGGACACTTTCCTTGTGCAGTGAACCCAACTGGGTCAGATAAGGGATTTACAGCCTCTCAGCTGATTGAACCTTATCTTGCTTTTTCCTGAAGAAGACAGATTCCCTATAAAAGCAACAACCCCGAAAGTGACTGGTACAATTGTAAGGGCATATCACTTCTAAAAGCAAAGACAAATTTTGTCTTCTTGTCTCAAGTGATCAGGGTACATACAATAGGTCCATAGATTGTGTGTGGTCTGACTTCTTCTTAAGGTAGCTTTTTCAGACCTGAAGAAAGGTTTAAGCATCTGAAAGTTTCTCCATTTTACTTCTGTTAATTGAATATAAAACACAGTCTTCCCCTACCATTCTCATCTCTCTTGTTAAAACTGATAAATAATGGTTTAAGAAAAAAAAACCAAAACCCAATGCATTTTGTCTTTTGTCTAGTTCAGAGCTAATGTGCATCCACATAATGTGCCATAGTTCCCTCTGGAGTTGTACTTTAGTACCCTTGTTCTCTCACATGATGAATTTTCTGTTAGATTGCAAACCTACAGTAAAACTAGTTTTTCCAGTCTCAGCCAAAGCTCTGCTTACTGGTTAACACATAAGAACTGTGGTTTTGAGAGACACAATCCAAACAAAGAGCGCTGCCAAAAGGCAAAAAGAGATGGCACCCTGACTACTGCTCCTAAAAACCATGTAATGGGTGAAGGGATTACTAGACTAATGAAGTGGTCCTTGAACTTAGCTCAATAAGCTGAAGAGAAATATTTGAATTTCTGAAGATCCACATGTTTTGAACGAAAACCAGGAACAGTGATTCAGTATCTCATATTTTCCAGAGCCTTCAAGCTGATGGAAATGTCAGTATTCTGAATCAGAATATCAAAGGGAGGGGAGGGGGAAGATTTGGACACAATCAAACTTCCAAATATCTTAACCGGTCTATACTTATGACGCTCTCTTTTCTCTCCTGAAATGTTCCCTTATGTAGATCAATAATAGTTGCCCTTTGGCATTTTTTTTTCCACAAATGATTGCTTTATTTCTGTAGAGAAACTGAAGTGTTGCAAGCATTTCATGTTTGTATGAAAGCTTATTGCTATAGTAAGCACCCTGCAGTTGTACAAACTGTAGCCCAAGCAGTAAATTCTCATTCCATTTTTTTACAATTAAGTTGACCTGTATCCTCAAAATGAGCCCATACACTCCCATTTTGCTACACTGGTTTCAGAGGGCATTCAAGCAGCCTTGGGAAGTTCTAATTTCACTAGTTGCCTTCTTATTTATAACACATTCTTATTCACTTCTTTTTTTAATGCATAAGAACCTTGAAGAATAGCTAAGTAGATCACTAATTCTTGTGAGCTACAAAAATGAATTATTTTCTCCTGTATTTTTTAATTGAGCTCCTTGTTGGCCTACATAAAATCAAGCCTGATTTTTTTATAGTCAAGAAGGTCAGGGATAACTATAGCCAATAAACAAAGAAGCAAACAATAATGCAACAATAATAGTTACAAAGATTAATGTTAGTGCCTGAATGCTCAGTGCTCCTGGCAAAATTAATTTTCCTGAAAACATTAATTATTCCTTTTCCTTGGTCCAGTGCAAGTTGAGTAAATGCTATGCTGATCAACCTTGAAGGTTACAGAGGTTGATGCAGCTCTCTGATAAACTTCTGCATGTCTGAAACTTTGAGAAGGTCACACGCTTTGAAGTCTTCCTCAATAGAGGCTGTTGCTGTTGTGATTCCTGAGATCATAGGATTGTTAATGCTGTAAAAGACCTCTAAGATTGTTTTCACAACCCTTTTTATGCTGATAGTCTCCACTGCTCCCCATGGATTCATTCTTCCCCAAAAGGTGGATTGTTCCCATCTGAAGCTGGTTGAGTACCGGAGAGCTGCCTATACCTGAGATTTAGATTAGATGTTAGGGAGAAATTCTCTACTGTGAGGGTGGTGAGGCCCTGGCACAGGTTACCCAGAGAAGCTCCATTCCTGGAAGTGTTCAAGGCCAGGTTGGATGGAGCTTTGAGCAACCTGAATAGTGGAAGGTGTCCTTGTCCATGGCAGGGGGGTTGGAATGAGATGATCTTTAAGATCCCTTCCAACCCAAACCACTCTCCTTGAATCCTCTCTACAGGCACAAAGAAGTTCTGTTTTCGGAATGCTGCCCATCTGACCTGCTTACTGAGGAGCTGCCTCACCAAGGGCATTGCCCAGATCTCTGACTGCAAAGAGGGGCTGCAGTGGTTGCCTCAGGCACAGATAAATCTGCACTGAGTCACATGAATTTTGACACCCTGCAGGACTGGAAGGGTGAACATCAGAGTTCTCATAGGCTGCACAGAGCCAGGCCATGCTGTCAGCAGAGTAATTCTGCAAAGAGAGCAGAGGTCCAGTCTCTGATACACAGAATTGATCTGGCCAGTCCACATAGTGCTGCATTATATGTGAACTTAGTGGTTCAGAGACCACTTTGAACACCTCTTTGCTCTGCTGCAAGTTGCCTGGTGTCTATTTTGGCCCAATACAGATGCACTTGGAACACTGTCACTACGTGCAAGCACTCTCCTATTTTGACAGTGCTATTGGCTTCTGTGATTTTATGACAAACTTCCTGATATTTACTGGTTTCCTTTTGTTTCCCTGAAGGTCCCATTCTTTAATGTCCTGCTTCGTAAATGACTGAACTTTCATTTTGAGATGAAATGTAGTCTTCTCACATGGGGAAATATTTGAAAATTCAGTTTCACGGAGCATCAATCAAGTTAAAACAAACAAGCAAACAAACCAACCAACCACACAAAAACAACCCCACTGACATTATTTCAAATAATAAATAATAGTGATTCTTATTTCTTAGAGGGAGCTAGATCATGATATTGTTTCTCCCTCAGCAGCCTTGGTTTTTACTAGTGATATGCTGCTCTTTTGATCTTTATTTTTTTCTCTAGGAGTTACAGGAAAAAGAACAAGAAATTACTTTTCCTTCAGTGACTGACCACAAATCCTGATGTAGCATTCCTTTCCAAGGTTAAATTCATCAATTCTTCTCTCTGATTTTCCTTGCACAGAGCCCAGGGCATAGAGTTTCCCAGAGATGAACCTGGCTGGGCTCACTTTCTGCACTCAGCGATTTTCCCTATTTATCCCTCCTGCCCTGCTATATTCTGATGGCCCCAAGAGATGTTTCTGGCAGTTGCAGGAGGTTTGGTGCTCTGCAGTGTCCAGGGACAGGATGAAAACAAAAATGACCATCTGCTTTCTGCAGCTTTGGTCACCTGAGCAATGATAAGCATACATCCCTCCTGGTTCATGGCAAAAGGAAAGCGTGGGAGGGTGGGAGATGCTATTTCTGCCAGTGTTAGGTACAGAATGTGTGATCACCTACCAGGACATATGGTGATTACTTCCTGCGGCTCATAATATCTCACACGGATCTTTTCTCATCTAGAACCACTGATCTTTTGAACCTTTCCATCAAGGGAAATGAAGGAGAAGACCACTTAGCAGCTGCTCTATTCAATCTCTATTCAAATGCTGATTGTAACTAAGTTTGCCTTGTCAAAATGCTTTTGAACATGGAAGAAGCTGCTGCTGCCAATAGTTTTCTGGCAGCATCTGAGCCTCACCCTACCTGTGCTGGGGATTTCAGACTTCTATAGACTGAACAAAGAGAACGGCAGTTGGCAAAAGAACTTCTAAGCTTTTCTTTCTTTCTTTCTTTCTTTCTTTCTTTCTTTCTTTCTTTTCTTTCTCTTTCTTTCTTTTTCTTTCTTCCTTCCTTCCTTCCTTCCTTTCTTTCTTTCTCTCTTTTCTTTCTTTCTTTCTTTCTCTCTTTTCTTTCTTTCTTTCTTTCTTTCCTTCTTTCCTTCCTTTCTTTCTTTCTTTCTTTCCCTCTTTTATTTCTTTCTTTCTTTATTTCCTTCCTTCCTTTCTTTCTTTTTCTTTCTTTTCTTTCTTTCTTTCTTTCTCTCTTTCTTTCTTTCCTTCCTTTCTTTCTTTTTCTTTCTTTCTTTTCTTTCTTTCTTTCCCTCTTTTCTTTCTTTCTTTTCTTTCTTTCTCTCTTTCTTTCTTCTTAAGTTTAGTGATATTATTTTCTCTCTTTTCCTTCCTTCCTTCCTTCCTTCTAGATAAAACTCTGATAAAGCAGAAATCTACCTATTGTTTTATACAAGCAGCCTGCCAGTTCATAATTTCACACAGGTATCATGTCCCTTCCTTCTGTAATGTCTGGAATTTAAAGAACTTTAAAACTGATGGAAAGGGCCAAGGCTTTAACTCCATACGATGCCTTTTGAAATGTTAATTTGAAAGGGACATAACCCTCTCGATTAGAAAGAGTACCATGCCCTTTGTCTATCATCCCCTAATTAAGGTTTGTTGTGATGACATTGTTCTGCATGTTTAGTGATTGGATCTGATGCTGATAGATTTGGGATAGGGTGGAGTTTTTGATGAACAGGGCAGAATTGAAATTATCTCCCTCCTGCATTTGCAATTTAAATATATCTCAGCAGAATTAATTGCTTGTGATACAAATGCTTTGTTTCTAAGTCATAGCTGGATTCATGAAGGCTGATTCTCTTCTCAGCTGCCCACTTTCTCCAGTAAATGATGTCTTTAAAAAATGCATTTGTAAAACTCATGATTTGTATCAATGAAAGGAGCAAAATAGACCTTTTCTCTAATATTTTATTTTAGCTTCCTATCTTTGGAAACTTTCAAACTTTTATTCACACATTTTATTCTTGTCTCACCTGATAGAATCTTACAAGGACCTTGGAGCATTTACATCTGAGCCCTTCTAACTGATGGTTTAACAGAGAAAAAAATGCAAGGTAATGAACCAAATGTCTCATTAGTGACCAGCCAAGGTCAACAGCTTCCATAAACAGTTTAATCTCATTGTTAAAAGAAATAAGGGTGCTGCTTTAATATGAGTAATTGATGGATCCTTTAGTGCACATCAGAGAATGTTCACTGGAAGAACATTAATGGGAAGAGAACCTGGTAGTGAGCATTATAAACCAACTGGAGGCAAAACTAACTGCAAAGAAAAAAAGCTATAGCTTTTTGCAGGAGTGACTGTGCCTCAACAAATTTATTTTTTTTTTTCTGGTAGGTACTGAAGTTTTTTACATATGTTTCCAGTGACTGTAGTCATGGCCCATCTTTCCAGCCTGCTGGGCTCACTCCATGCTGCTGTCAGGCCGAGAGAGGTTGCTTCCTAAATTGCAACTTGGATTCCATTTTAAACATCCATTGGAAGGGAGTCTGTACGTGCCCCTTTAGAGACCTTCTCTGCTGTCCACTCCCTTCTCCACATCTTTCAACTTTCCTGCGTGCCTGTCAGAGGCTGAAATGGTTAACGGCTTAGGTGTTGTTAAGTTCACCAAAAGACTTTTGTCCACTGTGGCAAACTGCAAAGAAATAGCAAGACCATCACTTTGGCAGGACTGCAACCATCACTTCAACCAACAGACATGGAAATTGCAACTACCAAGTCTCATCGTTGGATCCAGTGGGTGGTAACTATATATCTTTCTACTTCTATCCTTTCTTTCTCTTTCTTTTCCCTATACATTTTCTTAAGTGTTATTTTAATGCTTTTATATTGCTATATTACCATAGGCAATAACAACCAAAACAGCTACGTATCTGTTTTCCTTTGCAAAAATAAATCCTACACATATATGTATTTACAAACACCAATCATTCAGTGTCGTTTCACTCCAATCCATCCCAAGGGATCTATTAACAAGAACCTGGGTTACCCTCACCTTTTGGGGCAGATTGTAACAGTACCTCAACACACATCTACAGCTATTAATGTCAGACATCTACAGCTATTAGTGTCAGGAACTTCTCCTCTGAGGCTCCAGTCTTTTGGAACAGCCCTCCTCTGCCTCATTGACTTACACTTGTTCATCAAACATCCAGTGAGAACAAGTATCTGTTTTCCTCGTCTAAATCATTTCATTGTTTCCTTCCTCTCAATGTTGATTTATCTCCATATTTATTTAATTATGTTTGGTTTTTGAGCTACACTTCTTCTAAATGATGCCATATAAAATGAAGCTTTGTAGTAGGTTTACAGGTGGAAAAAGAAGAAGGATGATAAAAGTCTTAATTTATGTTTCTGCAGAATTTCAGCTGCATTTCTGTGGAGCAAGTGCACAATTTTCCATCCTGTAGAAACTGGCAAAGAAGAGAACATAGAATGGAAATGTTTTCCAGGCACTGTACATGTATCATCTCACAGGATGTAGACATCCATACCTATGACAGAAGCTGTCACCCTGGGCTCTTTGTATTAAGTCATTTTTAGAGCATTATCCTTCCCATTCTAACATGTCACATTAACTATTTCATAGAACTTCTTTTTCTTAAATTTGACTATAAGAAAAGACTGTGTTGACTCGCTCCAATTTGCACATCCACCCAGCAGACCTCTAGCTTTAGGTGTCCTACCCATGATGTGTTTTTGCAAACTAAAAATGCACAGTCTACTGTTGTATCTTCCTTTTCAGAAGGGGGGAATAGGAAGAAATACCTGTTCTAAAGAGTTTTTAAAATGAAAGCTGAGTAGCATCTAGGAGACTCGTGAGTTTGACATGCTGAACTAAGTATGAGGGCAGTGACAACTTCACTGTAAGAGCTTTATTTGCGTAGCATATTAAAAGTACTATCTGCCTGAGTCCCACATGGGAGGAACTCTGGACTGTGAATTTTGGCTCCTGGTTTTCATTTCTGAGAGATAATGAGGAAGAGAAGACACAACAAGATTTCATAAAAAGAGACAAGAAACCCATGTGGCCTGATTCATACTTTTAATACAGGGCATGCATGCTATTGTAGAACTCCTGATTAATTACATGTTTTCATCTCACTAGCAACAAAAGCTTCATGCTAGGGTGAAAAACAGGATGAACAATCTCATCAGTAAAGCTGTGGACAAATTTAGTTCATGCAGTTAAAGTCAAATCTGCATTCCATTGAGCTCAGTGAAAGAAAAAATAACAGCCAAAGAGAACGCTCAAAGACTTTAGTAGGCTTTTAGTCTTTTCACCCTCTGCTTAATTATGTTGCCCTCTGCTTAATTATGTCTTGGTAGTGTTATAATCCTTAGAAACGTCATCCTCCAGATGAGTCTGTCCATAATGAATTCTTCTTTTTTATATCTTCCTCCAGTACAATTCTGAATCAGAGCATAAAAAATGCAGCCACAGATTCTCATGAAGGATCTGACAGAACACTGTGAAAGAAAGCTTGATTTTGTCTTTATTGCACCACACATGAGTGCCTCCATCTCGTTAATGTAGGAAATGTGTTATCTGAGGAAGAGGAGCTGGGAACGTCAGTGCTGTGGTTTAGAGTCCCTTTTTTTCTTTCATTTTATCTGTTAGATGGCAAGGCAAATTAAATGTCTCGTCATGATGAAATAACAACTTTTTCAAATGTGTCCATTTGGCAAGAAAACAGTGTGTTTTTGTGAGTGCACTAGCCTCAGTCCCACAAGGGGACCAACTGGCTTCCAAGCCGTAATAAAGGAAATGACAAGCTGGGTTAGTTGTTGCTGGGCTGTTCTTTTTGTGCTGAAAGCATTCTTTGCTTGGTTTTACAGGGGATGAAACTTCTCCATCTAGAAGCCTTTGTTCACAACAGTGTTCGCTGTAGAAGCATCTGCACTGCTTCCTGCCCTTTCTGCAAAACTGCTCTCTGAGTCTGCGCTTTCCTCTCCTTGCGGCCTTATTCTCTTCGTGAACTCCCTCACAGATGAGAATTCTGCCACACCTAATCCATGATTTTATAACACTGCTACTAACTGCTAATGCCCGTGCCAATACTTCAGTGCCTTATAAACTCTTGAATCTGAACACGTGTGAAATCCCAGAGTGAAATTCTAATTCCACATCCCTTTATCTCCTTTCCTCCAATATCAAATTTTTTACTCCTCTGTCTTAGGTTGCCTCTTAAAGCAGGAGCATCAAGCCTGCCAGAGTTCTAGAAGTGTTTGAACAATGTTTTCAGGTGCTTGATGTGATTCTTGGGGCTGTTCTGTGCAGGGCCAGGAGCTGAATTTTGATGATCCTTGCAGGTCCCTTCCAACTCAGGGTATTCTATGTTTCTATGTTTTTTATATTTACAAGGCCCCTTCACTGAAGAAGTAGAATGTGAAACTGCAGGAGGGACCTGCTGTCCTCCGGGGTCTGAAAATAATGACCAAACAGCACGACCAGCCCCTACCCCTCTCCTGACCATGAGGTAAAATCATTACTAAGACTGTCCTGGTGGATAGCCATGTGTGGGGGATTTTGGGAATAGACTGGGCAGATGTGAAAAAAGGTGAAGGAACCATGAGCCCCAGGGCAACCAAATCCAGTCATGCAGTGTGATATGAACACAAATATTTCAGTCTGATATGCAATTTGATGCAGTCCTTGTGTAGCTACTGTGCACCAGAGCCCATCTCTAGTCTAGGGATGACTTTATCAGTACCCTGATAAGCTCTTCTCCCACTTTCTATTTCTGAGGCTTCTAAGCTGATGAATTTAAATAAAAGCCATTAGTTTGTCCTTTGCTCTCTCTTCCCCACTTTAGACATTCAAGTACTTTTTAAGAGCACCCATGTTACAGCTTGGCTGAACAAGACCAACAGCCTGTGCCTAAATGCCTGTGGCCCCTACTGAGCCCCACCTCAATCAGGATCATGCAGCAGCAGTCAGCATAACCAGAGGTTTAACAGGCCTGCTTTCAACTAGCCCCTGTGTCCCACAGGGACTAGTGTATCAAATTGGAACATCTCGCTCTTTATCCCTGAGATAATTAGGGCATGCCTGCCCCGTGGATGTACAGGAACTTGAGCAGCTCTGCAGCTCATTCTGGAGGTGGAAATGCTGAATGCATAGATCTTCAACAGCTTTGACATCTCTGCACCTTGTTCCAAACTGTGGCATAAATCAGCCCTTAATGAGAGGGAAGAAACATATTTAAAGGACTGAAAAGGAATCTTAACAGAGTATTTCAACCCTGCTTCTGCAACCCTTCCCACAGTTTCACCCTGTTTCTCTTTACTGGATCTTCATCAGACCTGTAAGTTCTCAAGAATCAGTATAACACTGTGGCTATCATAAAGACCCAATAGCTCTGACTGGATTCCGGGACAGATGCAGGTTTGTTTTGAAATTCACATAAGTCAAATATACTCATTCTGTAACAACAACACAGGCTTAGATTTCCTCCCACCTCGGGAGAGGAGAGCAGTGCATTCAGGCTCTCTGTGATCAGATCTGTCAAAGGAAGACGGAAATCTCTAATTGGAAAGACAGGAACGGCCTCGAACAAGGCATCACTCAGAAAGGCACCATGAAAGGACTGGAAAGTGAGGTCAAGGTGAGGTCTGAGCTTTGGCAAAGTGTAAAATATTCTAGTGTGCCCCTTTTCTTCCCGAAGTGTACTTCTCTCTCTTGAGTGCATCAGAAGATTATGTGGCAGAAAAACACATCCAAGAATAACTGACATTCTTATCCTTAACACCCTTGTACTATGTCAAATTCATCTGCACACGTTTTTTCTGTCCTATCTACATAAAATATTTAAATATAAAATATTTAAACATAAAATGCTGTCTAAGCTGGGGGTTTTTTTGCCTTTACGAAAAAAGGACCCAGAAAATCTGCATAGAACAATGTTGCATTTTTTTATGTTCTCTTGGGTAGATACATTCCTGGCTTTCCTCACAAATTTCAATACAATCTAACAATTATATTTGAAAATTAATGCAATTTTTATACTTTTCAATTCCAGCATGTCTCATGATAGAGAAGGTAAAAAAGAAATTCAGGTGAGAAGAATGGGTGACAGAGATTGGTTTAAAGTACCATTGAGTGAAAAGTTAGCTGCATCCTGAGGTACTTAGATAGGTAAGGTTTTATCTAGAAGAGGTATATGTACTGACTCCTTAGTGCCTTCTTTTTGCATAGTACAGTGCTGAATTCGATTTTCTGGCTTATGCATTTAGAATAGTATGTTGGATTGATATAATTTAGAGCAGAAGTTGGACTCTCCCTACTCTTTATATGAAACATGCATTGTGTCTCCGTAACGAAACTCAGAGTTGTTAGACCTGTTTTCACTTGGATGAACTTGTCAAAGCAACTTTTGTTGTTCTATATTCCTCAGATAAGATCCAGTTTCATTTTATATGTATCTAATTAATGTCTATAAAGTTAGTTTAGTTCTGTCCTCCAAAACATTTGCTAAGATTTTAATTTAGATTACTTTGGTTCAACAGGACTGATAATTAACAGCTTGTGTGGAAGATGGTACTTCATTTGTCCATAGGCAAGGAGAAAAGGTCCATCTCCTGGAAATAGTTCTAATAGATATGAAAAAAAAACCCCACTTGAAAACATTTATAATATGATATCTCACTAAGAAATATCACTGTTGGGCTATTTAAACCAGGCCATCTTCATTTTCTATTACTCCATTAGATTCTATAATATCTTTATCAGGTCAGTCCTATAATATTTACACAAAATCTCATGTTTTTCAAAAGGAGGCTGTAAAAACATGGTGAGTGGAGTTAAACATTCTAGTTGCTTTCATGAAATGAAATGAAAGTCCTTGCTTTTCTGTCCTCTAAAAGGGTAGTAAAGTGGTTGGGAGCACTGGTGCATGTGAAGTTTTTACTCGTTTATAATACACTTCCTTATTTATTGTGATGCCAACTTTTTAATTTTGGAAGAACTATCATCTTTTATGATGCTATTGACCGTCATTTTTTTCAAAACTCCACCTTATAAATCCTGGTGAAGTTTTTATATAAATCTATTTAGAAATTTTAATGACATATAAAGCTTCAATGATGAAAGAAGCATTCTGTGCATTTAATATTACTGAACACAAGGGTGCAACCATTAATCCATTCTCTTGAGCTGTCTTCTGTAACACTTTTGATAGAAGGGGATTAAACTTATTTCTTTAACAAGATAATATTGACAGCCAGATGAATCACAATTATAATCATGTATGATGACTCCAGAAAGCCTCCTCTTCCTCCCAATGCTTTTGCCTTTCAGCTTACCTTGACTCACAGGCTGTTTGCTATGTTGTCATCTGCATTTCAGGGTTGAATGATGTATACCAACTTAAAAACATTCCCAATCTGCATTATAAAAGTAACAATACTAAAACGTCTTGTGCTAAAATAGTCCAACTAAATGGGTACTTTTTTCTTGAGCATTATTCCAGCAGAGATCATTGTGTGCTCTAATTAATAAGTAAACAGTATGTTCCTCCTATTCCCCCATGAATTATGGTAAAAGAAACGTAGCAGAAGGCATTTTTTCTAGCCTAAAACTTACGTTGCCACATTAACTATGTTTAAGCATTGAAATATTGATCAAAGAGAGTTTTGAGCTAAAGAGCAAGAAGTTTATAACGGTGTGTGAAAGGAAAGGTAGGTCTGATGAGCACATTTCAAGTATGACTTTCTACTGTGAAAATGTTGCAAAGTATTTAAATAATGAAACTGGAGCAAGAATTGCAAGTTTATTTTCTCACTTTCCTCCCATATCCCAAGGCAATACAGATGTCACATCTTTGCTGTTTCTCTGCTCCCTAAAAATTACATCAGCATTAAAAGGCAAATGTCTACTTAATATTTATACAAAGAAAGACTCTGATGGGTAACATTTCATCTGAAATGCTTTCTCGTTAAAAAAATTGCATCAGGAACATAATGCCTTGCAAGTCTATCTAGGCCAGAAGTCTAATCAAATTAACACCACTTCAGTGCTAATGAGGACTTGTAGTCATTCACCTTAATTAGCCATTCTAAATAAATATATTTTTAGCACCATGCCATTTAGGTAGCTCAATTCTACAATCCTGTCCAACTTCTCATGACCTGAGTGATGAAGTCGCAGAGGCAGAGGGAACATCAGCAGAGGAAGAAGTTTTGATGTTCCCCTTACACTCTTAACAAAAACCAGGTCATGTCCTTGGTGAATGTGTTCCCAATATAAAATGGAAATGTTCACAGTAATATGTAGCTATATTTGAAGCATTGAATAGGACTTGCAGATTGGGGGCTGCACAGACCCAGTGGGATCTGTAGCTTCTGGGAGCTGCAAATGTACAACAGCAAGAGAGATGGCCTGTGAGTGTACACAAGGATTGGATTCACCTACTGGTCTCTTATTTATTTTGGATTTTCCTTCTGAAAGGGGAGATTCTCTGTATGTTACAAAGCTGTCAATGCACACTTTCTGTGAAAATAAATGCTCTGTATATGTGTGTGGGTATCTGTTTTACATTAAAAACAGACCATGGTTGCTATGTTTGAAAATTCACCATATTTTATTCTTGGTGACATTTTGCTTTGATATAATCACTTCAATTATGTTTGGATTTTTTTATCATATATTTACAGAATGGTTTGGGATGGAATGGACCTTGAAGATCATCTTGTTCCAATTTGCCAGCCATGGGCAGGGAGCCTTCCACTAGAGCACAAGACATACTACCAATGATCTTAGAATAAAGCACATAACATGTAGGTTCATTCCAATCAATTACAAGAGCATTTCAGTTTACTTAACACCTATGAGCTCCATTTTAGCTGTGGAATTCAGTCTACACAATTAAGATGAAATGAGGTGTTCAGTACTTGCTCAAATTCAAATGTAAATAAATCCGTTTAACTTTACTAAGAACTTGACAGGCATTACATGGAGAAAATAGGCTTAAACTAGATGGGAAACAGTTTGTTTCACTTCCATGGTTTTTCCTTGATCCACTCAGAGTTTTTGAGACAGGAAGAAGACAGACTGGGGATCTTCATGTTTATAGATTCCAGAGGGAAACACTTTGTCATTTAAAGTTGTCATTTAAAGCAAATGCTCTGCCAACTATGGATATTTTTCAGATGGGGGTTTTGCATTATTATGAATTAATATCACAAACACAGTCTCACATTCCTCTTCATTGGGAAAAGTCATTATTTTGGAAGAAAAATCTTTCACCATTTGTAACTCTAACGTTGATTCTATAAACCCTTTAGTCAGTGTACTGTACATATCATTCTGTGCACATGCGGTGACAATCCTTGCTGTATGGGTATCCTCAAATAAATGGGTAAGATTTGCTAAACTAAAAGAAAAATATCATTATTTAATGATTCGAGTTCAGAATAGGAGAAACCTCCTTCATAAATTTTCTCTAGAAGTAAAGCAAATTATGATTTTCCTCACCACAAACAAATCTTCCCAAGGCAGTCTTTGACAGTAATTGCAAGATATATGGATTCAGATTGCAAGTCTAACATGAATTTAGATACTAAAAATAATTCTTAAGGAAAAAGAAATGGCTGAGGAATGGTACAGAGTTGGTAGAGGCACTACCATTTTTGTGCAGACTCTCAGAGTTTTTGACAACAGTATCTTTATTCCCCCTCTCACAGTGATGAAGCAGCAGATCAAATGAAGGAAGCTCGCCTGTCAGACCGGCTTTCAAATTAATGAGAGAAGGAAATCAGTGCTTCATGACAATACACTGGGTGCTGCTAACTGTTCAGGAAATTGTCCTGGTTTGTCCTTACTCTGCTGCTGACTCACTCTTGCTCCTTGAGCCCATCACTGCAGACATCTCAGGATTATTCAATTCCTTTGGACATCTCCATGACTAAAGTTTGATTAAAGTTTGCAGATAACTGATATTCAGAGTTTCTAATTGATGGTCCAGAAAAGAAGTAATTTTAAATAGTCTTGTGCCTCTAAAAATTGTGATCCTGAGTTATCTTTTTATGTTTTGTTTCCACACATTTGGGAACTGTCACACTGAAACCTGTATGGCCTCCACTACGTGTGAGTGCAAAAAGGGAGAAGATTCCAGGTAAAATGCATGACTTTATCCACATGCATTTTCTGTTTCTTTCCTAACACAGTGTAAGATTTCATTTTTTTTACAATTATATGGGATTGAAGAGGAAGCTTAAAATATATTTTTAGTTCCTATAAAGAACACAGAGCTGAGAATCAGTCAATGGTTAGTTGAAAAGATTGTTATACAGTTTTAGTTTATTGGTAAAAGTGAGTCAAAATTTGCAAAGAGAGGAAATACCATTTCTTACTGACATCTGGAAAAATACACAACTATTTATATTCACTGGAACTTTGGTTCTAAAGCAGAACCAGAGAGCCTCAAGCTAAGCAGAGTTTGGAAACTGCTCTGAATATAACTTCATTATGTTAGCTGATTAGACAATTTCAAAGAAACAGGCCGTCGGTATCTGTGCAGAGCAGGGTACTTAATCAGACTAGAAGTAATAACATTTGTAGCCCCTGTGGTTAGTAGAGATAGAAAAGCAGGTAATTATAGCACAAAAGCTACTGACTAGCTGGAATGAGATTTGAGGGAAATTACTGTGTGTCAGATCGCTGTGTCTCTATTGATACAATTATTTTCAACATCCAATGCAGTTATGATTGTGCTCCTAGGCACATTTTTGAAGATCATTTGTGAATCTTTCGTAAACAGGGCTGAGAAATTATATACAGAGAAAATATCTCGAGATAACATGATGTTCCTCACTATATCATTTGCCTTGACCAATTCCATGATGGTATGCAGTGGCAGCTTGGATTCATCCATATTATTTTCATGAGTACCAGTGATGCCATGAATGGGGTATTTCTCATTTGGGGATTCACTGCTTTTTCATCTGAGGTATTCAAAGCATTATTTCATCATTAACAGTTTGCATTGCATTGTGTTTTTACAAACCAGTTCTCTAGGAAATATGTCCATATGCATCTCAAGCAATATCAAAGAACCTTTGATAGATAAATAAGTAGTCCTTTCAGCTGTGAGTTCATAGCACAACTGCTTAAAAATAAATCTTTCATGTTATTTTAATGTGTTCTCGTTATTTCATATATGTCCACGGGTGGACAGCGCATAGTCAGAAATCGACAGAATCTGCATTTTACTAGTTTTCCTGCAACTAGCAAAATGTATACTGCCTAATTTCCTAACATTCTGTGAAATTGTGGTTAGAATTTTGTCTGTTGTCCTAGTTAGAACAGCTGAGACCAGTACATCACTACATGAGTGTAACCCAAAACTGTGTATTCTATAGCCTTCCATACCATTTCCCAGAAATTGGTATCAATGAACCATTTACACCATCTGCCCATAGAGCCTGACTCCTCAGGCTATAAACTAGGTGTTAAGAGGCCTTCGAGATAGGAGTTGCTCTTGTCCTCACACCCATTGTGGAACCCCCGCCCTGGGGGAGGTGTTGAGCATTCCTGCCTGAACTGGAGGATATATAATCTTGGAGTCTTGGGACCTTTTTAACCACTCGTGGGATCCAGAGGAAGACTGCAGACCACCGCTCTCAACCAGACTGCAGACCACCGCTCTCAACCAGATTGCAGATCACCACTCTCAACTGGACCGCAACCACCACTTTTCAAACAGACTGCAACCATCACTCTCGACCAGACTGCAATCATCACTCTTGACCAGACTGCAACAGCACTCTCACCAACAGGTTTTCCCGTCTCCTTTTCCTTTGGACTCAGGGGGCCCAAAGAACACCACTCTGTTCATGCCCCAGGGTGCTGGGTTATATATTTGGGTTTTGTGGGTTAAAACCAATTGTTTGTCTGTATAATCGTACTTATTGTATTATTTTATTAAATTGTTATTCTGACTTATAATCTCTCTTTTGAGTTGAGTTCATTTCCCCTGCTGGTTTACCTTTAAACCAGCACATCTGTTTAGTAAGATTCAAGCATGCCCAGAGTCTTTTCCGTTGTCCAAGTTCTTTGTATCTAAACTGTATGAAAAGTTAAGCTTGTACTGTAATCTTCCCTATGAAGTGTCACTGACAGAGTCTTGCTATTATTGCTATTTTCACGAAAATTCCAGAAGATTGATGTACCCGAGACTTTTGTTCCTCTGTCAATTTGTGTGCAACTGGTCCTGAAGGTCAACTAAGGTTAAAAAGATGGGACAAGGAACCACACATACACTGACAGCATGACTGCCTTTACTTCCTCCCTCTAAGAAAGCAAGCTAACAGTCAAACCACAAGCTTTTATCTCAACTACAGAAAAAATGACCCCAGCTACAGGGGAGAACAGGACATTAGTTACCAGTGCTGGCAACTGAAGGAAGACTTGCTCCAGTTCCCACTGACAGATAGTGAGAGACTGTAAAGCAGTAATGTCAATGACTAAAAACGCTTGCATAGGTTTACTCTAGAACTTACTGAGTGTGGCAGAACTTGGATCTTAATTCAGTGTCCCTTGAGCAGAGGTGTAGAAATGGTTAGGACAGACCAACAATGCCTTCCAAGTTCGTAGGGTAGATGGGTAGTTTGACTTGCACCAGGGAAGGTTTAGGAAAACTTTATTCACCAAAAAGGTTGTCAAGAATTGGAACAGGCTGTCCAGAGAAGTGGTGGAGTCACCATCCCTGGAGGTATTTAAAAGTCACGTAGATGTGGCATGATTTAGCGGTGGTCTTCATGGTGCTAGGTTAATGGTTGGAACTGATGATCTTAGAGGCCTTTTCCAGCCTAAATGATTCTATTCCATAAAAAGACTGGGTCTTAGAAGTGATAAAAGAAACCAAACTCCCAGTAATTCAAAAGCCTGTGTAATTCAGGAAGTGAGAGGCTCATCAGTGCTCCCAGCTGTAAGGTACTGACCTTGAGAGGAAGATACGAAGAAAAAGGATTGTTAGGAGCTCCATGGATAGAGTAACCAACGTCACCTTGGAGACCTGAGATAATATCAGCTTTTCTTACTCAGAGAGCTTGCACATGAAGAAGAAGGTGGGTAATTGGAAAAGATAGAAATAAGACAGCATTGGTCTGCAGGTAGAAACAAAGTCAACAAAAGACATGGGTGGCCAGACATATGAGTTTTATGATGAAGGAAACTCAGATCAAGGAAGCAATGTGAATATTTACAGACAAATCCTCCTGAAAGGGACAGTCACAACCTAGGATGTGAGAAAGCCCAAAGGTGTTTTTTTTAAATGTATGAACAGTTTTGTTTTGCTACCCATCAGAGAACAGTCAGGTGGAATGCGTTAGTTATGGAGATACAAGGCTCTTTGCTGATAACTGAAAAGAATAGCATTACAAGCTCCAGGGAGTTTAAGTGACAGATACGCAGATTTATGTATTTATGTGAATACAAAAATGCAACATGATTTGGAAATTTTACAGAAAAGCAATCATAAAGAACAAGAGAACACCAACAGATGTTGATAGAACACCAAAAAATTCATTGCCTTATGGTGTTAAAATTCTTAGCACTCTGCATGCTACTAAACTTCTCTTTCCTCAAATTGTTCAGGTATTGACATTCTTGAAGTAGAGACAATTCACATTTCATAGGATGAGGTCACTTCTATTAAGATGTTTTCCAAAAAAACTGGGCAATCCATGGACTTGTGCAACATTCTGTAGATTTTTTTCTCACAGCCAAAGCAACTCCCTGATCCTTTAGGATAACAAGTGAACTATACCAAATGCTATAGGAAAAAGAAGTTACTGCAGGAAACACACAGACCATGTTTGAATTTGGCAAACACATTTTATGCAGTTGTTTCCACTCTAACACTTTTGTGAAAAGGCAAAACAGCACATTCTTCAAAGAATTGTACTTGCATGAGTATCATTATCAGAAATCTTTGTGCAACCATCTAGAAAATTCTGGTGAGGGTTATGAATTCTTCCACTGAACAGCAAAGCTATTCTGTGCTGGGATAAGGAACCAATAGCATATTATTTAGAATGAAGGTTTGAAACAGTAGTTGCATTGGCTAATTTTCAAGTGGTTCCTGGAGTTGAAAAATATTGTCACAGGCACTCACTGAGTAACAAAATATGAAAATCAGTCTGCATAACTTACAAAGAAGAGAAGGACCCAGTTCATTAAGTGGTTTAATGGCAATGACCTGCTCACCCCTTCCCCTTCCACAAGCTATTCACTCAATAAATTTGCAGCCCTGCTCTTCTGCAAAGAGGTGGGTATGAAGTGAGGTGGTCATCAGGGGAAGCAGCTTTGTTTTCTCCACATATCCTGTCTTATTTCATCAATCGTAGACACTTGTCTGATGCCAGAGCCCTGAGTGCATCCGTCCTCTCTGGGGGTTTTGGTGCTGGGGCTCAGGGCTATGAGAGCAGAGGTAGAAGTGATGTGAAGATCTCCTTCGGAGAAATTTGTGAGGGGGCACCACAATGGCTCATCCCAGCTGGGAGTCTCTTGTCCTGCTGGCCATGTTACTGGGATTGGCTCCTGATGGAGAGGATGACAGGAAACGGATTTGCCCTGTTTGGCAGCAGCTGAAAACTAATTAGAGGGTACAGCATTTACAAAAGGACGAATGCAGAAGCCATTCCACACAAATCATCTACCTGTAGTTGTGCCTGCAGGCACATCAATTTAAAATCCTCCTGCCTCAGATGCAAGCCCAGCACAGTCTCTGCTTCAGACTAACTTAAGCATTTCTGAAATTGGTTAGCTATAAAATAATTGTATTTCATGGTACAGAGCAAAGTTGTGATTAAACTACTTTTGGGACTGTAGCATTTTAGAAAGCTCACTGGTTATCCTGCAGCATGAGATAGTGGTCTCATTTTGAATTCCCACATAAAGTCTTCTCTGCAAAATCATCTTTGCACATGTAATGGAGTTGGAGGGAATGAATACGGTGTGGATTTCTGACTAGCCTGACAGGTGCATAGTCAGCTGTGACAAGGTGGCTGAAAGGGTAGTTATTGCAACAGATAATGCTAATATTCACTCTGGGAAAAAAATAGAAAAAGAAATCCAAATGGAGAATTTCTGCAGTAGGTAAAATCAAATGATTGAGTACAAATGAAGGATAAGCAACTGAACTTAAATGCAAAAATACCAGTAAACTTACTTGGGGTTTGAGTCTCACAGCTGAAGTAATATCTATCTTTGCATGCTAAGCAATATAAAAGTCACTTGAAAGACAAGATATAAAAAACCACAACCAAAACCAGCAGTTTGATCCTTTGAGGGAAAAAAGAATGTAATTAATTACTTCACCATGAGTCACATAGCCTCTATTTCCTCTCTGGATCCAGGGTCTCCAGCTGCTATTTCAGCCCTGGCAGACATATTTGCAATATGTTCCGAGCAGACCAACACCCACAGTAGTTACAGGTGCAAATGCAGCCCATCACTTATCTCATGGCTGATGTGACATCCAGTGTGTGATCTAATGGGTCATTGTCCTTTTCTCACTTCTTGGGGAAGAGGCTTACTAGGTCTGGAAATGCCTCTTGACACTGTGATGATGCTGGAGCCTCCATGTATACGACTGACCTGGGTGTTATCTGGTGCTTTTAATCAGTAGATGCCACACTAGAGGCAACATGATGCCTATAGTTCATTAAAAAGAAGTGGGGGAAAGAAAACCCAAAAAAACTAATCAGAAGAATCTAAGTATCTGATTGAGGTACCTGAGACATACAGGCCTAACAGTTAAACAAGTGGATTTTACCTATTCCAGTAGTTTGTGCACTGCTGAGGCACAGAATCCACAGTTCATTTGTAGCATGTGATGCTTTAGAATTTTTAGGATTTTTGTAGATTTTGGTGTGACTGGAACTTTCCTTCACTTTAGACTGCTATTTTCTCACAGTTTGTGTGTCAATTCCTGAAGTTTAACTGTCTTTTAACCACCTTTTCAAGGTGATAGATTTTTAGCAAGAACATTCTGTTGGGACGTGCACCTGGACCGGAATAACAAGCGATGTGGTAGACCAAATAAGATAAAAGGCTCAAGGCCCTTGGAGGGGCTCCAGTGGGGCAGTTC
The DNA here is from genome assembly GCF_003945595.2 of Pipra filicauda. NCBI lineage: Eukaryota > Metazoa > Chordata > Aves > Passeriformes > Pipridae > Pipra > Pipra filicauda. The sequence continues at coordinate 2,054,673 of NW_024104320.1, forward strand.
TGAGGGTGCTACCAGGGCAAAAGTGGTTTTAGGATTGGATGTGCCCATTAGATATGACAATGAGTAAAGATATAAAAGTGTAAGAATTCTGTATGTGGGTGTGTGCCTTTGTACTCCGTGGCCCAGAAGGCCTTCATTAAAAGAGCTACTCTATATCTTATCTCTACTAATGGTCTGGTGAGTTTTTTCTCCTGATTTTAGGCAACAATTAAATGGTCAAAGCAATCTCTTCCAGAGTTTTGATTCAACAAACCAGAATTATTTAAAACAGTTCCCAGACAATTCCTGGGACTTGGAACAGGGCCCATTTCAGAAAGGCCAGCTGGGTGATGTTTTGGATGCTAAGAAAGTTTAGCTGTATGGATGGGGCCAGGACATATCAGTTGGCCTTATGGCCAGAGAATGTCTCCCAATATTGTTTAGTTTAGAGGTACGCTTTAAGTGGTTTAGGAAACAATGATTTTTCTCCTTCCATGCTGCCAACCTCTCTTGGGTAAGGCAGTATTTTGGCCAAACGTCCCTGCTCTTCATTGCAAAATCTCAGCCTTAATTTGTATGGAGTACTCTTTTTAAAACATGCCAGTAGATTAAATTAGTATATAAACACATCTATCTTAATGCCTATCAATATTCATTTACCTCAGTGATAAGTATCACCTGAGAAAAAGCCAAGGTCATTATTTATCTACTGGTGCAATCATTCTTCATATTCTTGGATGGGAGTGAATCACTGTATCCTGTGTCATCTCAGACATTCACTGCTACAATTACTCAGCTAATCCAACCAGTGACATAGGTTGTTAGTAAAATTTTAATTTTTGAATTAATTCTTGAAAGGAGCAATTATGTTAGTAGCCCCAAGGGTAGTAAGGATGTAAAAACTGAGAACTGAAAGAATTCTCATTCAATGAATTAAAGTTAGGATATGCTTATTTACCTATGTGCTTCTCTGATTAACAGATATCAAAACAACAGTTGTGTTGACCTCCAGGAACAGAAACTCACTGGGTCAAAAGACAGGCTTAATTTTAAGTATAAATTAAGTATAAAGAAAATTTTATCTCTGTGTATGATATTACGTGCTGATTTTATAGTACACTCTAGGGCTTACAAGAATTAATTGGAAGTTGCAGAGAAAGAGTCAAAGAACTTGACTGAAATGGGATGGATTTGAGGTCTACTTCTGGTCTGGCAATATTTATCTCTATATCTTTTCATGAATGTCTTAGTTTTCTCTTTTTTTTCATCTTTGCTCATCATATCTAACTAGTAAGGTAATTTGGGATTCATCTCACCTATCTTGCTGCCTATAATGCTGACATTTATATCTGATCTTACCCCTCAGGCTTCCTCTTTAATCAATGGAAAAAGATGGGTTCTTTTAGTTTGCATTTCATTTGAGCTATTTTAGACATCAGCGAAATCTGATGAGATAAATTCTCTCCTAAATATGCTTATTTCTCTCATTTGAATATGAAGGAATCCTGGGGTAACAGCTGTGGGTGTAAGTGTCCACATTTAATAGAACAAAATTAATACCTTTGGAGACACCATTGCACAGTATCAGCATCTAGCAAAAGAAGATGTGAGGAAAGGCTGAGAGAACTGGGATTGTTCAGCCTGGAAAAGAGATGGCTTAGGAGTGACCCTATCGCAGCCTTCCAGTATAGATGGAGAGAGACCTTTTTGTAGGGGCATGCGGTGACAGGAAAAGGGGTAATGGATCTAAACTGACAGAGGGCAGGTTTAGATAAGATATTAGGAAGAAATTCTTTGCTGTGATGGTAGTGAGACACTGGAACAGGTTGCCCAGAGAAGCCTCCCCATCCCTGGAAGTGTTTGAGGCCAGGTTGGATGGGACTTGGAGCAACCTGGTCTAGTGGTAGGTGTCCCTGCCCATGACAGGGGGTTGGAAGGAGATGATCTTTAAGGTCCCTTCCAACCCAAACCATTCTGTGATTCCATTATTCTGTGAACTCCACTGAGCAACATAAGCTCAGTAACAGACCAAGGCCTAGTCACAGGAAGCATCCTCACCACCTTTGCTGAAATCATCCCAATTTAAGATCTCTTGTAAACCATCACCCTTTGTTCTTGTGTGAGATTATTCATGTTCTCTGGGTTGAGGTGTCATCCTCTATTACGCTTTTACCATAAAACTGTGTTTCTTTGTGTTCTTTATTTTTTTAAGTCAGTCATTGACGTACAAGTGGAGTTGGGCACTATTTGAGAGTGCTCCATTGCTGGTGTGAGAAGCGTAATTGAGGAGGGGCCACCCTAAGCAAGGCATTAGATGTGATGCACACCAGTCATTGACTGGAAGATAAAGAAGAGGATTGCTCTAAGCAAAACCATCTGGAATCTGCTGAAAACCATGTCCCCTTGACAGTGGCTTTGAGCACAGATTCTGTGTTCTGTCATCAGCCTCAGTTCCAGTGGTCTCATTTCTGTGGCAGTGCTTTTAGAGATGCTGTGCATGTATCAAGGCAGTGGCAACTTCTTAAAAAACTGTACACTGCAGCACATGAAAGGAAAGAAAGGAACTAGACCACAAAGTGCTGTAGGCTGTGTAGTTCAGCCTAGGTTTCTACTCTCCTTCCCCAGATCTCTTGCTTCCTCTCAAGTACAATTTAGAGGGTGATAGCACAGCTAGCTGAGGGATTTGGTTCTAGACACATGAAAGGCTTTAGGTGGCTGTGTATGGTGATAGAGTCTGTATCTGCAGGCTGAATGTTCCACCTGTGCTCCACAGGCAGTAAGCAGAACTGGGAGGCACTCGAAATAGTTGAGAATTTGGGAAAGAGGCATGTGCTCTGTCTTCCTGATGTTATTCCTTCTCTTTTCACAAGAAAATTAAATTAATCTACATGTATTAAACATTTTTGCTAATCTAAAATAAAGCAGATTAAAGATTAAAGCTCTCTAAATGCAAGGAGACAGAAAAGTGCTTCTGCACCCCTAGATCTGAGTAAGAAAGCTGGTTAGATCTTGTCTTCCCTTAAGATAGCATCAAATATACTGTCCTTCCATTTATGCCAAAATTTTTATTATAAAGAAGAAATCTGGAGTCACAGGCCTGATAGGAGACACAGCCTGTTCAGATCCCATTCCCTTTTGTACCTGTTCAGCTTGAGAATCTTGGGATTGTCCTGTGCAGGGCCAGGAGTTGGACTCAACAATCCTTTGTGGGTCCCTTCCAACTCAGGATATTCTATGATTCGAGGATATTCCCTACAGACAGGGAAAATTAGGTGGAACCGTAAAGAGTGAAGATGAGAGTGTGGTACCAGGATGGTTAAATCACTTGTCAAGGAGGGTATTATCCAGGTTTGTATATCCTGAACCTTGGAAAATCTCCCCAGTAATTTCAGATATGTTGTACAAATATTTTTGGTTATGAGATTTTATATTCTCTGCGTAGAAGGATACCACAACATAGAATGACACCTAGCAAAACAGGTGTCCTGTGACTCAGACTGGCAAATGTCAATTCATTCATAAACTCAGGATTTTAATGCACTTATTTCCCTGGTCTGATTTTTAACACCGCATGGTTCTGAGAATGGCTTGTCTGCTAACTGGAAAGGCCTTGGAAAAACAATGGGGAGAAATGCTAATGATGGATTCATTTTGGGTATGAAAGAGTTCTATTCACGAGGGGAATTGCACTTACATGATGTTGCTATGAGGGAAACGGAGATGTTTCTATGGTACTGAAGAAGGAAGGGAAGAAGTCTTTTTAAAAATTATGGGGTAAAAATGTCCCATTCCAAATAAGGGAGATGGATGCAATCCATTATAACGTAAGGACTGGGAGCCTCCAAGGGTCTATTAATACTTTTACCATTAGCTGGCAATAAACAGCAACTGCTCTAGTTTTCTCATTTTAAAATTAATATTATGAAACTTTCTGCATGGAGACTGCTTAATTAATTGACATTTGTAGAGCAATTTCAGATCCTTGGAGGAAAAGGCCTGAAGAAGAACTAATCCTTGCGGCAACAAATAGCTTGCAAAACTCAAGATAGTTTCCAAATAACTCTATGGTGATGGGAATAAAAAGACCACAGTGATCATTTCCACATATTCCTCTGCCTTCTTTGCTTGCCCTTTAGTATTTCCTATAGTAAAACAGACAAAAGATGCAAATATGGTGGGGTTATGGATGGGGGAGAGAAATAGAAAGCTCTTTTCCTAAGGTCAGTGGATTAGGTGTAGAAGAAGAAGGAAAAATCAGTTAATAAAGGCAGAAAAGAAAATAAAGAAGTTGTGAACTGAATTCATCATAGCTTTGTGGCGTGCCTGTGCTCTGTACTTCACTAAGAAACCAATGTATGTATATAGGTACAAGGCAAAGTACAGGTTCCTAAGCACAGGGAATAGAACAGGAGGAGGGAAGCTAAAACTGACTCACTCTCTCTCCAGGATCACATGCCTTCACAAAGGGGAAGCTTCTGAAAAGAGAGATAAGAGCAAGTTGAACTGTTTTCCCTGATTTTTACATTGTTGATTCACTCTTTCCACATAACAGGGATGTTTCAGATGTTTTAGGTAACAGCAAGAGGAAGAGGGTAAAGAGGTGAAGGTGAAGAGTGCACCATCTTGCTGGTGTCTTGTTTGCTTGGCTTGATGAGCCAGATGTTCTGTCTTTGACTACACTGCAACAACACAGTTTATTTTTTACCAAATGACTTGTGGTACCAGATGCAGCTGGTCAGCATGACATGAAATTTGCTAAATGACTGACTTGATGGATAATCAAGAAGGCTGCTGAACTGCACTGGAAAGCAGGTGGGAGATGGTTTTTCTGTAGTACAAGAAGTGGGATCAAATGCTGAGAAATTCTCTCACCATTTGTGAGTTGCTAAAAGCACCCATGAACAGTAAAGAGCAGAACTCTGCTGCCCACAGGGCAATAGCAGCTCCCTTTCTTCTGAGGTATTGAGGAGTTCTGCACTGCCTATGGACCAGATGTTTTTCCTGGAGCTTCTGGATCTATATCAGGCAGCACTGTGACATGCAAACATTCGGAAAATTGAGTGTAGACACTCTCCCATCCTCAAAATATGCTCATCTGATGAACTGTTTTCCTTTAAAAGCTTTCTCTAACCTGGCTGTGGGGAAAAATAGGCAGAACTGGACTAGAAGAAAACTTGAAATCTTCTGGGAAGGTGTGACCCGTGGTTTCCTCCTGTCGCAGCAACAACTGTTGTTGCTCAGTGCTGCAGAATAATCCTTTTCCTCCCACTCTCTGGGAAGGCAGGATCAGGAACAGTGAACACGCTTTGCATCTCTGCCAGGGACAAGGAAACAAAGGGGAATAACAATAAATCCCTTCCGCACTGCAGCTTCTTTTCTCTGTTCATCAAGTATGTTGGCTGTGGTATCAGAGGAGATGTTGCTTATCTGCCTTTTGAAGTTAAACAGTCTCAGGGGATGCAGGACACACATTCTTTGCCCCCCCAAGCTTCAGTGGCTCCACTCTTTTAAGGGGTACTAATTACAGCAGCCCTTTCTTGGCTCCATGGTAGTGCAGACTATAGTGATACCCTGCTCATAGCTCCCAACACTCTTCCTCCTCAGTTGTGAAATCCAGAACCCTTTCTCACACTGGCTTTCACTTCAGTCTATCCTGACTCCAGTCTCTCAGAGTTTCTTTGTATTCCTGTATTTCACCTCCTCTCCATTGCCATCTTCCTGCTGGGGTTTTGTTCTCCCTGCAAAATTCCAGCCATTTCTCCTGACTAAACACCCTTTTGTTGATTTGTTTTTGTTGCCATTCTTCCTGTTCTCATCTCTCTGTTTCTTTCTGTATTAATTAGATAAGAAGTTCCTTGCAGCAAGGACTATCTTTTCCTCTATGCAGAGCATGGCAGGGATGTATCCTCTTTCATTTCTTCTCAATTTTGTAATAAAACTCCTTCATTCTTCAGTGAGATGTTTGGGCAAAGAAGTATTGGAGCCTACAGTAGCAAGAACTGTCTTCTTTTATACATGGATACTTTCAAGACCACATTCCAGAGTCAAAGCAAAATTTCTTTTTCTTTGAATTGCCTTCACCTTGTTTAAATGAAGCACATTCACATGACACTCTTCATCCCAGGAGCATTTATAGCACTTCTTTAGAGGCCTGTCTGTTATGCCAGTATATCTCTGAAATTGCCCTACTAATATCAACTGAGTTAAAATTTAACAAAACTAGATCAAGGACTATGTACGAAAATACTTTACAACAACTTTGCAGCTGAATATTTACAGTTCTCTGGAAACCTCATCCTAATACTTGGCAACAGTCTAAAAAGCAAATAAAATATTAGGACGCATTAGAAAAGTAATGAAGAAAGAATCAGAACTGATCATTATGCCACTGTATAAATCTATGCCTTGCCCACATCCTGAATACCAATGAACCCATCTTGAAAAGGAGCTGTTTAGGCCTAGAAACAGTAGAAAGATGGGGCATGAGGATGCCTAGAAATACAAAAAAAATGTTATGTAAGGAGAATGAAAAATAGTGAAAATGCATTAGCTTGAAGAAAAAATGTCTGACAGGAAAATATGATGGAGGAATCTGCAATAATGAGTGCTATGAAAAAATGGAATTCAGAAAAAACCCTCATTATTTTTATTTCAAAAGAATTAAGGAAAAAACCTAATGAAGTAACAGTGAGTGTTTTTTCACATAATGTCTAATAAAACCATGGGCCTTATTTTTGGAGAACAATTGGGATGCCAAAAAACGGCCTTAAAAGGGTTAAAAATTATTGGGTCAGGAAACAAATGTAGCAAGGAGAGAGGGCAACTAAAAACTATTAAATGTTATAACAGGAGGGCTCTTATGAACTCAGAAAATCCCTAAAAAAAATCAGACACCTGATTCCTAGGAGTGCAGAAATAACTACTCTGCCTCTGCTATTTTACATGTTCACTATACATCTGTAATTGATCTCTGTGAGAAACACCAGGTTGTTCTAGATGCAGTTTGGTCTTGCCTTGCTGTGTTTGTGTTCTTATGGCCTTATTTTTGCATCTATGAAGAGAAACTTATATTCCAAGAAGCAAAAATAGAGATTGACAGTTCCCCCACTACAATAAAGGCAAACTTAATTAATTTCAGCTGAGAAATAGGTCTCAAGTCTTTCACTTTAATACTTAAAATTTAAAGCTACAACCAAGTAACTGTGTTTGTGGGGGAATATGGTTAAGATATACACTATTTCATTAGTAATACATAATTTTTCATGCAAGAGGAAAGAAGCCCAGAATACTTCTGTAATTATTAATAACTAATAGATGTCTCTTACATATACATCTTTCTATACATCCATGCATAGATAGATTTATCTTCTGCCTTCCTCCTCCTTTCTCCAGCCCACATCATACAGTCTGAAAGGATCCATTTGAGAGGACTCAATCAGATGTTACCCTAAAACCCCTCTTTATCAAAAGAAAGAGAAAATCTCCTTCAGCTGGGAGGCAGAGAAAGACTAAATTACTCCATGGATGAATGCAACAAGAGAAGACTGGATTGCAGTGGAATATATTTTGTTTCAATACTAAAGCTCTTTCAGAGCAGCTGTTCAGTCCCTGTCCAACCCTAACACAGACCAACATCTGCCTCGAGAGGTTTGTTCCCTCATTCATCCCCCATCAGGTTTCTTCTGTGTGTGTCATGTTATGTTTTATTTGGAGGAAATTGGCTTGGAGCTTTCCATAGGTGTATATGATTTTTTTTAGGTGATGTCACATGGTATCTGAGATGTCATATGTAACCAGAGGGGTAATGAACAATCCAGACCATCCACTCATCAGTGCTGTCAGAGCCAAGAACCTGCATCAAATTGATAAAGATCTTTTGGACCATTTCAAGGCCTTCCTTCATCCCTCCTTTGATTCTATCCAGGAATCCAGTACATATTTAGGAGTAATAGTTGACAAAGCAATGCAAATGTACATGCAAACCATCCGAATCAAACAGGTAAACTAGATGCCACATCCTGTCCCTGGCACAGAGATGAACTTAAAGTGTTCAGTTTAGGTCCTGTATCTGACTTCAGGCTTAAGGCTTTGTGCTGCTGCTCATTTCTAGACATTTCACATCTTTAAAATGTAATATGCAGGTGATAATGGGAAAATCCCTTGCTTCTGACTTTAATCAGGAAATGGAAAAGCTTGGAGCCAAGGGGAAGGGAGATGAGTGGGAGTTCTGACATAGATGTAGTAAAGGGAGTGGGTGATGTTTGATTTTCTCTTGTGAGTTTTTATTTTTGAAATAAGACAGTAGCTAAGATGCCAAAATTAAATTCTGAGGGGGACTCTGAGTTTCAGGATCTTCATTACTGCCTTGCTTTGGATCTAAAACAGGCTGTGGGTGTGGGTGTTTCTTTCCTATTTTAAGTTAGCAAATTCCTCAGGGCCTTCCCTGTTCTGCTTTAAAAACCAGCTGACTATTTCTTAGCTGCACAAAACCCACTGGAATTTACTAACTTCAGAGCCCTTCAGACCCCCAGGAAGTTTTGGCTCTTGTCTTTACTCTGGGGCCACTGTGTGTTAAAGGGCTTGTTTGTGACATTGTCATTTGGAACATATTCAACCTGTTGGTAGCAGTTGTCAGTAGGAGACTTATGATTTCTTCTGCCCACTGACAGCAGAGTCGGAAAGGGTCTGGTAACTGATCAGCAAGTGTCTGAACCACTGTCTTAAACTACAGCACCCTAATACACTGACAAACACAGGTTTGTTAATGCTACGTGGTTTGTGAATGGACCTAGCAAGGGTCAGGTCAACATAAGTAGGAGCCTTTGTGATTACTTTTGGCATCTAGGCTGGTACTTAGATGGGAAAATGAGCATTAGTCCATAACTATGCTTTTTCTGTCGTGCTAGACAGCTCATGCTTTCATGATAGGAAAGATGGTCTGTCTCTGGAGGGGAAGGCTGATGATGCTGCCTGCTTTCCATGGAGCATCTGCCTCTGTACTACGTGAGTAGCCAGATGCAGAGTGCATGAGACAAGAGATTATGTTTATGCATGCTGGGTTGTGAAGAGGAAAGGAGACTGATCAGCCTGCTTGGTTTCACTGATGAAAATAAGTACTGGAGTCTCTTCTTTGAGATAAAAAACATGGTACTATGACAATGGCCGTACTTCTGTTCCCATTCTTTGAGGAGGTGCCTCATCACTAAAACATGGTTGAAAAATTATCATTACAGTAGCATATGGAAGTCAGTGCACAGATGATCAGATTCCTTCTGATTTCCCTTTTCTGAAGAGGATGCCTTTTATTATTGAGCCAGTAAAGCACAGAGAAGGCCGTTGCTGGAATCCTGCACAGTTTATGGATTGATAGCAGGACCATCTATTGTGTTGACAGAGCTGCTGTTCATGCACATTAAGTTTATATACTGAGCACCTTCATGAATGAATAGGGGCAGTTACCATGCTGTGGTCTGTTTACAGGAATAAATAACTTGATTAGATTGCCTCTTTTATTATCATGATCAAAAGCAACAACACGCAGGGCAGAATAATGGCCTTAAACCTTTCAGCTTGAAAACGTATCAACATTTGAATAATAGAAGTGAAAAAAAGTCCTTTTTTTTAGACTTAGTTTTGTATTTAGTGACTGAAAAATTAAACAAAACCTTACACACCTGCAGTTGAACTGGGTGCCTTGTGATTTTAGTCTAGCATTTGGGAGGATGGATGCACCACAGGATCTGCTCCTTCTGGCATTAGCCCTTGGACTGTCTTGCGAAGGACAACTTGAGCACTTTTTCAGGTGCTCTGGTACCTGAATGCTGCAGGAAGCATGTGCACCCTAAGCCATTTTTGCTTCTGGTTTTGCAATCCCAGCCTGCCACCTGATTTCAGTGTAGTTATTTACTGCATAACCAGTCAGAAAACACTTTGTTACTGAATCAATTACCATATGAATGTAAACAAAACCTTAGTTGTGTTTCAGCAATCCATAGCTATAGGGTGTGCAGACCTACAGTGCACAAACCCCTCCCTCTTTAAAGGAGGAACACTACTCTCCTCCCATATATTTGGTCTTTTTCCAGCTGTTACTATGAATTCCTGTTCTTTTGATAACACTACTGTCAGCAAAGTGATGACATGACCACTGTCTGCACTGTAGACTATTTGCCCTTCCTTGGTACTCTGTGGTGAGAGGAGGGTTGCCTTTTCTCCCACTGCCCTTGCCATCCTCATGGGTAAAAGGTAGGGATAAAAAAGCTGCTACATGGACGCCTTCACTGTGTTACTCTTTCCTTTCCCTTTTTTTTTTAATGTCCTGACCCTGACCGATTTTCAGGATGGGTAGTAGCTATCTTTGTTTGAGAAAACCTCTCAAGACTGACATGCTTTTAGAGCAGAGCCCTTCTAATTACATTCCTCACAGGATAACCATCCTGAAGGAGTTGCATAATCCTCCCTTGCTGTCCTGCTGATGAGCTGCAAATTGACACTATGTAAAAATAGTCCAAGCTTGGCCTCCTTTCTTCTTTTGAGACAGTTTTAGAGAGCTTCTCCTCTCTTCAGAGCATCACTTACAGATTTGGTTATTTGCTGTGGTGTGACTTCCTTTAAACTCTGCTCTATTCATCTCTCTTTTTTTCCTTTGCATGCCTGTAGTGTTATCTCTGGGCTTAACTGCTTTTTAATGTATAGAAAAGCCCGTGTGGCTGCAGGGAAAGGAGTCTTCATTTTTGTATGATTCCTTAATTCAAAATCAGCTCTCCAATTTCTGCTTTTTATATTATTAGTAAAAAACTAAGATCTTTGTAAAGGACCAGGTCAGGGAAGGAAGATTTGGCTTAATCACAGCCTTAGACATACCTTAAATCCTGCTCCAGATTGTGATGGGGTCACTGTTTTCCTTCCTTGGATTTTAACCTAAATGAGTCCATGATGCTCAGTGGACTAAAGAGAAAGAAAATTTAAACAGCAGGGGCAAAATTTTGAGAAAGAGTTGAAGGAACAGAGAGAGTATTTGACTGGTACTTAGCGTGATGAAAACCTTTTCTCTGGACCAGACTTCTTGGAGTGAGTGTTCAGAATGAATGCTGAAAATACTCTGCAAACTGATGAGTTTCTGGCAGGAAATCTGTCTGGTTATGACTGATAATAATGAAAATGTGAATCACTTTATAATTTTATATCACAGATTTCATTCCTGCATTCTGAGTAAGCTGATTTTTTTTTTTCATTTCTTTTGTATTCTCACAGCTCTCAGAATAACAAAGACCGTAGAAATGTCTGGATAGGTAGACACTCAGCTAATTAAATCTATGAGTGAGATCAGAAATGCATTTGTGAAAAATTCAGTATAAGTTCACAGAATGTCTTTGCCCTGACATGAAATCAACCTCCAGTTAAATGGATAAGATAAAGCAATGATTGGAGAAAAGGTAAATTGCAGCTTTCACTTCATACAAGTTACGAATTAGAAGATTTATCTGATTGACTCAGATAAACAGTTGAGTCACAGTAGTCTAACAAATTCCCTTGCATCTGCTGAGTCTCAGTAATTTATTCTTCTGCTCATTAAAGGAGATACTAAGTAGGCTCATTTGCCTTTGTTTAGCCATATGCATGGAGTCACTTAATGCACCTCAGCAAATTGTCTGCTGATACCACCTGAGAACAATGTTGGGATGTCTGGTGATCATCATCAAAAGTAAATGAACAAAAACTGATCAGCTGAAACTAGTAAAGAAAAGAATGAGAACATCCATCTTTATTCCTGGAGGACTTGTGACATTGAGACCAGGTGAATGAAATACAAATGGAAAGACCCTTTTTCTTTACTTTCAGAGAGACCAGTATGGTCTATGTTACCGTCAGACCTGTGTTATTCTGGGAGATATTCTCCCTTGATGGAATGAAGGAGAATGATCTGTTTTCTGTCACGTCTCCCAAACCCAAGACAGACCAATATCCTTGCTTACAGTGTGAAACTTCTGTTTGTGTTTCTTCTTTTTCTTGTTCCTTCTTATTTACCTTTCCCTTTCTTCCCTTTCTTCCTTATCTTCTTTTTCTCACCAGTTACTAACTGTGTTTTGTAGGAAACCATGTCCCAAAAGCAAACAATCTGCAGTGACATACAAAATCGAGTACAGATTTGATGCTTCTCAAAGAGAATCAGATCTAACATGTTGGTTAATGTTGAACTGAAATAATCACTAAAATATGAGATTGTGTTTATGCTATTGAGGATACTGTGGTATGGTTGTTCTCTGCAGTGTAGTAAGATGGAGACAAAATATTGCATCCTCTTTTTACTACTTCTTCCCTGTGACTGTTTCATATTTTGCTTTCAGGAAACTAAGACGACTGACCTCAAGTAAACATGAAGGTTCCAGCCTGCCTTGACTATCTTTTGCCTTATTTTTCCCTAATGAGCAGTTTGAATACTGTTGGGTCAGAGGGGAGAAGTGGTACTGCTTTAAGAACTATGCTTAATGATTTACATTTCAACTATCTCTCTCTGCTTCTGTTTTTTAGTAAAAGATGAGAGATTTTTAATGATAATTATTTATTGATGGATTCAAAAAGCTTCTATGATCAGAATTCCAAGCCATTTATCTAATCAACTTAATGTAGCAAAGATGAAAACTAATATTTTGGA